>NC_088835.1:157500-872500 GCF_904066995.2 Poecilia reticulata
GCAACATGACATGTTTCTTTTCCACTAATCCCCAGAGAGCTTTTAATGACTGCTGTTGTATTTATTATTCATATTCTTTTATTTGTATTCTAAAACCATACGATCAAATGGCCTAGAAAATATAACGTCGGAATTCACTATAATTGTTTGTGAATTACACAGTTGGTTCAGCGCTCTGTTGTGAGCCATAGGTTGACCGGTAGAGAGGCTCACTGCGCCATATGTGTTTTATCAACCACTGATTACAGATTGCAATAAATCACCTAAAAACCAACCAACTGGCCTCCGAGTGTGCATAACAGGACGGAAGGGTAAAGAAAGAGCTGTCACATTGGTGCCGTGACCTTGGACTTCAATCAAGCTCATCGGACCTGTGATCGTCCTAGCTGCCACATCAGTTTTTGAAGACATCAGTTCACACTATGTATCTGATCATGTTCACAGTTGATACGGTAGCATTACAATGCAGTGTAAAGATATTACTGTACACTGAGAACTTTTATGTGCCATTACAGTAACTCACAAATGACTAGTTTTATTTTATTGCTTTGATTTATTTTGTTTATTTATTTATTCCAAGTTGGTGATTTTATTTCCTATTGTATTTTGGATTCTGAATATCTTTACATTTGTCAAACCCCTGAACAATGTCTAATCAAAGTAACCACTTTTGGTTTAGCACACCCATTAGTATTGGTAGGGGAAGAGGTGTGCTTGCTCCTATTCCTTTTTCTGTTGATAGTCCTGCTCCAAGTGGTCTTATGCCCTCATTAGATGAGATTCCTGGTGCTAGAGTCCATAATCCTGTTGACTATCATGGCAGCACATGTATGCCTAATATTATACCAACACCAAATCCTAATAGTGATAGTTCTGAGCGTGTAGCAGCCCAGATGAAATCTGTTATTCAGGAGATAGGACATGAGTTGGCTGACACCATTATGTCACGCATGCAGCCACATAACACAGTTGCTCCCAGTTCTACAACCACACAAACTGTAATGAGTACTGTGGGTCAGTCCGGTTGTGTATCTAGCGTATCCCAAGTTCGGGTTGTCATGCAGAGAAAGGTCAAAGAACCTCCATGTTTTGCAGGTAATGGCTCAGATTCCATTACATTCCATGACTGGGAAGATCAGATGAGAACATTTGTTAGGAAAAGCGATGTTAAGATTGAAGAACAGGCTGATGAAATACTTATGCATCTGAGGGGAAAAGCTAAGAATGTAGTTAAGTTTGGGATTAGAAATAGCAACATTGATACTACTGCTCACCCTGACATGATTTATAATCTCCTCAGAAAACACTTCGGCTCTACTAACTATTCTGCTGTCCCCTTAGCTGACTTTTACTCGACTTTGCCCAAAGACCAGGAAGACCCATATGACTACTGGCTGAGACTAAACCGAGCAGCTAACTTTGCTTCTGACTGCCTGAGAGAGCAGGGCAAATCATTGGAAAACCCTGAGATGGAGGTGACCCGTATGTTTATTAGGAATTGTCCCTGTAAAGACCTGGCTCTCACTTTCAGGTCCAAAACTATTGATAGGTGGTCAGCATGTGAAGTCCTCGAGGTGCTGAATGAGTACCATGCTGAGATGCGCTGTAAAGAAACTTCCCCAGTACACCACGAGAAGACAGTGGACATTAAAGTGCACAAAGCAGAGGTGAGCCATGGCTTAGTCCCTACACATAACAGTCAGGAGTACCCCCAGACACACAGCCCTTAGTATGTGTCCCTTAAAGATGTAATGACCATGTTAGAGAAGGTTCTGCTGCATGGAGCCTCTGATCAGTCACATGTAAGAAGACGAGCTCCACCCAGGCGACCTGTAGACAGTACAGACAAAATTGATGGTTTCACTATTAAACCATGTATTATTTGCAAAGCTGATGACCACAGTGCCTTGTCACATTGCCGAGAAAATAGGCTTTGTTTCAAGTGTTATGATCCAGGCCATTCACGCCACAACTGTCCAACTAAAAGAACTGCTTCAGAGCATCAGGAAAACTGACTGGTCTGCACACAGGGGAGGACAGTGCAGATGAACTCAATAAACCCACCAGTAATGAGTTACCAGAAATCCAAGATAATGCATCCCTCTATGAGTTGTACAGTAGTACCATCCAAGAAACTGATATTCCAGGGATCCCAAAGAATAGCAGAAACTAACAGCCTGTTCTACACACCTGTGTCTGTACAGAATGGGCCCACCCTCAAAGCACTGTTAGACAGTGGTTCAATGGCTTGCACAATAATTCAGACCTCTGTTCAGTCCCTTTTACAGCAGTGTCCTGACATAGCAAAAAGCACGGCTGAAGATTATGTCATCATAGGCTGTGGTGGACAACAGGTTTTCCCCAAAGACATGTATGACCTTGATGTCATGGTTTATGGATGCAGGATGATAATTCCAACAATGGTTGTTCCAGGCCAGACAGAACAGATGATTCTTGGCAGCAATGCCATCAAACACATTCTAACCCAACTAAAGAACACTGACAGTTACTGGAGACTAGTTTCCTCACCCAATAATGGCCAGACACCTGACCACTGCCAATTTCTGTCACTGCTATCCAACACAGAACGTTGGAGGGGTGATTGCATTCCAGATAAAGTAGGGACAGTGAAAGTCAAGAGTTGTGACCCTGAAACCACAGAGTGAACACCTTGTCTGGAGCAAGTTACCTGAGTCAGCAGTTATGCCGGCAGGCAGTACAGTGATTGTCGAGCCAACACGGTCTAAAGCTGGGCCAAAACATATCCTTGTTGGCAGAGTTGTCACTCCTCTTTGGGGAGATCGATGGGTACCTGTTAGGGTCATCAATCCGACAGACAGAGTTGTAGTACTGAGGAGAAATGCCAAATTAGCAGATGTGTCTCCATGTAATGCAGTTGAGGACCTGCCAAAAGCAGACAAGATTGAGTGTAATGTGCAGTGTGTACAGAGTGAAGTTGTGCAGCCA
The DNA here is from genome assembly GCF_904066995.2 of Poecilia reticulata. NCBI lineage: Eukaryota > Metazoa > Chordata > Actinopteri > Cyprinodontiformes > Poeciliidae > Poecilia > Poecilia reticulata. The sequence goes on from NC_088835.1 coordinate 160,468, forward strand.
AAGTCAGAGGAGGACATGATGAATGTACTGAAAGCTCTGGGTCTGCAAGATATTGACCTGAAATCATGCAAAGTGCCACTGCAGTGGAAAGACAAGCTCCTTGACCTTATTGTGCAGCATGAGTCAATCTTCTCCCATCACAAGATGGACTGTGGAGAAGCTAAGGGGTTTGTTCACCATCTTGTTGATGACAAACCGTTCCGTTTACCCTACAGACGCATACCACCAAGCCTGTACGAGAAACTGAGAATGACTGAATGAAATGGAAGAGAGAGGCATTATCCAGAAGTCAAAACAGTGAATATGCATCTGCACTTGTTCTGGTATGGAAACCAAATGGTGACCTCAGAGTCTGCACTGACTTTAGATGGCTCAATGCGAGAACCGTGAAGGATGCTTACCCACTACCGCATCAAGCTGATGCTTTGGCTGCTCTTGGTGGTAATGCCTTCTTCTCAACAATGGACCTGACATCAGGCTTTTATAATGTCCCTCTGCACCCTGAGGACAAAAAATATACAGCATTCTCATCTCCATTTGGACTTCATGAATACAATCGCCTCCCTCAAGGCCTATGCAACAGCCGAGCTACATTCATGAGGATGATGATATCCATATTCGGTGATGAGAATTTCACAAGCCTATTGTGCTACCTCGATGATCTGATGGTTTTTGCACCTACAGAGGAAACTGCACTCCATCGCCTACACATGGTTTTCTCCCGCCTCAAGGAACACAACCTTAAACTTGCACCCAAGAAGTACTTCTTCCTAAGGCGATCTGTGAAGTTTCTTGGACATGTCATCAGCAACAATGGTGTCCAAACAGACCCTGCGAAAGTGAAAGCCATAAATGATGTCCAAGTCACTGACCTCATGGAGTCTGATGGGACATCTTGCCCTAGCAAAATCAGATCATATCTAGGCATGATAATGTACTATCAAAGCTTTATTGAGGCATGTTCCGCAAAGGCAAAACCACTGTTTAAGCTCACAGCTGGACTGGATGCTCAAAACAAGCACAAAAAGGGTAGCAAACCTGTCAAAAAGAGAGGTCATGTGAAGCTGACACCTGCTGATTGGACAGATGCATGCCAGACTGCTTTTGAGACACTGAAACACGACCTCATGACAAGTGTTACTCTAGCCCATCCAGATTTCAAAGCCCCATTCATTCTAGCTGTCGACGCATCCTTTGATGGGATTGGAGCAGTCCTGTCACAACTGCCGTCTGGTGGAACAGTGTCTAGGCCAGTTGCCTTTGCAAGTAGAACTCTTTCACGCTCCCAGCTAAACTACCCTGCTCACCGGCTAGAATTTCTTGCATTAAAATGGGCAGTATGTGATAAATTCAGCCATTGGCTGAAGGGCAGACACTTCACCATATGGACTGATAATAATCCATTGACATATATCCTGACTAAGCCCAGACTTGATGCATGTGAACAGCGGTGGGTGGCAAAGCTTGCTGCATGCGACTTTGACCTGAAATACATCCCTGGCTCAAAGAACATTGTTGCAGACGCCTTTAGTCGTGAGCCATTTGTCCAGTCATGTGTGGGTCATCGCCTCGTAAATGAGCCATATACCTTGTTGTTGGATCAGGTCAACAGTGTGAATGACAGACTCATGCAGGATGTCTTCAGAGTGTCCAACAACTGTCAAGCTATTGTAGATGATGGTGGTGAGATACCAAATGAGCCAGTTCAAGACACAGTTCCACCAAACACAAAAGGCTCAGTCTCAGCAGAGGAAGTTGCTGCCATCCTCAATGTTCAGTCCAGTGGAGGTGTGAGCCATATGATGGGAACTGGTGTTGACCCCAATTTTCTGCTGGATGAAAACCAATCATCTGCATTTCCACAGAGTCAGCTTGTCGATTGGCAGGAGGCTGACAACACAATCAGCAGAGCCATGTACTTCGTACGGAGACATAGAAGACCTACCAAACGTGAAAGGGCTAATGAATCAAGGAGCGTGATTAAGCTGTTGAAACACTGGACCAGACTCACCATACAGAATCGCATGCTGTACAAGGTAAGGAAAGATCCTCATATGAACAAGAAAATCCTCCAGTTCATAGTACCTGACTCAATGAAACAGAAAGTTCTTCATGGTTTCCATGACGCAGCAGGTCACCAAGGCCAGCACCGTACCTTGTCTCTAGTGAGGCAAAGGTTTTTCTGGAGTGGCATGAGCCGTGATGTCATGAACTATGTTCGGTCCTGTCAGCGCTGCATTGTAGGGAAGACACCTGAACCACACAGTTGTGCACCACTCCAAAACATAGTCACTACAGAGCCTATGGAATTAGTCTGCATATACTTTTGGACTGCTGAGCAAGGGAACAAGTCTGTAGATGTTCTAGTTGTTACTGATCATTTCTCCAAGATGGCACACGCCTTCCCCTGCAAGAATCAGACTACCAAGGAAGTTGCTCGTCGTCTCTGGAACAACTTCTTTCTCATTTATGGGTTTCCTCGCCGTATACATTCTGACCAAGGGGCCAACTTTAAGAGCAAGCTAATCAAAGAGCTTCTAGAGATGGCCGGAATAGAGAAATCCCATACAACCCCTTATCACCCCATGGGGAATGGTGTTGCAGAGAGATTCAACAGGACTCTGGGAGACATGATCAGATCCCTTCCCCCGCAGCCAAAAACAAAGTGGCCACAAATGCTACAGCTACTAACCTTCTGCTATAACTGCACAGAGCATGAGACAACAGGGTTTGCACCATTCTACCTGGTGTTTGGAAGGATCCCTCGTCTACCTGTTGACGTGATGTTTCAACATGCCCTTACCAATGATACTGTTGTCAGCTATTCAGACTTTGTCTCTGACCTAAAGAAAAATCTACATGAGGCTGCTCAGATTGTGCAGAAAAACAGCCTCAAAGAACAGACTCGCCATGCCAAGCTATACAACCGCAAGATCAAGGGATCACCTCTTGTCATTGGAGACAGATTACTGATCGCCAACAGAGGAGTACAGGGGAAACGCAAGGTTGCAAACAAGTGGGAATCTACCCCTTATGAGGTCATATCAGTCAAGCCTGATATCAATGTCTACAGAGTTAAGGATGTCCTAACGGTCAGAGAGAGAGTTGTCCACAGAAACCTGCTACTCTCTGTTAGCTTCTTGCCCTGTGAGAGTGCTGAGGACCATGAATCTGACCATTAATCTGACAGTGCTGCTGCTACGCATGGAAGTGGTCTATGTCCAGATGTACCTGATGTGATGGAGGAAAGTGATGTCCGCACGGTCAACTGGCTGATGCAGTCCGGTGATGATGGAACCCATTCAGATGATGACGACTCATTTGACCAGAGATCCAGTGCCGCCCAATCTCTCACAGTCATCACATCCAGCCCAGCCGGGAAAAAAACATCGGAAACCGTTCAAATGTTGAAGACCGCTTACAAGGATGACGCTATGTGTCAAGCTCAAGTTTACTCGTGGTTCACCCGCTTTAAAAATGGTGAAATGTCAATTGATGATCAACCGCTTTTTTCCAAAGCAGGAAGCAAAGCTTCAGCCGCGCGCTGCTCATAGAACTTCTCCATGAAGAAAAACGACGGCTTGACAAAACAGCTCTTACAAGAAAATTCACTGCGGGTAGACGAAACCTTCCACATCAAGGCCGCTTGGCACACTGATTGAGAAGGTGTGGTTGAACAAATACCTAGCGGCAGAATCGTGTACTACGAAAACTGCGCGTGCTGCAGCGTCATTCTGGAAACCTTTGGGTACCCCCTCGTGTATATATATATATATATATATATATATATATATATATATATATATATATATATATATATATATATACTTTTGTGTCTTAGTACCCCGAAGAATTTAAAACTACTTTCAACCCTGAGCACAATGCTTTTTGTGTGCTCTCACACTAACTTATTCCTCAGGCTGCCTCCTCACCAGCCAGTGATGTAGTTTTTACCATCATAACAATTATCTTTCTTCCATCATCAACATGATATTTCAAAATAAATATACTTTTCCTGCTATAAATTTGCAAGGCACTCAATGGTAAATGGATTGAACTTATTGAACTTATATAGCACTTTTCCAATCATTTTGACCACTCAAAGCACTCTGCAATAGATTCACACTGACACCCATTCACACTGACAAACATTCACACATTTATACACTTATCATTAGGTAACTCTTGGTTAAGTGCCTTGCCCAGGGCCACATCAACATGTGGCAGGAGAAAGCTGAAATAGGACCTACAGCCTTCCGATCATAAGACCACTACTCCACAGCCACGGTCGCCCCACAGTAACTAGGCTTGAATGTTTGTATTATATTTTCAAGTGACTGACATATTCAAAATACAAAATATTGGAACCTATTTTGTGGAAAGACTACATATATTAGAACTCTCAAACATGTAAAAGAAGAAGGTTAAATTCTAAATGATTTTGCCTGTAATAAAGACCAATTTTCTCGCCTCTCAAAATACTCAATAACTTTGTCTTTCAGTATTGCTGACCTGGGTGAACTGCTCCAGTGTCCGTATGGCCACCAGAATCCAGGATGTTTTCACAGTGGGAAAACTTATGGCTTTGTGTCTCATCATTGTTGTGGGTTTGGTACAGATCTTCAATGGTATGTCTTTCACAAAGGACACCCTTCTACTAAATCCATGTGATTTAAAACTCCAAATAAACTGTTTTTTTCATAGGAAACTATGAGGCACTGACTACTAAGGTGACCTTTTCCATGGACAAGCCACCATCCATTGGACAGGTTGCTCTGGCATTCCTGCAGGCCTCTTTTGCCTTCAGTGGGTGGAACTTTCTCAATTACGTTACTGAAGAGGTGGTTGACCCCAGACGGTGAATATTTGCCATTCTAAATACATTGTAGGATGTTCTCTTATTGGGTTTTCCTTCTTGCACTGATTATTAGAAGATATTTGACTTTTTGTGGACATTTATATAAATCTCTTAAATATAATGAAAAGAATATAGGAAGATATGTAATGTTGATTCCAGTTGACTGGTTACCTTATAGCTGTCTAGCTTAATTTTCCTAATTAATCCAAATATATGGCTTATTTATTCTTTTCTTCTGTTGAAATGGCTTAGTGGCAGTGATTAAGCCCCAATAATGATAAACACAAATTTAAATGTTATGTTTAAATAATAATAATAATAATAATAATAATAATAATAATAATAATAATGTGATGGCTTTTCCCAGCTACAATAAACATCTTCATTTACCTTCTGTCTTTTTATCAACAAAGATTTGTACTAATACATGTTCATTGTTTTTGTATTCACCCTGCTGCCCTGTATGATGTAAACTTGGTAAGGAATCTACCTCGCGCCATCTACATCTCCATTCCACTGGTGACGTTTGTGTACACGCTCACCAACATCGCCTACTTTTCTTCCATGTCACCCGAGGAGCTGCTGTCCTCCAATGCTGTGGCTGTTGTGAGTAATATCATGGACGGAAAAATCCCATTTGTGTATTTATACAAACTATAAAACATTTTTTCATCTCAGCTAATTTTGACGACAAATAACATAAATAAAGATTCCTTCAGAATTTCTTTATTCAAGCTAAATCAAATTTAAGGTCTATGTCTGTGCTTATGAATATGCCTGCCTCCAATGGCAAAAAAATGGCAAAAGGTAAGAGACAAAAGGTGATTTAGAGGCTGGAGGAGCAAACTCAGCAATTTTACATAATGGTAGCATTGGACTATAATCCTGTGACACTCACATCAACCCTCCTGATCCCACTCAGTCATTGCTTCTGCTCTCCAGGAATCACTGACTGTTGTTTCTCTTCTCAGACATTTGGTGAGAAACTACTTGGAGTCTTTGCTATCATTATGCCCTTCTCAGTGGCTCTGTCCACGTTTGGGGGAATCAATGGCTACCTGTTCACCTCTTCAAGGTACAAATGACAACATTTCCTGCCTCTTCTAACTTCTGATGCATTGCAAGCCCAGCTGCTGATGGCCTGTATGACTTTGCAGGTTGTGTTTCTCAGGAGCCAGAGAGGGACATCTTCCCAGCCTGCTAGCTATGATTCACTACAAGAAATGTACGCCCATCCCAGCCCTCCTGGTTTGCGTATGTATAGTAACACAGTCACATCATGTGTTTTCTTTCGTGTGTCTGAAATTTGCACTTTGAATGAGCAGTATTTGTTTTGTTTCAAAGTAGCTGGACTTAAATGCATCTATTAACACGCACTAGCCACCTTTTTAGGTAGACCTTGTAAACATTACACAGCTGCTGCAGGTTCAAACCTCTTGTTCAGTTATGTTACCCAGGTGAAAAAAAAGTCAACTTTAGTATACTTCAAACATTCTTAAATTTGTGAAAGTACACTTTAAGTATACTAAATATTATGTGTACTACCTATAAGTATATCTGAAAGAGATATATATATATATATATATACAACCTTCTGTCAAATTTTAATCGGAGTTTGATGAATTAATTGATATCAAACCCTCCCACCCGCCTCCCCCATATCCGGTAACCGGATACCTCCCTCTCCTCCCCAAACATATGTCACATATATCATATGATGGGAACTTTGTGACCTCCTGACCTCCCTGGCACCCGTCTGTCAAATTTTAATTGGAGTTTGATGTGAATAAATAAATATAAATTAATTAATAAATATACTATATTCTAAACCATGTTGAATTAGATTAGGAATATTGTAAGTATTTATGGTTTTAAACAGATTATATTCATGATACACAGTGCTGGAATTAATTGCCTCTAACTCTTGTCCCATAAGAGGCAGGGTAACCAGAATCTTTCTTCTGTCTGTTTCCAAGGAGGAGGGGGGGTTTGCCATGTGTGCGTGCGTGTGTATCTGATATCTGAGCCAACATACGGTGAAACCTACCTCGTACTCTTTCACAGAATATGATATATCCTATAGCTAGGTAAGAGAGGCTGACCTCTGACCCCACAGCCGGTGATGCCCACCTCAGGATACATTAGGCAATCCTTCTGAAAGAAAAATCAGCAGATTCATGCCACATGGTCCTCTTTAAAAGGATTGCATCATATCTCTGAACCAAGATACGGTGAAACCTACCTCGTACTCTTCCACAGAATATGATATCCTATAGCTAGGTAAGAGAGGCTGACCTCTGACCCTGCTAAACTCTTAGAGATTTTTTTTCTGACATTTACTATTGTGATACATTTCAATAAATATTTCTCATCTGTAATTGTATTTCTCATTCAGGTTTTATATAGTTTTTTTCTCTTCATTCAATGCTTGTTGCAGAAATTCAAGTATATGCTTGCTATCGACCAACAATTCAATCAGTGAATCTTTGCTTTTTTTTTTTTTTAATCAAGTAGCCCCTCTTACGGAGACTTACATCTTCTGACACCTGGCCCAGCTTATAATAACATTAACTAAGTTAGCTGTTGGCATAGGCGTAGGAAACGGGGGGGGGACGGGGGGACATGTCCCCCCCAATATTGGAGACAGTCACATTCTTCACAGTCACAGCTCTTTTTGAGAGTTTTGCTTGAAAATAAATTGACAATATCTCAGGAAATTAAATGTTTAAGTGAAATAACTCTGGTATCACAAAGAAACTGCAAAAAAATAAAAAATGTTTCAGAGTTGTAACAACACTGAAGTTACTGAGTAAGAGTGAACTTAAATACTACTTAAATACTTAAATACTACTAAAATCTGAATACTCTTTTGAAAGTGTGCAGCTGAAATTAATTTAAACTACCTGCAGGCAAAGCACAGTGTCCGCCTAATACCTGCACCAAAAGTAATACAAAAAATGATGCATATAAGCATAGGCGTAGGAAGCGGGGGGGACGGGTGGGACATGTCCCCCCCAATATTGGAGAGAGTCACATTCGTCCCCCCCAATAATTTCACCGCAGTTGCGAAGAATTTTTAAATCTTCAACTCACATGCTTTTATTTTGAAGGCGCACAACAGCGCATTCAGCAGAGCGCTTCCTCCCTCCTCCCCCCTCTGAACGGCTCAGAGTAAAGGCAGCAGCAGACGAGTCAGAGAAACTCCGTTTGAATGAGGTTAACTATCTGTCAGGAATGTTGCCATGAATATCGATCGTTTATAACATCTTGTCAGTTTACTTTTATATATAGAACTAAATCTTTTTGGTTAAGCGGTTTTAATTCTGGGATCGTCACATGTTCAAAATTTTACTGCTGTTTAAAAGTTAGCTAGTCTAGTAACAATGATTTAGAATGAGACTGAAACAGCAGCAAAATTAGCCTTTTCATTATTTAGAGTGAGCAACACCTGATCATACTGACCACTTAATATGTATTTATATATTATTATATTATATTATTTAGATATTTAGGAGAACAGCAGTGCTAGAATGATGAAGAAAGGTGAGGAAGCTCTGGTGAGGTCTTCATTTAGTTTATTGAAATATGTATTAACTGTTTTTAATTTTTAAATGAACTAAACTATTTTATTATGAGAGGAGCAGGTCAGGGAAGACATAGGAGAGTCAGGTGGAGTTTCAGAGTGTGAAGACATAAAAATTATATTAATTTTAATAAAACCACAAAGGAAAACAGGTGAAGATTGATGTCAGGTTGATTTATTTCAACGTTTCAATATTTTGTTCATTATTTCCACACTACAAGGGTAATGATTAGGAGACAATAAGAAAAGTGCTTGAGGAGAGGTTTAAAAAATTAATTAGTGAAAATTTTTGCTACACAGTAAATAAAGTTGAGATGTATAATAATGTATACATCTGAAAATTAAGTTGTTTAAATTCTCATTCTGTATGATAAAACATACTTTTTATCTTTAGTTCACATTCTGACACTGTACATTACTGTAGTGTCTGTTGTAAATCCATGAATCCATGCAGGAACATCAGGCTGCAGAGAGTCAGAGGGAGACAGAGACAGAAACACATATCTAGATATTTCAGTTAAATGTTTCTGGCTGAAAATGACAGGAAAAAAAACATTTGGGCTTTTTGCTTCAGTGTTTTTATGGATCATATTTGGTAAGTTACTGAATGCAGGGCTGGAAATGAGACTGAGTTAACAGTGAGGCGCTAAAGGTCTGTTAGATGTGAAAAGTATAATTTTTATTTATTTTGTAGATCAAACTGTTGCACTGATGTAGAGAGATGTTCAAAAAGAACAAAACTTGTTTTTTAGATTTTATTTTTGTTGGTCAAACTGCTGTATTGAGTTTAAAACTGCCGAGTTCTATTTTATGAGCCGTTTTCTACTTTGGTTTTAGAAAGAGGTAGAACCAGTTCAGTTACCAGTCAATTTATATCAATGCATTTTGACCAATAATCAAATGTCTTTTGACCAATAAGACATATCAGAATCTGGTAGACTGTCTGTGTTACCAGAGTATTTATCTTGCTAGTTGTGAGGCAAATTCTAAAGTGAGTGTTCATCCTGGAATGATGGTCATTATACTATGCATAACTTTAATCTGATTATTGGATTGTAAATAATAACATGTTAGAATACTTGTTACTGAAACAAGGGTCAGATTAGAGTAACGCATTACTGATGGCATAATTGTTTGACATTTCTGCTCAAGCTATTTACTGATCTGTCAGGTTTCCGATATGCGTCCCCCCCAATGACAGACTGGTTCCTACGCCCTTGGTTGTTGGTACACTTACCTAAAGAATAAAACATGCTCGCTACACAACCAGGCTCCAAGAGTTGGTCAAAACATGGTAAATTGTTTTGTTACTTTTAAAAGTATCTACAACCTGTTCATTAATGTTCACTAACAGACACCAAACAAACACCTCTTATAATTGATAAGCTTATAAATGATCAATGTGAAGCATCAGTATACGGTGAAGAAGATCATATCAGTCAGATTTCGTAAAATATCATGATACTCAAAGGAATTAAAATTATAGTTCACAAAATTATAGTTGCAGGTAGCTTTGACTGTATGAAAGGAATGATTGAAATATACTATGAAAATATTCTATTTGCAGAATCCTGATAATAAAACTTCAATGGTGAACTGAATAATTAGATTGCAATTAGACACAAAAGAATCAACTGTTAATTAGTAATCATACTATGGAAATAACTAGCAAAATCTGAACAAACAAGAAACTTGACTACCTCAAGGGATTTCACTCGTAATGAACCGTCTGACTTTCTTTAGTCGACTAAATTTAATCTTCCCAAATTTTTGCCAATGAGTAAACAGGTACTGAGTTTGAAGCGTGGATCAGATGCCTCCAGCCGTCGGCTAAAGCTAGACTCTGGCCTTCCTCACTGTAAAATAAAACATTCTGCTTAATTGAAGAGTTCATGTGAACATCACTTAATTCTCATCAACTTGTTGTTTGTACTCATCTTAAACAAGTGGCAGGAACTTTATGGATTTAAAAAAGAAAAAAAGATGCTTTACAAGTTAATCTATTTAAGTTGAGTCTGCAACAACTAGAATAAAATAAAAAGTGAACTATTTGAAAGTAGTGAGGATTTTGGGTGGTAAATGTTTCACATTTTAGCATACCTAGACATTACTCCATTTCTACTCAAGCAAACCGAGAGGTTTTGAACAGTACCACTATGTCAAGTAATGACATGTAGTAAATATATTGCTGCTGCTGTAAGCAGAAAGTAAAATAAATGATGCATTAAATAATATTTTGGATGAGTTTAAGAATATTGTTTGTCAAAATCGCACAATGTAACTACACTTGTCTTTTACATGTTGCAGTAATTGAATCTTTTGAGACAATTGGTTTGCATAAATTTAAGTAACTACAACCTATTTTCCTGCTCCACATACTTGGCTAGCAATGTTCCAGTAGGCTTCCCAGTCTGAACTTCTGGACAATGTCTTGATTCAGTCAAATCTTCTATCCTGTATCTCCTGTACTCTGATATTCTACAGAATTCATTCTGTGAAAGCTTTGCTTGCTGGTCTTCTTCATGCTATGAATGCAGTATCTGGTTTCTCTTACTTTCTCCCGCCCAACTTGCACCTGATTGGCATGCTAGCCTTTCGATTCCCTCCCAGTGAGGCGGTGCTTCACAAAGCAAGCTGTTTGTCAAACTGTTGATCTCCCTCAGAAGGTGACTGAGTTTTAGACACTAGTTGACAGCTCATGCAGCTTTTTACTAAACAGCAGTCCTAAAAGTATATGTCTTTAAACTATGAATAAATACACACAATTTCATAATTATTTGATCCAGCGGTTATAGAAGTTTGATAATATTGCAATTCAGGGATTGTTGTTTCTTAATGTCAGTGCTTCTGCTACTGGAGTGAGACAGTAATAAGACAAGGAATAGGATTAAACAAGGATTTAGAAATAAAAATACAAAGATGATAGTTGTATTTACTGGGAGAAAGACTATGGCTAGTTATCAGGACAGAATGAGACCTGTAAAACTGTTGGGTCCATTCGATCCCAAGGAGAGAACCAGTCATCTGCTCCAACAATTTATTACCCTTTAGGAACTATGTCTGGACACAAGGAGCAGGAACATCACAACATCCTTATATCAGATATTTTTCATCCTTATATCAGTGATTTAAAACTATTTCTAATTTTTGATTCCATACGACAGAAAGCAAAGTTGTGCATGAATGTAAAAGTCAATTATTTTTCTTGACTGATAGAAAAGTGTAATGTGTTTATTATGAGTAGGATTAACTGAGCTGAAGGAAAACAAAGGAGAAAATAAATATTCATTGATACAGTACCGAATCAGCAAATATGAACTTATGAAACTATTGAAACCTTCAAGAATCTTATGTTGTGTAAGATATTTAAGAAAATAATACTGAAACCGCACTCATGAATTTCTTTATTTGACTGTTATCTCTAAAATATGTTACTTTTTATGTTAAAAATGGGGGTAAATACAGCATTGTGTATTTACAAGGTTCTAAATATAGAACCTTCTGTAGCACTTTTATCTATGGAGTAAAAGTTCTTTGAATAAAAGTACCACAATGACAACTCAGTTTCCTGCCATCGATTCAAATGCAAAACTTATTACAAATATTGATGTTGCTCTCTGTCACTATCGCACTACATGATATTACTAATACTAGTATATCAAGCTACAAAAATTATCCAACAAAGAACACGAGGAGATGAAATACAATAGTTATGTAGACATTGTTTTATTTTTTAAAATGCAACTCTCCTGTGAATCTGTTAATTTAATTTGTGGAAGGGTTTACTCCTCTAGATTTATTTTCCTGAGCCAGATTCAGGAGCAAGAATGTTTTCACAAGCTTTTTTCTCATGACTTTATGGTGATTCTTATGCTTGTTTATAGACTTTTTAGACTTTGTGTACTGAGAATTATGTTGAACAGGATATTATGACTAGTGTCTTAGAAAATTGCTTCGTAAGTCAAACTTAACATCATGGTTTCTGACAACAGCTTCTTATTATCGCAAGGGGTGACCTATACCTGCTCAGACACCAGGCACCCCAGCCCCACCGTTCAAATTACTTTTACCCTGTAATGTCTGATTTGATCTATATTTTCAGGGGAACCCTGTGGAACCAACATGCACATTTGCTGCCTTCTTTTTTTTTGTTTCTTTATTACTGGACACAACTGGAGTTCCGTAAAGTCTCGTAGTAAAAGTCACGTTAAGACACAATCAGAACGCCTCGTGCTGAAACCTTAAGTATGCAAAAATGACAAATGATGTTATGGAAATGTAAAGATGCTAAGGTGCAGGCTCCCAGTTGCAAAATCTTTTTTAAAACAATAAAATTTTTAAACAACCTGAATTAGAACGTTGTCATCACCATCTGACAAAAATAAATATAAAATAATTTTTAATGACCCTATTAGTGATATTTTACTCATTTTAACTCATTTTACAGACAAATGCTTCTCAAGAAACAAAATAAATATTATCAAAAACAAAAAACAAAAAGTCCATCTGACGGAGTTGACACAGAACTGTAGGTGGTGACAAACTAGTGAGTAAAATAAAAAATTGGTACATGTGAAGTAATGCAATTTATGTAAAATACATTAAAATTAATTAATTGCACATTTAAGTGAGATTTGACAACAATTTCACTGAAAGAGTCAAACAAACTAATGGAGTTGACATCTGACGGAGTTGACAAAATGTCAAACTATCTAAATTTATATGACGTTATTATGAAGGAGGCCATATTGTAGCTCATCAGGTCCATAAAATTTTTACAGTAAACCAAAACTAAGCTTTTATTTCACAAAATTTCATCAAAGTTTTGTAAATTGTCAGTTGACACATCATGGCTGTGACAAACAACTTAGGAATAAAAAACAAAAGAATACACAGTTCTTCACTGTTTGGCACGTGGATCTGCAAAGTCAGGGCACCCATACTGGTCATAATGTTATGCCAGTGCTAGTTATTCCGATGATACATCACTTTATTTTTTAGCTTGGCATTCTACGCTTGAGATCATTTCTCGAGGTCAACATTTTCATGTTTATGATGATAATGTTTTTGTTTTAGGATTTGAATTTTGACACAAAGCTAGTTAGCCGAGCTAACTAGCCTTCTTAGCAAAGGAAGAGAAAGGAAGTGGTCATGGGGTCCTCAGAAGTTCTGGTGCCCCCCAATAATGCCAGATTTTTTTTACATTCTTTTCATGTCTGACGGTGTTGATAAAAAACTAGGGACAAATTTCAATGGAGTTGTAAAATATATAAAAATTATTTTTAATTAAATTTATTGATACTTTTATAATTATTTATATGACTACTTATACTTAATTGTCATAATAAATAATTGTAGTATTTCTTTAATTGTTTTAAACTATTATAATGTATTGAGTTCTGCTCCTGGACAAAAGGATTTTACAGGCACCAGCCACCGACTACAATGTTTAAAATAAAAATAAAAAAATTCAGCAAATACCAGGAAAATATACAAAAATAATATCACACTGAACACAAATCCTAATCATTAATCTCTACTGTATCTGCTCCTTTCTTCTTCTTCTGCAGCCCCTGAATTAACAGGAACAACTGATGTTTGTTCGTACTGTAAGAAAAAAAACAAAGTTTTGCTTCTTTTACATTGTTGTTTTTAGAGCACACCTATGATACAGTACTTAATAAGTTAAAATGAAAGTTGTTCATTTACATTATATTCATTTGGCCACAAAAGGAAAGTTATTAGTCATACTCTACAATTCAGAGGGGAAAAGGTTTTAGACATGTTAATGAGATCCACATTTTTTCAAAGTTTTGACACACCTTAAAGTCTCTTCAGCTCATGGAGTTGTTTCAGTAAAGTTAGCGTTCGTGGGGGGGAAACTTGCTGTCGCTGTTCTGCTCAGTCAGAAAGTTACTAACGTCAGAAAAATCTGCTGTCATGTCATGAGCTGGAAAAAAAATCAACAAGCATGTTTGCAAAAATAGAAGTCGCATTGTAGTTTCACTTAAGACTTATAAAATTGTTTCATGATTTTGGTTATGGTTGTAGAATTTAAACTGAGGTAACACTAAACAATAAATTGTTGGGTAGATAGTGTGAAAAAGAGGAGATATTAAAGACATGGTAACCTAAATGGCTGCAAATGCATCCATTGTTGAAAATGAATCAAACACATGTAACACAGTGTAATGATTCACCTCTCTGCAACACTTTGAGTCACCAAGCTTTATGCTTTCCAAACCGTTGCTATTTGGTCAGTTTGATTTCAGAAGAGCCGATGGCATTTTTTATTACAGAAACATAAAATTTAATCTTATTTAAGATGACTAGAACAAGACTCACTGCGTACACTGATGGCGATGAGTTTAGCCAAAAGTAAAACATTCAGGATTCCCCAAGCCACAGAGAGGCAGAGCCTCTCTTTGGAGCTGCTCGAACCTTAACAAAAACCTGAACCTTAGCAAAATGTAATTAAATACATACTAGATTTATCTGAAATTTTATTCTTACCTGTGTGATTAGATGCAGTTTGTCTAAGAGGCTCCATGTTGACGTAAATTTTCTCCATTGCTTCAGACTTTCTGCTGGTTTTTAACACCGACTATAAAATCCACTGCAGTCGTGGAACTAAGTGAAAAACTGTGGGAAAGAGGTGAGATGTGTCTGGTGTTCAACATAAAAAGTAGTATCGTACACAACATAAGATTCTTGAAGGTTTCAATAGTTTCATAAGTTCATATTTGCTGATTCGGTTCTGTATCAATGAATATTTATTTTCTCCTTTGTTTTCCTTCAGCTCAGTTAATCCTACTCATAATAAACACATTTCACTTTTCTATCAGTCAAGAAAATAATTGACTTTTACATTCATGCACAACTTTGCTTTCTGTCGTATGGTATCAAAAATTAGAAATAGTTTTAAATCACTGATATAAGGATGTTGTGATGTTCCTGCTCCTTATTATTTCTAAATCCTTGTTTAACCCTATTCCTTGTCTACTTACTGTCTCATTCCAGTAGCAGAAGCACTGACATTAAGAAACAACAATCCCTGAATTGCAATATTATCAAACTTCTATAACCGCTGGATCAAATAATTATGAAATTGTGCGTATTTATTCATAGTTTAAAGACATATACTTTTAGGACTGCTGTTTAGTAAAAAGCTGCATGAGCTGTCAACTAGTGTCTAAAACTCAGTCACCTTCTGAGGGAGATCAACAGTTTGACAAACAGCTTGCTTTGTGAAGCACCGCCTCACTGGGAGGGAATCGAAAGGCTAGCATGCCAATCAGGTGCAAGTTGGGCGGGAGAAAGTAAGAGAAACCAGATACTGCATTCATAGCATGAAGAAGACCAGCAAGCAAAGCTTTCACAGAATGAATTCTGTAGAATATCAGAGTACAGGAGATACAGGATAGAAGATTTGACTGAATCAAGACATTGTCCAGAAGTTCAGACTGGGAAGCTAACTGGAACATTGCTAGCCAAGTATGTGGAGCAGGAAAATAGGTTGTAGTTACTTAAATTTATGCAAACCAATTGTCTCAAAAGATTCAATTACTGCAACATGTAAAAGACAAGTGTAGTTACATTGTGCGATTTTGACAAACAATATTCTTAAACTCATCCAAAATATTATTTAATGCATCATTTATTTTACTTTCTGCTTACAGCAGCAGCAATATATTTACTACATGTCATTACATGACATAGTTGCACTGTTCAAAACCTCTCGGTTTGCTTGAGTAGAAATGGAGTAATGTCTAGGTATGCTAAAATGTGAAACATTTACCACCCAAAATCCTCACTACTTTCAAATAGTTCACTTTTTATTTTATTCTAGTTATTGCAGACTCAACTTAAATAGATTAACTTGTAAAGCATCTTTTTTTCTTTTTTAAATCCATAAAGTTCCTGCCACTTGTTTAAGATGAGTACAAACAACAAGTTGATGAGAATTAAGTGATGTTCACTTGAACTCTTCAATTAAGCAGAATGTTTTATTTTACAGTGAGGAAGGCCGGAGTCTAGCTTTAGCAGACGGCTGGAGGCATCTGATCCACGCTTCAAACTCAGTACCTGTTTACTCATTGGCAAAAATTTGGGAAGATTAAATTTAGTCGACTAAAGAAAGTCAGACGGTTCATTACGAGTGAAATCCCTTGAGGTAGTCAAGTTTCTTGTTTGTTCAGATTTTGCTAGTTATTTCCATAGTATGATTACTAATTAACAGTTGATTCTTTTGTGTCTAATTGCAATCTAATTATTCAGTTCACAATTGAAGTTTTATTATCAGGATTCTGCAAACAGAATATTTTCATAGTATATTTCAATCATTCCTTTCATACAGTCAAAGCTACCTGCAACTATAATTTTGTGAACTATAATTTTAATTCCTTTGAGTATCATATTTTACGAAATCTGACTGATATGATCTTCTTCACCGTATACTGATGCTTCACATTGATCATTTATAAGCTTATCAATTATAAGAGGTGTTTGTTTGGTGTCTGTTAGTGAACATTAATGAACAGGTAGCATCATTAGGACCAAGGAAAAAAGTTGTAGATACTTTTAAAGGTAACAAGACAATTTACCATGTTTTGACCAACTCTTGGAGTCTGGTTGTGTAGCGAGCATGTTTTATTCTTTAGGTAAGTGTACCAACAGCTAACTTGGTTAGCTGTTGGTATAAGCAGGGCCAGGTGTCAGAAGATGTAAGTCTCCGTAAGAGGGGCTACTTGATTAAAAAAAAAAAAAAAGCAAAGATTCACTGATTGAATTGTTGGTCGATAGCCAGCATATATTTGAATTTCTGCAACAAGCATTGAATGAAGAGAAAAAAACTATATAAAACCTGAATGACCATTCAGTTTGATAAATATTTACACAGCAATGATGATTGCAGTGTAAATATGATGATGTAATAATGATGATTATTGAATGATGATTCAATAAATCGATAGAAATCCAAGTGGTCACATCAAAACATCAAATTGTACTAAATATTGTAATACAGACTGATGGTTCACATTGATCATTTATAAGTTCTTAGTAATGGAACTTTAACAACTACGGGTGTACTATATTTTTTTAGTGAACACACTTAAGCATGTAAGATAACAGATGGAGGGAAAGAATCATTAGGGCCAAAAAAACAAACTGCGTATAAGTCAGAGACAAAAGCTGTGGATAATTTTAAAGGCTGATTTTTCCTTCAGAAGGATTGCCTAATGTATCCTGAGGTGGGCATCACCGGCTGTGGGGTCAGAGGTCAGCCTCTCTTACCTAGCTATAGGATATATCATATTCTGTGAAAGAGTACGAAGTAGGTTTCACCGTATGCTGGCTCAGAGATCAGATACACACGCACACACACGGCAAGACCCCCCCCCCCCCCAGCGGCTTCGCCTTTAGAATTCAGAGCAAATACTCCATGTCAACATGTTTCATTAACGCAGTTATTTTTGATTTACAGATACAGCATACATCAAAAAAGAAGAAAAAGACAAAATGATACAAAACTAACTACTTGAACATTAAAAGTAACATTTGGCTACATTGAGGAGCTGGCGGTCAGCATTGCCTACCTTTAGAATTCAGAGCAAATACTGACCGTTGTACCACCAGCACACAGTAACGAACGCCAAGTACGGCGTTCTTCAAAGGACACACTTTACAACGTTCCGCAACCCAAAGAGCAGATTCAACACTTTGGTGACATGCGCCACCACATTTAAGCACTGTCCTACATCCACCCCCTGTTTAATTGATGGCGTCTCAGTCATCAGACTAAATACAAAACAACATTGAATGAATAAATAAATAAATAGATCAATAAATAAATAAAAAGACTGTGTGGTGTGTGAATTGCTGCCATGTACTTCATTTGGTGGAATTTTCTAAGTGTTTATTGCTTTTTTCTGGCTTTAGCTTTCTCCCACAGCTTCCGTCCTCTTTTTATCTTCTGTTGAGTGTCTTCACTTTCCACTACTTGTGACTCACAGGAAAATCTGTTTGGGGGGTGCCGATTCCTCTGCATGTTCCTTCTTTGAGCACTGGGTTCAGGAGCTGAAGTGATGCCCCCATCTGTTACGTGTTCTGTCCATCCTTTAGATTTTCTGTCTAGCATGTTCACTCCTTCCATTTCAGGCTGCTCAACCCGTTTATTTGTTGTCTTGCCTGCAACTTCCTCCACATTTTCCTCCAACTTTTCGGGCTCTGAGTCCTCCATCCCCTGCACGGTCACTCCAGAGGTTTGTCCTGTCATATCCCCTGTGTTCTCCATTACTTCTTCTGCTGTGCCTGCCTCTTCCTGGTCTACTGGGAGGAACATACATTGTGTCAGAAGGTTCTGGTGGACCACCCTCTCAGTATCACCGTTTTCCAGTCGCACCACATACACAGGTATATTGGGTTGCTTCTTCACCACAATGTAAGGTTGCGACTCCCACTTATCCCCTAGTTTTTGCCGTCCCTCTACATGGCAGACTTTGACTAGGACTCTGTCCCCTTGGTTGAAAATTTGACCCTTTGCCTTCTGGTCATAGTACTTTTTCTGTTGACTTTTGGCTTGGTGAGAGGTCTGGTTTGCTTGAGCGTATGCCTGTGACAGACAGTCATGAAGTCTCTGCACATATGCACTGTATTCTCCTGGTTCATTAGCAGTCTGGAGCCCAAAGATGATGTCAACTGGGAGTCTTGGATGTCTGCCGAACATCAGAAAGTATGGCGTATACCCGGTAGAGTCATGCCGTGAACAGTTATATGCATGTGTCACTGCATCTAAGTGCTCGTGCCACCGAGGTTTCAGATGTGGCTCTAATGTTCCTAGCATATTCATGAGCGTGCGGTTGAACCGCTCAGTGATGCCATTGCCCTGTGGGTGGTAGGGGGTTGTATGGGTTTTAGTGATGCCCATACATTTGCACAGCTCCTTCACTACAGCACTTTCGAAGTTGCGCCCCTGGTCAGTGTGCAACTTAGCAGGAAGCCCAAACCGGCAGAAGAAGTTTCTCCACAGCACCCTGGCTACAGTGTTGGCCTTTTGATCTTTAGTGGGATATGCCTGTGCATAGCGTGAGAAATGATCTGTGACCACAAGGACATTCTCCATTCCACCCTTTGACTTCTCCAAAGTTAAAAAGTCTACGCACACTAGTTCCATGGGGGCATTACTGTGAACACTGACCAATGGGGCCTTGACTCCCGAAGTTACAGTTTTCCTGAGGCAGCATCTCTCACACTGCTCACACCAGTTCTTAATCTCTTGGAACATTTGAGGCCAATGAAATCTCTCTCTTAACAGCTGAACTGTTCTCTCAAAACCCAGGTGTCCGGAGTCATTGTGAAGAGCCTTCAAAGCTCCCTCACGCAGCTTCTCTGGTAGCACCAGCTGTTCCACCACTCCTCTTTGATGATCACGGCTGCGACGGTACATGATGCCATCTGTTATCACTAGCCTCTTCCACTCTTTCAGGAGAAGACAGACCTGTCGGCCACCACTGACCCTCTCACTGCGACTGGGTTTCACATTCCGACTTTTGTAGTGCCAGACAGGGCCAATAACAGGATCCTCTTTTTGTCCTGCGCGGATCTCTTGCTTTGTCATGGCGGGAAGTGACTCCATACCCATGTCTCTGTATGGCTCACTAGATCCTGGTGATTCTGAGTCCAATTTGGCTGAGACCACTGTGTTCTGCTTTGAGGAGTTGTCTGGATCTTGTATGGACTGATCTGCACCCTGTTCGGGCTTTTTGTTGCTCACTCGCAGAGGGCATGAGTGCAGAGTCTCTGTGACTTCCTGATTGGACATACGGGAGAGAGCATCGGCGTTCGCATTGCTTTGTCCTCTCCGGTACTGGACATCAAAGTCAAAAGCAGCCAAACGGGAGACCCACCGTTGCCCTGTGGCATCTAACTTTGCAGAGCTCATGATGTACTTGAGGGGGTTATTGTCTGTCTGGACAGAGAACTTGTGCCCATAGAGATGGTCGTAGAATTTGTCTGTTACCGCCCACTTCAGGGCAAGGAACTCTAGCTTGTGGGCGGGGTACCTTGCCTCTGCTGGACTCAACCCTCGGCTGGCGAAGGCTATGACTCTCTCTATGCCATCTTGAACCTGGACCAAGACAGCACCTAGTCCTTCCCCTGATGCATCTGTCTGAAGCAGAAACGGTAGGTTGTAGTCTGGGTAACCCAACACTGGCGCAGTCGTAAGTCTGTGCTTTAAGGCCAGGAATGCCTCCTCACATTCCTCTGTCCATAAGAATGGTGGGTCAGAAGCCAGGCCTTTTTTCCCCCTTCTTTTCTTCATTCTTGGGTCACCACCTGTGAGCCGATATAAGGGAGCTGCTAGGACAGAGTACCCACTGACATACCGCCTGTAGTAGCCAGCAAACCCGAGAAATTGCAGCACCTCCCTGCGGTTTGTTGGCCTGGTCCAGTCTTTCACTCTGCGAATCTTCTCTGGGTCAGTCCGGATTCCCTCAGCAGATACCAGATGACCTAGGTAGTGCACTTCTTTTCTCATCAGCTGGCACTTAGAGGGTTTAAGTTTTAGACCATGTTCCCGGAGCCGATCAAACACCAACTGCAGTCTGTTTAGATGCTCATCAAAGGTTTTAGAAAAGATGATAAGGTCATCCAGATATATTAGAAGTTGGGTGAAGTTCAGGTCTCCAAAACAGCAAGTCATGAGCCTCTGGAAGGTTGATGGAGCATTCTGCAACCCAAAAGGCATTCGGTTGGCCTCATACAGACCCATTGGTGTACTGAATGCTGTTTTGTGTTTGTCCTGCTCTGCCACCTCCACCTGCCAATAGCCTGAAGTGAGGTCAAGCGTAGAGAAAAACTTGGCCTGACCCAATGCTTCCAGGGCCTCTTCTATTCTTGGTAGGGGAAATGCATCTCTTGTGCTGCAGGAGTTCAGTTTACGGTAATCGATACACAACCGTAATGAGCCGTCTTTTTTTGTCACCACCACTACAGGTGAAGCATAAGGACTCTTACTGGGCCTTATTACCCCTGCCACCTCCATCTCAATCAACATATTCCTGACATCTTGCCACTGTGATGGAGGAATCTTGCGGTAGGGGAGCCTGAATGGCTTAGAGTCTACTAATGGAATTTCATGTTGCACCGTCTTTGTGTGACCATAATCTAAAGGATGTTGGGAGAATACATCAAAATTCCTCTCTACCAGCTTTTCAAGAGTGGAGCGCTGGTCCTCGTCCTCGACTGCAGCTTTACTCAGGTCAACACAACAGCTCGATATTACCTGAGTCAGACTCAGACATGTGTCTTTGGACCTGCTTTCATGGCTTTGGCCCTGCTTTTTGTCTGAGAAATCCACAACACCATCCACCAGGGACACATTTGCTAGGTGTGTGTGTGGCTTAATGGTGACTGGATGTTTAGATAGGTTCATTACTCTGACAGGGGCGCATCCTCTTTTCACATTAGCAAGGACCTTGGCAACCAGAAGGTCTTGAGGAAGCTTCAGGGAGTGGTGGCTCTCAATCAGTGCTGTATAGGTCCTTCTCTTCGGGCCGACAGTCACCTTGCACATTAGATCAATTTCTTTTCCCCCAGGAATATGTATTTTGTGGCCTGTATACACAGCCGGACCCACTCTGTCCTCCACATTGTAATGTTCTGTGTCACCCACCTCCAGGAGTGAGGTGTACCATTCTGGATGACTCTCTCTGACATGCTGGAGAAATTGTTGGCCATATGTTGCTTGAAGATGGGTTCTGGAGGCACGGAGAACATTAGTTCCTATCAGCAGAGGGACAGACAGGCGATATTCTGAGTCCTCAACCACAAAAGCTGGCACATTCTTAAACTCTTTCTCTAACACTTTCAAGTTAATGCGTAGAACACCATGGTGGGTTACACTCTGACCGGCTGCACCTTCTATAGGTATCAGAGAGGGCTGCAACTTCTGTTTTTGAAGGATGGGATGGCTGCACCAGTAGCTGCGGGTAACACTGGTTACCTGAGAGCCAGAGTCAATGAGCGCTCTGCACTTCATTCCACTGATTTCCACCTCACCTTCGTTTCTAGGGCCCACTAGTGGAGTGCTCTCTCCTCCATCAGTCATCTTTATGTCTTGTGGCTGGGGGTCTGACTGCTCGCCCATGGTTGCCCCGGTGACCACGGGCTCTACCCGTTTAAAGGTTGAGCTGGGAGGGGGTTGTTCCCATTCACTTGACTGGGGTCTGGTAACACTGCTCTGCAGACTCTGGCTATGTGCCCTTGTTTACCGCATCTGTGGCATGTCACATTTGAGATTTGGGCTCGGATTGGAGGCCCTATGGGTGCCTGGACCTGTAGTGTTGGGACAGGCAACGGAGCATTAACTCTTGATTCAAGGTAGGTCAATTTAGTCATCTGCTCTGCTTGGCAAAGAGCTAACTTTTTAACCAGTTCTGTGAGCTCCGACAACTCTGATGCATGGGTGGTCTTCTCCATATTCACAGTTGGGCTTCTGCCTGATGCAGTCTGGATATGGGTGTGAGCTTGTTTTGATTTGTGGAATGACTGGAACTTTTTAGTTTCTTTGGTCATGTCTCTGAGCTCGGCCTGCAGTTCTCGGAAGCTTAAGAGCCTGGGCTTAAGTGGAACAATTCTCCTGTACACCTCCTCATCATTAAGACCCCTTAAAAACTGCCGAGTGAGTTTGCAGTCCCGGTCTGGGAATGGCTTGCCTCCCCTTTGGCTGTCCTCTACCGCTCTCAGATTAGCTTCCAGCGATATGGCATATGAGCAGGCAGACTCCCCTGGTCTTTGGCTCCGCTCGTAGAAGTCAGCCAGTGGATCTAGGGAGATCTGTGTGTCACTATACTCAGCCCTCAGTTCTTCAAAAGCCCTCTCAGGGGTTTGGTCATATAGAGGTAGGTTCAGGACTAATTTTCTGGCCTCGCCACTCAGGTGACGCACCACAGTGGAGAACCGCAGGTGTGGTGGGAGCTCAATAGCTTCCAGGAGATATTGCATGTCTCGAATCCAATCCTCCACCAACATCCTACTGTCAGCATTACCGGTGAATACAGGAACACTTTTCACCTGGTGGGTCTGCAGGAATCCGCCATACGCAGCCCGGCTGTGTCCGTAGAATGGATCTGCATGGTTGAGAGCTGCATGATTCATAAATTGAGGGTTGGGCCTGTTTGGATGAACACCCCATGGACCACTGGCCGATGAATACAGTGGAGCTTGGGGCACAGTGGGAGAGCCAGCATAACCGACGGGGTGCTGGCTCACTAGCTGATAAAGCTCTGCTGGGTGTGGATAGATGGTTGAAGCAGCAGGCTGCTGCATAATTTGGCTACCTGTCATAGCCTGAGGTGGTAGGGAAGCTGCAGACATATGCATGCCAGTCCAAGGCGTAGAAGTATACTGATCCACATAGGTTGACAGATTTGGGGTTGCGGGGGTGTGCTGTGTGTTTACTTCTCCATCATGGGGCTGGGGAACTGGGGTGTACTGTAGCTGCTGACCATGAAACCCTGTGGGTTGGTTGGTTGGCTTTGGCCTCACTGCTGGTGGTTGGTTGCTGGCGTCAGCTGTTGCTCCCCCTCCCGGTAGGTAGGTGTGTGGTACCCCCGGGGAGTCGAATCTGTGGCTCAGTACTGGTTCAGGGGTAAGTAGGTGGCCAGATGTTGCTGCAGAGGGCATTTGCCTCCTTGGGGTTACTGCATAGTCATTCATTATTTTCAAAGATCTATTTTTCTAAGGTAGACAGCCAAATCAAATAAAATTTAAGTTTGTATGTGTAACTCTCCCTTTTTATGTTTAATTGTGAATAGATAAATAGATAAATAAATAAATAAATAAATTGTTTGGTACAGTTATGTTAAATCACTCCCAAAATTCCAGTTAAGCTTATATAAATTATTAGAATAGAATCACAATATAATAAATATTTCAAACACCATGAAATTATCTATTTTTGTCGCTATGAATCAAAGATAAATAAAGGTGTGGCACAGTTATCTTAACGCACTTCCAAAATTCTAATTACACACACAAAAGAAGGATATAATCACAATATAATAAATATTTCAAACAAATTGTAGTTAACAAACTTTTTTTTTTTTTTTCTTCACATTAAAAGTGACGCTAAAATAATAAGTTGCCGCTTCAGCTCCACACGTTAACTCAGATTGTCATACACTCAGCAAACTACCAGAAAGAAACCGTTGAGTAACGGGGCTGCTGGCGTTGTTGCCTAGGTGATCCTGAAGCACCACGATCACGGGTCTCGGCACCAAAGATGTAACCCTGTCCGTGTGAGATGAGTCCTCGCTGTTCCCTGGACTCTGCGTTGTGTCTTAAGAGTTTTTGTCGGAAGGAAACAAGACAGGAATCTGACACACACGGCGGTTGAAATCGTGGTTGGGACCGTTTATTCGGACCACCCGACAGCGCAGCGGCTTCGCCTTTAGAATTCAGAGCAAATACTCCATGTCAACATGTTTCATTAACGCAGTTATTTTTGATTTACAGATACAGCATACATCAAAAAAGAAGAAAAAGACAAAATGATACAAAACTAACTACTTGAACATTAAAAGTAACATTTGGCTACATTGAGGAGCTGGCGGTCAGCATTGCCTACCTTTAGAATTCAGAGCAAATACTGACCGTTGTACCACCAGCACACAGTAACGAACGCCAAGTACGGCGTTCTTCAAAGGACACACTTTACAACGTTCCGCAACCCAAAGAGCAGATTCAACACTTTGGTGACATGCGCCACCACATTTAAGCACTGTCCTACATATACTAAAAATATATTTGTATCAATTTCGAAATTAGAACTTTAAACATAATTGTACCAAAATACACTTTTAATATATTAAATAAAAGTATACTTTTAGGGAAAAAAATATGAATGAATATGTATGAATTTTTAAGTGCCTTAATAATCTTTTACTATTTATTAAAATTGCATACAATAAAAAAAGATAATCATGATGCAATTTTTAAGAAAGTATCCAATCGATTTTCGGATGTGTGATGTAAAACCTTATAATCTCAACGGCATTAGCTCCAGTTCATACTCCAGACCAGATGGTGGCGGTATTGCACACTTTCATTTATTTAAAAAACGCCACAAAGAGAAGAAAAAACTTGAACGCAGGGAAGATAACAGACGCTGATCAAATTCGCCATTTTTACTTGCATAATATTGTCTTAAAAGTAGAGAAGGCCTTGACAATAGTTACTAATTTTGGTAAATTCAAGCTGGTGACGTCCTAATCCGAGTTAGACGACAACACAACGGGACAACAACCAATGGAAATGAAATGTGTGTCACAAAAGGAGCCCGGGGGGATGAAGGCTGCTAATGTTGCTAGCTGGTGGTAAGTTTGCTTATTAATTATCTTCGTTTAATTATTAACAGTGCAGTAAAGATATATAGCTTACGTTGGTTTCATAAATAATTATTTTATAAATGTTATTGTGACTTGTATGATTATTGCAATAGGAATCATTCAGCTTCATGTTATAACTGCATAGAGGCTGTTTGTTGCGACTTATACTTTAATCCATAAACTGAACCTGGTTTTAATTAAGCTCCATAAGAGAAAGAGACTTTTATATTGTGAGGTTGTTGTTGTTCCAACTCATTCATCAATGATTTTATCTTCAACATATGTTTGCATTCTAACTAAGCAAATGAAGATGAAAGAGGAATCCAGAGAAATCAGGTGTTAGAAAACCTAAAGACTGTCTTAGAAGAAGCTCTGACTCCACCATATCACCAACCAGCTCTAAGGATGAACCTCCACATCGCCTTCATGATGTAAGTTTGTTTTTTCAATGAGGAGCTAGCTACATTTTCAACCACAAAAACTGCTGTTACCAACACCAAGAGCTTAATAAACATAATTTGATTTAAAGATAACTGGACAGAATTTTTCTCCTGGTTAAACATTTCTCTTTCATACATTTTATTTGTTGTTGACTTTCAGGGCCCTGTGATGGACTGGTGACCTGTCCAGGGTGAACCCTGCCTCTCATCTGATTGCTGCTGGAGATGGGCACCACCAGCCCCCTCACCATCCTGCAAGGATCAATGTGTTCAGATCATGGATGGAAAGATTTTAAGGTCTCTTTAAGTCCACACTTAAAACAGCTTCATAGTTAATGCCAACATCAACTGATTCTATGACATTCCTGACTATTTTTTCTACTTCTAACATAAACAGGCAAAAAGACACCCAGAAATGTTTTTCCACCCCAGGCATCCGGTCCCAATCATCCTCAGTTCTGATGATGTCACATACATGGCGAGTCCACAACGTCTTAAAATTGTAAGTATTATTTTTTTATTTGCCATTTTTCTGTTCTCTTTAAATACAAATGCTTTCTATGTTTAATTGCTCTATTGTTCTTTTTTGTAGGTTCCTGTAAGGTGCAGTGAACGGGAATGTTCTGTCGTTGATCCTCACTTTCATTTTTTATTGTCACACTTACATTTTTATGTTCATGTGTTCACTTTTGACCTGAACACTTATAATTTGTGTTAAGTTTATAATGTTTTGATTAAAATTAGACAGTTTTAAAATGTCTGTAATAAAACAATATTTGAATTACCTTGAACATCTTGTGTCATTACAATGTAAGTACTAAAACAATGTAAGTACTGTATAGTTATGCATGTCATGTACAAAATAGGTACATAGGAAGACTTTCACGAGTAATTAAAATGGTAGTTTATTATCAATAGCAGGAAATCAAAAATAAAAATTAAGTGTAATTTAAATACATTACTAATATATTAATAGTATATTTGAAGTATATTAAATATATATTTTTAATATAATTCTGAGACAGAATTATTACATTCAAAATATAATTATATCAAAATATAATAAAGCTCTGAAATATATTTAAAAAGTATACTATAAGTACACTTGAAGTTGTTCCAAAAAAGTACGTATAGTATACTAAAATATACTATTAGTTGTAATTTAATACTATTTAAATACTACTAAAGTATACTAAGCACAAAATTTGTTGTTCCAAAATAGTACAGTTTAAGTACATCGATTAAAGTATACTTAAGTATGTTAAAATTTAGTATACTAAAGTATACTTTTTTTCACCTTGGTAGATAAGCCACTAAGATGATGTGACCCCTGTGACATGTTAACATTGTCCTGAGGTAGCGATTAGAACAGTGTTTTTCAACCTTTTTTGGCCCAGCGTCCCCTCCTAGCCTTTATCCAGGTCCCTCACTGCCCACACCAAAGAATTTGTAGGCTACTTTGCACTGACTATTATTTTATTATTAATATAACTATCACTATTGTAGATGTTTTGATTTTTATGCTTGTTTCCGTATTTATCAACAAAAATAATTTCCCAGAGAACAAAAAAGCCATGGGAATAGAAATTATTTTCACAGGTGTCTACAAAAAATGCAATGAACATTCAAGTTAAAATTGGTAGGCCTAGCGCAGCCAATCAGAGTGGAAAAAATATTCTTATTTGCCATTTTCTAGTTGTTAAATATTCCACAAAATGGGCAGATAAAAGATGTTCAACATGCCAGTTTAAACTTTGATCTATTTGCAAACGACTGAGCTCTGCAACATTAAAACATGGATAAAACTGTAACTACATTAACCATAACTGCTCTTCTCTTCAGTGTTTCTGTCGGTTTCTGGTGGTACAGCTATGTACTGCCTTCAGGAGAATGGGACATAAGAGTATCATCCATAAAATTTCACCCACATGAAATTTGGGGAAATTTGTGCAAACCAGAGCTTTCAGTGGAAAAACAAAAGTTCCAGATCCTTTTAATGCCATACAAATATGAGACATAAACATGGATTATACTTTTATATAGACCTGTCTACTGATTTATAGATTAATAGTTTTACTGGACAGAAATTACAAAGAACAAATCTGGTTCTTAATCAAATCCTAATGAGTCAAACTGAAAGTGTCATGAAGTCATCAGCCTCATGACATTAACACTGACATGAAAAATAATATTGAAGAAATAAATATATCAAATCTAATTAAAAACATAAACAAGTGATAAGTTCTTACTGTTATGGTCTATAAGGTATATTTATTCTCAGTACTAGATATGTTCTCAACAAACCCATGGCACATCAACAATATTATTTTACCTTTATATCTGGAAATAGTGTCTGTTTATTCTTGCCATACAGTCCTCTGTATTAATTATTGCTTGAAAGGTTTTGCCATACCAGTTTATTCCTCTGTATTTACTAGACGTGTGATCGATCGGTCACCGATCATAATCGGGCCGATTTTCGTGATAAAGTGCATGATCGGTGATCGGCGATCATTGGCTCGTTGCCGATACCGATCACCCGCATCTCATTTCACAGCCTGCCTGTGCAGCTGGTCTCCTCTTTCCTTCACACTGCGCAAATGCGCAGCAACAAATCCTAAGCGATGTTAAACTACAACACACTGAGTGAATGGGGAAGTTTGCGTGTTGCGGCGGAAAATTGAAGCATGTCAAAATGCATCAACACAACGAAGCTAATACGACATAAAACCAATGCCATACTTAACGGAGTTTGGCTACATTGAGGCTCACTGCAGTAAAAAAGACATATGGAGGATCAGATAGCAGGTAAAGCAGCGCACCGCTACAAACACTCACCCGGATTAGCATGACGGTCAGAAAGCTAAACAAATAACCCGCAAAATTATTTCAGTCTTCGAGGTGCAAGACGCACGTCTTACATCGCACCTCGTATGGTTCTGCTCTCGCTGTTAAACCACTGCTATGCGCTACAAGTAGTAATATTTCACAGACGAAGCGCCGCTTCTGCTCCACCTGGTAGTGACTCTCACACCGAACCTCTGTTTAAAGCTGCAGCATCTAACCTAAAAAAAACATTTTACATACGTATTAAAACTTTCGCTGTCCTAACATGAGGCAGATAATCTCTAAAAAAAATAATCGATCTCCTCCCTGCTCTGCTAATTACTCCGCTCAGTCAGAAACAGCCACTCAGAACTAGCAGTAATCAGCTAGCCGCCATGCTATCAGGAAGTTTTCATTCAGTAACTCTGGATTGTTTATTGTAATGTAACCTGTATTTGCCTTTGAATGTTACGTTTTATACTTGAATTTCTTTGGCAATGTTGAGAGATTTTATTTTGGCATTATTTAGCCTCTTCAGAGCCTTCATATGTTATCAGTCTGTTAAAGATAGTATTACCGATAACAGTACAATTTGCAAAATGCCTGTTTGTTTAGTTTTCTTCTTGGAAAAAAAAGTTTTTGTCTAAATTAAGGTGAATTCATGGTTCCTTTTTCCACATAATGTAACCGGTAGTGTTTATGATAAAAACATAATAATAATAATTATGTGATCGGTATCGGTGATCGGTATCGGCGATCAGCTCTCATGGGTGATCGGTATCGGCAGTAAAAACCTGATCGGCACATCTCTAGTATTTACTTTAGTTTCTTAGTTTATTCTTGCATTTTGTTCTTCATTCATTTCATTCATTGATTTAGTTTCCTTTGATTAGTGTTATCCTCTCTTGGTTTATTGCTATGTCCACTTTAGTTTCTTTCCTGTTACTAGATTTATTTTGTCGTTTATTGACCATCAGTAATCTTCACTCATCACCTGCTGCGCCGCCTAATCATCACGTGTTTCACATCATGTGTTTATTTTTAACTGTTCAGCGTCAGATTCTCTGTTTTTATGCCATAATTTTTTATCTAGTTTGTCGCTCCGTTGTATGTCCCGCTTCTCCTGTTTCAGAGTTTTGCGCAATGTGCGTCTTTTTTTTTAACCCCCTAAGGTGCAGGGCAGTCGTGAAACGTATCGATGGGGAAAAGGCAGTCTGACATAAACCTTTTAAAACAATGGAAACAATTGCGGTATTTCGATTATTGAAATCTAAAAGTGCTGTGGTACCGTTGTTCTACACCGTTTCATACCGGACCACTTACAGCACCGGTGTTAACGCTATAAAATGAACGCTCTCTATTGTGGTATCGGTACCGCCCACGTTGAGAACCGCTAGATTAGAAAATGGGTGGACAGTGTTGAGGGTTTTAGATCAGCAGCAACTCTGTGATGATTAAGTAATGCTCAGATTCCACAATGGGGCCCAAAGCATCCCAGCAACAGCCTGAACTGTTGAGACAAGGCAGAATGGATCCATGCTTCCAAGGTCATCACTGAATTTAAGGCCTATCTGGCTGAGCAAAAGTTTTTACAGTTATGGCCACTGCTTACTAAAAGCCCACATTCTTCTCAACAATATTTTTTTTTGTCCATACAACTGGTACTCATTGTATATTTTCTCTTTTTTAGACCGTTCTTGGTCACCATCTTCAATGGCTCCCTGAAAAATCTGAATTAATGAGCTATAACAATTAATTGTCCTTTGGGATTAATAAAGTATTTTTTTAATTTTTTAATTGAATTTTGAATTTGAACTACAATGTTTCCTTACTTCCACCAACTGTGGACAGTAAATGAACAGGAAGTTTTATTTTATGGCAAATAATGTCACTAAATGTTTTTAAGGCAGTTCTTATTGATTTTGAGAAGGAATCACGTGGCTGTAAATGTTTCAACTGGGGAATGTTTTAATTAATTTATGACGGCGTCAACGTTTCTGTTTTGCTGTGAATGTTCTGTAATCTCTGTGTGTTGCTGTCAGTCTTGGCCAGGATTCTCTGGTAAAAGAGATTTTCCTGGTGAAATAAAGGTTAAATAAAAAAAAACTTTAGTAATATAAATTTACTTAGTTGAAGTAAATTTTCTCTATTTGTATTTTTTTAAAATAAAATGATTCTGCCCTTCATGTTTAAGATGTTTCACCGTTTTAAAACACCTGACTGAGGACTGGAGTTCAGCTAAAGCTTGATAATTACCCATCAATTGAAATCAGGTTTGCTAAAGTGGGGAAGCATCTAAGACATGCAGGGCTATGTGGCTTGAGGAACACGGTTGTAAAACACATCCTGCTTTTCGTTAAGGTTTTCCATCTGAATGTTTTTTTGTTTTATATATTTCTTATTTACTGGCTAATTCATGATATTTTAAATAAGACCATCTTTTGGGTATTGTTTTGAAAAGGGTTAAAGGCAGGGGTGAAAGTAGGGGGGTACGGCAGGGTACTGCGTACCCCTAAAAGATTTAGCGGAGATACGCAGTACCTGCAAGAGAGAGGAGCGGCTGTCTGCTGTGAAGAATCAGTGGGTTCTCTAATCAGCCGTGACTGATTAGTTTTTCAAGAACAATCTAAAACACGACTTAATCAGTTAATAAATAGCTTTTTTCTCATTTCATATTGTTTCTGAACTCTTGTGTTTTACTAGAGCAGGGCTGCAATATGTCGATCGCGGAAGGTTTTGAGTCGATCTCGGCATCAGGTGACAAGCTGAACGCCGCCAGGACGCTGAGACCAGCACGTCCTCCTCTGACTCACTTAAAACGTTGGTATCTTTATTAAAGAACAACAACAACAAAAAAGTCAACAAAACGTGTTCAAATTAATGACCCAACAAAAATAATAATCTCAGTGATTATTGTTTCAACAAGGTGTTGCGCAATCCTGTGCGTTTCTGTTCCATTATCAAAACAACTAGCAGAGCAGGAGTTTAAAATTAACTAATCAACCACCGCTGTGTTCAGGGAGCGCTTATTAATGATCGCAAAATAAATATCAAGCCTGAAAACCGAATATCGTAACGGACTAAATGTTTTTAATGTAATCTCTGCTCGGCTCGAGGAGTGCAGGCGGTTGCCAGGGCAACGGGTGTGCTTAAAAGAGAGAGACGGAGAGTAAAAAGGTGCGACTGGTTTAGAGTTGATCACCTGTTCGGTCTGTTTTACCTTTGTTTACCTTTGCTGTGGCGCATCACAGCCGCTGTAGTTTCTGAACAATCAATAAACGACAAACTTGGACTAATTACCTCGTTCTTTGTCATTTACAAAGTCATTTACAACAAACAACATACAAGGTAAATATGTTTCATTAAATATTTAAGAAACAAATGGCTTCTACCGTGATAATTATGTGAAATTAAATTGTCTAATTTAAAAATAATAGTTTTATTGCTCTCTGGCATCTTGCTTTGAGCTCAGAGTCTGAGACATTTTTCCTCTATCAATTTTTTTTTTGCTTCTTATTTAATGGAAATATTGATGTTGATGAGACTTTCTCCAAAATGATAACCTTTTCCAACCTTTATAGCTCCACTGTTGAAAATGAGGCTCTAACATTCACAAATGACAGTGAAATAAAATCATGTCCAACATCTGGTTTGAGGTGATTCCTCTAGAACCTGTTGGAGGAAAAATATCCCAACTTCAGAAGATGTGCTTTAACCTAACAGAGCTCTGTGATTCCTCCTATCAGTATGAGAGTCAGGGTGAGGAGGCGCCATGTTAGGAAGAGAAGTGGAAGCTGCAGGATCTTCAGAACAAACAGGTCATGATGCTGGGCTACTGAATATCTCTCTGTCTTGACACAGGATCAATATAACCAGTTTAAAAGCTGGTTTTCCGTTTTCCATGCCAGACATGGAAAACTGGGATGCACTCCATGCGATGATGTTCAGAATTTAGGTCTCATGGCATCTCAAGGTGTCAACATTGCAGCCAGTGGGTTGAGGGAAATACAGCTCCGTTCTGTAACAATGCAAGAGCTACCCAGCTTTTATCGCTTTGCAAAAGAATTAATCAGCACAGAAACTCCAAAGCACACAAATAAGCAATTGTTTGTGTATATATATATATATATATATATATATATATATATATATATATATATATATATATATATATATAGTGTATAATATGCTTTTGTCATAGTACCCCCGAGAATTTAAAACTACTATCACCCCTGGTTAAAGGACAGTGTGTTGTGAGGTGCTTTAGGTCAGTGACTAAACTGTTCCTCATCAAATCATCGTGTCATGGTTGTTTTTTGACAGTGTGGTGCCACTGTTGTTATACTGTGCATCGGCGAAACCCACAACCTGATCAACTACGTCTCCTTTATCAACTATCTGTCATACGGTGTCACCATCGCAGGTCTGCTGTGGTACCGTTGGAAGAAACCTAACTTATATCGGCCTATTAAGGTACAATCGACAAACTGAACAAGTTAGTGCAGGATAAATCCCTTTGCTAAAGTCTGCTTGTGAGTTTGATGCTATGAACTTTACCGGAAATTGCCTGCACTGTAAATATCATCCGCCACTGCAAAGAGATAAGAGCTGAGCTGAATGATTCGGCTGTTAATGTTAATTCAACACGGACTGAACAGCTTCGTTTACTTCATCTCCTGCCATTGCTAAAACTAAAGGCAAACTACAATTCTAAAACAGCGCAGAAAATCAATGTCACAGTTCCCAACTTCTCCTTCTGTTTCCTGATTGACCAGGTTGAAATTCTACCAGAGAAATTTTCTTCAATGTGAGAAAGCCCAGACTGAGCAGTGAAATGAGATGAGAATCGAAAGAAATTACATAGGAAGGCAATGGGCAGGCTAGGTATTGGTTGCTGTAATGTCAATGTAGACTTTTCTATTCATTATTAAGAAGAGTACAAATTATTTATGTTACTTCTCTGGTTATAAATAAAATCAGAAGAAGTTTTTTTTTGTTTGGTTTTAAATGATACCCCTTGTATTTTCTTATTATTCTTTTAGGAGATGCCTGTGCCAATTCTAGAGAAAAGGTTATGTGTCTATTTTAAAGAAATGTAAATATAAATCTGCCAGTTGTATGAATAATTTTGGATTTAATCGTATGACATGCAGTGGTATAACAGGCTGTTTTGACATAATCATTTAAAAAAGGTGACTTTAAATTCCTAATCTTTTGCTCAAAAAACTAGATCAGGGCCTATCTCAGTTGCACGGCCAACTATCTGTTATGTAGTCTTTAAACAAATTTCCCTGGTATTCTCTCCCAGGTAAATCTGCTTGTCCCTGTGTCCTACCTTATGTTCTGGGCATTGCTACTGGGATTCAGCCTGTACTCAGAGCCAGTCGTTTGTGGTGTTGGTTTGATCATCATGCTTACCGGTGTTCCTGTCTATTTTCTGGGTGTCCACTGGAAAGAAAAACCAAAGTGTATCGACAATTTTATTGGTGAGTTTGTAAAAACTGAAACATTTTGATTATTGCTCTTATTAATGCAACTAATACAAAACTCTCTCCCCTGTTTCCCTCCAGCATGGGCTACGTCTGTGGGCCAGAGGTTGTGTTTTGTGGTCTTTCCTCAGATTGTCCCTATTGAGATTGCCAGTCCTTCAGAATGGACTGATCAGTCATCTGGCAGAAAAAGTTTCTCTGGCAGGTCGTAAAGGTTCCCTTTCTGAACATGTGAAGATTTGTGTTCTGACTCCTAATTTTGAATTGCTGTTGTTTTTGTTGAGGCGTTCTTTACTACAATGAAAGTCTCCAGTCTGATTTCTGATCCTGATAAATCAGCTTTTCATCTAATATTCAAGTGGACATGCCTGCTGTTCTGTTTGATGTGTGAATTTTTTAATTTCATGTATTTTATTTTGAGGATCAGTATGTAAAATTTTAATGGCCTTTGTTACCTTTTCATTCTTCTACAGAACCCTGATTGACTGACATTAGGTAATCATGTCTTTTAGTTATATTTAGGATTTCATTGTGCTCTAAAGCCTTTTCAACCAGATCAAAACCAATGAAAAGTAAAAAAATAAAATAATTAGGCACCATTTATTTTTAAAACAAGTCAAACCCCACAAACATGTATGTTGTGTTTCCCCCTCCATTCCTCTACCTGACCCCTTTGTTAACGTGTGTCATAAAAAGTGCGACATACTGTCCCTCTCTCACATACACTTTCTGTTGAACTTGTATGTTTATGTTTCAGATCAGCAGGCAACATCAAACAAAGCCTCAGTAAATGCAAAATTATGATTTTATTCATCAAGAGAGAAAGAGCAATTCAAATGTGACAAAGTAACTGCCCCCAGACTCTAAACACTGATTTTTGCTCTTCTTGTTGGCACCAGTTGAAATCAAACCCTTGTGATAACTGTCAATATTTTGTAATTTTGCAACCTTGGTACTGTTCTTTGTTAACCACTACTTGAATTAAGGATTTAACAAGGAGGGGAATTACATTACATTTAACAAAGGTTTGGAAAGCTTTTTTCCTTGATAAATAAAGCCCTGATTTAAGAGTTTTTTGTTTTTACTTAGTTTATCTTTATCTGACATTTGAAATATGCTCAATGAGCCGAACATTTAGGTCTTAGAAAAAGCAAAACATAAGAATTGTGTTGCAGGTAACGTTCACATTACAATGCTTTTTCATAGCATTGAAATGTGATCTTATGGTTTTGTCAAGCAACCCTTTAGATCTACTGCAGCCTGACAGATATCAGATCTCACTGTTATAGCAGCAACACCGGAATCCAAATGAGCAGAAGCCAGGTTGGGACTAAAAGCTTTTTGTAGTGCATTTGATGCTGGAGGACATTCATTCCTGTTCATGTTGCCACATCTTTTTCCTGGACTGAAATATTTCAAAGACTACAGAACAATGCAGCATTTTGTATAGTTCTCAAGAGTTTAATAATCATAATAATATAAATATTCTGTCACTTGGCACCTTTGATCAATCTCACTTTGAACTCACTTCAGACTAACTTTAGAGTGAACATAGCTTTAACACTCAACAGCTGTTGCTTCAATCAGGCAGGAAAACATGTACAGGTTTCACTTTCTCAAAAATGCCAATAGAATTACTCTCAGGGAGAGCTTCAATGAAGCTGTATTTTGGTCAGATGTTATGGATAACTTGTTGCTTGTCTTTTGGTTACATGTTTGGCAGTTCTTCAAAAATAATTTCAGAACCTAGAGCAATTTCCAGACTTGTGAATTGCAGTTTAAACTTTGCAACTCAATTTTCAGCTTAGTGAAGCTGAAATATTTGAAAGACTTGTGTCTTGTAGTTGTCATTTAAACTGTTCATCAGTTATTAACTATAGCTTTTCCCAGCAGTTTAGTCCTTTTTGTTGTTTTAATTAACATGTCAATGAACTTACTCACTTGTTTTAATATTTTTACAAATAAAATCTAAGATGTGTAGCGTACATTTACATTTAGCCCTTCTGAGTCATACTTAAAAACTATTTTGAGATGTTGACTTGCTGCAGTCGATCTTACAATTTCTGAAATTGTAAAGAAGTTTCATAGAACTTTATGTGGGTTATACAAAAGTTATTCACAAAGCACCTTAGGTGTCATAGGAGCCCCTGATGTGACTAAATGTTAGGAACAGTGAGGAGGACTTCTTCAGCATAATGCCTCCAATCGCATGTGTCCCTCTGGGATTTCTGTGTTCATGGTTTATATGCGGTTTGTTTTCTGCAACACAGTGTGGCCAAAAAGCTAATTAATTTTGGCACCTTCTACATTTTCATTGTGTCCCTTAACTTGAGGTTAACTGCATACATGAGTCATTATGGCAGTTTCTGTTTAGTTAAATTTTTGTTTTTTGGCACTACTCTAGTAGTGATCTTAATTCTAAAAGATGTTTATATGAAAAAAATTATGTCATAAAAGCCATCTCACCTTTTCCAGGTTTTAGCATTTTTTTAACCAGGCTTCGGGTGGTTAAAGATGCATAATGGCCTTATAGCCATTATTTATTCAACAAAGTAAAATCCAATCAAAATGGAAAATGTAAAAGTAGTGTACACCCAACCCACTTTACAGTGTCTTTCTGACAATCAGTCTTTCACATTATTATGGAAGTCTCAGCCTGCCTTTCTTTCCAACATAGCTTCAGTTCATTCATTCCTTCATACACTGCTCCCGTATACCCCACAGCAGTTCAGTCAGCTCGGGGTCTGGGTTATACTATGATTGACTGATTTGTCCCTCTCTTTTAATTCTCTGCATGCAGTTATTTGTGTTTTCTTTGTTTACTTAATTTAATCAGATCTAATTTTTAGAGGTTTTATGTCTGTCCCTCATTTTGTAACCTCTAAGCACTTTGTTTTACATGTGAATGTACAAAAAGTGTTCTATGAATAAAAATTAATTGATTGATGGATTTATAATCTGTGAAAAGAACATCATCCTAGACAACTGGTCAATCGTACTGACTGACCAGTTGTCTAAGGCAGTGTTTCCCAACCCTGGTCCTCAAGGCACACTGCCCTGCATGTTTTAGATGTTTCCCTGCTTTAACACACCCCATTCAGATGATTGCAGTTCAGAAAAAGCTTATTAATCAACCATCAATTGAAATAATGTGTATTGAAGCAGGGAAATATCTAAAACATGCAGGGCAGTGTGCCTTGAGGACCAGGGTTGAAAAACACTGGTCTAAGGTAAGGTAAGGTGATCTTTTTAGAGAGAACACGCTTTATCCTGGCAAACAATTGCAATTAGATGTTGATTCTTTATTTATGTTTTGATAGTTTCTTAAGAATAAATTACATGCAAATTACATGAATAAATTATATGCTAATTATTGAATGCATGTAATTCACCTACATTTTCCGCTATTTTCATATGAGACCAATATCACTGACATTGACTTTTTTTAAAAAAATAACAATAATAATAATTAACTGTGACAGTGTAACTATTATAAACTCACTGGAATTTAACAAATTGAGTTTATATCATCTGGAAATTTCAGCTAGATTGAAATACTGACTTCACAACCAAGTTTGAACTTGAATCTATGTTGACTGGATATATGCAGACGCCATTTCTGACATACTGACGTGTCACTTTTTGCTGATGATGGAGCATTATGGAAAAGGGGGAGAAATGTAGAACATCTTATTTTAAAACTTCAGGAAGGCATAGATAAAGTGGGTGAGTGGGGGGGGGAGGGTAGAATGGGGCTTCAAATTTTCAATAGAGAAGACAAAAGTAATGTTTTTTACAAATATGAGAAGACAAAAGTAATGATTTTTACAAATACAGAAATTGGGGTTGATAAAAAGTTGTATTTATATGGGAAAGAGCTAGAAAGGGTTGACTGTTTTTGTTTTTTGGGAGTAGTTTTTGATAAGAAACTAACTTGGGAAAATCACATAGAACATATTATGGAGAAAAGTAAAAAAGTTCTTAACATTATGAGGTGTTTAGCAGGGTTGACATGGGGTGCAAATTTTGAATCACTTAAAAATATTTATGTGTCACTAATTCAATCAAGAATTGAATATGGGAGTGTGGTGTATGGTTCAGCGGCTAAAACTAGGTTAAAAAAATTAGATGTTATTCATTGAGAATTTGTTTAGGGGCAGTTAAATCAACTCCAGTATGTGCTTTTCAAGTAGAATCAGGATATATGCCATTATGTTTCAGAAGACAACAGATAATGGCTAATTATTGGATAAATTTAAAAGGACATAATGAAGATCATCCAGTTAAAAAAGTATTAGAAAATTGTTGGGAAAGAGGAAAGGTACAAATTAATAGTTTTGGGTGGGGTTGGGGATGACAGAGCAAAACTATTAATGAATATTATAAAGAATTTAGTCCAATGGTATTGTGGACATGGAAATATATCAATGTAGACAGATCACTATCAAATATTAAGAAAAGAAATATAATAGATATTTGCCAAGAATTGTATAATCAAATACAGAATAAATATAATGATTATTTGCAAATGTATACTGATGGTTCGAAAGACCCAAAAAATGAAGCAACCAGTATAGCAGTAGTGATTCCTGAATTAAAGATTAATATTTCAAAAAGAACATCTAATTATTTGAGAATATATGCCGTAGAATTGTGTGCTATATTATTAGCTTTAGAATGGGTGGAGGATACTAATATAAATAAAATAACAGTTTGTAGTGATTATGTAGTTCGTGTGATACTGTAGAAACGATGGAACATGTTTTTACTAGTTGTAGAAAATATGCAAATCAAAGAAGATAATTAAAAACGGAATTAGGTTTTAATAGGGAATTGAAATTTGAGAATGTGGTTGATCTGTTAAATAGTATTGAGGGGGAAAAGATTTTTCGCTTTTTAAAAAATACTGGGATCTTTATGAGAATTTGAGGTATAGATACTAGGATACAATAGATGGCAGTAGTGCAACAATAATGGATGCAAGCTGCCGTTAAAAACCTGAAGACGAAGAAGATTTTTTTATTAGAACATTTTTATTTTTTAACAAAAAATGTATTTACAATAATTCAACGATAAACTGTTACACAATCAGGATAAAGAACTAAAAAAAAAACAATAAATAGAAGAAGAAGAAGAAGAAGAAGAAGAAGAAGAAGAAGAAGAAGAAGAAGAAGAAGAAGAAGAAGAAGAAGAAGAAGAAGAAGAAGAAGAAGAAGAAGAAATAATGACGTCAAGCCTAAGTGTGGCAGTACGTTTCCCACATGAACACAGTACAGCTGCAGTCTGAAATGCCGGTAGGTGAATTTTCTGGTGTTATAGGGGATATAGTAAACCTTAATGTCATGCTGCGAGCTAACATCTTTGTGGTTAGCTTATCGTTGAGAAAGTACGTGTATTTTTTCCCCAAGTGTTGTTCTGTTCTATATGTTCCGCAAAATGTTACTCAGAAACATTACAGTAAACAGTTGAACGCATTTCGTGCATGTCAGACCCTTGAAGGTAGATCCCCAGTCTTATTTTCTAAATTGGCATATTCCTCCAAACCTTTCCGCCTGGTTTTGATTAATGTTTTTGTAGCTTTTGATCAAAAGATGTTATTTTACCGTGGGTTACTGATGTTGGGAGGTTTGCAGATCCGCTGAGCAGTTAGCATGGCAGCACGCAGGCCTCAGCTTCCGAAATATCACAGCCCTGGCCCCGATGGTTCGTGTGGGGACCCTGCCGATGAGGCTGCTGGCTCTGGACTACGGAGCTGATGTGGTTTACTGTCAGGTAGGCTGGCTACACGACCCAGAACATTAAACTAGGAAATGCTGTTACAAGGGACGCTTTGTTTTGTCTCTCCCAGGAGCTGATAGACATTAAAATGGCCCAATGTCAGAGGATCGTGAACGGTAAGACATTTTCCAAAGTTTCAGATGAACTGGCCCTCCCACTAACTTGTGATAATTTCTCTTCTCTTTTAATTAAAATTTGTGTGGGGGAAAAATTACGAATCTCAGTGTGGTGGTAAACTAAATTCATAACAACTGTGCTTTAAGAGGTGCACTGATATTAAATTTAAAAATGAGATTAAATTGCAGTTTCAGAACGTTTTCTCTAAGTAATGGTTCTTGCATGAATTTCTTCTGCTCACCAAAAAGTTAAAATGGAAGTAATCGTTTGAATTATTCCCAGTAATTTCTCCTAGGATTCAGCAGCAAGCAAGGGAAATTTATGCCACTGCACATGTAAACAAAGCAGCAGTGAACTTCTTCTTGGCACAATTTACAGACTTTTTGTACTACTGCCCTGGTCAAACACCTACGCAGTCCATATCAAAGTCCATACCACTGTTTTCTCCTGCTGACCTGCAACAAAACAGATTACAACTGTTTAAAGTTGTTTAGTCTTCTTTCCTAAGTTTGTATGTTTAGCTTCTAAAATGGTGCTGTGGCCTGTCCATCCCCATTGGATAGTAGTTGTGTTGTCATGGAGACCAGTGATAGGTATGTAGATTTGATTTGTTAGGAAGAACAGCACCAGAGAGCTGCAGACATTTTTCACAGTCACAATAACAACTTACTTTGATTCAAAGCCTAAATTTTTTTTCTTCTGCTGCCTCTTACTGTTTACGTTCAGATCCAGTCATTTACATATTCATAACTGGTCTACATGTGAGTGAAATTATTCTGGATGTTTCTTAAGTTTATAATTTTTTTTTAGGAAATACTTAAAGATTTTTGTTTCCTGACATCAAAGAGGTAATTGCACATATCTTATGACAATTGCTTATAGAGATGTGCCGATCAGGTTTTTTCCTGCCGATACCGATACCGATCACCCATGAGGGCCAATCACCGATACCGATCACATAATTATTATTATTATTTTTTTTTATCATAAACACTACCGGTTACATTATGTGGAAAAGGAACCATGAAGTCACCTTAATTTAGACAAAAACTTGTTTTAATAACTTTTTCCAAGAAGAAAACTAAACAAAACAGGCATTCTGCAAATGGGGTATATGCCACGGACTTCCGTTTTAGCACTTCCGCATTTTTATGCCACATAGGATGGTTCCGGTGCACAGGGAACAGTATGTTAACAGTGACTCCTCTGTCACTGCAGGACTATTAATGATGCTTATATAATTATTCAGACATCGTGAAACGCTCCAACAACAAAGGATTTAAGCTGGATGTGTCAAAACTTCACAATAAAACTTCGAAGGTAAGTTAATCGTTTGTATTCACCATAATGCCTCATATGTCTGACGTAGCTAACAGGGACACGTTTACAAAGGTGCTATGTAAACGTTAAGTGTTTTGATTATCTGTGCAGTGTGCAATCTACATATCTATGCTTTATAGATAGATAAATATATATATATATCTATATAAACATATAGATCTGTCTATATTGTGCCCAAGCTATCAGTCGAAGCTGAAGTTAGCTTCTGAATGTAGCATCTAATTCGGAAAATAGCTAAAGGGCAATTACACTTAATTTTTCACTATCTTGAGCTTTTTTAATGTGTTGTACTTTAAAAACAACACCTAGACATTTCAAACCCAACTAGATTATTCTGTACTGACAGCAGAATAAATAAAACATTTGTGAAACCTTCTAATTGATTTGTGAAATTTGTAAAATGTCAAGATTCCAGAACACATTAAATGTGAATGATTAATTTGGCATTATTATTTTAACTTTCCGTTTTCTTTCTTTTTTTAATCTTTATTATAGTTGGAGTTGGACAGGAGTTCAGTTTGATGGCTTCCTGGAGGGAGAGATTGGCTGAGCTAATGTTGCCAACAACTTTTCTCCTGCTATTAACTTTTTTGCTTTTCTTTATATCGAAAGTATTTCTTTCAGTTGCTCTTTTTCCGTTTTGTATACAGTATTTGTTTATACAGTATTTTTTTTATTTTTACCTTAATCTTACCTGGTCAGTTGAGGTGGAAATGTACATCCTCTTGATTACTGACAAATGTCAGAACCACATGGACTGAGCTGGTTACATCAGATCAATCTGAATCTTTATTTCACATTAAAATGACTTATTGTAATTATAAGACATTGTTATAAAATTTGATCTTTATTCTGCTGTAACGATGACTGCTTTCTTGCAATTAAAATTTCTTGTATCCTGACCGTAATGCTCTCTTATACAACTCACAGAACAGATGATTGAAATAAAGGCATTTTTTTAAAAGTATTTTCTGTGATTTTATTATAGAAATTGAGAACAGGAGGAATCGATTAAAATCAAATCTGGTATGAAAAAAAATCTTGTATCATCCAGCCTTATTCAGCATATTAAATTATATGACTTAACAACATAAGAGAGACTATATAGACACCCTTCTGTCAAATTTTAATTGGAGTTTGATGGATTAAACGATATCAAAGCCCGCCCCCTTTAATTACCCCTTCCCCCTCCCCCCCATAGGACGTTTG
The DNA here is from genome assembly GCF_904066995.2 of Poecilia reticulata. Classification (NCBI taxonomy): domain Eukaryota; kingdom Metazoa; phylum Chordata; class Actinopteri; order Cyprinodontiformes; family Poeciliidae; genus Poecilia; species Poecilia reticulata. The sequence goes on from NC_088835.1 coordinate 203,499, forward strand.
TGACCTCCTGACCTTCCCCCATGGAAAGTTTGTGACCTCGTGACCTTCCCCTATGGAAACTTTCTGACCTCCTCCCCTCCTCCCATAGGACGTTTGTGACCCTGTGACCTCTGATACCCTTCAGTCAAATTTTAATCGGAGTTTAAAGGATTAATTGATATGAAACCCCTCCCCCCTTCCTGTGACCGGAAATTCCCCCCACGAACAAAGACTTTAATCACACGGGAACTTTGTAACCTCCTGACCTCCCTCTGTGACCATCTGTTCGCCGTTAACTCCTCCCGAATAGCACCAGAATTAACCAATAGGAATCATTTACTTGTAAGTGAATAAATAAATATACTATATTCTAAACCATGTTGAATTAGATTAGGAATAATGTAACTATCTCAGGTTTTAAACAGATTGTCTTTTTGCTGCGTGTGCATGCGTGTGTATCTGTCATTAAAGGGAGGGGGAGGGGGGGGGGGGCAGGAGAGCCTTGCTGCATGTGCGTATGTGTCCTCAAGCATGAGAAACCCGCAGGATACGTCAGACATTCCTTCTGACAATAGCTTACAGTGCATTATTTGGTGTTAGACAACAGACTTATAGCTAGGTATGAGGGATACCTATGAAGGAAAACAACAGTTTAACCGTTTTACTGCAAATATTTAGCTTACGGTGCGTTATTTGGTGTTGTTGAACAACAGATTTATTGCATGGTAAGAGGGACTGACCTCTGTCCAAGCACAGCAAAGTATGTGTGTGTGCGTGTGTCCCTGCATAAGAGTGGGTAGGAACCTCTGAATGAAAACAACAGTTTAACTGTTTTACTGTAAATATTTAAGGTAGCACGACTAGTTAGTGCTGACTGAGTTTGTAATTTCCTTCATCCGTTCCAAAAACAGTCACTTAAATTTTAAACTCTATAGATACTTTTCTGTAACACCTGCTAGTGTGATACATTTCAGTAAAAGTTCCTCATCTGTAATTGTATTTCTTAAAGATATGTGGCAAGTAGTAAACAGGCCTACATGAAGCTACTCAAATTTAACTTTTAGTTTTCTGCAATGAAAGTGAAAGACAAACTCTGACATCACTGCCTTTCCAGGATTTGTCCTCGCATCATTGTGAATTCTACTTTGCTTCAGTCTTTTTCCTGCTGTTGAATCAACACTGATCTTCTCAGTGCTTCATGCTTTCTCCAAAATAGTAAAGGTTGGTTGAAACTTATAGATTTTTTTTCTTCAACACTTGCTAGTGTGATACATTTCGGTAAAGGTTCCTCATCTGTAAATGTATTTCTTAAGAATATGTGACAGGGACTAAAAGGCCCATGTGAGACTACTGCTCATATTTATCTTTCAGTTTTCCCCAAAGTTTAAAGTTTTTACACTGCACCACCACGCTCCAAGAGTTGCTCCAACAATTGTTTTGTTACCTTTAAAATTATGTACAGCTTTTGTCTCTGACTTATACGCTGTTTGTTTTTTGACACTAATGATTTTTTCCTTCCATCTGTTATCTTACATGCTTAAGTGTGTTCACAAACAAAATATAGTACACCTGTAGTTGTTAAGGTTTCATTACTAAAAACTTATAAATGATCAATGTCAACCATCAGTCTGTATTAAAGTATTTAGTACAATTTCTATTTATTTAGATTTGATGTTTTGATGTGAACACTTAGATTTCTATCAATTTATTGAAAGATGCTCTATGTAAATATTTATCAAACTGAATGATCATTCAGGTTTTATATAGTTTTTGCTTTCCTTTCAATGTTTGTTGCACAAACTCAAATATACTGTATGCTGGCTATCGACCAACAATTCAATCAGTGAATCTTATTTTTTTTCCTCAAGTAGCCCCTCTCACAGAGACTTACTTACATCTTTTGACACTTGGTCCTACTTATAATAACATTGACTTGCTATTGCTACACTTTACCTAATAATAAAACATGCTCACTAAACAACCAGGCTCCGAGAGTTGGTCACAATGTGGTAAATTGTTTTGTTACCTTTAAAAGTATCTACAGCTTTTGATGCTGTCTGTTCACTAATGTTCACTAACAGACAGTAACTGATAAGTAACTGTAACTAATAAGCTTATAAATGATCAATGTGAAGCATCAGTATGTGTTCAAGAAGATCATATCAGTCAGATTTCATAAAATATCATGATACTCAAAGGAATCAAAATTATAGTTCACAGAAAGGTAATGTATCCTTTTTAGGGAGCTTCGACTGTATGAAAGGAATGATTGAAATATACTATGAAAATATTCTATTTGCAGAATCCTGATAATAAAACTTCAATTGTGAACTGAATAATTAGATTGCAATTAGACACAAAAGAATCGACTGTTAATTAGTAATCATACTATGGAAATAACTAGCAAAATCTGAACAAACAAGAAACTTGACTACCTCAAGAGATTTCACTCGTAATGAACCGTCTGACTTTCTTTAGTCGACTAAATTTAATTTTACCAAATTTTTGCCGTAGAGCAAACAGGTACCGAGTTTGAAGCGGGTCAGATGCCTCCAGCCGTCTGCTAAAGCTTGACCCCGGCCTTCCTCACTGTAAAATAAAACATTCTGCTTAATAAAAGAGTTCAAGTGAACATCACTTAATTCTCATCAACTTGTTGTTTGTACTCATCTTAAACAAGCGGCAGGAACTTTTGGATTTAAAAAAAAAGAAAAAAAAAAAAGATGCTTTACAAGTTTATCTATTTAAGTTGAGTCTGCAACAACTAGAATAAAATAAAAAGTGAACCATTTGAAAGTTGTGAGAATTTTGGTTACTAAATGTTTAACATTTTAACATACACAGACATTACTCCATTTCTACTCAAGCAAACCAAAAGGTTTTGAACAGTACCACTATGTCAAGTAATGACATGTAGTAAATATATTGCTGCTGCTGTAAGCAGAAAGTAAAATAAATTTTGCATTGAATAATATTTTGGATGAGTTTAAGAATATTGTTTTCCAAAATCACACAATGTAACTACACTTGTCTTTTACATGTTGCAGTAATTGAATCTTTTGAGACAATTGGTTTGCATAAATTTAAGTAACTACAACCTATTTTCCTGCTCCACATACTTGGCTAGCAATTTGCCATTTAAGCTTCCCAGTCTGAGCTTCTGGACAATGTCTTGATTCAGTAAAATTTTCTATCCTGTATCTCCTGTACTCTGATATTCTGCAGAATTCATTCTGTGAAAGCTTTGCTTGCTGGTCTTCTTCATGCTATGAATGCAGTATCTGGTTTCTCTTACTTTAAACCGCCCAACTTACACCTGATTGGCATGCTAGCCTTTCGATTCCCTCCCAGTGAGGCGGTGATTCACAAAGCAAACTGTTTGTCAAACTGTTGATCTCCCTCAGAAGACATGGTGCCTGAGTTTTAGACACTAGTAGACAGCTCATCCAGCTTTTTACTAAACAGCAGTCCTAAAAGTATGCATCTTTAAACTATGAATAAATACGTACAATTTTATAATTATTCGATCCAGCGGTTATAGAAGTTTGATAATGCAATTCAGGGATTGTTGTTTCTTAATGTCAGTGTTTCTGCTACTGGAGTGAGATAGTGAGAAAACAAGGAATAGGGTTAGAAGAGGATTTAGAAATACAAAGATGATAGTTGTATTTACTGGGAGAAAGACTATGACTAGTTATCAGGACAGAATGAGACCCGTAAAACTGTGGGGTCCATGCAGTTATCTGCAGTCATCTGCTCCAACAATTTATTACCCTTTAGGGAATGTTTGGACACAAGGAGCAGGAATATCACAACATCAGATGTATTTTTCATCCGTATATCAGTGATTTAAAACTATTTTTAATTTTTGATACCATACGACAGAAAGCAAAGTTGTGCATGAATGTAAACGTCAATTATTTTCTTCACTGATAGAAAAGTGAAATGTGTTTATTATGAGTAGGATTAACTGAGCTGAAGGAAAACAAAGGAGAAATAAATATTCATTGATACAGAACCGAATCAGGAAATATGAACTTATAAAACTATTGAAACCTTCAAGAATCTTATGTTGTGTAAGATATTTAAGAAAATAATACTGAAACTGCACTCATGAATTTCTTTATTTGACTGTTATATCTAAAATATGGTACTTTTTTATGTTGAACACCAGACATCTCACTTAGTTCCACGACTGCAGTGGATTTTATAGTCAATGTTTAAAGCAGCACTGACTCTGAAGCGATGGAGGAAATTTACGTCAACATTGAACCCGTTAGACAAACTGTATCTAATCACACAGGTAAGAAAAACGTTACAGATAAATCTCGCATGTACTGCATTACATTTTGCTAAGGTTCAGGTTTTTCTTAAGGTTCAAGCAGCTCCAAAGAGAGGCTCTGCCTCACTGTGGCTTTGGGAATCCTGAATGTTTTACTTTTAGCCGGACTCATCGCCATCAGTGTACGCAGTGAGTCTCGTTCTAGTCATCTTTTAAGGATGAGTAAATTTTATGTTTCTGTAATAAAAAATATAATCGGCTCTTCTGAAATCAAACTGACCAAATAGCAAGGGTTTGAAAGGCATAAAGCTTGGTGACTCAAAGTGTTTCAGAGGTGAATCATTACACTGTGTTACATGAGTTTGATTTATTTTCAGCAACGGATGCATTTTCAGCCATTTATGTCTTTAATATCTCCTCTTTTCACACTATCTGCCCAACGATTTATTGTTTAGTGTTACCTCAGTTTAAATTCTACAACCATAACCAAAATCATGAAACTATTTTATAAGTCTTAAGTGAAAATACTTCTATTTTTTTCCAGCTCATGACATGACAGCAGATTTTTCTGACATTAGTAACTTTCTGACTGAGCAGAACAGCGACAGCAAGTTTCCCTCCACGAACGCTAACTTCACTGAAACGACTCCATGAGCTGAAGACACTTTAAGGTTTGTCAAAACTTTGATAAAATGTGGATCTCATTAACATGTCTAAAACCTTTTCCCCTCTGAATTGTAGAGTATAACTAATAACTTTCCTTTTGTGGCTAAATGAATATAATGTAAATGAACAACTTTTATTTTAATTTATTAAGTACTGTATCATTTGTGTGTTCTAAAAACAACAATGTAAAAGAAACAAAACTTTGTTTTTTTTTTCTTACAGAACGGACAAACATCAGTTGTTCCTGTTAATTCAGGAGCTGCAGAAGAAGAGAGGAGCAGATCCAGTAGAGATTAATGATTAGGATTTGTGTTCAGTGTGATATTATTTACCAACTATCATGTAGCTTATTAGCATGGTGTTACATAAAACCTAAAGATAAAATGTACACTTGTGACTTATAAAGTAACAATTTCACCTGTTGTTCTCTGTGTTTTTCTTTCTTGTTCAACTCTGACATGTTAAACAAAAGTTGGAGGATGGTTGTGGGGAGGATCGGTTCAGCATGAGGCGTTCTGATTGCGTCTTAATGTGACTTTTACTACGAGACTATGGAACTCCAGTTGTGTCCATTAATAAAGATACAAAAAAAAAGAAGGCAGCAAATGTTCATGTTGGTTCCACAGGGTTCCCCTGAAAATATAGATCAAATCAGACTTTACAGGGTAAAAGTTATTTGAACAGGGGGAAGCATATACACAAGTCAAGTCAATGACATGATACAATCTGCATTTTTAACTCAGATAACCTTTTTTTTTTATACTGACTTAATACATTTTAATTCCTGCACTGTTAAGTAGAATGGAAATTACTTTTTTGTAAATTGTCTCGAGATTACCTTTTGTAAATTAGTGTTATATAAATCAACTGAATTGTTTTAAGAAAAGTTACACTTATATTATTAAGCAGAATGTTTTATTTTACAGTGAGGAAGGCCGGGGTCAAGCTTTAGCAGACGGCTGGAGGCATCTGACCCGCTTCAAACTCGGTACCTGTTTGCTCTACGGCAAAAATTTGGTAAAATTAAATTTAGTCGACTAAAGAAAGTCAGACAGTTCATTACGAGTGAAATCTCTTGAGGTAGTCAAGTTTCTTGTTTGTTCAGATTTTGCTAGTTATTTCCATAGTATGATTACTAATTAACAGTCGATTCTTTTGTGTCTAATTGCAATCTAATTATTCAGTTCACAATTGAAGTTTTATTATCAGGATTCTGCAAATAGAATATTTTTATAGTATATTTCAATCATTCCTTTCATACAGTCGAAGCTCCCTAAAAAGGATACATTACCTTTCTGTGAACTATAATTTTGATTCCTTTGAGTATCATGATATTTTATGAAATCTGACTGATATGATCTTCTTGAACACATACTGATGCTTCACATTGATCATTTATAAGCTTATTAGTTACAGTTACTTATCAGTTACTGTCTGTTAGTGAACATTAGTGAACAGACAGCATCAAAAGCTGTAGATACTTTTAAAAGTAACAAAACAATTTACCACATTGTGACCAACTCTCGGAGCCTGGTTGTTTAGTGAGCATGTTTTATTATTAGGTAAAGTGTAGCAATAGGAAGTCAATGTTATTATAAGTAGGACCAAGTGTCAAAAGATGTAAGTAAGTCTCTGTGAGAGGGGCTACTTGAGGAAAAAAAATAAGATTCACTGATTGAATTGTTGGTCGATAGCCAGCATACAGTATATTTGAGTTTGTGCAACAAACATTGAAAGGAAAGCAAAAACTATATAAAACCTGAATGATCATTCAGTTTGATAAATATTTACATAGAGCATCTTTCAATAAATTGATAGAAATCTAAGTGTTCACATCAAAACATCAAATCTAAATAAATAGAAATTGTACTAAATACTTTAATACAGACTGATGGTTGACATTGATCATTTATAAGTTTTTAGTAATGAAACCTTAACAACTACAGGTGTACTATATTTTGTTTGTGAACACACTTAAGCATGTAAGATAACAGATGGAAGGAAAAAATCATTAGTGTCAAAAAACAAACAGCGTATAAGTCAGAGACAAAAGCTGTACATAATTTTAAAGGTAACAAAACAATTGTTGGAGCAACTCTTGGAGCGTGGTGGTGCAGTGTAAAAACTTTAAACTTTGGGGAAAACTGAAAGATAAATATGAGCAGTAGTCTCACATGGGCCTTTTAGTCCCTGTCACATATTCTTAAGAAATACATTTACAGATGAGGAACCTTTACCGAAATGTATCACACTAGCAAGTGTTGAAGAAAAAAAAATCTATAAGTTTCAACCAACCTTTACTATTTTGGAGAAAGCATGAAGCACTGAGAAGATCAGTGTTGATTCAACAGCAGGAAAAAGACTGAAGCAAAGTAGAATTCACAATGATGCGAGGACAAATCCTGGAAAGGCAGTGATGTCAGAGTTTGTCTTTCACTTTCATTGCAGAAAACTAAAAGTTAAATTTGAGTAGCTTCATGTAGGCCTGTTTACTACTTGCCACATATCTTTAAGAAATACAATTACAGATGAGGAACTTTTACTGAAATGTATCACACTAGCAGGTGTTACAGAAAAGTATCTATAGAGTTTAAAATTTAAGTGACTGTTTTTGGAACGGATGAAGGAAATTACAAACTCAGTCAGCACTAACTAGTCGTGCTACCTTAAATATTTACAGTAAAACAGTTAAACTGTTGTTTTCATTCAGAGGTTCCTACCCACTCTTATGCAGGGACACACGCACACACACACATACTTTGCTGTGCTTGGACAGAGGTCAGTCCCTCTTACCATGCAATAAATCTGTTGTTCAACAACACCAAATAACGCACCGTAAGCTAAATATTTGCAGTAAAACGGTTAAACTTGTTTTCCTTCATAGGTATCCCTCATACCTAGCTATAAGTCTGTTGTCTAACACCAAATAATGCACTGTAAGCTATTGTCAGAAGGAATGTCTGACGTATCCTGCGGGTTTCTCATGCTTGAGGACACACACGCACATGCAGCAAGGCTCTCCTGCCCCCCCCCCCCCCCACCCCCTTTAATGACAGATACACACGCACGCCCACGCAGCAAAAAGACAATCTGTTTAAAACCTGAGATAGTTACATTATTCCTAATCTAATTCAACATGGTTTAGAATATAGTATATTTATTTATTCACTTACAAGTATATGATTCCTATTGGTTAATTCAAAGAGTTCGGGAGGAGTCAACGGCGAACAGATGGTCACAGAGGGAGGTCAGGAGGTTACAAAGTTTCTGTGTGATTAAAGTCTTTGTTCGTGGGGGGAATTTCCGGTCACAGGAAGGGGGGAGGGGTTTAATATCAATTTATCCTTCAAACTCCGATTAAAATTTGACTGAAGGGTATCAGAGGTCACAGGGTCACAAACGTCCTATGGGAGGAGGGGAGGAGGTCAGAAAGTTTCCATAGGGGAAGGTCACGAGGTCACAAACTTTCCATGGGGGAAGGTCAGGAGGTCACAAACGTCCAATGGGGGTGAGGGGGTAATTAAAGGGGGCGGGCTTTGATATCGTTTAATCCATCAAACTCCGATTAAAATTTGACAGAAGGGTGTCTATATAGTCTCTCTAACATATTACTTAATATTCAAATTTCTTTTCTGGTATAACCTATATGTGTTGCATTTTAACATCTCACTTGAATTTCTGATCTACATGCAAATACTTGATATAACGTAAACACTGAGAAAAGGGGAAAAAGTTTGTGAAATGTAGAGATTAAATTTTATTGTAGGTACAAACAGGATAGCAAAATGAACAGTGAATATATAATATACTTCCTAGCAGCTAATCAGACATCAGACTTGTTTTGCCTTTACTGGCGATGAAAACTTGTCACTCTGGAGGAGAGGAAGACCGGCTCAGCTCCGTCCAGGATGACTGCAGTGTCAGGGTAACCAACAAAGTCTGCAGGTAGATTTTTGCATATCTGGTGCTCCGGTTTCCAGATCATAGTTTAACCAAGTAAATAAAAAGTTAGTCCACGTTGTGATGATCCGGCAGACCGTGGACTGATGGACGCAGTCAGCTGGTCCAGGTGCTTTGATCCAATGGAAAGGTAATCAGCACAACGATCATGGCTCAGAAACACATCACGAGGTGTTGCGATGCAAACCTGAAAAATTAAAAAGAAAACTAATAAGTGTCCATATTTAGCTGCACAACGTAATCAAAACTAATAAATAAATCCTCAGCTCTTTTTGAGAGTTTTGCTTGAAAATAAATTGACAATATCTCAGAAAATTAAATGTGTAAGTGAAATAGTTCTGGTATCACAAAGAAACTGCAAAAAAAATGTTTCAGAGTTGTAACAACACTGAAGTTACTGAGTAAGAGTGAACTAAAATACTACTTAGAAAATGCATGTTAAAATCTGAATACTCTTGTGTGCAGCTGAAATTAATTTAAACTACTAGCAGGCAAAGCACAGTGTTCGCCTAATATCTGTACCAACAGTAATACAAAACATGCATAGAAGAGGCCTTAGTTTATAAAAGTCGAGGCAAACCTAAATTTACCATTTTAAAAACAAAATGCAGTCATAACCTCATTTTCTAAAGCAGGATCTCAGAGGGGAAAAAAAGAAAAATTACATTGTGTAACGCAAGAACAAATTATAGCAGCCAAGTGAAAAAATTCACTCTAAATGGATTGTAATTATGAAACAGCGAAGGTAGATGTCATATTTTCGGTATTCGGGAAATACGTGATTTGTACCATTTGTTCTGTGGGATGTTTATGTGGGTCAGTTCCACTTAAACGGCTGTAAAGCGAAGGTTTTGGACCTTAATCTGACTGACTAGTTCGGGTTGAAGCGTTGCTGCCCTCGGCTGTTCTTAAATTACCGTGCTCGGTATCGCTTCGACTGCATGTTAAATGTATTTTATATAATTGTCACATAAAAAAAAGCTAAGGAGTTACCTAAAAATAATTTCATACTCCGTATAACACAAACGCAAACATCAACACACGTATTGACTTGCCTTGTGCCGAATTGTTGCGCCTGTTCCCATAGCAGTGGATGTCCTCTGGCATTATTTTCCTCCAACAAATTATTCCAGTGAACGAAGCACGTACAGCTCCCTTTTAACCTCTGTCTTCCCATTTTTGACGTCTTCAATATCCTCAAGCTTTGAAATAGCAGGCAACTACAAACCGGGTGTTAGCTGTAGTCGCTAAGTTTTGGCTACAGTCCGCTGTCGCCTTGATATCAGCAGGAAAATGAAAAAAACTAAGCACTGGATGGTACCGGCTAATTACTGGACACAACGGCACACCACAGTAGCTCACAGATATTTTAAGTTTTGCATCTTTTTCATGGTACAGATCTTGCAGCTTTGGGTAAAAACAATAGGAGCAAGCAGGACCCGGAACCAATCTATGTGGCATAAATTCAAACGGAAATACGTCACCACCTCTCGTGGCATATACCCCATTGTCCTGCTATTGATAATACTATCTTTAACAGACTGATAACATATGAAGGCTCTGAAGAGGCTAAATAATGCAAAGAGTCAAAATAAAACCTATTAACATTGCCAAAAAAAATTCAAGTATAAAACTTAACATTCAAAGGCAAATACAGGTTCCATTACAATAAACAATCCTGAGTTACTGAATGAAAACTTCCTGATAGCATGGCGGCTAGCTGATTACTGCTAGTTCTGAGTGGCTGTTTCTGACTGAGCGGAGTAATTATGCAGAGCAGGGAGGGGATCGATTTTTTTATTTTTTTTTAGAGATTATCTGTCTCATGTTAGGACAGCGAAAGTTTTAATACGTATGTAAAATGTTTTTTTTAAAGTTAGATGCTGCAGCTTTAAGCAGAGGTTCGGTGTGAGAGTCACTACCAGGTGGAGCTTCGTCTGTGAAATATTACTACCTGTAGCGCGTAGCAGCGGTTCAACAGCTAGAGCAGAACCAGCGCCTTACATCGCAGCTCGAAGGCTTACATAATTTTGCGGGTTATTTGTTTAGCTTTCTGACCGTCATGCTAATCCGGGTGAGTGTTTGTAGCTGTGCGCTGCTTTACCTGCTATCTGATCCTCCGTATGTCTTTTTTACTGCAGTGAGCCTCAATGTAGCCAAACTCCGTCAAGTATGGCATTGTTTTTATGTCGTATTAGCTTCGTTGTGTTGATGCATTTTGACATGCTTCAATTTTCCGCCGCAACACGCAAACTTCCCCATTCACTCGGTGTGTTATAGTTCAACATCGCTTAGGATTTGTTGCTGCGCGTTTGCGCAGAGTGAAGGAAAGAGGAGACCAGCTGCATAGACTGGCTGCGAAATGAGATGCAGGTGATCGGCAACAAGGGACCGTGATCGGTGATCACCGGTCATACACTTTTTCACGGAAATCGGCCCGATTATAATCGGTGACCGATCGATTGGCACACCTCTAATTGCTTGAATTGTGTGCGTATGTTTTGCCAGATGTGCTGGAAACAGTGGATTTTGTGGCTCCTGATGAGCGCGTAATGTTCCGGACCTGTGAGAGGGAAAAGGACAGAGTCGTCTTCCAGATGGTGAGACCAAATATAACGGCACCAGTCATCAACCCAGTCGGTATTAATAACTGGCTGCCATTTCCTGAAGATCAACATGCAAGACTAAAACTCTGTTTGAACACTTTTAGGGAACTGCTGACCCTGACAGAGCTTTAACAGTTGCCCAGCTTGTGTGAGTATAACAGAACATATAGTGGAGAGTGGAAAAAGCTATGCAACAAAGCACTTAGATAATGATTATATTAATATTAATAGTAATAAATTAATACTTATGATGCTTAATTGTGGAGAGCCATATGGAGAGACCTTTTTAGTACTGAACCTCACATGCAAAGCTCAACTTTAAATATTTTTGTTATTTCCATGACCTTCACTATTCCTGGAACTTATTATAACAGTTCAGGACAGCAGACTACAAGGCAGTTGGTTAATTTAATATTTGGTTAATTTAAATTCTTCACTACTTCTGAGCAACACATTCAGGTGAGACAATGGCAGAATCAGCATCTACAAGCTTCACATTTCTACACGAGGAATACATGCAGTTTGTTTGAGTGGTGAATTTGTTCAGTTTAAGGTTTTCATTGGCTTGATGTCTGTCATTTTTTTCTGTAAGTTTCTATAGAAAGTGATAACCAACCTACTTATATAATTCAAATGTGTCAGTTGGTCAACTATTTGAAGTCTTTATTTTTAGTGTTGATGACATTTACTGGACTTTGAGTTCCTTACATGGGCAGGAATTTTTTTCTCCACGCTTCTGTTAAAGTTTCGGGATCAACGAAGCCTCATATTTGACTCTAGAATACCTTAGAACATCTGATTGTGTTGTCATGAACTTTAACATTTACCATAAGATGGTGTTTTTTGTCATTTGTCTGACTTTCTTTAGGGAAAATGTGTGTGCTCATCCACCTTGTTGAAGCATTGTCATGTGTGTGGCGAAAAAAACATATTCCTCTTGTGAATAATCTTATAACCACTCCCAGATTGTTGGGCAGCAAACATTGCTACTTAAACTCCATTGATGATATTCCCCAAAAAATGTTTTTAAAGACACATTCATATGTCTTACAGCAATATTTCTCAACCTTTTTTGGGCCAGCGCCCCCTAGCCTTTATCCAGGTCCCTCATCGCCCCCCACCAAAGAATTTGCAGGCTACTTTGCACTGACCATTATTTTATCATTAATATAACTATCACTATTGTAGATGTTTTGATTTTTATGCTTGTTTCTGTATTTATCAGCAAAAATATTTTCCCAGAGAACAAAAAAGTCATGGGAATAGAAATTATTTTCACAGGCGTCTACGAAAAATGCAATGAACATTCAAGTTAAAATTGGTAGGCCTAACAGCAGCCAATCAGAGTGGAAAAAATACTCTTATTTTGTGCCATTTTCTAGTTGTTAAATATTTCACAAAATGACCAGATGAAAGATGTACAGCAATGCTAGTTTAAACTTTGAACTATTTGCAAAACGACTGAGCTCTGCAACATTAAAACATGGATAGAACTGTAACTACATTAATCATAGCTCTTCTTCTCTTCAGTGTTTGTCAGTTTCTGGTGGTGCAGCTCTGTGCTGCCTTCAGGAGAATGGGACATCAGAGTATCATCCATAAAATTTCACCCACATGGCATTTATTGTGCAAACCAGAGCTTTCAGTGGAAAAACAAAAGTTCCAGGTCCTTTTAATGCCATACAAATATGAGACAGAAACGTGGATTATATCTTTATATAGACCTGCCTATTGATTTATAGATTAATAGTTTTACTGGACAGAGATTACAAAGAACAAATTTGGTTCTTAATCAAATCCTAATGAGTCAAATTCAAAGTGTCATTGAGTCATCAGCCTCATGACATTAACACTGACATGAAAAATAATATAGAAGAAATAATATCAAATCTAATTAAGAACATAAATAAGTTCTTTACTGTTATGGTCTGTAAGATATATTTATTCTCAGTACTAGATATGGTCTTAACAAACCCATGACATTTCAACAACATTATTTGACCTTTTATGTGGAAATAGTGTCTGTTTATTCTTGCCATACAGTCCTCTGTATTAATTATTGCTCGAAAGGTCTTGCCATACCAGTTTATTCCTCTGTATTTACTTTAGTTTCTTAGTTTATTCTTACATTTTGTTCTTCATTCATCTCCATTTAGTTTTCTTTGATTAGTATTATCCTCTCTTGGTTTATGGCCATGTCTAGTTTCTGTCCTGTTGCTAAATTTATTTAATCATTTATCCATTATAAAACGAATAATATAAGACGAATAATCTTCACTCATAGCCTAATCGTCATGATGTGTTTCACACCATGTGTTGATTTTTTTCACTGTTTAGCGTAGGATTTTCTGTTTTTATGCCAAAATTCACATCTAGTTCGTCGCTCCGTTTTATGTCCCGCTTCTCCTGTTTCAGAGTTTAGCGCAATGTGCGCGTTGTTTTTTTAAGCCCCTAAGGTGCACGGCGGTCAGGAAGAGTATCGATGGGTTAAAGGCAGACTGACATAAACCTTTTAAAACAACGGAAACAATTACTGCATTCTGATTATTGAAATTTAAAAGCGCCGTGTTGTTCTATCACCCGGTTTCATACCGGACCACTTACAGCACCGGTGTTAACGATATAAAATGAACGCTCTCTATCGTGGTATCACCCATGGAGGGATTTCTTTGTTTCTTTATTTAAATGGGTTCATTTTTCAGAGGGATACAAAGTGAGGGTATCGTGATTTTAGCTACCAGTAGCAGGAGAACGGAGCTGCGCCAAGAAGCTAACAGAAGCTAACAAACACTGAATAGAAGAAGAGCTGCCATCGATACAGTTGCAGCAAGCATGGTTTAATGCTACACAATACAGTTTTACCAAGTTGCTCAAAGTCTAAACTGGCATTGTTGTGCATTTAAGGTGTAAAGTTTACCTTCGACCAAAGGCGTCCCAGCGCCCCCCTTTTGTAAAAATGTCCGCCAGCGCCCCCTGTCGTCCTCTGGACGCCCCCTGGGGGGCGGTACCGCCCACGTTGAGAACCGCTATCTTAGAGCTTTCAGTTGAACAAACATGAGTTTTTATAGAGCTGGTCTCACCGATGAGCAGCAGATGTTTCTTTCCTCATAGGTTCTATGAAGAAAGGAACAGTTCTTTAGTTTGAAGGAGTGTAGTCCACACACATTTTTTCCATTTCGCTCATACAAGAGCTACGTAAATCCAGTAAAATAAAATTAAAAAAACACCCAAATTCTATAGTTTGTCCTTTACTGGTAAACTGGTGCATCATGATATAAGTGATAACCTGCTGCAGTGTATTCAGACTGTGTCTTGTTCAGGGAGAAAGATGTGGCTGCCATTGATGTGAACATGGGATGTCCAAAGGAATACTCCACTAAGGTAAGGTGATTTGTTCTGGTTTTATTCTTTTTGTGACTGTACCACTTGTATAAAAACAGCTGCTAGAGCAGATATCCTTCAGGGTAATCACCTGACTGTGATTGTGATGCATATTATCTTGCTGCTGCTGCCACTGCTTTGACCTTTGACCCTCTGCTTTGTGTTTTCCTTCAGGGTGGAATGGGAGCTGCTCTGCTATCAAATCCAGACAAGATTGAAGCTGTGAGTACATCCACTAGAATATTTTTTAATTGACAAGGAGCCACTTTGAAATTTGTGGGTTTCAAGAGTTTTCTTGATCCAGTCTGTGTTTTTCTTCTTTATTAAAGATCCTTAAAAAGCTTGTGATGGGAGTCTCAGTACCAATTACGTGTAAAATCCGGATTCTGCCTTCGGTAAGACATCGCATGTCTGTTATCAGGTTACATTTTCTGAGCTGGTGAAGCTTGAAGCTGTTCCTTTTTTAAATATTTAATTTTGTTGTGGTCTGCTAACTTCTGAAATATATTTTGACATGTGGATCATGAACGCATGACACTGGAAATATAGGACTACCAACTACTGCATCAAAGAATCTGATTGCAACTTTCATTCACTGATATTCTAATGGTAGTAATGATTAGATTCATTGTGCAGCTCTACTTTTCACCATTTTGTTTCCACATTATAATTATGTACCACTTTGAGTTAGTCCATCACTCAAATCCCAGTTATAGAAGTTGAAGTTTGTGACTCAAATGTGACAAATGCAAAAAAAATCAGCTTTTAAAATTTTGAAAAATAAAATCTGTACTTTTAGAAGCGATTGTAAATGGGGGAAAGCATGGAAGTACATTAAAACATGCCATCAAAAGGCTGATACGAGAAATGAAACAAACAGAAATTAGATGTTGAAATAATTTTGTGACATGGTGAAAATGAAAGCAGAATGTCTGACAGGTCAGTGTTTCATGTTGGTGGTTAACAGCTGGAGGAGATGGTCAGTCTGGTGCAGCGGATTGAGAAGACCGGCGTCGCTGCTCTTGCTGTTCACGGCAGGTAAGAGGCAACTTTCTTTCTCCATTAGCTGCATCAGAAACCTCAGTGTTCCCAAATTAGTGATAGATGAGAGTCCTCCCTTTTGTTTTGATATATTTTTTTTTAAAGTTACTTGATGGAAGTGTGGTGCACTAATTCCACACCGAGACCTTCAGCATTTGTCCAGGTTTAACATTGTGCTGTATCTGAGCCGGCTGAACTGAACTGCTATATGAAGACATTTGGTACAAATGTCTTAATTTATCATTTACCCCCTAGAGCTTTGCTTTTCACTCTGAGGGTACACTCAAGCTTTTTCTTTATTATAAACACAGACACATCAGAGTAGAACTATTTTTTTTACTGTTTATATACATTGTGTTCACAGCTTTCATGTTTTGTTTCTAAAGAATCCATACATCATAAACATGCAGAATGAAACTCATGCTTGCAGACTAACTTTTACTATTTTGAGGTTTTTCATGGGATAAAAATGGCCTGAAATGCCAAAAAGCTCATCCACACAGATCTAGTCTGCCTGTTACTTTCATTTCATCTTTAAAAAGAAGTGTAAGTTTGAGATTGGTTGCTTTTACCTTATTCTCTACTATTTTGTAGATTTGATTTATTAAAATGTAAACTGCTTTGAAGACCCTGTGCACTTTAGTCTATTAGTGAAGTTGTTCTTACAGTGTTGCTGGAAACTTTATGAATGAGATATTTTCCCACTTTCTGAACCTTGGAAGTTGGTAAGGTTGTGCCACATTTTTCTCAGCTTTCCTAAAAAAATAACTGTCAAAATAAAGGAAGTTATTTTCCTCTGCTGAAAGCTTTTAAAGCCAAAGAAATTGTACAGCATAACTTATCTGACATTTTAACATGGACACATGACTTCCTTAAGTGAGTGTGAAGCTGCAGTGTTGGTTGCAGTTGATCCTCATGTCATTTTTCCGACTGTTGCTCAGGTTTAAGGACGAGCGTCCCAGACATCCTGTCCACTGCGATTACATTCAGGCTGTTGCACAGGCTGTTTCAATCCCTGTCATCGCAAAGTGAGTATCAGTCATCAGCCAGTGCTCTGACTTTCTGTTTCTCTAAAACACCAAACCAGTATAAAGGCAGCTGCTGGGACCTTTCTGAACCACTTCTTCTCTGGCTAAAATTTCTGTAAAGCCAATGCAGAATTGACTTTTGTAACCTTTTATTAATTAATGAATTTATTTATTTATTTATTTATTTTAACCAAATGACTATTCTTAACATGTTATTTTTTAAAAACTTCTAAAGTTTTATGTCTCAAAGGGAAAAAAGGGGTTTCTTTTTCCTGTTTTGCTAGTTTTGACTCATATTTAGAAAAATAACCCTAGTAAATACACCCCCCGATCCCCCAAAAAATTATGATTTTTTTTTTAGGTCAGAAAGCCATCACTGCATCTTGGCTCAATGTGAAAATGTTGAGCCAATGAAAATTGCCATTCTTATTTAAATCATAAATTAATCAAACACTTTTTAGGCTCAGTTTTACAAGCCAAACCCAGATGTGATCACT
Organism: Poecilia reticulata; assembly: GCF_904066995.2. Classification (NCBI taxonomy): domain Eukaryota; kingdom Metazoa; phylum Chordata; class Actinopteri; order Cyprinodontiformes; family Poeciliidae; genus Poecilia; species Poecilia reticulata. The sequence goes on from NC_088835.1 coordinate 220,939, forward strand.
GTCAGATCCTTAGAATCTAGATATCACTCAAAAAGAATCCTTCTTACCACATGAGGAGTGTTTCCTCTGGGGACTTGGCCCTGGGGGGAGAAGGGCTCATTTTTTGGGGTTGCACATTGATTGCTTTTTAAATATCAATAATCTGGCAGAAAACTGCAATTGGTTCATCCCTACTGTCTCTTCACAACAGAAATAAGTTTCTGTTGCTGATATTTGCATGAGAATAAACTGCTGCCATTAAAAAAAAAAACCTGACACGTTTAACTCTTTCTTTTGGACCCAACAGCCTTTTTTACTGTGTGCGTCCGGTGGGGTCATGCAGAGTGAGCTTTTACAAAAAAAATTTTTGTGTGTGTGGTTTTGGAAACTGCTGGGACAGCACCCAGCTCCCCTGGAGTCTGATAGGGACATTTTCCCCACTTCTCCTGAGCGTCACACTAGTGGCATAGTAAAAACACTGATGTCCTGCTTTTCTGTGCGCTCTCTTACATTTCATAAACTAACAGTCAAACACGGTGCTGGTTGTGTTGAACAGTTTGCTTCCTCAAGATCATAATGGATTGAATCAGGAATTCTGCTCTGTCGGAAACCCGTCAGTACAATTATTGCTTCTACCCCTTTTTTTGGTGTGTTTTGTCTTTTTTTTAATTCAAAGCAGTTTGCAAAGTTGCTTAATTAAATGTACTGTATCACCTGTCCTGCAGTGGAGGTTCTCTAGATTTGGTGAAGACCAACAGTGATATCGAGAAGTTCAGGAAAGCAACAGGAGCATCGTCTGTCATGTTGGCTCGTGCTGCCATGTGGAATCCGTCTGTGTTCTGCAGCCAGGGGCCACTTCCTGTGGAAAAAGTCATGGAGAAATACATTAAATATGTAAGTTTGTTATTTGCATCTGACAAAAGGGAAGAGAGGGGACATCTCTGGAGATGCAACTAGAACATATTTTTGTGTTCGTTGTATGTCTTACTATCATTTATTTTCATGGGTATTCTTGGTAAAATGAAAAATTGTTTACTTTTATCAAGGTTTTCTATTCATGCAGTTTGAAGACATTTCAGTTTGTCCCATTTAAAGCAGTTGACCACATTGTGCTTTACCCAACTGGGATTTTCTTAGAGAGTGACCAGGCTGATCATAGTGATCAGCCTGGTGTTAAGAATATGTCTTTTTATTAAGACATATTCTTAACAGGGATGTAATTTTTTTTTAAAGTTACTATAATTTCTCTATTCATAGTTACATATTTAATAGAGCATAATCACATAAACCATGGACAGATGTAGCAAACTCTAAAAAAGATAAACCGTCTACAAATAAGTGAAGTAAATGAAAAACCCTAAACGTACAGAAATCCCTAATGTATGCTGTATGGGATGGAGTCTATATTCCAAAAGCGTAGGTGTTCCACAAAAGTGGGAAACGCTGCTGCATATCCTATCACCAAAGCACAGTTGGCAGCTAAAGAAAGCTAAGCTGCTCACAGACTGGTCCCATTGCAGGAAGGATCACAGCTGAGGGAGATGAGTTTGGGATGAGCCAGTGGGGCGACGCATCCACTCAAAATGGGATGGACACATATCATTTTGAGTGGCATCAAGTAACTCACTTAGTCTTTGGCTACTGAGCAGTTTCAGGTTTTGCCACCGGGGTTCATAACTGCTTCAATGTGAACAACAATGTGGAGTGAAAACTGTTGTGGTTTATTGATATCAATTATTATCAATTTTGACTGATTTGAAACGTTTATATTGTGATAAGTTTTTTGGTCATATTGTACTACACTTGTTCCTTGAAAAGATGTAATAAAATATTTACTAAGCTGTTAGGGAGTGCTTTCACTTTTCAAGAGTTAAAGTTAATGGCAGTAATAATGTCATTAGTGGTGAGTATCAGCATTGGAAAATGTTTATATAGGTTATCCAGAAAGATAGCTCTGGGTAACCTAAGCCACTATAAGCAAATCCACCAATTTACCTAAAAATGTAATTTTAAGCTCTTATCTTTCAGGCTATAGTCTGTCTGCTTCATTCACAGGAACAGGGAGCTGGTTCCACAGGAGAGGAACCTGACAACTAGTAGATCTGAAACCAGCAGTAACCTAACAGTCTGAAAGTGAAGAGCAGACAGACTGCAGCTCTTTAAATGAACACATTTTATTTTGTGAAATGAGTCACTTTTGAACCCCGGACCATTTCACTGTGGCCTGTGGATTAACCTCACGTTTTTTCACATCAGAAATTACAGAATGAACTTCTTTTAGTAAATCAACACTTTGACTTCACAGTGGGGCTGCACAGTGGCGTAGTTGGTAGAGATGTTGCCTTGCAGCAAGAAGGTTCTGGGTTTGATTCCCGGCCCCGGTCTTTCTGCATGGAGTTTGCATGTTCTCCCTGTGCATGCGTGGGGCCTCTCAGAGTACTCTGGCTTGCTTCCACAGTCCAAAAACATGACTGTCAGGTTAATTGGCCTCTCCAAATTGCCCCTAAGTGTGAGTGTGTATGTGCATGGTTGTGTGTCTGTGTTGCCCTGCGACAGACTGGCGACCTGTCCAGGGTGTACCCTGGCTCTCGCCCGGAACGTTAGCTGGAGATAGGCACCAGCACCTCCCAACCCCACTAAGGGACAAGGGTGTAAAGAAAATGGATGGATGGACTTCACAGTGCTATTACTGAGTTCAGCTTGTCAATGCGGTTTTATTATAGTGATATAGGTTTAAGCATATTAAACCTGAGACAATATGCCTCAGGTTTAAGCTTTTGGGTTTCCTGGTTCCAGGCAATCCGTTATGACAACCATGCTTTCAACACGAAGTACTGCCTGTGCCAGATGCTGAGAGACAAGGTGGAGTCTCCACTGGGGAAACTGGTGCAGGCTGCACAGACCAATGCTGAGATAAGGTGCAAGAGTTGTTTATTTCTTTTCTTCTAAAAACACTTTCTTGTATAAACCAGGAACAGAATGGAATATTATCAGTAAGGTGTCTTAGTGTTGTGTAAAGTAAAAAGATGTGATTCGACTGTACTGCAGTGAGGCATATGGACTGCAAATGGTTTACCAGGAGATCCAGCAGGACCTTCAGGCTAAAAAGGCCGCCCTACAGAGCTGTAATCAGCTTGACAAACCCGTAATGGATGGAGATGTGACCACCATGGCTGTCAAGTTTGAACGGTATGTCAAATATCACATTTTAACACGACAGCAAAACTGTCTTTTTAGACATGACAGGTGTACCTTTTTGACGTGTGTGTGCTGTATAGACATGGGTTTAAAAGTTTCATGAGATTTTATAGTTCTTTTTGGAATAATGGTGAAAATCAGGATACAAAGTAGTTAAAATCAATTTTTGTTAAAGGGTGTTTTCTACATTCTAATCGCATTACCTGCTTATATTTAACATTTTGGTTTAGAGACTAAAACTGTTAACTGTCAAATCGTAAACTGATTAGTACATAAAAAGAGAAAAATGTGTGCATAATATCGTAAATGGCGGCCAAAAATAATTTTTGAGAAACATCATTGTGTGATTTGTCTGTGGTTGCAGCAGAGACTATCCACCGCAGATCACACCCAAGATGTTTCTGCTGGAATGGAGCCGCAAAGAGAAGTTCGAACAGCCGCACTATGAAACGGTATGTAAAAGCGTCAGGTTCAGGCTGTGGTCAGCTGTTCAGCTTCTGGAAATAAACTCAGGGTTTTACTCTGAACAATGGGGACACTAAGGAACATTTTTATGGCTGAGAAAATGACTCCTGTAAAATCTGAAACTATTATTTTGGTGTGGTTGGCTCACTTTAAAAGTGTAACTTTTATTTTATTTTTTTTAAAGTATTTTTTACATATTTGAAACGGTCACTATGTTGTTACAGTATGTTATGAGACAGATTATCTGTGAAAATATCAATCTCCTCCATGAACTACTGTTGTGTCTGAAGAAATGTGGCGCTCACAAGTCGTCCCGACCAGAAACAACCAATCAGAGCCAGGAGGTAGGACTTGACTTAATGTCAGTCAATTTCATGTACTTGTTGCTAAATGTGTGAAACAACTTACTGTTTCAGGACAACCGTTTATCTGCCGTCATCAGTGGCCATGCTAACTAGCCTGAGCATTCATGACGGGCTGTGCTAGCTGCAGCGTAGCAGAGGGAAAGGGGGAGGAGGGCATGAGCAGCGCCACGTGGAGGGGTGATTGACAGCACTAAGACCTGCTTCCTGGCTCCCCATAAAAAAAAAAAATTAAAAAAAAAAAACATCAACTGCTTCCATAAAACTGTACCAGGCGGATCTAAGAGGAAAAACATAGTCTATAGAAAAAACAGAAACTGGATACATTAATACAGCAGTAAAACCTGTCCCTCTCATAACACCAACACTTTTTTTAATAATCCTAAATGTCACAGGATATCTATAATTTACTGTCTGACACAAAAACGATACTCTGATTTATAATGCTTTATGGCCCCAGAGATGTCGGACCAAATCCATTTTTCTTAACTGAATGTAAGTAATCTGTCACAAGCTCTTCAGTCTTTGCACTCTTTGTGTTCTGTGTTCTCCCCATGTGGGTCTTTTGAACTAGGGTTACCGTATTTTGATTTCCAAAAGGAGGAAACTTGGTCCTCCTTTAGAACGACTTCTTTTAGCCCACCTGTAAGATGGCTCAGCGATGCTCTGCCAGAGGCAGAGCGATGCTGGAAAGGGATATCATACAAACTGATTAATTCTTTTTCTAAAGAAAATCTGGGAACTCCATCTTCCAATCAAGCACAGAAAAGTGAGCAAAGAGACTGTTTTTGATGGAATTGCACTTGGACAGGTCAAATTCAGGACAGATGAGTAAAGAAAAAAAATTCTGCTTATCATGATTGATTTGTAGGAGCAGTCAAAAGGATAAAACATAGCTCCTCTCGCAGTTTCATCCTCCTGATGAGCAGTGTTCAGCTGGCTGCAGACTGACCAGCTTACGCAGGCCTCAGAAGAAAAAAAACCTCCAACATGCAATATTGCATGTAACAAATATGTTTCTAAAGGTTTTGTAAGTGCATGGTCCTTCCTCTTTTTAATGTGTTGTACAGATAGTGAGGCAGTGTGAAGTGCCAGGCAATCAAACATGTTTTTCAAGCACGCTGCAAACATAGCAGTATTTTTTTTTCTTCCTTTTCAGGCGCAGCGCTCTCAGGATCGAGCATTTCAGTCAATTGTGACTGTTGACAACAAAAAATACAGATCATCCCTTTGGTTAGTACACACTTGCATGTTGTTTTTGTCCTGTGTGTGCGTGCGTGCATGTGGCTTCACTCAGGCATGTCTTCATGATCATGGCAGTAACATGACGTACGTCAGCCAGGTAAATGAAACATGTTCTGGTAAAAGCATAATCTGCTTCCTGAATGGCAACTTTGGTTTAAGCAGAAGTACTGAAAACAAAAGGTAAAGTAAAATTAAAAAAATAACTGAACAAGCTTGCTTTCACTGTTCACCCCAAAACATGTACCATATTCTTTGTTTTCTTGATGTCCAACAAGTTTGTTTTGTGTCTTTGAATGTCACTTTGATAAAATCTATTGTCTGTGTTTGTGTTGTATGCTGCAAACATTTAGATTTTACAGTAAACAATTAATCTGAAACATATTAGTTTTTATTTACAGGCTTTATCTCGTTCTGAAGATATGACCATGCTTCTGTCTGACATTCTCCATGGTGCCAGCTACAAACTGGATTCCAAAAAAGTTGGGACACTAAACAAATTGTGAATAAAAACTGAATGCAATGATGTGGAGATGGTAAATGTCAATATTTTATTTGTAAACAAAACGCAAACAAAAAAGAATACAACCACAAATGAAATGCAGCAAACAAAAAAAGAGAGACGCAAACAAATGAAATGCAGCAAGGCTTAGCTTTAATCAGTCAAACCCCATTTGCTCAGGAATAAATTAAATACTTTAGTGAGCCAACATTTTTTACAGCTATTACCTGGCTTAATATCTGTGTTTCACCTCCACTCATAGGGGAAAACTATCCGGAATTTTAAAAACGATTTGGTGGGAGACATGCGTTCTCTCTCGGTGTACCGAACCTGGAGCTCCCGGCCAGCTGTCAGCAGGCGAGGGGAGCTGGCTGTTAATGCAGCGGGAGCAGACATCTCCGAAAACGTCGGAGCAATATTGTAATTAAATGATTTATTGGTGAACTAAGCAGATATTTCAGATCTATACATCTACATTCTCGCCTAAAAACATTGTAAAAAATCATTTTGTGTAATTTTAAGTGTAATACAGCAAAAATAATTTTGCCGCCATTGCTACTTTTCTGAACACCCGTTTTAAAGGATGCAGACCCTAAATTTGGACACAGCTGTGTTTTTGTTCTACTCCCTCTAGTGGTCTGGAGCACTTCCAGTTTTCAGCACTTTTTGTTTGCATCTTTTGTTTTGTTTGCTCCATTTCATTTGTTCGCGTCTCCCTTTTTTGTTTGCTGCATTTCATTTGTGGTTGTATTCTTTTTTTGTTTGCGTCTATTTTTATGTTTGCTGCATTTCATTTGTGCGCGTGTCTTTTTGTTTGTTTGCATGTTTTTTCTGTTGCTGCTCATTTGCACCTGTCGGCCACAGTACCAATTCCACCATTGTTGCGCAGAAAGATAGTGCAACAATACCAGAATGGTGTTACCCAGCGTAAAATAATAAATACTTTTAAGTTATCATCATCAACTGTGCATAACATCATCATCGTTGTGCGCAAGGGTCAAGGCCGTAAAACTCTACTGGATGCTCGTGATCTGCTGGCCCTTAAATGTCACTGCACTAAGCAAGCTCCACAAGCTCTGCCATTTGCACTGGGCCAGGGGTCATTTAAAATGGAGTGAGGCAAAATGGAAGACTGTTCCGTGGTCAAATGAGTCACGATTTGAAGTTCTTTATGGAACACTGGGATGGCATGTCATCCAGACCAGAGAAGACAAGGATATCCCAAGTTGTTATCAACGCTCTGTTCAGAAGCCTGCATTACTAATGGAAGCCTGCCCAGACATGTGCAGCTTGCATGTCTAGAAGGGCACCATTAATGCAGAGAACTATGTTCAGGTTCTAGAACAACGTATAGTCCCATCTAGACGTCGTCTCTTTCAGGGAAGACCCTGCATTTTTCAACAACATAATGCCAGACCACATTCTGCAGCAATCACATCATGGCTGTGTAGGAGAAGGATCCGGGTACTGAAATGGCCAGCCTGCAGTCCAGATCTTTCACCTATAGAGAACATTTGGCGCATCATAAAGAGGAAGGTGCGACAAAGAAGGCCCAAGATGATTGAACAGTTAGAGGCCTGTATTAGACATGAATGGGAGAGCATTCCTATTTCTAAACTTGAGAAACTGGTCTCCTCTGTCCCCAGACGTCTGTTGAGCAGAGGTGGGACCAAATCACTGTTTTGCAAGTCCAAGTTAAGGCGGTCACGTCAAGTCTCAAATCAAGACAGGCAAAAGTCGAGTCAAGTCTCAAGTCGAGAGCTTGGAATTTCAAGTCATTTCGAGTCTTTTGTTTTGTTTTGTTTTTTAACAATGTCCCAATTATGCTAATGTAAATAATAGACCATGTGTTCTTAAAATAAAATACACTGATGCACTCATGAGAATTTTTAGGTCCTCCCCCCATTGTTAGAACAATAGTTCAGTCCAAAGTGTAGGAGGAGCAACAGGTGCGCTACTGAACGACACAGCCTCCGTTAGAGCCACTAAGTGAGGAGTTAGCTGTGGCTCTGCAACACTAACAAAAACCCTCCAGTAAATAAATACTTCATTAGCAATAGCCGACAGCTCAGTATGGGAGCTGAGAGCAGAGGGGCTACTGCAGCTGGCAGTAAAAGTATGCCTTTATTTCTTATCTTTTTATCATCCAATAATGAGATGGGATTTACGCCCTTGCATCTGTCCTGTGATGGAACGGGACCTGATTCATCATTATGATGGGACAGAGAGAAACTTTCTTCCCCGAGTTCAGTACACAACCTGCTTTCTGATCTGGACCCCGCTCACTGTCCACTGGCTTCCTGAGCTAACACGGTAAACTTTAATACCACGGTAAAGCTAGCCGGCTCTGTGTCCAGCCAGCCCAGCACACGATATACAAGTGCGCGGTAGCTCCAGACATTATGGTACACCCATTTACGTGCTGCTTTCACAATAAAAGCGCACATCCGATCCATGTTTGAGCTACACAAAATAGGTTTCCAGCCGCTGCATTTGCAAACAGAAAATAATATATGCTGAAAAACTAATACAAAATAAAAACTAATCCTATTTATATATATATATATATATATATATAGCAACCATCCATCCATCCATTTTCTTCCGCTTATCCGGGGATGGGTCGTGGGGGCAGCAGCTTCAGAAGGGAGGCCCAGACTTCCCTCTCCCCAGCCTGGAGACTGGAGAGCCCAACTCAGAGTTCCCAGGCTCAGCTTCCTCAACAGAAGGAATGTTGGTGGGATTGAAGAGGTCTTCGAAGTATTCCGCCCACCGGCCCACAACGTCCCGAGTTGAGGTTAGCAGCACATCATCCCCACTATAAACAGTGTTGGTGCTGGACTGCTTCCCCCTCCTGAGACGCGGGATGGTGGACCAGAATCGCCTCGAAGCCATACGGAAGTCTTTCTCCATGGCCTCTCCAAACTCCTCCCACGCTTGAGTTTTTGCCTCAGCAACCACCCAAGCCGCATGCCGCTTCGCCCACCGGTACCCAACAGCTGCTTCTGGAGTCCCACAGGCCAAAAAGGCCCGATAGGACTCCTTCTTCAGCTTGACAGCATCCCTCACCGAAGGTGTCCATCAATGGGTTCGAGGGTTGCCACCGCGACAGGCACCAACAACCTTGCGGCCGCAGCTCCGATAAGCCGCCTCGGCAATGGAGGCATGGAACATGGTCCACTCAGACTCAATGTCCCCAACCTCCCCCAGAACGTGTTCGAAGTTCTGCCGGAGATGGGAGTTAAAGCTCCGTCTCACAGGGGACTCCGCCAGACGTTCCCAGCAGACTCTCACTACACGTTTGGGCCTGCCAGGTCTGACCAGCTTCCTCCCCCACCACCGGAGCCAACTCACCAGCAGGTAGTGGTAAGTGGAAAGCTCCGCAGCTCCAAGACATACGGCCGCAGATCCGATGAAACAATGACAAAATCGATCATCGAACTGCGGCCTAGGGTGTCCTGGTGCCAAGTGCACATATGGACATCCTTATGCTTGAACATGGTGTTCGTGATGGACAATCTGACGAGCACAGAAGTCGAACAACAGAACACCACTCGAGTTCAGATCGGGGGGGGGGGGGGCGTTCCTCCCAACCACACCCCTCCAGGTCTCACTGTCATTGCCCATGTGAGCTTTGAAGTCCACCAGTAGAACAAGGGAGTCCCCAGGATGGGCACTCTCCAGCACCCCCTCTAAGGACTCCAAAAAGGGTGGGTAATCTGAACTGTTGTAAGCACAGACAACAGTCAGAACCCGTCCCCCCACCCGTAGGCGGAGGGAGGCTACCCTCTCGTTCACCGGGGTAAACCCCAACGTACAGGCCCCGACATGGGGGGCAACAAGTATGCCCACTCCTGCCCGGCGCCTCTCACCGTGGGCAACTCCAGAGTGGAAGTATGTCCAGCCCCTCTCTGAGAATCAGAGCCATACGTCGAGGTGAGGCCAACCTCACCGGAACCTCTCAGCCTCGCACACTAGCTCCGGTTCCTTCCCCACCAGAGAGGTGACGTTCCACGTCCCAAGAGCCAGTTTCTGCAGCCGAGGATCAGACCGCCAGGGTCCCCTCCCTCGGCTGCCATCCATTACACACTGCACCCCCAACCCCTTTGGCCCCTCTGACAGGTGGTGAGCCCATTGGAAGGGGGATCCACGTCTCCTCTTCGGGCTGAGCCCGGCCACCAGGCACTCGCCATCGTGCCCCACTTCCAGGCCTGGCTCCAGAGTGGGGCCCCGGTGACCTGCGTCTGGGCGATGGAACGCTAGATCCAAGGCTGTGCATCATAAGGGGTCTTCAGGCTGCGCTTTGTCTGGTTCCTCACCTAGGACCTGTCTGCCTTGGGTGACCCTACCAGGCTCATAAAGCCCCAGACAGCATAGCTCCTAGGATCATTGGGACACTCAAGCCCCTCCACAACGTTAATGTGGCAGCCCGAGGAGAGGGAAAGTTGCAACTAGATCTGATAGGCTTTTATTTTGAAAATATATATCAAAACAGTCCTTTTTTATCTTTTCCCCCTAAGTTGTCGTGTCCATTGCTGAGAAACTCTGTTTCCAATTACTTCTATCACTTCTAAGTGACAGAGGGACACCTGTAGAACATAATCAGAAAGTGGCATCTAGAGCTGATGTATAATTTCAAAATAAAAGACTTTCAAAAAAGTCATTTTTTATCTTTTTCCCCTAAGTTGCCGTGCCCATTGCTGAGAAATTCTCTGTTTCCAATGACTGCTACCACTTCTGGATGACAGAGGGTCACCTCTAGAACAGAACCAGAAAATGGCAACTAAATCTGATGTATAATTTCAAAATAAAAGACTTTCAAAAAAGTCATTTGTATCTTTCCTCCTAAGTTGCCATGCTCATTGCTGAGAAACTCTGTTTCCAATGACTTCTCTCACTTCTGGATGACAGAGGGGAGACCTCTAGAAGACACCAGAAAATATCAAACACATATGATGTATAATTTCAAAATAAAAGCCTTTTAAAATGAGACGTTTTTACTTTTATATTCAAAAATAAGTAAAAAATGTAGTGAAGAGCTGCCTCACTCGTCATTTCGGGTTTAGCTCCATCTTATTTATATACAAATTTTTCTGTGTTATATCCATCTCTATCTATGTATCTTATCTTTCTATCGCTATATATAAATACTACTTATATACAAACCGGATTCCAAAAAAGTTGGGACACTAAACAAATAGTGAATAAAAACTGAATGCAATGATGTGGAGGTGCCAACATTTAATATTTTATTCACAATAGAACACAAATCACAGATCAAAAGTTTAAACTGAGAGAATGTATAATTTTAAAGGAAAAATATGTTGATTCAAAAATATGTTGATTCAAAATTTCTCAAACTTTCGAGAGAGAGAGAGAGATTAGTTTTTATTTTGTATTAGTTTTTCAGCATATATTTTCTGTTTGCAAATGCAGCGGCCGGAAACCTATTTTGAGTAGCTCAAACATGGATCGGATGTGCGCTTTTATTGAGAAAGTAGCACGTAAATGAGTGTACCATAATGTCTGGAGCTACCGTGCACTTGTATATCGTGTGCTGGGCCGGCTGGACGCAGAGCCGGCTAGCTTTACCGCAGTACATTACCGTGGATACGTATGTATAACCGGATTTATACAGCATCACTAAACATAGCATACAGAGAAGCGGTATCACCGACGTAACCCGGAGTTGTTAACATGACGTTAGCTAGGGTGCGTTCACACTGCAGCCTGAAGTGACCCTTTTCTGATTTTTTGGCAATTCCGATTTTTTTGCCGGGGCCATTCACGCTTCCAGTAAATGCGACCTGTATGCGTTCTGCAGTGTGAACAGGCAAATGACCTGAAAGTGTCTCGCATGCGCTGTAGAGGGCCCAATAGCGTCAGCGTTCTCAGTGTTCTGCCAATCACCATAAAAAGAAGTGCTCAGTGTTTGCGAAAGTAAACATGGAGGCTAACGGTGGAGCATAGCTTACATATTTGAAGTTCTTGCCTGGCCGGAGCAACATATTAAGAACTCTATCCTCATATAGTCCGTCATGGTGGTTGTTTTCCATGCCATACCTGCATGGTTGTTGCACGTATCAGGATGCAGAATAGTGAGATTTGTTGAGAATCAGTGACGTTCAGTTCGAATGGATGCGGCCTGATACGTATCGGATATGGGTCACATTCGAAAAAGAATCTGACCTGTGCTGTTCACACTGCCATGAAAAGATCGGATACAGGTCGCATTACGTCAAAAAAAATCGGAATTGGGTCACTTCAGGCTGCAGTGTGAACGTAGTCAGTTGTCTCATAGTAAAAGAAAAGTAGCGCTTACCTCTTTGTGCAACTTCAAATGCCGAACCGTTGGAAGTTGTATTTCCATCTGAGATCCTGGTCTTGCAGGTTTTGCATGTTTCACTCCGTTTTTAGTTGGATATTTCATGATTGATGTACCCAAAAGATATTACTCACATTAGCATATCTGCTTTGATCGTTTCTTTCCACGTTATTTTTAAATCCTGTTAATTTGATTGGTTGTGCTGTGGCTATGCAATACGTACATACAGAGTGTGGAAAAACAGAGAGACTGTCTGCGCCTGTTAATACGGAACGAGTGAAATGAATTAATGCGGCCACTTTGTTAATAATGTGTTTTAAACTTTTGACTTGAGAAAAATATATCAAGACTTATCAAGTAAATGGCTTCAAGTCCCAAGTCAATGGTGAGAAAGTCAAAATCAAGTCCGAGTCTTTCAGCATTTTTTCAAGTCAAGTCGCAAGTCTTGATTTTAATGACTCATCATGTGACTCGAGTCTCCACTTCTGCTGTTGAGTGTTGTAAGAAGAAGGGGGGATGCCACACAGTGGTTAAAATGGCCTTGTCCCAACTTTTTTAGGATTTGTTGACGCAATGAAATTTTTAAACAATTTCAAAATTATACATTCTCTCAGTTTAAACTTTTGTTCTGTAATTTGTGTTCTATTCCGAATAAAATATTAGATGTTGGCACCTCCACATCATTCCATTCAGTTTTTATTCACAATTTGTTTAGTGTCCCAACTTTTTGGAATCCGGTTTGTACATGCAAAGATCTCATTTAAATAATGAGATAAAGTCAGCACCATTTTTGCATCTGTAATCAACGGTTCACACAATCTTTATAGGTCGCTTGCAACATGGCCACTATTTATTTTTTCCACACCCGCACATTAGCACTTCTTATTTAAAATCTTCTAACATCAGGCCCTTCATGTGCACTTTTAGAGCCTTTGCTTACAATAACTACATGAAACCTGTGACCTGACTTCCCCAAACTTTTACAATCTTTGTGATGTTTTCCCAAACTCTTTCTGAAGAGCCTTATTTAGGAAAGTTGGGTCATCCACAGTCTCCTGTCTAGTAGGTCAAATAGTTCTCTGTGGTGTTCAAACCTGAAGGTTTAGAATAGATCTCACATTCCTTTCTCTGCCTGATGAACTCTGTTGTTTGGGCTTATTGTCCTGCTTTTGCAGGAAAACCGTTTGTATGTCGGTGGATATGCTACTAGTCTGATCATTCATGCCAGGCTCCACTGATGGGGAGAAGCTGTAGTGTAATAGAGAGGCAGGTAGAGGGTGTAAGCAGTGTTTTGATGTTACATGTCTGTTTCCCCTCCCCAATTTTAAGTGGTAATAAATCTGGGTCTATGCTAATTTATTTTAACCAGAAAATAGTAATTTTGGTAAAGATTACATTAATTAAAAGTTTTAAAGGTTCCTTTTTTTTTTTAGTTTGAGTTTATAGAATATTGTAGCATTTTCATGACGGTAGCATACACTCTGATTCCAGGTAGCTCAAAGTTTAGAGAAAAGTAAATGAATTGGCCATACATGCAGAATAAACAAACTAGAGAGTTGCGTTGATGTTGACTCTTCTCAGATGTAAATGAGCCAGTTACATTTCACATGTTCATGTATCTACATTTTTGCTTTAATTAAAATTTCATTGTGACAAAACGACTACAAAGGTCTAGTGAGCAATCTTAAAGCAGATTTGGGCCAACTTTTTCATCTAGGCCCAGAAAACAATAAGAAAAGAAGAAAAAGGCTTGATGATGGTGATCAAATGCATTGATTGCCAACTGTGATCACCTCTGTTTTTGTAATTATTTTGTTCATTCATTCTTTGATTATTTGACTAAATTTTGCAACAAAGTATGTTGTCAGAATTTAAGATAATAAACTAAAGCTTTCAAAAAACATTTAAAAAAAGCCTTTTATATGTTGAATTGTGTTCAGTTTGCTTTTGTGTCTTCTATTTCTAACAGGGAGAAGTCGAAAAAGTTTGCAGAGCAAGCTTCTGCTATTGTCTGCCTGCGAGTGTTGGGTGTACCAGAGGGTCGCATTGGGGAAGAAGATTCTGGCTTGGTCTGCAAGAGGAAGAGGGAAGGAAAGCCGAACAGCGGCGGTGAGGAAGGGAGTAGCAAGAAGCTGCATGTAGACATCCTGCAGGAAGCGGAAGCCCCAGAACCCACTGTGGAGATGAATGCTGATGAGCAAAACCTAGCCACACCTCCAAAACAAGCAGAAGCTTCAAGAGAAGCTCTCAGTTAAAACAGAAGACAGACAGATTTCTGCAATGTTTGACTGAACCAGAGGACTGCAGATCAGCCTTTTGCTGTTCTAATATTTTGAAGCCTGAAAACTTTCCTTGGAGGAAACACAAAAAAAAGACTCTCTCAAGATTTGCTTAAGTCTTCCACATTTCTAAAGGATTATTTTCCCAGTGGAATCAACTGATCCCATCAGATGGGACAAAGCCAGGTGGCCTTGATGATGATTTTTTATTTCATGTATTAGAAACTAAACTTTTGTTTTAAGTTTAAGTGGAGAGGTTTATATTTGTGTTTATAGGTAAAGCAGATCAATTAGTTAGTTTTTCCACAAAAATCATATAAACCTTAATGCCTGTGCCTTACTGCTTAAAATTACAGTTTAAAATTGTTTCCTTCTTGCTGTAAAAAGTTTTGTTGTCATTGTAAACTTATCAAGGTGATTTATACATCTTTTAATTTACATTCAGTCTTTATTTCTTAATTGGATGGAATATGCTAATATGTCCTTATGGAAGCTGGTTTTCTGTTTTCTGTCTGTCTTAGTGACCAAACCAACTTTACTGATCGGGTGTAAGGACTGGACAAAACTAAAGGTACAATGAAAACATTTTTGAAAGACTTTCAAACGTTCTCCTGAAATAATGTCATTATGAAGATATGATGCGAGATAATACAGAACAGATGTAGCATTCTAGCTTTAAACAGATTTATTCTCCTTGTACATTTTGGGGATGAATAGAAATAGTGAGTGACCTATATTGATCGAGTCAGCGCCTCCCAATGATAATTTTCTAAGTGAGCGCAGAAAACGCATAAAGATTTTAAAAATCTGCATGTGTTAATGTTTGGGATTTGATAAATGGCTTTAAATAAGACAGACTGTGTGGGAAGATGATTGATAAACATTTCATAATTTTCTGTTTGTATTATTTTAGAATACTATTCTTTATGCTGTAGACTGGATAATGTAATTGTTGTAGCAGATTTTCCCCAAAGGATACAAATATACACTCTTCTACAACAGAGGGGAGGGGAAATGTTGCCACTTTATTTCATGATTCACTAAAACTGTAAAAAGATGATAATGGAGAAATTTAACCCTTTTAAATGTTTTGCTATTCAAGCAAAGACCCTATTTGAACTGTTTTTGTGAATTGCAGTGATCATCTGTCTTTGTTGATTATGATTGTTTGGTGTTGTCAACATGGATGTTAAAGTGTCCCAAAGGAGCAAAAGAGCCATATGAAACACTTCAAATTTATTTTGAACATCAAACACACAGAGACACACACTGGACTTGATAATCAGAAAGTTACTGAGGGTCTAAATATTTCCAGTCTCTTTAATTGAGACAGCCCTATTAAAAAAAAAAAAAAAAAATTCTGATGTAGTCAGTCGTTATCTCAGCGACTGACTCAGCTGAACACTTTGATCAAGTTTATTCTTTCACATCTCTTTCTGACTTTTAACACAGTAATTAGCTGGTAGCTTTCATTCTAACATTTCAGACATAATCAATACTATTGCTCCCTTAAAAATGAAGGTCATCGTTGGTAGGAAGAAGTCCCTGTAGTGCTCCACTGGTTAGAAGGGAATGTCAAAAGTTGAACATGGTGATGTAGGACTGGACTGCAGGTTCACTGCTACATCTATATAGAGAGATTTCACTTCACAGATATAACTTACAACTGAATAATGCAAGGAATCCTTTTCTGAAATCAAACCCTCTTGACCAAGGCAAATTAACTCCAGTCCACCAGGACCTGAAACAATTTTGCTAACTTTACTGAGAAAATTCTGAAAATTAGACGGTCAAGCCCATTGCCAATGTTGTGCCTAATCAATAGCAATCTGGACTGTTCACTCCACATCATGACTCCACCCATCCTGCACACAGATTGTTCCGGTCACTCTAATCAGGCCAGAGGCTGAGGAGCATCCAGAACAACACCAGGCTGAGAAATGGTTTCTAATTCTACCCTTCAGCCATCCATCACATTACTGAACTCAAACTGCACCTAATTCAGCTTCATTTCATAAATTATTTACACATACACACTTTTTAAAAATGCATATCTATACATCACATAAATGACTTTATTTTATTTGTTTATTCTATTTCTTAATCTAGGACCTGAGTCCAAATTTCGTACCACAAACAAAAAAAGGTGGTACGACAATGAAAGAAAATCGTTGAATCCTTAAACACATAACTTCTCTTTACTTAAACTAGGAAGCATTAACTTAAATTCGCCTTTACAGAAACGGTGAAGATATGTTTTGGTCAGAATCTTACCCTGTTATGGATCTTACTAACTTACTTACTTATTCTTGCTTATTATATTATAAGCAAGAATATATAGAAGGGAATTGTTGGTAGCCTAATATCAAACTACCAACAATTCCCAAACTGATTAACATATAGTTTCGAAAGAGAACAATAACAAGAGGAATAAAAAAAGTGAGGGAGTAAAAAACTTAAATTAATTTGATCATACAGCTGCCATGAACTTGAATTTTAGCTTGCATATTTCATTAAGTGAACTGACCATAAGTTGAAATGAAGGCGTATCTTCTAGCAACAACTTTGTGTACGTCGTTACGGGGCTGTCTAATGATGCCTTTATGATTACTGGGAAATGTGAAAACACATAAAAGTGGAAATCAGTAAGATAAAAAGAGCCTAAGGTAATTTTTTTCCACTGTAGCCGTATCATTGTAAGGGAAAGCCCAAAATAACACAAAAAGCATATTTTCACTTTCTCAGCAAAGTAGGTGCAAGTGTTTATTATCTGGTTGAATTTCTGCTTTCTTGTTGCATAACAAACATGATGAAGATTGCAAGGCTGCCTACTGATAATTTTTAAGTGTAGCTAATCTCTCACAGGAAGCAAATGTCTTGCGGCCACAAGAGGAAGTGTGCATGGAGCTGATTACTGCATTTTGTGTTTTTAACTTAATCCTTAATCAGAAGTGTTTGTCCGTATGAAATAGTTGCATTATGTGTATATAAAACTTTAATATTCCACAAAAACAATTACAGACAGTAATTTAATCACAAAGAAAATGCATTGTAAAGAAAAGCAAAAATAAATTTTAAAAATGTAAAAGTTATCAAAGTCTGGTTGCTTACTTCAGCGCTGAAGTTGTCAACCAAAATTATGCATTCTTTATCAAAAGGATTATGAAAGTGAACCTATCCATAGCTCTAGAGAGTACAATGTCATTTATTTGAAGACTTTCTCTTACCCACCTTTACGCATCCGTTTCAAAAGCCAAAGTTTACGAGGGGACTTGAATGCAGCACGAGGATCAAGCTGAAGCGGAGTAAAAACTCGCTGCAGCCGAGCAGAAACGCAGTGAACAAGTTAGCTCAACAATGAGATTTTAGTTAATTACAGCGTTGTCCGGATGTGTAATTACTCATTACTTGTCTCGGTGAACTACTTTCAGATTAGAATTATCGTGTTATTACCGGAGTCGACACAAAGTTCTGCTTTCTTTCGGATAAAACGGGGAGCAAGAAAGATCCGTTTTAAAGACAGTGCAATTTATAGGCTACATGCATAGACGTTTAATCGTCTCATGGTTCAATGTCCACAACAAAGTCTGCTGAAGAACTGGACTTCAGACTGCTGTTCGATGAACACGGTAAACACTCAACAGGTACGTGTCATTTTGTCCAGTAGTTAGTTAGCGAAAACTCTTGTCAAGTTCAAGAGATTGTAAGAGTTAAACCAGAAGTCGACCATTTAGGCCTTCAAAATAAAAGTAAAATAAAATTTTTTAAAAATTACCAATTAATGTTCTGAATTTTACAAATTTGACTTTTTGAAAGGTGTCCTGGTGTCTTGTGATGGACCCAATTGCAGCAAGCCTGAGAGGATAAGCTGAATGAAGTGAAGATTTAACAATAAAAATTAAGAACTAAAGCCATAACTCTAGAGGTTCTCAACTTGGGCGGTACCGCCCCCCAGGGGGCGTTCAGAGGACGGCAGGGGGCGCTGGCGGACATTCTTACAAAAGGGGGGCGCTGGGATGCCTTTGGGGGGCGTTTGGTCGAAGGTAAACTACACCTTAAATGCACAATACCAGTTTAGACTTTGAGTAACTTGGTAAAACTGTATTGTGTAACATTAAACCATGCTTGGCTGCAACTGTATCGATGGTAGCTCTTCTATTCAGTGTTTGTTAGCTTCTGTTAGCTTCTTGGCGCAGCTCCGTTCTCCTGCTACTGGTAGCTAAAATCACGACACCCTCACTGTGTATCCCTCTGAAAAATGAACCTATTTAACTAAAGAAATCCCTCCATGGGTGATACCACGATAGAGAGCGTTCATTTTATAGCGTTAACACGGAGCTGTAAGAGGTCCGGTATGAAGTGCTGTGATTGAACAACACAGCACTTTTAAATTTCAATAATCAGAATGAAGAAATTGTTTCCGTTGTTATAAAAGGTTTATGTCTATCTGCCTTTTCCCCATCGATACGCTTCCCGACCGCCCTGCACCTTAGGGGGTTAAAAAAAAAAAGACGCGTACATTGCGCAAAACTCTGAAACAGGAAAAGCGGGACATAAAATGGAGCAACGAACTAGATGTGAATTATGGCATAAAAACAGAGAATCCGACGCTGAACAGTGAAAAAATCAACGCATGATGTGAAACACATGACGATTAGGCGGCGCAGCAGGTGAGGGGTGAAAATTACTGATGGTGAGCGTCAATAAATGATAAAATAAATGTAGCAACAGGAAAGAAACTAAAGTGGACATAGCAATAAACCAAGAGAGGATAAAACTAATCAAATGAAACTAAATGGAAATGAATGAAGAACAAAATGCAAGAATAAACTAAGAAACTAAAGTAAATACAGAGGAATAAACTGATACGGCAAGACCTTTCGAGCAATAATTAATACTGTATGGCAAGAATAAACAGAGACTATTTCCAGATAAAAGGTAAAATAATACTGAGAATAAATATATCTTACAGACCATAACAGTAAAGAACTGATCACTTTTATGTTTATAATTAGATTTGATATATTTATTTCTTCAATATTATTTTTCATGTCAGTGTTAATATCATGAGGCTGATGACTCCATGACACTTTCAATTTGACTCATTAGGATTTGATTAAGAACCAAATTTGTTCTTTGTAATTTCTGTCCAGTAAAACTATTAATCTATAAATCAATAGACAGGTCTATATAAAGATATAATCCATGTTTCTGTCTCAGGGCATTAAAAGGATCTGGAACTTTAGTTTTTCCACTGAAAGCTCTGGTTTGCACAATAAATGCCATGTGGGTGAAGTTTTATGGATGATATTCTGATGTCCCATTTTCCTGAAGGCAGCACAGAGCTGCACCACCAGAAACCGACAAACACTGAAGAGAAGAAGAGCTATGATTAATGTAGTTACAGTTCTATCCATGTTTTAATGATGCAGAGCTCAGTCGTTTTGCAAATAGTTCAAAGTTTAAACTGGCATGTTGAACATCTTTTATCTGGTCATTTGTATAATATTTAACAACTAAAAAATGGCAAAGAATTTTTTCCACTCTGATTGGCTGCTGTTAGACCTACAAATTTTAACTTGAATGTTCGTTGCATTTTTCGTAAAATAATTGTGTAAATAATTTCTATTCCCATGACTTTTTTGTTCTCTGGGAAATTATTTTTGATGATAAATACAGAAACAAGCATAAAAATTAAAACATCTACAATAGCGATAGTAATATTAATGATAAAATAATGGTCAGTGCAAAGTAGCCTACAAATTCTTTGGTGGGGGGCGATGAGGGAACTGAATAAGAGCTAGGGGGGCGCTGGGCCAAAAAAGGTTGAGAAACACTGCTCTAGATAAACAAACCAGCAAGGAGAACACTGGCAGAATGCTGGGAAGTGACGGGAGTGGAGGAGATAATTCCATGAGGAGTGACTGAGGATGAGGTGCTTAAATATGGAGGAGGTTGGAAAGACCTAGGCTGATGAGCTAATGAGTTGCAGGTGTGAGAGGAGAGCAAGAAGCAGGCTGAGGAGACGGAGAGAACATTGGGGACGAGGAAATAATTCTAACACTAAAGAATGACTTGACTAAAGAAGCATAATAAAACTGTAAGAATAACTAGAAAAAAGAAATAAACATAACTAGAAACATTAAGAAGGACTGAGCTAAAGTAAAATAGAAACAGGACTCATCTAAACAAAAGGCAAAGGGACACAGAATAATCAAACTAGAATAAATCAAAACTCAAAAACACAACCTGGAATCCTAACAGAATGCTTGGATATCACAGTGAAAGTGTTTATTTGAAATATTTTGTGAAAAAAAGTAGTGTAGTTAAAGCTGGGGTATGTAACTTTTAATTATTATTATTATTTTTTTTTTACATATTTGTTAAACATGTATGAGACAGATAATTTGTGAGAAAAAAATTGAGCTCCTCTCAATTCTGCCAGTTCTACCAGTGCTAACTACAGAAAGACTCAACTCTGTCAGAAACCACCAATTAAAGTCAGGAGGAGCATTTTTGTGTTGTTACTCATACTTGTGTTGGTGCTGCTCACAACCTCCCCCTTGTTCTCTGCTATGCTCTGAATGCTCAGGCTAGTTAGCATAGCCACTGAGCCACTCAACGGCTTTCTTGGGACATTAGCACATTAAGCAGCTTGTACATGAGGTAGGTTGACAGTGCAAAGACCCATCTGATTGGTTGTTTTTGACTGGGAGCTGTGCATTTTGTTAATAGTAGTACTTAGGGTTAGGGGATATTGGCAAATTCTTCCCAACCAATAGTCCTTATGTCCATATGGCGTTGGGTGATATGCAGAGGAAACTTTTTTTTTTTCTGGGACAACTATGTTGACTGATTATAATACATTTCTAATTTAAATGTTAAGAAATCACAATGCATCTATAAAACACATTACATACTGAGGGAAATGCACTCAAGTTCTGCCTTTCAGCAGGCGTTAGTAGACAGATCATCAGACAAGGCCAAGATGATGGTCTAGATCAGTGTTTCTCAACCCTGGTCCTCACCGCCCTCCTCCTCTGCATGTTTTAGATATGCCTCTATTGCAGAACAGCTGATTCAAATGATTGCATGACCATCAAGTACTGCAGAAGCCTGTTAATCACCCAGCGATACAATTTAGGTGTGTGGCAGAAGGGAAATGCCTAAAACATGCAGGGCGGTGAGGGTTGAGACCAGGGTTGAGAAACACTGGTCTAGATTTAAGTTGCCTGCAATGTTTGCAAAAAATCAAGTTCCCTTCACTAAGTTCAAGTCTGAACTCATATGGAAAATGGCTTGAGCATAGTAAAAAATGTTTTCTTTTATTTTGTTTTTCTTTGGAGATTTTTAAGCTTAAATTAAACTGCTGTTGAACTGCTTCAAAGAAATAGCATTTTTTACTAGCTTGTTAATTAAACATATATAAGTCTATATTGCCTTAACGGACAGTGTTTAAGAAATAAAAGTGAAGTTGTAAAACTGTGATGTGAAATGCAATGTGGTCAAAAATGTAGGTGCACCCAGTGCAAGAATCTGGACTAGAACTCTGGTCAATGTGATCACATGACATAGCCAATTATGAAATGACATGCTGCACTCATGTTCTGAAATAGAGACACATTTAACCCTTGTGCGTGCGAGGACTGAGGCAAATGTAGAGGACTGTGGCAAATTATACATGTTTTACGTGTGTGAGGTCGGTTGAACCCCATTTCTAAACACAAGGGTTAAAACATGCAGAGCAGGGGGTAGGAGGACTGGAATTAAGAAGCGAATGTTCTTAACATGAAACTGAAACTGCAAGTACTTAAATTTGGGTTCTGGTGGCAACGTGCTTAAGGAATTTTTGCAGAATGACTGGATTATATTATAAAAGTGTGTTGTGAAAGGGGTGCTGATAATCTGCCTTGGTCACTAAAGCTGGAATCCTGACAGTTTTGATTATTTGAGTCTTGTACACTTGGTTGTGAATGGAATGGAATGCGTCAAGTTGATCTGGTTATGGTCTATCTATGGTGTTCCTGGAGTAGAGTTGACACAAAACAAAAATTTCAAAATTGATAGTAAGCCTCGATGCCACTTCTGATACCACACCAACTTTGCACAGAGCAAAACATATGATTAACTTCCTTAATTAGGCCAAAACAAATATGTAGGAGATGATTCTGCCTTTTCCAAATTTTTTTGGAAATCCAACCACAGCTTCTTAGTAGGTTTGAGGTTGTGGATGTTTTCCAAACACATGCCTTCTGAACAATGACAACAAGCACCAGTATATTTTGTGACAAGATTCTATAAGTAATCTGGGGCCTGGCTGTTTAGTGCTCTGTATGTGATTTGTATGTGATTTGATTTTGACCAGATTTAAAAGGTATTCTCTCTCATTTTACATTTTACTGATTTTTTTAACCAATTGTTTATTTGGGGAGATTTTGATCTTCCTACTTGGTATAATGACATCTGTGCAGAAGGCCACCAAACAAGCGGATTACATCTATGAGTTAATCTACATCCCCATACAGGCCTCAACTAACATTTCAGCCTGTACTGTGATAACAATCCTCCAAGCATTACACAGACTCATCAATCCAGATGTTAGTCTTTTTCACTAGTTCATTCCCCTCTCTAAGATAGTTTTGTACTCTGGTAAAATCAATCAAGTTTATTTGTATAGCACATTTCAACAAGACAGTTCAAAGTGCTTTACATTATAAAAACATAAAAATACAGTCATAGAAGACAGAACTATGAACCATAACAATTGAAGCATAATGCTTTGTTTGGTGGCATTATTATACATCTGAAAATTTATCAATGTTTTATTTATAATGTTTCAAACGGGTGTTTTAGATAAAGATAAATGCGTGGATGAGTTTCTCTAGATCTTGCTGGGACAGTATTCCTTTAATCCTGGAAATATTCTTCAGGTGATAGAAGGTCGACTTTGTAACTGGTGAAAGCAGTTTTGATCACCAGGAAAAGCTCTGTGTGCCTCTGTTAAAAAAACAAAAAAAAGTAGTTTTTCGGCTTTGCAGCCTTTATTTGAGAGTTGCAAGGCAGGAAAGTAGTTAATGAGAGAGGGAAATCAAGTGCAGCAAAGGTAATCAGGCCAGGACTCGAACCTGTGACGTCTTTTTCAAGGACTAAGTCCTCCATGAATGTTGTGCTTGACTCCTGCTCCACCACAGCACCCCCATGTGCCTCTTCTAGCAGTAGTCTTATCCCTCCTGGTGGGACAGAATATGTCGGGCAAAACTGCAGCGTGTCTTTTTGAGGGAAACATGTTTGAAATCCCGTAATGCAAATCTTGCCGTATCACAAGAAATAGATTGAAGCCTCTGCACAATATCATAAATAATACTTGCAGATGATGTGTTGCGTTTGGGTAAATACAACAGTAATGAAAAGCTGCAGGAACCCACAGGGCAGATAAGAGGGTTCTCAATGACAGTGATAGAAGTTTCACATCAAGTGTGCAGATGTGCTATCTGAGCCACAGAAGTACAGGATCTCTTAGATGTAAAGACACACACTGCCCCCTGTGCTTCCCTCACTACCTCCATGTCCGAGTCCAGCTTCATGCCTTAAGACACTACTGACAGGCCTTCATTGTCATCATGCTCTGTTAGCCAGGTTTCAGTGAACGCCAGCACACAGTCTGAGCTGTAGTTTATTACAGCTTAGACTGAGAATAAATATTTTGTAAATAAAGCAAAATTCAATAAATGAAATAATAAATAAACCAGCAAAGATATGTTGAAAATGCTTTGTTTGGACTGTGACAGGCAGCCACAGATTCCAGAGCGAACCTTCTCTGTTCACACCCTGGGCACTTTCACCGCAACGCAAGTGTTAACTACTGTCTGTCTGTCAGACAAAAGTACAGTTCAAAGTTTTATAAGATGAAGAAAAAATGAAAATGTTATTATATGAAGAAGCATTTCTTATTCTTCTAACGATTCAGGTGAATGGATGAACAAATAAGTAGATGAGTCCATAAAGATAGGAATTGCACGTCTGTCTCTAGCCTGCCTGTTTTCAGGTTCTCTGCAGTGAACCAGTGTGACACCCAGTATGTCTGGTGGCTGGTTTTACTTCCTGGTTTTCTAACTGCTTTGTGGCACCCACCTGGTTTAGGCCGTTATCTCCCGCTGCTGTTTTTCCCCTTCTGTTTCACATAACATCTAAAACATGGTACGTGGTTCTCAATTCTGGTCCTCGGGGACCTCTGCCCTGCAAATTTTAGATGTGTTTCTGTTCCAGAACCCTTGATTCAAAATATTTCAGAAGCCTTTTAATCACTTTCTTATTCAAGTCATCAACAGAAGTGAAGCACTTAAAACATGCAGGGCAGTGGCCCCTGAGGACCGGAACTGAGGAACACTGACCCAACAAGCGGGTAGCTACTGCACCATACCGAGCTTATTTTAGCCTGCAAAGTGAGGTCTATGCGTGAGGTAGTGAAGCTGGGGAGGCAGATCACAGTTGGTGCCTTAACACCTTTTTTGCATACACACATATTTTGCATACATTATGTGGTGTGTGTGTGAGACTGTTTTTAAAATACATACCAGGATAGCGTAGCATTCAGACAAAGCTGGTATATTTATTAGACAACGTCCAACTATCAAGATGTTCCCAAACTTGAAATGAATAATTGCAAGAAAAAGAAATGCATTACATTTTTTCTACATCAGATTGAATTCTTTGACTTTTGGGAGTGTGAATCATTTTAAGCAACTGCATCTGATTTTCTCACAGATGCTTTGAAAATTTGAAAATTCTTTAAGTATATATTTCTTCTTAAGTGGGAAGGGAAAGTCTGTTGGAACAATGAAGGTCCTGAATGATTTATTAATAAAATATAATTCTAGAAAATCAGTAGTTATTACCAGAGTATTGATTATGTGTCATGGTAAAAATCATTTACCTTTGTTTATCAGAACCTGAGGGACATCTTTAATTATAGCATCCAATTCTTTATTATTGCAAAATTAGTGCTTAAAATATACTGTAGTTTAATTTGGGCCAAGACAATCCAGCATATTGAATATCTTAGATTTTAGGTGGGATTGGTTACGATGTTGTACCAACCAGATGAGATCACTTTTAACACCACACAGGCCAGGATGAAGTGATAATGTAACACAGAACGCTCTAAGAGTGTTGGACAAAAATTCTCTTGTGTAAATTAGGCTTAATTTGGCACCAGAAGTATCCCAATTGGATTTTCAAAATAAGAGTTTGTTACTGGAAGTGTAACTGTTATATTGATGATAGATTGACATGTTAGAGAATCCATCCATCCACCCATCCATTTTCTATACACCCTTGTCCCTAGTGGGGTTGGGAGGGGTGCTGGTGCCCATCTCCAGCGAAAGTTTCAGGCAAGAGGCGGGGTCACCCTGGACAGGGTGTACTGAACAGGTCGCCAGTCTGTCGCAGTGCAACACAGAGACAGACAGGACAAACAACCATGCACGCACATACTCACACCTAGGGGGAATTTAGAGAGACCAATTAATCTGACAGTCATGTTTTTAAGACTGTGGGAGGAAGCCGGAGTACCTGGAGAGAACCCACACATGCACAGGGAGAAAATCCAAACTCCATGCAGAAAGAGCCTGGGCTGGGAATTGAACCCAGAATCTTCTTGCAGTTCTACCAACTGCGCCACTGTGTAACCCATGTAAGAGAATACAATTGTGATATGATTGTCAACCTTATTTAACCTTCAACATAAAAAAGTTGAAGGTTAAGTTTATTCATACAGCTAACTGGTGCAGAGTCACATAATTGTCAGTCTGCCTAAATCAGAATCAACTTTAAAAGCAAACTTTTCTGGAATAAACAAATAATTTAACTTTGGTTTCCATTGCTCCATCGCTGTTGTAGGACGTCTGATATTTATAAATAAACCCTGGTTAATATGGCGTATGGATGTACATCCCACAGTGTGAGTGAATGTTAGTTTTTGAAGGGGTTATTTAATTAATGGACATTAACACATTAAACTCCCAACCAAAGAATAAACATACGAAGAAATTGAGGTAGAATTAGTTACTGCAATACTTGATTTAATTTTGAGATTCATTATTTTTGAACATCTTTGTTCTATTTCACAGCTTTAGCTCTGGATGTGAAGACACCTCCCTCCACTCAGGCTCTCACTGAGCAGCTCTGTAGTCCGGAGCTGCAGAGCCACCTTCCATGTTTACCTGGCACAGTTGACTACGATCATGCTGATGGCCTTTCTCACACACCCTATTGTGGCCTCCAGCAGAACTACAGGGCATTTGATTGCCCCAGCATTGAAATCACGTCCATTGCTCATAATCATATTGAGCCTGGCAATGACCTGGAGGTTTTGCCACTGGGTGGTGCAGAAGGAGGTTATCCTGAGCCACTGTGGACCAGAGACCAGCTCTACTTGCCTCTGGATGCCAGCTATCGTGAAACTGCACTCAGCCCCAGTCCCTGCAGCAGCCTCTCTTCTAGAAGCTGGATGTCTGACCTGTCATCCTGTGAATCGTTCTCCCATGGTTATGACGATGTGGAGGGAGAGTTACAAGACCCTGCACTCCTGGCTCTGGGGTCACCAGGTTGCAGGGGTGGGGCATTTGGGGTGGAGCTTTGGCAGCAGAAATACCAGCATCCGTCAGCTTTCAATCCAGTGTTGTCACCTTATCAGTCACCCCGACAGTCACCTTGTCACTCCCCTCGCACCAGTGTCACAGAGGAGAACTGGCTGAGCCGCCGGCCTACCTCCAGGTCAGTCAGCTTCACCTCCATAAGGAGATCCACTTGTTTGTTGTTTTCAGCATCTTTTTCAGGCAGTGTGCATAATTACCCTCTCTTCTTCTTGGTTTTTTTTTTTCAAACAATTGTATTACATAGTTTTATTTTTATTCATTACAAGTAGTGTCATTCATAAAAAGTATTTAACAAAATACAGTTTTTTTAATACAAAGAATGATTTGATTCAAGTAAAAAAAAACTTTCCACAAAAAAATCTGACCCTATCTGAAATATAATTGCCTCCGTAGTAAAAGGTTGTCTTAAATTTAATCAAAATATCTTAAAAAGTCTTAAATTTGACTTTCTTAGACTAGCAGATACCCTGCAACATCTGATATGTATAAATATAAACACTAGTTAATGTGGCGTATGGATTTACATCCCACAGTGAGAGTGAATCCATTAATGTATTATTCTGGTATTGAAAGATATTCTGGCTATATAAGGAGTGTCAAACTCAAGGGCATCCTGCAGTTTTTAGATGGGCCACAGGTACAAAACACTGGAATTAAATGGGTTAATTACTTCCTTCTTGTGTAGAGTCCTGCTAATGACCTAATTCTTCTATTCAGGTGTGGTGCAGAAGAGGCACATCTAAAAGTTGCAGGGCAGTGGCCCTTGTGGACTGGAGTTTGACAGCTGCGTAAACTCCCAAGTCAAGAATAAACATATCAAGCAACTGAGGCAGCCAGTTACTACAGTTAATTTTGAGATTTGAAAAATCATTGCCTCCTAAGTAAAAGGTTGTGCCTCATCTGTCAATATTAACTAACAGATACAAATTATGTAAGGTCTTGAACAGTGGTGCCCAAAGTGGGTGGTGGAGGGCCGGCAACCTCTCCCTGGTTTAACACACCTGGATCAAATGATGGCTCATTAGAAGGCCAAAGAAGAACATCGACATGCTGAGAAGGTTGTTGCTACCACCAGGGAGAGAACTAGAACATGCAGGATGCCAGTTGTAAAGAGTTGCTGGACTTTGGACATATCTAATCAAAGTGACTTCTAAAGATGAGTTAAAATGTCAGTAATAAGTGACAGCGAGTCTTTTATATCATTCTGGATTCATTTAGAATTTTATCTTTGTTGAAGAGTGTGATTTGAGATCTTTTCAGGTCACATATGCCAGGTTAGATTGGATAGTTGTTGATGTTGTTGATGGACTAACTGCTTCCATTGTGAACTGCTGACTTTCCCTTAATGTTCATTAAGACCCATTCCTGAAACATGAATCACACCAATGTTTCATGCAGTTATTTTGAACCAGCATTACTATTTATGCCTTTATGAAAAATGTATTCAACTATTTAAAAAAAATACCTCTCACAAACAGAAATCATTTGAGAGCTCTAAAATTTGGTAAATAATACATTTCCTTTCATAGGGCATCATCTAGACCAACATCCCCTTGTGGAAAGAGACGCCACTCCGGTGCTGAGCCCCATACTCGCTCACCCTCTCCCCATCACTCACCAAGCCCCACTCCAGGCACCTCTCCAAGGGGCAGTGTGACTGATGACACATGGGTGGGAAGCCCTGCCACTGCCCTTGGCTCACTCCTCATTTCTGGATGCCAGGAGCTTGACATTCCTTCCAAAACCAGGAGGACAACCAGTAGCCACCTTGGCCTCTTGATCGGTCAGGGAGAGCCTGGTCTGGACACGTACCAGGACTCTCCTGGCGAAGAGGCCCAAGAAAAACCCAACCTTGCTGAGCTTTACCTTCAAGTGCCTTCCCACTACAGCTGGAATAAACTTAAACCTGGAAATGCCCCGTTGTTCAGGTTGGAGCAAATAATTTACAAATCTGATTTCTCCTTTTTTTCCCAGAGAGGTTAAGAGCAGAAAGCAGACCAATTTACTCTTAGAATTATTGTTTTGTTTTTTATAGTGAATAAAATACATCATTTGGGGGAAATACGACTCAATTGAACTGGGCCAGTTATTGTTAGCTTATTGTTAAGAGTAGTACTTAAAGAACAAATTACTCATTATTAGCCATTATTAGTATCTTGTTGGTGTGAAAGTCCATTTCTCAGTGAGGCAGAGGATTCTGGAGAAACTTTGACCAGTGGTTTATTAGGCTGTAGCAGTCCCATTGTTTTTTGTTTTTTTTTTTTTTAAATGAGAAAGTTTGATGTTTCAAACAATCAGATTCTTCTATGCGTCTTTTCTCCAGGGGCTTATCGCCCCCTCCACTGGACTGGCCTCTGCCCAACCAGTATGATCTGATTGAGTTGAAGTTGGAGGTCCAGCCGAGGTCCTATCACAGAGCACATTATGAGACGGAGGGCAGCAGAGGATCCATCAAAGCAACTGCTGGAGGACATCCTGTTGTCAAAGTATGTCTTTTCTCATTACTTTTTTGTTCATTAGGATTTGACAGCCTAATTTGGGTGTGACCAAGTCCAATCCACTAGAGCTACTGCCCCCGCAGCCTTTACATGCATCCCTGCTCCAACACGCCAAGTAAAAAAGCTGACTTCCATCACCAGCAGAAACTCGGCTCTGCAGAGTCCTGCTGTTCGGCCATTCATTTGATCCGGGTATGTTGGAGAAAGAATGCATCTTAAAGTTCAATCTGAGCATCAAAATGAGGATTGAGTAATAGACATAATTTATTCCAACTGGCTGATCTTATTTGTCCACAAATCAGATCCACCTCTTTTTCAGAAAAGTCATTTTTGAAGTTGCATTAAAAATGTATTTTGGTACCAAAACAGGACATCTAGCAGTAAATTTACGTTTTAATTGTGATAAAGAATATTTTGACTCCATGGCTTCCTCTACATTCATAGTATAGTAAGATAGTATTATTTAATAATATAAAGAATATTTTAAAAATATTTTTTAAAATACAGAATATTTTAAAGCGAAAATATTTATTTTTGCTTTAAACAATATTGGTGTAAGAGAAAAGTGACTAACTGCACTGAGCTCCATCTTCAGCTGAAAGTTTGCCTGCTTAAACAAAATTGCAGGGTTCCATCTTTCATTTTCCTCTGAAAATACCTATAAATAAACTCATAAAACACCTATTGAATATTGTCACTATGAGATGTGTTTGCTTCAGTTTTCTTAGATAAAGACACAGCATCAACCAGTGTAAAATTCTCAGAAGTGTGTGGCACACACCATCACCTTTATTTGAACATTAGACCTAGTTGCAAATGAACACAGCTCCGCTTCATGTTTTCACCAATCCAACTTCCAGAAAACCTTTGGAGCACCACAAATGTCATTTTCAGCTCACTGACCAAATGGCAACTTTCTTTAACTCTGTTTTTATGTTGCATCTATTATTTGGTACACTTTCAAATGAAAACATAGAGCCTGTTCAAATCAGTTTTGGAGTATGTTGAGCTTTTGTTATAGAACTAACCATTTCTGAAAAGTAGGCGTTTAACAAAATCCCTAAAAAAATATTAATAATACATTCTATTTTCCTGCCATCTGTGCAAAAATTATTGTTTGCCAGTTATTTATCAGTTATTATTTCTCTCTGCAGTTGATTGGATACAGTGAGCAACCAGTCCACCTGGTGGTGTTTATTGGTACTGCAGACGACAGATCCCTTCGTCCTCACTCCTTCTACCAGGTTCATCGAGTCACAGGAAAGACTGTCAACACCGTCTGCGAGGAGAAAATAATGAATGGCACCAAAGTCCTGGAGATCCCTTTGCTTCCAGAAAGCAACATGGCTGCCAGGTATTGGAAGAAACCTCACCAAACTGGGATTTAGTTGGGGGTAATGGGAGGGGTCATCTTTTTAGATCAACTTCTAACCCCAAAATATATTTCTGCACTTGCAATCAAAGATTCCTTGCCAAAATGTCCCGGGGAAAACCTTGCACTCAGGCATGCTGTTAATTAATCTGTTGTAAACCATGACTTTGTTTGATTTTATATATAAGCTGTAGTTGCATTTTAGTAAAATGTATAGTCAGTATGTCAGCTTGAGTAAATGACTTTTTAAAGTTAAATATTCTCTTTAGCAATAATTGTTGTAGTTGTAACATCAGAAATTGATGGTAGCTGTTAGAGATGTGCCGATCAGGTTTTTTCCTAATGATACCGATACCGATCACCCATGAGGGCCGATCACCGATACTGATCACATAATTATTATTTATTTATTTTTTATCATAAACACTACCGGTTACATTATGTGGAAAAAGGAACCATGAATTCACCTTAATTTAGACAAAAACTTGTTTTGAATTACTTTTTCCAAGAAGAAAACTAAACAAAACAGGCATTGTGCAAATTGTCCTGCTATTGATAATACTATCTTTAACAGACTGATAACATATGAAGGCTCTGAAGAGGCTAAATAATGCAAAGAGCCAAAATAAAACCTCTCAACATTGCCAAAAAACAGGGCCGTTCAGAAACCACTAAAGGGGCAGGTGCTCAAAAAAAAAAAAGAAAAAGGGGGCACATCCAACCGTATTTTAGGACAGAATATTAACAAAGCCTCTCGGCTTTCAAAGTTTAATAAACAATGATAAATTACAAAATTGTGAGATATATAATCAAAGCTACACAGAGCATACAACTATGCATATGTAAGATATTTTATTAGTAATTTCTTTCTGCAGGTCTATTTTGTTATAGGAAAGTATTGCAATATTCAAACCCGCAATTTAGCAAGATATGTAAATCAGAGCTGGACCACCAGACATATTTTGTCTTTACAAAATTACACTATTAAAAATATAAACAAGGGCACAATGCAACCTTTTAGTGGACTGTAATCTATAAAAGAGCTGCTTGTTTGCTGCACTTGCAGTGGAGATGAAGTTGGTCCATTCAGGAAAGCAGAGCTGCATCAAACTTTAACATGGAACTGCAGAAAAAATAAAAAAGCAAATATTTAATTGTTAGTGCATGTCACCATGAGAAAAGCCTACTGAGTCTTGCTGAAAAAAAACTTTTTTAAGCATTTAAATCACACATTTGTCTCATGAAGTGAATTTTTTTTTGCAAAACAAACTTATTTGTGCATGTCAGAAATCTTTTCTTAATATCCTAAGGTTTTGTTTGTGACTCAGTTTTGCTTGTGATTCTCACATGAGTCGTGGGCAGGGCACAAAATCGCAATAAAAGATTTCTGATGTGTGCAAATAAAAGTTTATGTTTGGCAAATAACTTTTTATGTTCACAAGACAAAAATTTGTTTTTTAATTGAAAAGTTTTTTAAACAAAACAATTTGTTTTTTAAAAAAGAAATCATTACAATTCCAAAAGTTTTGATTACAATTTTCTTTTACTTAACTGAGGTTAGTTTCCCCCCCCCCCATTAAAAAATGGGGGGCGGGGGGGGAATTAACTTCATACTCTGCGAACCAGACCCTAAACTTACTTCTGGGTTGAGTTTTTTTCCCCTTCATTAAGGACACTTTTATTACATTCATTATATCTATCATGGTAATTCAGGGTGAGTTATTTTTAATTCTAAATGAATATCCTTGTTGGACTTTTATTTAAGTGTTATTATCCTTCAAGATACATTTCCTAACGCCAGAATAAATGAAATGTGCATTTTGTAGCAAAGGAAATTAGAAGATCGGACATATATCCATTGTGGAGATGATCGGTTTTGGACGGGCGATGTGCCCTTATTGCATAATAAATACTAAAGAATGACCGCTATCATTAAAGGTACAGGGAAGAAGCTGTTGGTTATCTTGCTTTGCTAGCAAAATCGTTAGCTAGCAGCTAGCTTATAGCAAAAACAACAACAGCCTAATGTCTGTATGATTTTGAGCTCTTCTAGAATCCAAACAAGAACATTTGGGTATTGCAAACAGAGGTTGCAGCAGCCTTTTTTTTATGTCTGTATGACAGGCCTCTCAGTCTGCCTTTCTCTGAAGAACTACTGAGCTGGAGGAGACAGCCAGGTGAGGAAAAACTGTTCTTATCTATCGATTCACTATTTTTATCATACAGACATCAGGCTGTTGTTGCGCTATTAGCTAGCTGCTAGATAGCTACCGTTTACATACCGTTAATGATATCAGTCATTCTTTAGTATTTATTATGCAATAAGGGCACATCGCCCATCCAAAACCGATCATCTCCACAATGGATATATGGACATATATCCATCTTCTAATTTTCTTTGCTGCATAATGTACATTTCATTTATTCTGGCATTAGGTAAATGTATCTTGAAGGAGAATAACACTTAAATAAAAGTCCAAGAAGGATATTAATTTAGAATTAAAAATAACTCACCCTGAATTGCCATGATGATATAATGTATGTAATAAAAGTGTGTCATTAATGAAAGGGAAAAAACTCAACCCAGACTTTAAGTTTAGGGTCTGGTTCGCAGAGAATGAAGTTAAATTTTTTTCCCCAATTATTCAATGGGGGGAAAAAAACTAACCTCAAAAATTGTAATCAAAACTTTTGGAATTGTAATGATTTCTTTTTTTAAAAAACAAATTGTTTCGTTAAAAAAAAATTATATTAAATAACTAATTTTTGTCTTGTTTAACATAAAAAGTTATTTGCCAAACATAAACTTTTATTTGCACACATCAGAAATCTTTTATTGCGATTTTGGGCCCTGCCCACGACTCATGTGAGAATCACAAGCAAAACTTTGAGTCACAAACAAAACCTTAGGATATTA
Source organism: Poecilia reticulata (assembly GCF_904066995.2). Taxonomy (NCBI): domain Eukaryota; kingdom Metazoa; phylum Chordata; class Actinopteri; order Cyprinodontiformes; family Poeciliidae; genus Poecilia; species Poecilia reticulata. The sequence continues at coordinate 254,734 of NC_088835.1, forward strand.
AGAAAAGATTTCTGACATGCACAAATAAGTTTGTTTTGCAAAAAAAAAAATCACTTCCTGAGACAAATGTGTGATTTAAATGTTTTAAAAAGTTTTTTTTTTTCAGTAAGACTCAGTAGGCTTTTCTCATGATGACATACATTAACAATTCAATTTTTTCTTTTTTCTTTTTCTTTTTTCTGCAGTTCCATGTTAAAGTTTGCTGCAGCTTTGCTTTCCTGAATGGACCAAATTCATCTCCACTGTAGCAAACAGGCAGCTCTGTTATAGATTACAGTCCACTAAAAGGTTGCATTGTGCCCTTGTTTATATTTTTAATAGTGTAATTATGTAAAGACAAAATATGTCTGGTGGTCCAGCTCTGATTTACATATCTTGCTAAATTGCGGGTTTGAATATTGCAGTACTTTCCAATAACAAAATAGACCTGGATAAAGAAATTACTAATAAAATATCTTGCATATGCATAGTTGTATGCTCTATTCTCCTTAGCTTTCTCCTTAGCTTTGATTGTATATCTCACAATTTTGTAATTCATCATTGTTTATTAAACTTTGAAAGCTGAGAGGCTTTGTTAATATTCTGTCCTAAAATACGGTTGGATGTGCCCTTTTTTTTTTTGAGCACCTGCCCCTTTAGTGGTCTCTGCACGGCCCTGTATTTCATTACCTCTCTGCTTAAACCGCTACTCTGTGCTAAAGCAGAAACGATACATTCAACATTTTCCATCATCTGAAAAGTAGCAAGTCTACCCCACTTTATTCACCAAAAACGTTTTTTTTGTCACCAAAAACTGATCTGTAATCTGGAACGTCCGCTACGTTGAGCTCCAGTCAGCCGCCTTATCTCACTGCGCGAGAGGCAACTGCGTCATGCGTCACGGGCAGGTCAAAGGTAACAAGGTGACCAGAGGGCTTATTATGTTGTACAATAAAAATTAAACAATAATAATAGTAATAATAATAATAATAATAATAATAATTTTAGTACATGTTATGTGTCACAAGAGGGCTTAGAAAATAATAATACAAAAAAAATAAATACAAAAACAAAAATAAAAATTGACCAAAAGGGCACTTGGGGGCAAGGAGCAAAAAAGGCAGGTGCTCAAGCAGCCCTAGACCCCCTCTGCATGTGCCTGCCAAAAACATTTCAAGTATAAAACTTAACATTCAAATGCAAATACAGGTTCCATTATAATAAACAATCCAGAGTTACTGAATGAAAACTTCCTGATAGCATGGCGGCTAGCTGATTACTGCTGGTTCTGAGTGGCTGTTTCTGACTGAGCGGAGTAATTATGCAGAGCAGGGAGGAGATCGATTATTTTTTTAGAGATTATCTGTCTCATGTTAGGACAGCGAAAGTTTTAATACGTATGTAAAATGTATTTTTTTTTAAGTTAGATACTGCAGCTTTAAGCAGAGGTTCGGTGTGAGAGTCACTGCCAGGTGGAGCAGAAGCGGCGCTTCGTCTGTGAAATATTACTACCTGTAGCGCATAGCAGTGGTTTAACAGCGAGAATAGAACCAGCGTCTTACATCGCAGCTCGAAGACTTAAATAATTTTGCGGGTTATTTGTTTAGCTTTCTGACCGTCATGCTAATCCGGGTGAGTGTTTGTAGCTGTGCGCTGCTTTACCTGCTATCTGATCCTCCGTATGTCTTTTTTACTGCAGTGAGCCTCGATGTAGCCAAACTCCGTCAGGTATGGCATTGTTTTTATGCCATATTAGATTTGTCGTGTTGATGCATTTTGACCTGCTTCACCCCACGTGCTTTGATTTTCCGCCGCAACACGCAAACTTCCCCATTCACTCAGTGCAATATAGTTCCACATCGCTTAGGATTTGTTGCTGCGCGTTTGCGCAGAGTGAAGGAAAGAGGAGACCAGCTGCACAGACAGGCTGCGAAATGAGATGCAGGTGATCGGTATCGGCAACAAGAGACAATGATCGCCGATCATCGATCATACACTTTTTGACGGAAATCGGCCCGATTATGATCGGTGACCGATCGATCGGCACACCTCTAGTAGCTGTGCATCCTATCGAAATATACTAGTTAAATACAAGATGTTGTAAAAAAAAAAAAAAAAACTTTTTACAAGAAGTAAAAAAAAAAAATGCAAAGAATGAGGATGTGCAAATGACAGCAGGAATGTTTGAAATGAGGAAAACGAAAGAAAGAAAGGTGCATTTAGACTGTAACAAGTGCAGTGCACTGCACAGTGTGCATCCAGAGGCAGTCCTAGTCTGTTTGGGACCTGGGTGAACCACCCTACTGGCCAGCCGTCCTGTAAGTTGTTCACTGAGGAGGGTGGTTGGGGGGGGGGTGAACCACCTGCTGCGTCAGAGCAGGTGGTGATGGACATAAAAAAAAGGCTGCTGCAACCTCTGTTTGCAATACCCAAATGTTCTTGTTTGGATTCTAGAAGAGCTCAAAATACAACTCCAAGAAGTTTTCTTTTTTTTTTTTTTTGCTATAAGTCAGTGGATGAGTTGAAGTTAGAAAATTACTTTAGATTTAGAAAGAACATTTCTCTTTTTTACACAGCATTGACTGTGCTGGCATCCTGAAGTTACGGAATGCTGACATTGAGCTGAAGAAAGGCGAGACGGATATCGGACGGAAGAACACTAGAGTCCGAGTTGTATTTCGAGTCGCCGTGCCTCAGCAGGATGGACAGATGCTCTGGCTGCAGACAGCATCTGTTCCTGTGGAGTGCTGTGAGTGTACTACAGCTGCAGTTGAAACCAGATATTTAGATAAACTATGTACACAATCAACTATTCAACCAAATTAAACTTTCTTGTTTTACATGAGTTATAATGACCAACATCATTTACTTTTACTAAACACCAGATGAGCAAGAGAGATTTTTTTATGCTTTCTTCAAATCGAGAAGTTTACATTGTTAAAGATTTCCATGCAGTGAATAGTTTAGGAAATACCATGATGGTTTTGAGTGGTTCTTAACAACGACCGGGTTAAATGAGCCAACATTTATTTTACAGCATATCTACTGTTTTTTGGGTGATATGGAAAAAATAATGAAATTAGGATATGGCATGAGTCTACTTGATCTTCACATTTTTAACGAGAGCACATCTATATATTCAAGCAATTAGTTGCAAGTATACAGCATCAGTGTCCTGTCATCGTGCTTTTTCTGGAAGGAAAGCGTTGCGATCTAGAGATAAATGCATTTTAGAATGAGTGTACACTTCCCCCAGTCCAGATGGTGCCAGGAAATGTATATGATAAAAATATCTAGCAAACTCTCATTTGTTTTGCATTTAGCAAGTGCAAATAATTGCTAATGACTGTTTTATCTGAGCCTCAGTCAGCTAAAACAAGACAAGTTATTTGTAATTTAATCTCAGACGGTGAGAGAAAAAGTTATTTCCCCTTCCAACTTTATTTATAGAGGACTATAAGAACCCACAGTCAATACAGTACGTGCAGTATTTGTTTATACAATACATATAAATATTGGCTTTCAGCTGCACATGAATATTTTGGTTTAGTATTAAATAATATACTATGCTATACTTTGCATAATAAGTAAAGAATTCCTTATTATAATTAACACCAGAAGATGTTATAAATGACATATTTCCACAGATTTTCAAAAGTAGTGCTGGCTGACAGTTTACTTTTTGAGAAAATAGAGCTGGTATTTTTACCACCGGAAAGGATGAAGATGCACAGGAGCGTCTGAAATCTTAAACTGAGCCATTTTTCAGCCCAGCGATCAGGTCAGGAACTTCCTCAGGTGGAGAGTTTCTCTCCTACCAGCTGCTTTGTGGACGGAGGAGAAGAGCTGCTTATCACCGGAACAAACATGTCTGCACAACCTAGAGTTGTTTTTGTTGAAAAGGGGCCTGGTAAGATACTCTTATGTTCATCAACAAGTGTGTTTTCATCATGTCTCTTTTCACTAACATTAATCAACATTGTAAATGCATTGAACTTTTAGATGGAAGAACACAATGGGAAGTCGATGCCGGAGTTCTGTGTGACAAAAGTAATGAAGTAAGTACAAAACAGTTTATTTGGACGGCTGTATTAGTTGGAATATTTATTGATATTTATAGCCCATATAAAGGTTTAAATTTGTAGCATATATGAAATGTATTTTGTATAAACCTGCTGATTGCAATGTATCAGCAGGTTTATACATTGCCATCAGCAATACATAAACAGCAATGTACATTGTAACAATCAGCAGGTTGTGTGTACTTTGTGTGCTACATTTATTAACTAGTGAACTATTTTGATTACAGTTGAACAGTGACTTCAACACAGTATAACATGATTGAGATTCCTGAATTTGGATCTCATTTTTATTTGTTTTTGTTATAGTCAAGGATCATGGTGGAGATCCCCCCTTATGTTAAGAGGACAGCGTCTCCTGTCCAAGTCCAGTTCTATGTGTCAAATGGGAAGAGAAGAAGAAGCCTGATGCAGAGCTTTACGTACCTGCCTGGAACCAGAGGTTCCCATCGAGCTGCTCCTGCAGTTAAACAGGAGCTCTGGGGATCTGAGCACATCTTCTGTCCAGAGCTCAGTCTGTCACCTTCTCATGATGCTGTGCTCAGGCCAGATGCAGCTTATGATCCATGCAGTGTCCCACTGCATGGTCTTCTTTCCCAAAACTCCTCTCATCTACACCATCCTCCTGCTTTCACGCTTTCCCTTGAAGCATCATTGTTTCCTCAGGTGTCTTCAGCACCATGTCAGATCATGACTTCACTTCCAAATCAAGGTTTGATGTCAGTGCAGATGGGCACAATTGATGCACAGGCACCTTCTCCCCTGATCCAAACTCTAAACCTCTCTCATCATGCTGGTGGTCCTCAAAGGAAACAATCTGAAAGTTCCAAGAGTTCTTTGAAAAGCTCTTTGGACGCTCACAAAGAGTTCCTGCTGCACAACCCAGGAGAAGAACTGAGTGTCAAGCAAGAGCCGGAGGAGCAGCCTATTCTAGGATCCCTTGGCTTCCAGGAAATCACTCTGGATGACGGTAAGAAGCAAATTAAAGCACTGGCAACCTCTAGAACAGAGGTCTCATTCTCGCGGGCCAATTGCAGCCTGCAGGATGATGTCTCGTGGCCCCCACCGTGATGAAAGTATAAATTAGTGCGGCCCACAGGGTGAGCGGACCTCTGAAGGAAGTCCCGCTTGCCATTCCTCATCATGGCTGACATTCGGTGCTAGGCTAAGCTACACTGACTTTATGCACACTACGCTTGTAACAATAGTGCGGTGGATGATGGAACAGTCTGGTACCAGTTGCCTTTTTTTGCAGTCGCCATTCCGGTACTTTCTACCATTAACAAATGCCACGATCAAACACAGAGAAAGGCGACTGCTACCGGGGTGCTCGTCATCCGCCACGCTGTTGACAAGTAGAAGCGGTAATGACGTCACGCGTCGAGACGTTCTCCATACGTTGCTAACTGGCTAAAGGCTTCTATGAAACGCAGAACAAGAGCGACGGCAAGTGGAATAAATAAATTTTGTCACACCCTCATCATGTCTTTGTCAAAGCCAAAGCCTGCAGTTCTATGGAGGACCATCCTCACACATGAGTTTCCGTCAAGTAATGTATATATTTTCTTTTTTATTTCCCCTAAATGTGTTTTTGTCAAGAAAAATTTATATTTTCCTTTCTTTTCTTTTTTTGCTTCTCCCTTTTCTGCTCGCTGTATTTCTTGCTGTATTTCCATTTGCTGTTTTTCTGCTGTATTGTTATGTTAATAAGGAGAGCTGCCTTCTATTGGCCAATAGAGATTTGGCACCAACGTCACGTCACTGCATCAGACGTTGTGGGGTGTAGTCGCTCTGTGCCATCTTTGCAGGCCACGGTCACAGACCAAAACGAACTTTATCCCGGTGGTTTTATTGTGCTACCGACTGCAGTGAAGTAAACCTCTGAGTGCTTGAGGCCCTCCTCATCAGCTAGAGAACGGCTGGCCGAAATTAGCGTTCATAAATCGGATCAACCTTGAGTTAAACGCCGCTTGCTCGGTGGATATTGGAAAATCCAATATCCAACTCGAAACTAACTTCACTGCAGTCGGTAACACAATAAAACCACCGGGATAAAGTTTGTTTTTGTCTGTGGTCTGCATAGATGGCACCGAGCAACTGCACCTAAACACCCCACAACGTCTGACGCAGTGACGTTGGTGCCAAAGCTCTATTGGCCAATAGTAGACGTATAAGGCAGCTCTCCTCATTAACATAACGATGCAGCAGAAATTCAGCAAGCAGAAATTCAGCAAGCAGAAATGCAGCGAGCAGTAAAGGGAGAAGCAAAAAAAGACAAAGCAAAATATCTATTTTTCTTGACAAAAACGCATGTTTAGGGGAAATAAAAAAGAAAATATACATTACTTGACGCAAACTCGTGTAAGGAAAAGGAAAAACTAAATATATTTATTCTTTTATGTCGGTTTTGGTCCTCCATATGCAGTTCATGTATTGGAGAAATGATTAAATGTTGATGAGATTTGAGGATATTTTTAATTGTTTTTTGTGGAATCCTTTATGCGGCCCAGCCTCACCCAGACTCTGCCTCCAGCGGCCCCCAGGTAAATTGAGTTTGAGACCCCTGCTCTAGAATATTTATTACCAAGCTATGTAAAAGTTTACATAATCAGATTTTCACTAGTTTGACCATCTACAACAATTTCTCTTCTATATAAATTACAGTTAGGGGGTCATTCAGGAAATGCCATGAATTGTTCCCAAACCACAGTTCATGGCATTTCCTAAACAGCTTGCTGTCTGTTAACAACAGCTTTAACTAGACCAGTCTGGTTCTAATTAGAAGCAACACAAACTGACTGTCCTAGAACCAAACTCCATGTGCATCAAAACTATTTGTGTTCTTAAAATGCAATCTCCACTTCCAGCCAACCCCCAAAAATCCCACCAAATAAAATAAATACTTTTTGAAGTATAGGAGAGTTTGAGCTTCTGTATATTTTTACCTTTTTAATTTGTTGACTAATAACAAATTTATTAGTTGTTAAATAAATTGAACAACTAATAAGCTAGCTGGTAACATGAGTTACCAGCTAGATTTAATTCAGAAAAACACCCTTGGTTTCTAGGGTTAGGATCAGAATCTGCCTGTAATACTGTGAACTACAGCCTCTCCTTACAAACAGTAAATGTTTTTACTGTCAGATTTATGTTGACTTTGAGATGTTTAGCTCTTAAGAAGCTAAGATTTACATCTTTCCTGTCATTGCTGAAAACTTTCCAACTAAAAAGGTGACATTGAGACAAACTGAGTTTTATGTGGTAATTTGGATTGAGTAATCTCTGAGGTGAAGGAGGTTCAGACTGCGCAGTGTGATCAGATTTCCTTGCATCAGAAAAACAAGGGAGAAGAAACTTAACCCTCCGGGTCAAATTTACCCGTTTCAAAGTTTAAAAATAGAAGTATTTTTTCTGCATGAAACTTTTTCTATTTGTCTTAATAGGTGTATAAAATGAAAATGGTTCATTTTACACATTTGCAGCCCCCCCTGGGTCTATTTGTTACATCGATACTGTTCTGGTCAATTTGACCCGGCAGTCAAGTTGAATGGTAAAAAGGTTAAAAAAATGTCCAATTCTATTTGTTTCCTTGCACCTATGAGACATATTTCACCACACACCCACACCACACATGCATGCACACACACACACACACACACACCTAAACACGCACACAAACCCACTCTTTCACTATTCTCTTTACTTCACTAGGAAGCTGCCAGAAAGCAGGTGTTCATACAACTTTTGACAGGAACCTTTTCTGTTCCCCTCGGCAAACTCCACCCACACTGAGTGGACCCTCAGTAGAAGGGGGGGGGGAACGTAAATACTCTCTGCAAGGGAGTCCTAAACACATTACACACTGAAGGTACATGTGATATCATCACTGTCAGAGATCAGGAAATGAGCCGCAGGAAAATAAAAAGATGACAACCATGGAAGCTCTGGAACTTGTTGATCATTCCAGGGCCGACTAGGATGGCAGAAACTCACATTACAGACATCAAGTCAGTCTTTGAGCTACTCAGGCCTCGTGTAATACAGGAAATCATTCTTGAAATGACAAATCTAAAAGGAAGGCGAGTTTTTGGAGAGAACTGGAAGGAGCTGGACCAAATGCATTTACATGCATATTTTGAGGTCCTCATTCTGACCAGAGTTTTCTGACCAGGCTGTTGATTCAAAAGATTGAATCAACAGCAAAGATTCAAAGATTGAATAAACAGCCAGTCTAAGGGATGCAGAGACAGGCAGGGTAATATTTCGGGCCATAATGTTTCTGGAGACTTTTCTCCAGAGTAATCCGATTTGACAATCGATGGACAAGACAAACTAGCAGCTAATAGATCAGTGTGGAACATGTGGGTTGTAACTTCCCCTGTTCTATAATCCAGGCCCTCATGTCACAGTGGATGAAAGGCTTGTGGCATTCATAAAGTTCACCCCTGGCATTCAGAGGTCACTGCTCATTTACACACTATATGCCTTCCACACCAGCTAAATATGGCATAAAAATCTGGGCAGCATGTGATGAAAAACCCAGTTATGTTTTGAACATACAGGTTTAAAGTGGAAATCCAGCAGCAGGATCATCTTCAGGACTCTTTTGTCTTGATTTTAATCAGTGGGTCAATTTGACCCAGAGCAGAATAGTGTCTCAAGTTCAATTATAAACATCACCCCTTCAAAAAAAAAAATCTAAATGTTAATATAATTTTTTTTTTTTTTTTTTACAAAAAAATCACTTTCAAGGATGGTTAGTGTAATTTTGTGTTTAGGTTTTTCCAGTGGGCATAAAAAATTTAAAATCACATTTTTATGTCCAAATGAGTAAATTGTCGTTATTGATCCTTTATTTGTGAGAAATAAAAAAACATCATTGCACAAATATTGATTGAATGGTTAGTATTGGAGTTAATAATCAGATACAAAAAAGTTTTGGAGGAATTTTTTGGTTTCTGACACTATAGCATGACTAAACACTTCCTGGGTCAAATTGACCCACGAACATTATTGCTGTACCTAAGAAACGAACATAACAGGAGGGTTAAAAATTTTAAAATGTAAGTGGTATCTTCTCCACTTACTCCATTGTTCAGGTGTTCATCCATCCATTCATTTAGAAATGTTTTTTTGTTTTTTATGACATCATTTTAAAAAATATTTCTCCTCATAAACAGATTATTTTATTTGGTCAAACTTCAATCCACTTGCTGGAAGAAAGAAAAATTACTTTAAAGTAGGCTGAGGAGGAGCTCAGATTGGGTTTCAGAAATAGCACGTTTTATATTTCTGCTACCTAATTTATTCCTGCCTGCTCCCTGAAGCATGTGTATTGCCGGTTATTTCTGAGTGATCAGAGCTAAAATTAGACGCGTTTGCTGTGCATGATGCTGATGAGTTCTGTTTTGCGGTGCTGTTTGGCACCAGCTGTCCTCCTGACCTTTGTCTGAAAGCCCGGTTCCCAGCTGCCATTCAGTCGGACTATGAGTCTCAGCAGCTGCATGTCTGTTTTGGGACGCAACTCAAGTATTCACTGAGGCATGGTGGGAGCTTTCAATGTCAGAATTACTGTAGCATAAATAGATATAGACATACTTCAGTTTAGCTGATGTACATTTTAATCGGGTTTATTCTGGAGCAGGAATGCATGTAAAACATTCCAACTGATAAACTGCTCAAACCTTTTTCTGGAGCTTCCAGCTATATGAGGTTTTACCCCAGGTGTTTGTATATTTTTTGTTTTAACTTAGTAGACCAACCAGCTATCATCCTTCAGAAATAATCTGTAAATTTGTCTCTGCTTTTGACAATGTTTTTCGTCTTGCAGTGAACGAGATTATCGACAGAGATATTGGTGCATTGAGCAGCTGTGTGCAGCATGACCAGTTCCAGCAGTACAACTGGGAGCACAGTTCCAGGACCCCCCCTGGGTCCTTCCATGGAGACCCTCAGTAGTTTCAGAAGACAGTTCCTTCATCGGATGATCCCGTTTGCACAAAGTTCTCCAAACTGATCTTTAAGTGCCTGAAAACCAGTCGGCAGCCTTTGAGGAATCTGTAGCTTATTTTATTTGGAGTTCTGTTCTTATGTTTCTCAGGAATTTTGGGAAAAAAAGCAGCTTGTGCCTCATAGTCAAACCAAAGATTTTATTTGTGACTGATTTGGAGAAACTGTGAAGTGGCAAAAAAGTAACTGTAATCTGATTTTAAAGTCATATTACAACTTTAATGCCAACTTCAAAGTTGCACAAAAGAACACGTTTCTTGAATTTTGACAGGGCCAGTAAGCTTAAAAAGTTATTTTTGATACCTGGATCTGATCCAGGAATGCTTTGCCATGGCACCGTTTTAAAGGCTATGTTTTATTTTTCTCTTGCTATGTTAATGATGTTCATCTTGAATTCCTGTAGTGTGACCTTTTAAGACGCTGAAATATATTGTGAGGTTGAAGTAAAAATAAAGAATACTTAACTGAGAATAATTAGATAAACTTGTCTCCACACTTTCCTGTGTTTCTTTATGCAACCTTTTCAAAACCAACAGGCTTTGTGGAGACCAAACCCTGGTCCAAAATATCAACTGTATGATTTTGACATGCACTCCAATTTCCTTAAAAAAATAGTTATTTGGCTTTTGCCAAGAACTTTTTTGCACTTTCCTGCTCATTTAATGTTTTGGCAGGTACCGTTTCCCTTCATAGGAAGTCAGAGTGTAAATGGGGCGACAGGTGTGTGGCTCCTCAAACTTACTATTGAAAACTCAGAGAGAAGCCATACGCCTGACTGTTCACTCCAGGTATGGGTTAAAATGTTGACAAATGGAATCTATGATGAGGTTTGTTTGCCACTAAAAACATCTTGTATAAATAATCACCAGGTGCTTTTTAGTGACGCAACATATGCATATCTTATTTCTATTATTCTATGCATTCTATCTAATCCATCTATTTGTGTGCAAGTGGGTATCTTGACAAAATATTTTTAGGCAACTCTCCGTCTTCAGCATATCATCATTTCACTAATACGCAATTACAAATGTTTGTGGGAGGACTGGATAGTTCATAGTTCATATCATGAGCTCAGCAGATGTTCCACCAAGTGTTTTCTATTTGCTGCCGCTAGTTTGAAGGAGCTGAGTGGCAGGGACAAAAGGTGCTCTGTAATGCTCAACTTGGAAACTACAACTCTGAGGTTGAGTTGCGCTTGGAAGGCAGCAATTTCTCAAACATGCATGAAAGAATGAAAGCAACACTCCAGGTATGTTTGAGGAGGAAATAACATGATGTAAAGTTAAAAAAAAAGACAACTTTACATAATGCTACCCCTTTAGATAATAAGACTTGCATAATAATTGTGCCAACACTGTAGACAAATGAATTTATTTCATAAAGGGGAGAATGCATATGTACATGATGCATTCACATGCATCATGTGAATGCATGCACATTACGTGTACATGATACATTCACATGCATGATGTACATATGACAGATTTAAGTAGACCTGTCAGGCATTAGCATAACCAATCTGATTACTACAGGATATTTGCAGAAAAAATGTAAATGGGGTTACACATATCAATGGAAGAATGAGTGTCTCAATATTTCCTTAGTTTTTTTAATATTACACTAAAAGCGTAATTGATTGATGGAAACCGAGCACTGTTCAGACGCACCAGGTTATAAATTTTTTTTTAATGCTGCTTCTGAGACGAACCAAAAACAGGATCGGCTTTAATGCCCGTTATTCCTCCCATGTTTATGGATCTGTGACCGACTGGTGACCGGTCCAGGGTGACCCCGCCTCTCGATAGGCTCCAGCACCCCTCCTGACCCTACTGGGGACAAAAAGCGTGTATGATAATGGATGGATGTTTATGTATACTTTTTTATGTATAAAGTGATGATTGGATTATTTAATCTGCTCCATCATTTAAAGAGCTTCTGATCTGGGTCTGGCTGTACAAAGCAGAACTCCTCCACTGGGCAGTTTGTTCCTGGAGCCCAGCAGCTGTTAGTGCAAGTATAAACCAACACAGTCCCAAATTCCAGTTCATCCTCTGGGCTGCTGTCTGTCCTCTGCAGCAGACTGACCAGAGCAGGCATCAGCTGCAGCTCAAAGGTCCTGGGTTCTCCACAGGAGCCGCATGCTGGAACCTCCTGACTCATTTTGGACGGCGGCTTGGAGATGAAGAATGGTTTACTGTGGCGACAGTAGCGCAGGATCTGCTGCGGACACAACAAAACTGCCTTCATGAACCTGAAGAAAACGGCATCTCCGTGTCTGGCTCTGGCCTTTTCATACTTCTCTCCTCCACCACCTCCCTCCTCCTCTGCCTCCCACACTGCTGTGCCCTCCCTCCTCTCATACTCCCTCAGAAGTTCCTGAGCGTGCTCCAGCTGATTGTCCTCCTCACACAGTTCTGACTCCTCCACCACACTGATGAAGAATGGACGGAAGATGGGGATGTCTTCAGATTCTACCAGACTGAGTTGTTGAAGACCGGAGTTGACATCCATGGACCAGACTGTAGGACTCACTGATGAAACACCAGAGTGAAAATTAGACAGTTTGCAACACCTGACAGGTTTCCAGATTCCTAATGTCCCTCTGTGCCGAGATGGATTAATATAAGAGCAACTCCCCACCACCACTCCCCCCGGAATGAAGGATGGCAACTGCCTGATGATTTTGAAAGTTTGAAACACCTACCTTCTGTTTGTAGATCTTCAGACTGTTGCTGATCATCGCCTCCTCTACATTCAGAGTCATCTTCCTCTCTCTCCATACCCCAGTCATCAGCGGACTCACACCAATCTGTGGCCGGCGGAACAACTACCTGTGGTGTGGAGGACTGGTTGGGAGCCTCCGCACACTGGGAGCGGAGGGCCGTCCAGCTACCGGACGTCCCGCTGCAGCCAGGCTGGCAGCAGGCGAACAGGTGGAGGTTTCTGTGGAAGGGGGAACCCTGGAGGGGGCAGTACACTTGCACCACAAGGGCTAGCGGGGCGCTACAAATACGACAGCAGGGTGACTGTCCGGTGACAGCCGACGACCAGTCCGGTTTGCCCCCGACTTTGTTTGTCAGAAATGTGGAGCGGTATTTCCTGGGATCCAACTCTCCGTCACAGAGACCTATAAGAAACGTCTGTTCGGCCATCGCTCACGTGTAGGAACCTACCTCGAGCGAAGAAAGGTTCCTACCGGACTTGAAATAAACGCTACCGGTTCCGTTAGAGCATTTCCACAATAAGAAAATAAACCAGGACTGCCCGCTTATGGAGGACCAAAACTGACATAATTAAAAATAACAGCAGAAATCTAATTTTGTTTTTCCTTTCCCTTACACGTGCTCTTTCCACATTAAATGTATATTTTTTTCTTTTCCTTATACATGCATTTTCATAAAGAAATTAATATTTTTTGTTTTTTATGGATCTGTTAGGATTTGAACCTATCTTTTAGTCCCTAGTTCTGATGCTATCTCAACAGATAATAGAACAGTCTAATAGAAGCATCTTCATACAAACACTGAAGAACCAACACTTCCTCAAGAAGCAGAATCTGCTCTCATTTCTGTAGCTTACTTAACAGCTGTGTCTCGACAGTCTAGTCACCTGAAGGTGAACATCAACGTATTTGTACTCCTTCACCACTTCCACTTCTTCTGCCATGATGCAAAACGGTGGATTAGCATGCTAAAATCCACGAGTACAATTTCTCATTCTTCTTCATTTTCATAAATATGTGTTAAAATATGCCCCAAATGTCCTGATGTAATTTGAAGTTTGAAATTATATTGCAGGGAGGTAGCTCTACTCTACTGGCATTTATGTAGACAGAAAAAAAATGTCTTTTTAATTTTAGGATTTTATTTCTCATGATTGAACCTTAGTGCCTTAGTATTTAAAAGTTAAAATTAAGTGTACAAAAACAGCCAACAGATTGTCATTAATTATTACAAAAGTTGAAGCTATCAATCACCCTTTTCTCCCCTCCAAGCCATACAAAAGCTCACATCACCCCTATTTTCGCTCCTGCTTTGTGACAGTTTTGTCTGTGACAGTATTAATAAACAAACTTTACTTAATAAGCCAAAACAGGAAGCCTAAAAAAAAAAACTAGGTATATCTCATGATTGTGGAATCATGAGATTGTAGAAACACTTTGAGCAGCAGTGACTTGATCTTTTTGCGTTTCTTGTTATAAGTTGTTTCTCCACCATTAGCACATTTAGCAGTGAGTGAATGAGGGTAATTGACAGCACTGAGAGCATCCTACTAGTTTTGATTGGTTGTTTTGGTCAGAACGGCACATTACATAACGGTAATAGTAATTCAGGAAGGAGATGGAGGAGATTGATTGTTTTCCCAGATTATCTGTCTGCTACAAACTGCTATGACATCGCGACAGCTTTAACAAATATGGAGAAAACATATTTTTTTATTAAAGTTATGTACTGCAACTTGAATAAAATGCAGCTTGAATAAAACGCAACTACATAGGATTTTTGAGAAGTTTGGATTGCTTTTTTGTGTAGTTGCACGTTGCTTTTGACTTTCTAGTGGGGAGAGACATTTAAGTAATCTAAAATTAATAGAAAAAAGTTTAAGCAACCTACAAACAAATTTTTTGTTAGGGGGCCCACAATTCCTGGCGGCGCTCCTGTCTGTATGCTTGTCATTTTATGAAAGAATTTTGGAGCATTTTTCCAAAACTGGTTTAGTTCATTGAGGTTCTTGGCATTACCTTCTGTACAGCTCCCACCAATTCCTTTGAATCATTTTGACGTTGCAACATATTATTTTTTAAAATTATTTTTCAGTCGCTCTGTTGAAGATTTTCTGCTGTGTTGGCTTTTTCCAGTTGTATGTAATTTTGATCTAAAAGCCTGTTAATAACTAAAGGGCATCATTCTTTATCAATCCAATTGACTTATTGCCTTCCCCTGGTTCATTTTGAAGGGAGAACTTTTATTTGGGTTTTTGAGTATCTGAAAATTTTTAAATGACTAAAATCAGCTAAAGAAATTTCTACCAGAATTGCAAATGGTCGTATATTTTGGCCTAGACTGTCTGTGATGGAGACCAGGGGTTCCATCCCATATTGATTATGTTATTTATTTACAGTTCAAATGTGTTTTGTATCAGTTCTTTATTTTCAGTTACATTGTGACATTTAGTGAACATTCTTTTTGGGTAGGGAGACTGGCCATCTTTCCTGTTCAGAAAATGTGGGGGGAAATGTCAGTTTGTTTCCGATTTAGATTGGTTCAATTTGAGTTAATTGTTGGGCTGCACAGTGGCGCAGTTGGTAGAGCTGTTGCCTTGCAGCAAGAAGGTTCTGGGTTCAATTCCCAGCCTGGGGTCTTTCTGCATGGAGTTTGCATGTTCTCCCTGTGCATGCATGGGTTTTCTCCAGGTACTCCGGTTTCCTCCCACAGTCCAAAAACATGACTGTCAGGTTAATTGGCCTCTCCAAATTGCCCCTAGGTGTGAGTGTGTGTGTGCATGGTTGTGTGTCTCTGTGTTGCCCTGCGACAGACTGGCGACCTGTCCAGGGTGTACCCCGCCTCTCGCCCGAAACGTTGGCTGGAGATGGGCACCAGCACCCCCCCCCGACCCCACTGAGGGAAAAAGGGTGCACGAAAATGGATGGATGGATGGATGTTTGAGTACGTGCCTTTCTGGGTGTGTCTCAGCAAGGCGGAGCAGAAAGGGAGACGAATGCTCCTGGAGCATACCATTTTCCATTAAGAGGGGTGATACTCTGAGGATTTATATTTAGTTACATTTATTTTTTGATTGACCTTAGATTGGTTTAGTTTTAATAATTTGCATGCATGTAAATATTTGTTGGATCATTTACTGTTTGCTAGGTTTGTGTAAGTAGTGTTTGTTTCTTGTTTCTTTTTTGATCACCCCTTTACCTGGTGTAAGTGGAACTTGCCTCAGGTATAAAAATGCCAGCTTCTTTGTTTCACTGTGTGAAGGGTGTTGGTGTAATGGTGACCTGGACCTCCCAATTAAACCTACCTCAAATACATTTTGTTGCCTCGCCTCCTTACAAAATGCAGACCCTCCGCCGGTCAAAGTGACATTGTCAAACAAAGTAATCACATTTTAATTTATTTCAGGACAACACACATTTTTAATTATCTTATTTCTTAAAGCACATCATTACAGCTCTTGGTTAACATTAAAGCATAAGATGTTTTAATTTGCAAATGTTATCAAGGAAATTCTACCAAGACATCTCAGACATTTCTAGCAGAGGTTTTCAGTTGACAGTTTAAAGAAGCTCTAGATGAGATGTTTCACTCTGTTACTGTAATATTTTTTTAACAAAGCCATAAATGGAAGCAGTTTCCTTGAATCAGACATTTGTTGCCAATGAAAGAGAACATCTGCTTAGATAGAGGCAAAGACTGATCAATCATTTTCTACTTCTAATGAATAAAGTGTCCAGAGAACTTATATTAAAACTGATTAAAAACATTTTTTATATCCCTTCCTCCTTAGGTCTTAGTCTTAGGTTTGGTCTGTTTTTACTGCACTTTAATATTTTGCTCTAATTGCTATAGTCAACACAACATAAACTTCATGCACTCAGACTGGACCTTCCTTAAATTCAATTGACAAATATATAAAAATGCACAGTACAATTCAAGTGATAAATAGCAGCAGTGAGGTTGTTCTAGTGACCTGCAAAACAGAACACACTTCATCTGGGCTTCATTTGTCTGGATGTGAAGCAGGCCAAATGGAGCCCAGTGAAAAATTCACACTCAGATGTGTGAATTTTACATCAGAAGTTATTCTGTGTGAATATCAGAAAAATATTAGTTGGTTGGTCAGAAATGTGAAGTGGCTGATTTTTCTTAACAACTCTCCTGTCACCTCAAGGGCCCCCAGCCTGTCTGGCACCCTGTGTGAACCACTTTTCCGGCGTCCCTCCTCCCCATCCTGTTGTTGACCACTATCACTATAAAATCCGGTTGAAAGAGCGGAGTTTATAACGTCAGTGCCTCGGTGAGTTCACGCTGCCCCCTAATTGGACGGAAATGTCACCACCATACAATTAGAAGCCGGCAGCAAATTTTAACTTCAGACAAGATTAAACTGCAGTGGATGGAACTGAAAGGTAGAAATTAAATCCTAGGAAAAAACATAACCAACATCAGATTGAATACAAAAATGAAGGCCTAATTTTGCCACTGCCATTAAAAAAAACAAACTTATTTTGCATAAAATGAAAACTTTTAACATAACAGATCTTTGCTCCCTGAATGTGCGCATTTCTGATATGTTATTTTATGCCTCCCTCATTTACTGATTTGTTACGTTAGATTTATGTTAATGTGGATTTAACGACATAACTTAAATTTTTTTTTTAAATCTACAAAAAATGCCTCAATCAGAGGTACTGGTGGGTCAAAGCAAATCCCGAGAACCACCGAGTGGTCGTGACTCCTGACCCCCACGCTGAAGTCCTCTTCTCTATTGAATGTCAATGTGTAAAATTCAGTTTCAAATGACAATGTTCAGGATTATGACTGTATTGAGGTTTGAAACTTCGAAAGCTGACAACCTCAGAGAAAATAGTTCCAAGTTGGAAATACCAACGATTTACTTTACAGTGATTAAAAAAAACACAAAAACAAACAACCCAATCGAAGCACTTGAATATTCAAATTCAAACAATCACATACTGAGGAAATAGATGTTGGTACAGCGTTTGCTTAAAAAAATTTGTACAAAAACTATTTCATCATTTTTTTTATTCATCATCTTCTTCAGCATCCAGTGGTTCTCTGTTTGGCGGTAGAGATGGTTTAATGCATTGCCAACGATTTAGTGGCCAGATGATGTGGGAGGCCCTGCCATGCAGGAGCCCCAGTGACACCTAAGGAGGAAGGGATATAAAAAAAATGTTTTTAATCAGTTTTAATATTCAAAGGTCAGAATTCATACTCAGGTACATTGTTTTGTTTTGTCTTATCTTTTTTTCCCTCCAAAACTCAGAAAGTTGGGGGGATGATGAGATTTTTTTTAAAAATAATAATGGAAGAATTAATCCAAAATTGATCACATTTTTAAAAATATGTTTTGTATCATAAAATATAATCTGTTTCACAAACATTATTATAAAATTAAAATATAAACCACAAATAATTTATTGAAATGTTATTTGCCATGCTCATATTTCTGATTGGCTTCCAGTCAAGTTTGTCAAGTTGCTTTGCTGTCTGGCTGGGATAGCCCTGCAGTCTGGAATTAAAGGTTCAACTAAAGGTTTGCAATGCGCTTCTGAACCAGACACGCTCCACAGCATCCAGTCCATAACTCAACACGCAGTCAGCTCCCGGTCAGAAAGATGCTCAGTTCAGTGTCCATGATTTGAGATTCAGAAAGGATTTTTTGGGGGGAAGACGTCTCTAATCCACAGCAGCTCATCCTCTCTGACGGCGGTTACCAGTGCCATGTCTTCTGCCGGGGTCCGAGCTCCAAAGATTATTTTTCGTCAAATACCTAATCTAATAGCTACTTCCTCTGTGTATGAGTCTTTCCAGGTTGAAATTTAGCCTAGGCGTAATTTCAAACTGGAAGACACTTCATCTCACCTGCCCAGCTAATCACCTCACCAGGCTCCTCCTTTGCAGTCTGTTGGTCCAGGTCTTTTCCTCATATCCACCAATCATCAGGTTTCGATTCCTTCATAAAGTCCGGCGTCCTCTCACCTGCTCCTCAGTCAAGCTTCAAGTCACCTCCACCCCTACTCCACCTTCAACTTCAACTGGACTTCTTCAGTACCCCTTCAGTGTGTCTCTAACCACAGCAGCTCATCCTCATCTGATGGCGGTTACCAGCGCCATGTCTTCTGCCGGAGTCTGAGCACCAAAGTTTATTTATCAATAGCTACTTTCTCTCTTTCTAGGTTGAATTAATAAACTTCGACAATAAGTGAGAGTTTTCTTTCTCTTCAGTAAAAAATATGGTCACAATCATTTTTGTGATCATATTAGTAAAAAATATGGTCAGGAATCAGGACTGATTTTCTTGAAAGTTTGGATAACATGGACTAAGAAGATATTACCTGTGAAGTATAACTTTTGTCCATTACTGAACACAGTCTTAGTTCTCCCTACAGCCTCCCCCGTATGGATATCATAACTGTCATTATTTATACCGGTCCAAAGCAGTTGCTGTCCAGACTGTGACCACGATGATCCCCCTCTATCCACAAATGACCGTCAGGGACCCGCACATATCGGTTCTTGTAGCTTAGAGTCCTGTAGAAATGATCAGAGAAAAGTAAAATATAAGTTATTGAATACTTTCATGCAAAAAAAAATAACATATGGCTTTAGAAAATGATGGCATATTGAGCTTGTTCTGGTTTTTTCTAGTCTTTTCTCTTCCTTCCTTTTTTACCAAACCCCTGAAGATAGGAACCAGCATCCTCACTACCCAACAAGGATAAGCATGGCAGATGATTGATTGATTGATTGATTGATCTTTTCTAAACAGGTGGTGTTAGTCTTAAAACACATCAAGTATTTTTTGCCAACAAGAACAACAAAAAACCTATAAAAACTATAAAGTGTTGAAAATCCAGAAATATTTGTAATTGTTTGTGTACTATGTAACTACTTTGTAATTGATAAACTTTAAGAATCAGTTTATAAGAGAAAATTCTGACTTTCTTAAAGAGTTAAATAGGAAGAAATACCTGACTATAACCACAACATAATGTGTGTTTGTTGCTACAAATGAAAACATTAAAAAAAAAAAAAACAGGATTTCCCTGTGATCGGTGCATGGTTGTGGTTTTAATGATTGTTTCTTTTCCAAGTAATGTACAGTTAGCATGTAAATGATCAAAAACAGTTTGAGGCTACTGCAAAACAACTGGGAAAACATTCCTACCTGATGAAGTCTCCCTCTAGGCCAATGACGCGCTTGATGATCTTCTGCTTGGGATTTCTAGGGGAACTGAATTAAATAATTAAGCAAATTAATATGTAATAATTAATAGTAACAGGCACAACAGGTGAGAACATAATTGCATCCACTTCCTGTAATCAGCAAGTGTGCTGGCAAGTCTCTAAGTTTTTGAAGGTTTGGGAAGTCCCAGGGGGTTAGGTGACTGGAAGAACACTGATATCTTATTAACTCTGGGTTTCAGGAGTTTTATTTTGCTTTTGTTTGAATAATATTCAGTTGCTTGTTGATTCATAAAGTATCTCAAAGCATGAAGGTAAAGTGAGTCCAGCCAAAGCTTAAGGTAGAGAAACTATTCTTTGTTCATGAAGTGTGGGAATTCAGAAGTTAAAGTGGAAACAATGCCATGTTAAATTCTATATATTTTTGTAAGTCTTTAATTGTATTTTTGATTATTCTTTACCTTTTGTGTGTGCGAGGACTGAGGCAAACGTAGAGGACTATGGCAAATGATACGATACAAGTTTTACATGTGTGGGGTCGGTTGGACCCCATTTCTACATACAAGGGTTAAGTTAAAATTAGTGTACATTTTGATGTTTTTATCAGTTAACATGCAGCTAAATGCAGTAAAGCTGTAAAACAATTGATTTATCCTCTTTAATACAGTGGACCTTGGTTGTCTTCATTAGGATGGTAATGTGAAAAAGGCAATGTGTGAAGTTAATTACCACTTGTGAGAAAAATAAATGAGATTTATTAAACAAAGGTACCGTATTTTCCGCACTATAAGGCGCACCTAAAAACCTTCAATTTCCTCAGAAGCCGACAGTGCGCCTTATATATGGACCAATACTGAGCCACAACAGGTCTAGCAACTACGGTAAGCAGCCCCGACTTCATTTTCGCCCGTAGAAGAAGAAGCGCGCGGTGCATGCTGGGATATATGACTGAGCGAAGCGTGCCGTTTAATTTCCATTTGTGTGTATGTGTAAAGACCCCAAAATGGCTCCTATTAAGAGACACGCTTATGACGCAATGTTTAAACTCAACGTGATCAGTCACGCAGTAGAATACGGGAATAGAGCAGTAGCGAAAGAATTTAACATTAACGAATCAATGGTGCGGAAGTGGAGAAAACAACAAGATGACCTGCGCCAAGTAAAGAAGGCTAAAAAGAGTTTCCGAGGGAACAAAGCAAGATGGCTACCGTTGGAGGACAAACTCGAACAGTGGGTTGTTGAACAGAGAGCAGCAAGTAGAAGTGTCAGTACAGTCACTATTTGAATGAAGGCAATAGAGGTAGCACGCAAACTTAACATCAATAAATTTAGAGGCGGTCCTTGGTGGTTTCAATTTATGAAAAGACATAATCTCTCCATCCGCACTCAAACCACTGTTTCACAGCAACTGCCAAAAGACTACAAAGAAAAGCTGACCACTTTCCGTGCATATTGCAAAGACAAGATTACTGAAAAAAAGATCCAGCCAGAGCACATCGTCAACATGGACGAGGTTCCACTCACCTTTGATATTCCTGTGAACCGCACAGTGAATAAAACGGGAGCACGTACGGTAAATGTTCGCACCACGGGGAATGAGAAGTCATCCTTCACCGTAGTTCTCGCTTGCCAGGCTAATGGCCAGAAACTTCCACCCATGGTTATTTTCAAGAGGAAGACCTTGCCAAAAGAAAACTTTCCAGCTGGCGTCGTCATCAAAGCATCAAAGAAGGGATGGATGGATGAAGAAATGATGAGTGAGTGGTTGAGAGAAATTTACATGAAGAGACCGGGTGGCTTTTTTCACACAGCTCCGTCCCTATTGATCTACGACTCCATGCGCTCCCATATGGTGTAAAAAAAACAAGTGAAGCACTAATTCAATACTCGCTGCCATTCCGGGTGGATTGACAAAAGAACTCCATATTGGTGTCAACAGAGTATTCAAAGCTAGAATGCGAACTGCGTGGGAACAGTGGATGACAGAAGGCAAACACACGTTCACCAAGACGGGGAGACACCGCCGGACGACATACGCCACTATCTGCCAGTGGATCGTAAATGCCTGGGCTGATATATCATTCTCAACTGTCGTCCGAGCTTTCAGGAAGGCAGGAATTGTCACTGAACTGCCAGACAAAAGCAGCGACACTGACTCGATTTATGACAATTTTGACGAGACAAAGCAGGAGACAGAGCATGTTGGATGCCGCACTCGCCCAACTGTTTAATTCGGACACTGAAAAAGAAGAATTCGAGGGATTCGTGGATGAGGAATAAATTAATAACGTTAGTTTACATGTTTATTTTGTGTTTACAGCTGAACAAGGTTTGTCATATTGTGAATATGGACATTAACGTTTGAACAACGTTGAGTTATTGATATAGTTATTGCTTTACACTATTTTGAGTGTTACTATTTTGTGATTGCACTAACATTTGATTTACCGTAACAATATCAGACTGTCTTTTACGCGTTCATTGAATAGAGGAAAAGTTTCCCTCCACTATGTGATATAAATGTTGCACTACATGTTATACCTTGCTGTTGTTAAAAGATAAACTGTGTCACAAAAATACCACGTCACTGACTTTATCTTGGGGAAAATAATTAAACAGCTGTTTATTCATTTTGGGAGTGAACAGTTATCAGAACTTTATTATCTATTAATAAAGTTTGACTAACATATTTGACTGTTTTGTTGGCATTCCTGTAAGCACGGCTCCATTTAAAGGATCTATAACGTTACTGTACTGTAGCGTCTATTCTAGCGGTTCTCAACGTGGGCGGTACCGCACCCCAGGGGGCTTTCAGAGGACGGCAGGGGGCGCTGGCGGACATTTTTACAAAAGGGGGGCGCTGGGATGCCTTTGGGGGGCGTTTGGTCAAAGGTAAACTTTACACCTTAAATCCACAACAATACCAGTTTAGACTTTGAGCAACTTGGTAAAACTGTATTGTGTAACATTAAATCATGCTTGACTGCAACTGTATCAATGGTAGCTCTTCTTTTATTCAGTGTTTGTAGCTTCATGGCGCAGCTCCGCTCCGCATCAGTTCAGCGTTACACCGGCTGATGACGCTGCTGTGATTCACTTTGTCTGGTATTTATGTAGGCTACATATATTTTGGCAGTTCTGTGATCATGTCAAAGCAGCAATATATATATTAAAAAGTGTTTTATTTCCGTTTGAAAGCTGCCCGCTTCCATGGAAGGACAACAGAAAATCGCTCTTATAAACATGTAATTACTAAAATCGCCATACCCTTTCTTTGTATCCCTCTAAAAAATGAACCCATTTAAATAAAGAAATCCCTCCATGGGTGATACCACGATAGAGGGTGTTCATTTTATAGCGTTAACATGGTGCTGCAAGTGGTCCGACATGAAACGGGTTTGAGGGAACAACGGTACCACAACACTTTTAAATTTCAATAATCAGAACACCGAAATTGGTTCCGTTGTTTTAAAAGGTTTATATCAGTCTGCCTTTTCCCCATCGATATTTTTCCCGACCGCCCAGCACCTTAGGGAGTTAAAAAAAAAAAAAAAAAAAACCGCAGCGCACATTGCGCAAAATTCTGAAACGTGAGAAGCGGCAAAACGGAGCGACAAACTAGATGTGAATTATGGCATAAAAACAGAGAATCCGACGCTGAACAGTGAAAAATCAACACATGATGTGAAATACATGACGATTAGGCGGCGAAGCAGGTGATGAGTGAATATTACAGGTGGTCAATAAACAATAAAATGAATGTAGCAACAGGAAGGAAACTATAGTGGACATAGCAATAAACCTAGAGAGGATAATACTAATCAAAGGAAACTAAATGGAAATGAATGAAGAACAAAATGCAAGAATAAACTAAGAAACTAAAGTAAATACAGAGGAATAAACTTGTATGGCAAGACCTTTCGAGCAATAATTAATACAGAGGACTGTATGGCAAGAATAAACAGACGCTATTTCCAGATAAAAGGTAAAATAATATTGTTGAAGTGCCATGGGCGCAACTACACATTATTCAGGTGGATGCGAAAACATAAATCGGCACCCCCCACGAAGGAGCGTAGAAACATACGCTCCCATCCTTCCCCCTCAACCCCCCCTCCTCCAGACGCCGATATGTTTAGGGTAAAACTCGCTACATTTACCCAACGGGGTAAATGTAGCGCGAGGTGAAGGAGCGTAAGGGGCGCGAAGTGTACGGGAAAACATAATCGGTGCGCCGATTCAAAACATCTACAATAGTGATAGTAACATTAATAATAAAATAATTGTCAGTGCAAAGTAGCCTACAATTTTTTTGTTGGGGGGCGGTGAGGGACCTGGATAACGGCTAGGGGGGCGCTGGGCCAAAAAAGGTTGAGAAACACTGGTCTATTCTATGCGCCTTATAATGCGGTGCGCCTTATATATGAAAAAAGTTTTAAAATAGGCCATTCATTGAAGGTGCGCCTTATAATCCGGTGCGCCTTATAGTGCAGAAAATACTGTAATGTAAAGCTTTAATATTGGTAGTATGTATGTGTTGTATTTTAAAAAATAATCAAGAAAAAAACAACCTAAAAATAAACGTCAATGTATGTTCATAAAGACTGTGGCATTTACTCACACAACAGAGACGATGTCCCCTCTTTGAACTTGGTAGTTTCTTACACTCCAACGATTCAGCAAGACAACATCAGACTGGGCTCCCGCATCTGGGTTAAGGAATGGCTGTTCAGAAATAAGGAAAAGTTAAACGTTAGTTAAAAGACTTTTGAGAGAGCTTCTTTGAAGTTTTCAATTGGTAACAGTTCCTTTCTCTGCAGTAGAAAGATGCCATATTACCAGGATCTTATTGGAAATGAAAATAAATCATAAGAGTTGTGAAAACGTGAAGCTAACAGTCGTTTTTAGCTGACTTTATTAGCTTGAAATAAGTCAAATTGAAAATGTTCAGATATCTGGAATATTACCCTGTTTTGGCAAATATTAACAGTATACAATTTCAAAACAGATTGTTACATTTGGAGCTGTTTTTCTCTGCCTGTTTTTCTCTTGCATCAGTCCACCAAATCAGGTGTTTCTGCAGTGTTTCTTCCAAACAACCATTGAACACAAAAGTACACCAACATGCCATCCACATCCGTACTCCACACTGTGCTTTAAACTAAAAACCAGGTGTTAAGTTAGCAACACCAGATTATCAGGTACATTTGACACATGGACAGGAACCTGATGATACCAAAGACAACTTGAAGAAAACCAGACAGGAGGAAACGTGAGGGACCAGATACCTTTACTTACTGGTGGGATTTTCTTCAGAATGAGTCCATGTGGATTGCCACAGAGGTTCAGAAAAAATGGCTGATCACATCAAAATGCTACTCTCAGGGCCACCACATCTAAACTTTAACATGCTGTGATAATTCTTGTTATTAGTATTAGTAATTCTTGGTGTTAGTAAAGTGTTTCCACAAATAGATATTCATCACCTTGATGAGTCATGCAGTCTCACCTGCATGGATGCTCCTTCCACTCGAGCCACATACGCCAGTTTATCTAGGATAGTAACTGTGACGGGAACAGCAACAAAGAATCCACTAATGAAAGTTTGTACGTAGCGCCGTCCTGCTGATGTTTGCTGTGCCATATGGTAACTGGAAAGGAAAAGACAACAGAAGAAGATCAACAAAATCAGAACTGTTGATGCCAATACCGAATTCATATCAGAAGATTAGATATTATATCAGAAAAGAATTAAGAGTGAATGAGAATGGGCGTCTTGTGGCGCAGTGGTGTAAACCAGGAATTATTTATTTGATATATTTTGCAGAAAGTCATTACATAGAAAACTTCATAAATAATTATGTAATTTTTTTGTGGGAGTGGAATAGAAAGCGATTTTGTTCTTATTTTCTTTAGAGATGTCGTCATGATTTTTAAACAAATGTTTTCTTCTCAGGATAGAAGGGAAGAAAATTGATGTCAGTGTTCCTTATGAATTTCTTGTAACAATTTTGGTCTATATGATAAGTAATTACACATTTTCTCACCTTTCAATTGTTTTATAAACGATGTGGAGATATGTTTCTAATGAGATATTTGCAGTGGTGGAGAAAGTACTCAAAAAATTTACTTAAGTAAAAGTACAAATACACAGACAAAAATGTACGCAAGTAAAAATAAAAGTACCACATCAACATTTTACTTAAGTAAAAGTAAACAAATACTGGCTTTTAAAAATACTTAAGTATTAAAAGTAAAAGTTCTTTCTGAATAATATCTAATCGCTAAGTGTACCGATTGTGTTTCATTTTAATACATCAGTAATGTGCCATTTTAATGAACAATGCCACAGATAAAGCATGTTGTGTTTACTCTCTGTAACATAATTTAGAGTTATATATTTGATTCTATGTATCATAATTTCAGGGATGAAAACATCTCGTCTCTTGTCCTAACATAGCAAAAAAAAGGGAAGTTCATGCTACTAGTGGCATTTATTTTGAAAGAAATCCAACTGAAAGGGGATGCCATGGAACCAAGGAGCCACGTAGCAGAGTTGTAGTCTAGACCACAGAACCCGAGACCAAATTAAGACCAAGACCAGCACCCAGCGCTACGTGACACAATCAAATTAAGTGTACCTATCAAAATTGCTTCTCAAATTGATCTGAAAGATCCACATTCCCATAAAAACACTTAGATATTAAATACTTAGAGCTGAAATAAATTTAACCAGTATCAATTCAAACTCTTCTCCATTCTGTTTTGGTTTCATCTCTGTGCCACAATCCGCAGATGTCTCCTGCCATCCCAAAAAAAAAAAAAAAAACACCCTGGGCGGTTGCCCATATTGCCCATGTCAGAAACCACAACTGTCTGCACCATTAAACATAGCAATTAATGATAAACAACGCTCAACTATGAACACTGACTGCGCAATAAGCAAGCAGTAACCAAGCAGAAGGAGGTGACTGTTCTCATCCTCCCTCCTGCTGCAATGTCTGCCACCATAAGGCGAAAACAAAGAGCAATGAGCATGCTCTGTGCTCTTACGTTCGTTTTATTTATTCGCTAATTAAATAAATATATATATAAATAAAATAAAATAACTACTGCGGTGTACGCAGAGCATCACAAGAACAAAGAATGGCTCTCAGTGAGGCTTCAGTCCTATCAACCTTAGTAAAGATCCGTCCAGAAGAATTGGATCGTTCCTGAATGTCATACATATTGCACTTTGGTCACAGCGTTGTCCCATATATGCGACACCTCAGTCAACACCTCCACATGAGTGACAACTTTTTCTCATGGCAGATGCAACATGTGTCTCTGTACAGCTAGCTTTTCTAGCATCACGTTCATGGAGCTTACCTTTATTTAAGCTTTCCTTCCAAGTGACGCTAAAAGTTGGACGAAGGCCCCACCGTCTGTGAAAGCGAAGCGCTGCTGATTTTACATGTCGATTTTTACAGCGCTATTATATTACTGACGATCAGACGGACATCTTCTCCCGCTCAGAGAAAACCACTGTGCATGTCTTGGAGCTCAGAGGCGATGGGTAACAACAAGGACGTAAGTCACGTTATTGCTTGGATTTTACGGCGCCACCTTAAGTCCCTGAACTTCACATTTTAACGGAAAAAAGAGCAATGCGACTTGGATGTAACTAACGCGACAGTTTTGTAGAAATGTAGTGAAGTAGAAAGTACAGATACTTACTGTAAAACGTAATGGAGTAAAAGTAGAAAGTATCCATTATTAAATCTACTTAAGTACAGATACACGAAAATTGTACTTAAGTACTTCCCACCACTGGATATTTGTAGGCAAACATAAAAGCAACATGCAGCAGCAACCACTGACCCATCTTTCAGCCTCATCCTGTTCACCTTTTCCTGCTGCTGACAGGCAGAGCTGCTGGTGTTAACATCTAGCTCCTACCGTTAACAGGGAGTTAGTTCGTAAAGAGGCCCAGAGAGCACCGAAAAATATACAGGACAAACAGTTCAGATGCTCTCCAGTTAAAAGACTCTCCAAAGCCATCGGAAATGACGAGTTTTCTTTATTAAAAAAAACAACAATAATAAACAGCGGCTAAGTTTGTAAAGCTAAAATACACCTACCCAAGAAATAGCAACGTGACTTCCTCTTTAATCCAACTATATGTGTGGTGCTCTGGGTCTTAAAGCCTGTCATGTTCTTTCTGAATAAAATAGCTAAACTTGGAAAAGCGGAAATTCATGAAAACAGTTTTAGGTAGGTAAACACGCAGGGGCGGATCTATTGGGGTGGTATGGGGTGGCAGTTGCCATCCCAAATGAGAGCCTGGACATCCCTGTTGCCACCCCAGCTGGCGACTATGAATTCAATAAATAGTTATGGGAAATCGGACGTTAAGCGTACGACTCTCTTTTTTCCAATAACATTGAATGCAACACAATGTAACCTGACACCTACTGCTGAGTAGTGGGAAGTGCTAGAGAAGGACAGAGCGGGAGGCAGCAGCATTGATAGGATGGATATAAATGGGGTATATGCCACGAGAGGTGGTGACGTATTTCCGTTTGAATTTATGCCACATAGATTGGTTCCGGGTCCTGCTTGCTCCTATTGTTTTTACCCAAAGCTGCAAGATCTGTACCACGAAAAAGATGCAAAACTTAAAATATCTGTGAGCTACTGGTACAACAATTGAGTTTTTTTGGTGTGCCGTTGTGTCCAGTAATTAGCCAGTACCATCCAGTGCTTAGTTTTTTTTTCATTTTCCTGCTGATATCAAGGCAACAGCGGACTGTAGCCAAAACTTAGCCACTACAGCTAACACCCGGTTTGTAGCTGCCTGCTATTTCAAAGCTAGAGGATATTGAAGATCCAGCGTCAGAAATGGGAAGACAGAGGTAAAAGGGAGCTGTATGTGCTTTGTTCACTGGAATAATTTGTTGGAGGCAAATAATGCAGGAGGAAATCCACTGATCGGGAACAGGCTGAGAATAGAGGCAGCGATTCGACACAAGGTGAGTCAATACGTGTGCTGATGTTTGCGTTTGTGTTATATGGAGTATGAAATTATAGGCAACTCCTTAGCTTTTTTTATGTGACAATTATACAGGCACGTGCAGAGGGGGGGGGGCTGGGGGGGCTTGAGCACCTGCCCTTTTTGCTCCTTGCCCTCAAGTGCCCTTTCGGTCAATTTTTATTTTTTTATTTATTTATTTTTTTTATTATTATTTTCTAAGCCCTCTTCTGACACATAACATGTACTAAAATTATTATTTATTTATTTATTTTTTGTACAACATAATAAGCCCTCCGGTCACCTTGTTACCTTAGACCACATATGTCAAAGTCAAGGCCCGCGGGCCATATCCGGCCCGCAAATCAATTATCTATGGCCCCCTGAATGATATTTAATTACTATGAGAACCGGCCCGCAAGCCAGAGCCGCCCGCTCGTGTTTTGCCTGCAAACACTACATTTCCCATAATGCAACGGTAGCCCGCGAAGTGACTACAGCGCGCCCAAACGGCTTCATTATTCATCAGCTCAGAGCCTCACCCCGAACATTGATGAACTTGTACAAAAGATGAGACACCTCCAAGTATCAGGCTCAGCCTCAGACAAGTGAGCATCACAGAGCAGTAACGTATTTTCAGTTTATAAGTTTCAGTTAAATTTTTACATTTGGTTCTACAAAACGTGATTTTTCTTTTAATGAAGTATTGTTTTGTCTGTGTGCCATATATTTTTGTATTTTATTTTATTTTATTGTATTTATTTTTCAGTTGAATGGATTCAGGTAAAATTGCAGATAAGAGCCATGAGAAAGAATACAACTGATTTGATTTATTTTTTTACTTTACTATTTGAAAGCAGTGATCGGTAGGATCATAGAGAAGCACACTAATGCATTTTCAGTTTATTGATTTATGCATCTATCTTGATATTAAGAAACATATTTTGTTTTTAAAAACAATTAAATTTGTTGCTGTTTGCCTCTTGAAAAATGTTTTCCCTTGAAGTATTGACAGAGCCATAACAAAATATTGCTTTATTCATTTAATCGTTAAATAATATACACTGTGTTAGGTCTTGGTTCAACAGGCTATGTGCAATCATTTCAATATGTTTTAATAAACATTAAACCAGTCCGGCCCTCGGCTTGTAGCAAATTTGTTTTTTTGGCCCTCTGAGTATTTGACTTTGACATCCCTGCCTTAGACCTTTTGCCCGTGACGCATGACGCAGTTGCCTCACGCAGTGCGAAAGCGGCTAACTGGAGCTCAACATAGCGAACGTTCCAAAATAAAGATCAGTTTTTGGTGAATAAAAAAAACGTTTTTGGTGAATAAAGTGGAGTAGACTTGCTACTTGTCAGATGACGGAAAACATTGAAGTATCGTTTCTGCTTCAGCTCGGAGTCGCGGTTTAAGCAGAGAGGTAATGAAATACAACAGACACTGACAGGCCTCTGTGTCTGCCTTTCTCTGAAGAACTACTGAGCGGGAGGAGACAGCCAGGTGAGGAGAAACTGTTCTTATCTATCGATTCAGTATTTTTATCATACAGACATTAGGCTGCTGTTGTTGTTGTGCTATTAGCTAGCTGCTAGCTAACGACTTTGCTAGCAAAGCTAGATAAAAGCTTCTTCCCTGTATCGTTAATGATATCAGTCATTCTTCAGTATCACTTATGCAATAAGGGCACATCGCCCGTCCAAAACCGATCATCTCCATAATGGATATATGTCCAATATTCTAATTTCCTTTGCTGCATAATGTACATTGGATTTATTCTGGCGTTAGGTAAATGTATCTTGAAGGAAAATAACACTTAA
Source organism: Poecilia reticulata (assembly GCF_904066995.2). NCBI lineage: Eukaryota > Metazoa > Chordata > Actinopteri > Cyprinodontiformes > Poeciliidae > Poecilia > Poecilia reticulata. The sequence continues at coordinate 285,573 of NC_088835.1, forward strand.
ATAAAAGTCCAATAAGGATATTCATTTAGAATTTAAAATAATTCACCATGAATTACCATGATAGAGATAATGAATGTAATAAAAGTTTGTCATTAATGAAGGGGGAAAAACTCAACCCAGACTTTAAGTTTAGGGTCTGGTTTGCAGAGTATGAAGTTAAATTTGTTTCCTAATTATTCAATGGAGGAAAAAAAACTAACCTCGGTTAAGTAAAATAAAATTGTAATAAAAAGTTTTGTAATTGTAATGATTCCATTTTTAAAAAACAAATCATTTTGTTTAAAAAAACTTTTTTTTTTAAATTAAATAACACATTTTTGTCTCGTGAACTTAAAAAGTTATTTGCCAAACATAAACTTTTATTTTCACACATCAGAAATATTTTATTGCGATTTTAGTTTCTGCTCACAACGTCATGTGAGAATCATAAGCAAAACTTTGAGTCATACAAAAACTTAGAATATCAAGAAAAGATTTCTGACAAGCACAAATAAGTTTGTTTTGCAAAAAAAATAAAATATCACTTCATGAAACAAATGTGTGATTTAAATGTTTAAAAAAGTTTTTTAAGCAAAACTCAGTAGGTCTTTCTCATGGTGACATGCATTAACAATTCAATTTTTGCTTTTGTTTTTTCTTTTTTCTGCAGTTCCACGTTAAAGTTTGATGCAGCTCTGCTTTCCTGAATGCACCAACTTCATCTCCACTGCAGCAAACAGGAAGTTCTTTTTTTATAGATTATTGTACACTAAAAGGTTGGATTGTGCCCTTGTTTATATTTTTAATAGTGTAATTCTGTAAAGACAGAAGCTCTGATTTACATGTCCTGCTAAATTGCGGGTTTGAATATTGCAATACTTTCCTATAACAAAGTAAACCTGCAGAAAGAAATTACTAATAAAATATCTTACACATGCATAGTTGTATGCTCTGTTTAGAGATGTTTGTTTGCTTTGATTGTATATCACAATTTTGTAATTTATCATTGCTTATTAAACTCTTAAAGCTGTGTGGCTTTGTTAATATTCTGTCCTAGAATGCGGTTAGATGGTCCCTTTTTTTTTTTTTTGAGCACCTGTGGAGACTTTAGTGGTCTCTGCACGGGCCTGCAATTATATAAAATACATTTAACATGCAGTCGAAGCAATACCGAGCATGTTAATTTAAGAACAGCCGAGGGCAGCAACGCTTCCGCCCGAACTAGATTAAGGTCCAAAACCTTCGCTTTACAGCCGTTTAAGTGGCACCGACCCACATAAAAACCCCACAGAACAAATGGTACAAATCACGTATTTCCCGAATCCCGAAAATATGACAATCTACCTTTGCTGTTTCATAATTATAATCCACGTTAGAGTGAATTTTTCCACTTGGCTGCTATAATTTGTTCTTGCGTTAAACAACGTAATTTCTCTTTTTTTCCCCCTCTGAGATTCTGCTTAGAAAATGAGGTTATGACTGCATTTTGTTTTTAAAATGATAATTTTAGGTTTGCCTCGACTTTTATAAACTAATGCCTCTTATATGCCAGGGCGTAGGAACCAGTCTGTCATTGGGGGGGACGCATATCAGAAACCTGACAGATCAGTAAATAGCTTGAGCAGAAATGTCAAACAATTATGCCATCAGTAATGCGTTACTCTAATCTGACCCTTGTTTCAGTAACAAGTATTCTAACATGTTATTAATTACAATCCAATAATCAGATTAAAGTTATGCATAGTATAATGACCATCATTCCAGGATGAACACTCACTTTAGAATTTGCCTCACAACTAGCAAGATAAATACTCTGGTAACACAGACAGGCTACCAGATTCTGATATGTCTTAATGGTCAAAAGACATTTGATTATTGGTCAAAATGCATTGATATAAATTGACTGGTAACTGAACTGGTTCTACCTCTTTCTAAAACCAAAGTAGAAAACGGCTCATAAAATAGAACTTGGCAGTTTTAAACTCAATACAGCAGTTTGACCAACAAAAATAAAATCTAAAAAACACGTTTTGTTCTTCTTGAACATCTCTCTACATCAGTGCAACAGTTTGATCTACAAAATAAATAAAAATTATACTTTTCACGTCTAACAGACCTTTAGCTCCTCACTGTTAACTCAGTCTCATTTTCAGCCCTGAATTCAGTAACTTACCAAACATGATCCATAAAAACACTGAAGCAAAAAGCCTAAATGTTTTTTTCCTGTCATTTTCAGCCAGAAACATTTAACTGAAATATCTAGATATGTGTTTCTGTCTCTGTCTCCCTCTGACTCTCTGCAGCCTGATGTTCCTGCATGGATTCATGAATTTACAACAGACACTACAGTAATGTACAGTGTCAGAATGTGAACTAAAGATAAAAAGTATGTTTTATCATACAGAATGAGAATTTAAACAACTTAATTTTCAGATGTATACATTATTATACATCTCAACTTTATTTACTGTGTAGCAAAAATTTTCACTAATTTATTTTTAAACCTCTCCTCAAGCACTTTTCTTATTGTTTCCTAGCCATTACCCTTATAGTGTGGAAATAATGAACAAAATATTGAAACGTTGAAATAAATCAACCTGACATCAATCTTCACCTGTTTTCCTTTCTGGTTTTTTTAAAATTAATATAATTTTTATGTCTTCACACTCTGAAACTCCACCTGACTCTCCTATGTCTTCCCTAACCTGCTCCTCTCATAATAAAATAGTTTAGTTTATTTAAAAATTAAAAACAGTTAATACATATTTCAATAAACTAAATGAAGACCTCACCAGAGCTTCCTCACCTTTCTTCATCATTCTAGCACTGCTGTTCTCCTAAATATCTAAATAATATAATATAATAATATATAAATACATAATATATAAATAATAATATATAAATAGTGGTCAGTATAATCAGGTGTTGCTCACTTTAAATAATGAAAAGGCTAATTTTGCTGCTGTTTCAGTCTCATTCTAAATCATTGTTACTAGACTAGCTAACTTTTAAACAGCAGTAAAATTTTGAACATGTGACGATCCCAGAATTAAAACCGCTTAACCAAAAAGATTTAGTTCTATATATAAAAGTAAACTGACAAGATGTTATAAACGATCGATATTCATGGCAACATTCCTGACAGATAGTTAACCTCATTCAAACCGAGTTTCTCTGACTCGTCTGCTGCTGCCTTTACTCTGAGCCGTTCAGAGCTGGGAGGGGGAAGAAGCGCTCTGCTGAATGCGCTGTTGTGCGCCTTCAAAATAAAAGCATGCGACTTGAAGATTTAAAAATTCTTCGCAACTGCGGTGAAATTATTGGGGGGGGGGGAACGAATGTGACTGTCTCCAATATTGGGGGGGACATGTCCCCCCGCTTCCTACGCCTATGCTTATATGCATCATTTTTTTGTATTACTTTTGGTGCAGGTATTAGGCGGATGCTGTGCTTTGCCTTTGCCTGCAAGTAGTTTAAATTAATTTCAGCTGCACACTTTCAAAAGAGTATTCAGATTTTGACACGCATTTTCTAAGTAGTATTTAAGTTCACTCTTACTCAGTAACTTCAGTGTTGTTACAACTCTGAAACCTTTTTTTTTTTTTGCAGTTTCTTTGTGATACCAGAACTATTTCACTTAAACATTTAATTTCCTGAGATATTGTCCATTTATTTTCAAGCAAAACTCTCAAAAAGAGCTGAGGATTTATTAGTTTTGATTACGTTGTGCAGCTAAATATGGACACTTATTAGTTTTTTTTCTTTTTAATTTTTCAGGTTTGCATCGTAACACTTCGTGATGTTTTTCTGAGCCATGATTGAGCCTCTGTACCAATTACCTTTCCACTGGATCCAAGCACCTGGACCAGCTGACGGCATCCATCAGTCCACGGTCGCCGGATCATCACAACGTGGACTAACTTTTTATTTACAGTACTTGGCGGACGAAAACTAAAGTCAGGAGTAATAACACTATTTTCTAATGAAGTTAATGAGCTTCAGCTTATTGATAACCCGTTAGTAGGTCGCCATCTTTCTTGAAGCAAATTATGGGTGTGACGCTAACCAACCAATTGGGGAAGTTGTAGCCTGATGACGTGCCTCCCCTCATTTGCATTTATTTTTTTCTATGTTTTGCGGGGAAATAGAAAGTGATAAATAAGGAAATACTCAATGAATAAGGGAAATTGGAAAATGGGAAAATTAACTATTTTTCTAACAAATGTTAAATGAAAAATAGATAAAAGAAAAATAGGTCAATAAAAATGGGATATATGAGAAATTGATTAATGAAACTGGGAAATAGAAAATCAGGTTAATGGAAAAAGGAAATTGAAAAATTGTTAAATTAAAAAATAGATTAATGAAAGATGGGTAAATAGATAAATGGATAAATGAAAAAGAGATAAATGAAAAAGAGAATTTGAGAAATTGATAATCTGAAAAATAAATAAATGGAAATTGAAAAGTGGTTAAATGAAAATAGATTAATGAAAAATGGGTAAATGGATAAAGGGATAAATGAAAAATATATAAATGAAAAAGAGAAATTGAGAAACTGATAATATGAAAAATAAATAAATGAAAAATTGGGTTAATGAAAAAGCAAAATTAAAAAAATGGTTAAATGAAAAATAGATTAATGAAAAATGGGTAAATGAAAAATAGATTAATGAAAAATGGGTAAATGAAAAATAGATTAATGAAAAATGGGTAAATGAAAAATAGATAAATGAAAAAAGGGAAATTGAGAAATTGATAATATGAAAAATAAATTAATGAAAAATTGGGTTAATGAACAAGCTAAATTATTTATTTAACAATTTTTTTATTTTTTCACTAATTTTCTTCATTTTTTGATTTATTTTCTTCATTTTTTATTTATTTCACCCATTTATTTATTTATTTAATTTTGGCTGAAATGCCTCTCCATACGCTTCTCCTGTTTCAGAGTTTTGCGCAATGTGAATGTCTTTTTTTAAGCCCCTATGGTGCAAGGCGGTTGGGAAGCGTATCGATGGGGAAAAATCCGATCGACATAAACCTTTTAAAACAACGGAAACATTCTCTGCATTCTCATTATTGAAATTTAAAAGTGCTGCGTTGTTCTATCACCCCCGTTTCATACCGGACCACTTACAGCATTGGTGTTAACGCTATAAAATGAACGCTCTCTATCGTGGTATCACCCATGGAGGGATTTCTTGATTTAAATGGGTTAATTTTTCACAGTGATTTTCGTGATTTTAGCTACCAGTAGCAGGAGAGCGGAGCTGCGCCAAGAAGCTAACAGAAGCTAACAAACACTGAATAGAAGAAGGTACAGTTGCAGCCAAGCATGGTTTAATGTTACACAAGACAGTTTTACCAAGTTGCTCAAAGTCAGGGCCGTGCAGAGACCACTAAAGGGGCAGGTGCTCAAAAAAAAAAGGGGGCACATCCAACCGTATTTTAGGACAGAATATTAACAAAGCCTCTCAGCTTTCAAAGTTTAATAAACAATGATAAATTACAAAATTGTGAGATATACAATCAAAGCTAAGGAGAATCTCTACATAGAGCATACAACTATGCATATGTAAGATATTTTATTAGTAATTTCTTTCTGCAGGTCTATTTTGTTATAGGAAAGTACTGCAATATTCAACCCACAATTTAAAAAGATATGTAAATCAGAGCTGGACCACCAGACATATTTTGTCTTTACATAATTACACTATTAAAAATATAAACAAGGGCACAATGCAACCTATTAGTGGGCTGTAATCTATAAAAGAGCTGCCTGTTTGCTGCAGTGGAGATGAAGATGGTCCATTCAGGAAAGCAGACCTGCAGCAAACTTTAACATGGAACTGCAGAAAAAAGAAAAAAACAAAAGCAAAAATGGAATTGTTACTGTATGTCATCATGAGAAAAGCCTACTTTTGCTGAAAAAAACTTTTTTAAACATTTAAATCACACATTCGTCTTATGAAGTGATTTTTTTTTTGCAAAACAAACTTATTTGTGCATGTCAGAAATCTTTTCTTAATATTCTAAGGTTTTGTTTGTGACTCCAAGTTTTGCGTGTGATTCTCACATGAGTCGTGGGCAGGTATGGAGAGCCATTTCAGCCAAAATTAAATAAATAAATAAATGGGTAAAATAAATAACAAATGAGTAAAATAAATCAAAAAATGAAGAAAATTAGTGAAATAAATAAAAAATGTGTTAAATAAATAATTCAGCTTTTTCATTAACCCAATTTTTCATTTATCTATTTTTCATTTTGTCAATTTTTCATTTATCCCTTTATCTATTTACCCATCTTTCATTAATCTATTTAACCTGATTTTCTAGTTTCATTAATCAATTTCTCATATATCCCTTTTTTATTTACCCAGTTTTCTTTGATCTATTTTTCATTTAACATTTGTTTGAAAAATTATTAATTTTCCCATTTTCCAATTTACCTTATTCATTTAGTATTTCCTTATTTTCTTATTTATCACTTTCTATTTCCCCGCAAAACTTGGAAAAAATAAATGCAAATGAGGAGAGGCACGTCATCAGGCTACAACTTCCCCAATTGGTTGGTTAGCGTCACACCCAGAATTTGCTTCAAGAAAGATGGCGACCTACTAACGGGTTATCAATAAGCTGAAGCTCATTAACTTCATTAGAAAATAGTGTTATTACTCCTGACTTTAGTTTTCGTGTGGCCGCTCAGATAGAACGTGTTTCAGCTGGCGGCTCTCATGGACTCAGAGCTTCTCCGTCGGGTTTTTTTATTGTTTGGATGAAGCGGCCGCTGAAGTTGGCTTACAATTGAAAGTTCGGGACACCTTCGTAGCTACCAGCTATGATCCAACTATAAGGAGCAGACTTTACTGTACATCGTAAGTGAACTGCAATATCCAGAGGCAGCTCTATGGAGCGTCGAGCTGAAAGAATGAGAGTGGCAGGCCTTGGAGATCTGCGTCGGAGGCCATCTTTCAGACATGCACCGTTGCTGTCCGTCCAGGATCCTCCGGTTGCCCAGACGTTACACGGTAAGCTACCGCTGTTTGTTTTCCAACTACAGTCATATTTAATCAATAGGGCTCAATTACGATCGCGGAAGGTTTTGAGTTGATCTCGGCAGTAGGTGACAAACTGAACGCCGCCAGGATGTTGAGACCAGCACGTCCTCTGATCCAATACATCTTAAGGATAAAATCAACAAAACGTGTTCAAATTAATGGCCCAACAAAATTAATAATCTCAGTAATTATTGTTTAAACAAGGTGTGTGCATTTCGGTACCATTACAGAAATAAAAAGGGACTGCGTCTGCCTTTCTCTGAAGAACTTTGTGCTGTAAGCAAGCTGCTAGCTAACAATTTTGCTAGTGTAGCCGGGGCATATTGTCCCGCCCAAATGTGTGCTGCTGCGCCCTCTTCCTCTTGCCCATATATGGAAGACGCTGTGACGGAGCGCAGCTGGCTTGTTAGGGAGACAGGTAATCGGCATTTACATTTAAAAGCAGGTAGATTGCTGAGGAGATCAGATGCAGGCTGATGACTCGTACAGAGGTATGTTTAACATTGATCGTGAGGTGGGTTTAGAATTTATGTCTGATTCCTCCACTGATGGTTATAGGAAACACACTTGGAGTGACGTCAAGAGTGCCGTTTACTGGTTTCACTTTAGAGAAGGTAAGAGCCGTTTCTTATGATTTATCTGGCTGCTTAATGTTGTTTAACTTGATTTCTTTTGTGTGTAGGTTACTACTGTTTCTGCTACTGTTTCAGTTTTTGATTTGTTTCAATTTCATTTCTTTGTTTTACTTTACTTACTTTAGATGGTTATTGTTGATTTAAAAGAACTTTTCTTGTTTTGCTTTTGTTTAGGGAAAGGGAGTTTCTATTGTAGCCTCCTGGCTTGTTTTAACCCTCCTGTTGTCTTCGGGTCAAAATGACCCGCCACTGTGTTAAAACCCCCCCAAAGAATCATCTTCAGAAGGAGAAGAAAACCCTGAAGCTGAAAGTGAGACTTTCCTTTCAAAAAAAGGCAAAATAACATGGTCCTCAGCGGCATATGACCAACACGGCAGGCATGCAGAACAAAACATTATAAAGATGACCCCAGGACCCACAAGGTATGCCGTTTCTCATGCCCATGATATTGTTTCTACATTCTACCTGTTTATCACACCAGCAATAGAAAAAATAATCCTGGAGATGACAAATCTGGAGGGTTTTCGCAAATATGGAGACAGCTGGAAAAAGATGGATGAGATTGACCTGCAGGCCTACTTAGGGCTGCTAATCCTAGCAGGTGTATACAGGTCCCGAGGTGAGGCTGCAGCTAGTCTATGGGATGCAGCGTGTGGAAGGCCAATTTTCCGAGCCACAATGCCACTCAAACTCTTTCACACCTACTCAAGACTGATACGATTTGATGACCGTGAATCAAGACCAACAAGACGTGTGACAGACAAACTTGCAGCCATAAGAGAGGTATGGGACAAGTGGGTGGAGCGGTTGCCCTACCTCTACAATCCAGGGCCTGATGTAACAGTGGATGAGCAACTGGTTCCATTTAGAGGTAATCTGTTTTCATATTTGTAATAAAAGTGATTTTCACAATTGATTTCTTTGATCAGAACGTGATCTGCAGCTCTCACTGGAGCGGTTCGCAGCCGAGTGTGAAGCGGCCGGGATGAGGCTCAGTGCCTCCAAATCCGAGGCCATGGTCTTGAGCCGGAAAAGGGTAGAGTGCCTTCTCCGGGTCAGGGGTGTCGTCCTGCCTCAAGTGGAGGAGTTTAAGTATCTGGGGATCTTGTTCACGAATGAGGGAAGAAGGGAACGGGAGATCGACAGGCGGATTGGGGCAGCGTCTACTGTGAAGCGGGCGCTGTACCGGTCCGTCGTGGTGAAGAGAGAGCTGAGCCAAAAAGCGAAGCTCTCGATTTACCGGTCGATCTACGTTCCCACCCTCATCTATGGTCATGAGCTTTGGGTCATGACCGAAAGAACGAGATCACGGGTACAAGCGGCCGAAATGAGTTTCCTCCGCAGGGTGGCTGGGCTCTCCCTTAGAGATAGGGTGAGAAGCTCGGTCATCCGGGAGGGACTCAGAGTAGAGCCGCTGCTCCTCCACGTCGAGAGGAGCCAGTTGAGGTGGCTCGGGCATCTGGTAAGGATGCCTCCTGGACGCCTCCCTGGTGAGGTGTTCCGGGCACGTCCCACCGGGAGGAGGCCTCGGGGAAGACCCAGGACACGCTGGAGGGATTACGTCTCTCGGCTGGCCTGGGAACGCCTTGGGATTCCCCCGGAGGAGCTGGAAGAAGTGGCTGGGGAGAGGGAAGTCTGGGCCTCCCTTCTGAAGCTGCTGCCCCCGCGACCCGACCCCGGATAAGCGGAAGAAAATGGATGGATGGATGGATGGATTTCTTTGACTGTTTTCTGTGACACTGATACTAATCACTGATGCTAATGTCTTTTGTCCAAAGGTCATTGTCCTTTCTGGCAGTATATGCCCAGCAAGCCAGCAAAATATGGGATCAAGTCATGGGTGGCTTGCCATGCCAAATCAAGCTATGCTTGGAAAATGCAAGTCTACACTGGGAAGTCAACCAGTGGATGCCCAGAGAAGAACCAGGGGATGCGAGTTGTGCTTGATGTGACAGAGGGACTGAGGGGTCACAATGTGACATGTGACAATTTCTTCACCTCTTATGAACTCGGACAGCAGCTCCTGAAGAGGAAGATCACCATGGTTGGTACAGTTCGAAAGAACAAGCCTGAGCTCCCACCTGCACTGCTTGCGTCAAAGGAGAGAGAGGTCTTCTCCTCAAAGTTTGCCTTCACGCCCCCCACCACTCTAGTTTCCTACCTCCCAAAGAAAAACAAGAATGTAGTTCTTCTGAGCACACTGCACAAAGACAGCGACATTAGTGATCGTGAGGACAGGAAGCCAATCATCATCCTGGAATACAACCGCAACAAAGGAGGTGTGGACAACCTAGACAAGGTGATTGGAACATATAGCTGCAGAAGAATGACCGCCCGCTGGCCCCTGGTCATCTTCCACAACATCATTGACGTGTCCTCCTGCAATGCCTTTGTGATTTGGAGAGATATCAACCCAACCTGGATGTCTCGTAAGCACAACAAGAGGTGGGTGTTCCTGGAGCAGCTAGGAAAGGCACTTGTAACTCCACTCATTGAAAGAAGGAAGCATGTCCCCCGCACAGAAGCCTCAGCAGCAGTTGTGAAAGCTATTCAGAGTGCAGCAGCTCCTGATCCATCTACCACAGCCACTTCCCCAACTAAGCCAAGTAAGAGGAAGAGATGTCAGTTCTGCCCTCAAAAGGACTGTAAAACACATACTGTGTGCTGCAGGTGTAAGAAATATATCTGCAAAGGCTGTGCACTTGCATACTGCCCTACATGTGCTAATTAATTGTATGGGTTATGTTATTTTTCATATTTTTGTATTGTACATTCTCTTAAATTGTTCACTGGAGAAAAGTAAAAGAAAATGAGTCACTGAGATGAATAAAAATGCATTCAAACTCCTTTTTGCACATTTTTTTATTTTCTTAAGCTATAGAAATTCAAGTGGAGAGGGAAAACTCAAGTATTCACACATTTTGTGGTGAACGACAATATACATGATGAAATTTGGTGTTTAAAATTCAATTAAGCTGCTTATATTGGGGGTTTAGTGAAGACGGGTCATTTTGACCCGGAGGACACAGGGTGTATACAGAAAATGAGGACGACAGGAGGGTTAAAATGGGACCTATGCTGTCCCTGGGTCCTAGGCTGTTTTATTTAGATTGAGACTAGTGGAAGGGGAGTTTTTCTTTTCTTTGTATTCACCAGGAATTGTTGTGAGTGTGCTTTTGTTGGGGAACACTCAGGTGCATTTAGTTGTATTTTCTTTATTATTCCTCCCCCAAACAGTCTAATTTTATCTAATCGGGTTTTAATTATTTTTCAGCTTTAAGGATCTCAGGACCAGCATAGACTCCCACTTTTAGAGTGGTCATTTGGTAAATAAAAGTGACTATTTTTGCTCAACTTTGTGAATTCAATAAACTGTAATCTGCAGTAGTGCTTCTGTCCATTTTTACAAACTTATCTGTGTGATTTGGTAAAAAAAAAAAAAAGGGTTTAGAGCTGTACCCAAGGTCACAATCTGGTGGTGTTGGCAGGATTTGTAAGACACTGGCACATGCTTGCAGGGGTTTGTTTTATTCAGTTGAGTAGGGCTAGGTAGGAGTATTTTTTTTTATTTATTTTTTCTTTAACTGAAATGGTAGCAGGTTCGGCGGGAAACACGCAGTCCAATCGTTCCGTGGTGGAACGTGAGAGGAACACTAACGCTAGGAACCATGGAGGAGCAACTTCAGGAGCTGATGGACATGATGCACCACCTTCGGGTGGAGAACCAAGAACTTAAGGAAAAGAGTTTATGGCTGATCAAGACTCTTTACCATCTACCTCTAGTGGTGTGAGAGGGAAGTGTCCCCAACCTGTCTCTGCAGCGGAAGTACCTGTGATGGAGCGGCTCTTTTACATCCCAAGGGAACGTAAATGTCCTGTTTTCAGAGGTAATGTTGAGATCGGGGTTATGGATTGGATGGAGGAGGTCCGATCCAGTGCACGGGCCAGACATCTATCTCTTCTAGACCAAGCCTATTTTGTGTTTGATCACCTGGAAGGTGAAGCCAAAGAGGAGATACGATATAGACCCAGGGCGGACAGAGAGGACCCTGAACGCATTTTTGCCATTTTGCAAGAACTGTATGGTTGCTTTAAGTCTTATGTAACTTTGCAGGGAGATTTTTTTTCAAGAAGACAGGAAGAGGGTGAATCATTAAAGGAGTTTTCTCATGCACTGTTTTGTTTAATGGAAAAGATTACTGCCAATGCACCAAATGGTGTTGCTGATGATGCTGTGCTTTTGAGAGATCAGTTTGCTGAACATGTTCTTGATCCTACCTTCCGTAGGGAACTGAAAAAGCTCATTAGAGAAAACCCAGAGTTTACACTTTTGGGCATTAGGAGGGAAGCAATTAGGTGGGAACAGGAAGGGCAACCAGCTGAAGTCAGAAAAAGAAGCTATTCTGTACCATCATATTGTGCCTTACACAGATCCCAAAGTAGAGCAGATTTAGAAGTTTCTTCAAGGGCTTCTGATTTGTCAGAAATGAAGGAAATGCTGTTAAAGCAACAGGAACAGATCAATCTGCTCTCTCAAAATGTATTGTTCTTGCAATCCACCTCAAGGTTTCCGCATCTGAACAGAACAACGCCTATTATTTGCAGGCGCTTCCAGAAACCTGGTCATATAGCCAGAAACTGTAACCAACCGAGGGTGAATCCTGCCCCCGCAGCATCCAAATCCACTGCAAGGACAGTCTGCAACTGCTCATCAGCAGGTGGGAAACTAGCTCCTTCTGTTTTGTTGAGCCACAATTCAGAAGGGAGCGGTCATGGCTCAAGTGGTCTTGAAAATAAATGCTCAGGGTCACTGTTGGTTGGCCAGTGTCCCACTGTACTGGTGAAAATGGGGGATGTTCCACTTCAGTGTCTTTTGGATACTGGTTCCATGGTGACAACAGTTGCGCAGAGTTTCTTTAGCCAACATTGTCAGGGCCCTTTGCAGGCCTGCTCTTGGCTTGAGCTTCATGCAGCCAATGGGCTTAGCATCCCTTATGTTGGCTATTTTGAAACTGATGTAGAGGTGTTGGGCAGGGTGGTACCCAGACGTGGTGTTCTGGTTGTGAAGGACCCGGTGGAACATTCCCCTCAGTCTACAGTACCAGGTGTATTGGGTATGAATGTTATTAGAGAATGTTATAATGAGCTCTTTAAACAACATGGTGCTGCTTTGTTTGAATTACCCAAGATCAGTCAGGCTGGATCTTCATGGCGCATGGCCTTTCAACATTGTCAAAGTGTCCCAGTACAAAGTGTTTGCCCTAAAATGGGAATGGTACGATTAAGGGGTCGCAGGCCAGTTAGGGTGCCTGCTGGCACTATAAGGGTTATTGATGCTGCCTGTTCTCGAGTCGAGTTTGACTCTATGGAATCTGGGCTCTTTGAACCACTTGTTAATAAAAGTTGCCTCCCAGCAGGGGTGTTGGTGTCCCCAGCATTAGTGACAGTGGTTAGGGGGATCACTTGTATCCCTATTGTTAATGTAGGTCAGGTGGTTGTGGTTCTTCATCCACGTACTCCAATAGGGACCTTAGGCCCTGCTAACATTATCAATCTCCTAGAAGGTGTTACAGAGGTGGTTGGCTCAGTGCAAGCTACTATTTCTTCCCAGCTCAGTTCCGTTGCACCTTTGTCAGACCCATTATCGGACTTGGATTTGTCAGCTTTGAATGACACAGAACAAGAGAAAGTTAGGTCTTTGTTAAGGAAATATGTGGATGTGTTCTCTGCTCATGAGGGTGATTTGGGTTGCACAGATCTGATAATCCATGAAATACCATTGCTAGATGATGCACCAGTACGTCAGAGGTTCAGGAGGATTCCTCCCTCAGAATATGAGGCTGTAAAGACCCACATTCGGCAGCTGTTGGCTAGCCAGGTGATTCGTGAGAGCAGTAGCCCCTACGCCTCCCCAGTTGTAATTATCAAGAAGAAGGATGGGAGCCTGTGTATTGATTATAGACAACTCAACAGGAAGACCCGTCGTGATGCCTTCCCTCTACCCAGAATAGAGTCCTTGGATGCTCTGTCTGGGGCTGTGTGGTTTTCCACTCTTGACCTAGCAAGTGAATATAATCAAGTGCCAGTGGCTGAACCTGATAAGATGAAGACTGCTTTCTGTACACCCTTTGGTTTGTTTGAATTAAATAGAATGGCATTTGGTCTGTGCAATGCCCCTAATACATTTCAACAATTAATGGAGCGAATGTTTGGGTCCTAACATTGTCAGTCTCTGTTGTTATATTTGGATGATGTTGTGGTTTTCTCTTCTTCAGTCGATGAACATCTGCAATGCTTGGAAGCTGTGCTAGACCGTTTGAAACGGGAAAGATTAAAAGTGAAGCTCGATAAATGCTTTCTTTAAGAAGGAGGTCAAGTATCTTGGTCATGTTATTTCCAGCCATAGGGTGTCCGCAGACCCAGATAAAACCTGTGCTGTAAAGGACTGGCCTCGTCCCACCACAGTTTCACAGCTGAGATCCTTCCTGGGGTTCGCCAGCTATTACAGACGATTCGTTGAAGGATTTGCCAAATTGGCAGCGCCACTCCATCAACTGGTTGCCGAGATGCAGAAGATACAAGGTCGTCGGCGACAACAGCACTTGAGTGACCACTGGTCAGAAGACTGTGAACAAGGCTTCAGTCAGTTGAAAAACAGGTTGGTTGATGCACCTGTTTTGGCATATGCAAATTTCTCTTTGCCATTTATCCTTGAAATAGATGCCATTTACAGCGGCCTAGGAGCAGTACTCTCTCAGGAGCAAGAAGGAAAGATCCATCCAGTTGCCTTCGCTAGCCGAGGACACAGATCAGCTGAGAGGAACATGTCCAACTACAGTTCCATGAAGTTGGAGTTCCTTGCATTAAAGTGGGCCATGACGGAGAAATTTCGAGACTATTTGCTGGGTCAGCAATGTATTGTATGGACTGATAATAATCCCCTCAGCCACTTAAACACAGCTAAATTGGGGGCAACTGAACGGCGCTGGGCAGCACAATTGGCGGATTTCAACTTTTCTATCCGTTATAGATCAGGCCGGTCAAATGTGAATGCGGATGCCCTTTCAAGGAAGCCACCAGCTGTAACAGAGGCTGACATTCCTCTGCCTGGGACCTCGGTTCCTTTGATGAAGCAGCCGAGCTGTCCAGATATAACCCAACATGTGCTCCAAGCTGCAGTGTCTGTCTGAAAGCGCATTGATCAACCAGTTGTGTGAGCTGTATGGAGTGCAGAAGACTCGTACCATCCTGAAGGTAACAGCCAATGTGAAAGATTTAATCGAACATTGCATGATTTGCTGCGAACTCTACCTATTGAGAAGAAGGGACAGTGGCCTCATTATTTGCCTCAGGTTCTGTATTCCTACAACACCACAATCCATCAGGCCACAGGTGAGTCTCTTTACCTTCTGATGTTTGGCCAAGAGTCATGTTTACCTGTCGACTTTCTCCTTGGAAGGGTTCCAGAGATCCGAGAGGGGCGGGTGGAGGACTGGGTACGGGAGCATAGGCACAGACTCCAGGTCGCCTTTGATGGTGCTCGAGATCGCCTGAAAATGGCTGGTGACCGTCGGCAGGAGCGTCATGATGCTGGAGGCCTAACCACTGAATTGTCTGAAAATGAACTGATCTACGTTCAAGATCACAGTAATAAAGGGAGGAGTAAGATTCAGGATTTATGGAATCCCATCATCCATACTGAGTTAAATCTCCTGGAGGTTCTGTGTACACTGTTGCACCCTTGGATAACCGTCAGAGGCTGAGGATCGTGCACCGTTTGATGTTGAAACCAGTCCCTGTGGGACTCTGGCCGCAAGAGCCCAGGAGAGGCAAGGACATTTCCAACACTAGGGAAGAGAATGTGGATGAGGAGCTGGATTTTGTCTATGTGATAACTCGATCAACTGGTGTGGAGGAATCGGCCTCTACAGTTCAGATGGCTGAAAATCAACGTACTCTCCCTGTCCTCCCTCCATCTGCCCCTACAGTTGCTCTTCAAGAGACTGGAGAAAGCTTTGTCCCCTCCGAAGGACAACAAGGAAAATGGCTGGTTATCATTCAAACCCCCATCACCTTCCAGAGAGGCCAAGATGTAGGGCAGAAGGGGCTACAGTCTCTCAGATCACTAGTGCTGGTAGCACTGTGGCTGACTTTTTTCAACCATGGTGTTAGAAAATCTGTATATTGACGGGCTGTCAACACAAAAAGCTGGGGTAGATTGTAGCCGGGGCATATTGTCCCCCCCGAATGTGTGCTGCTGCGCCCTCTTTCTCTTGTCCATATATGGAAGATGCGGTGACAGAGCACAGCTGGCTTGTTAGGGAGACAGGTAATTGGCATTTACATTTAAAAGCGGATAGATCGCTGAGGAGATCAGATGCAGGCTGATGACTCGTGCAGAGGTATGTTCAACATTGGTCGTGAAGTGAGTTTAGAATTTATGTCTGATTCCTCCACTGAATGTTGTAGGAAACAAACCTTAGAGAGTGACGTCAAGAGCGCAGTTTACTGGTTTTACTTGGTAAGGGCCGTTTCTTATGATTATCTGGCTGCTTAATGTTCTTGTTTAACTTGATTTTTGTGTGTAGGTTGGCCTGCTACTGTTTCAGTTTTTGATTTGTTTCAATTTCATTTTTTTTGTTTTAGTTTACTTACTTTTAGATGGTTGTTGTTGATTAAAAGAACTTTTCTTGTTTTGGTTTTGTTTAGGGAAAGGGAGTTTCTATTGTAGCCCGCTCGCTTGTTTTAAACTGGGACCTATGCTGTCCTTGGGTCTTAGGCTGTTTTATTTAGATTGAGATCAGTGGAAGGGGAGTTTTTCTTTTCTTTGCTTTTTTCACCAGGGGTTTTTGTGTGAGTGTGCTTTTGTTGGGGAACACTTAGGTGCATTTAGTTGTATTTGTGTTTTCTTTATTATTCCTCCCCCAGTCTAATTTTATCTAATTGGGTTTTAATTATTTTTCAGCTTTAAGGATCCCAGGGCCAGCATAGACTCCCACTTTTAGAGTGGTCACTTGGTAGAATAAAATTAATTGACTATTTTTGCTAATTTGTGAATTCAATAAACTGTTTGTAATCTGCAGCAGTGCCTCTGTCATTTTTACAAACTTATCTGTGTGACCTGTAAAAAAAGGATCTAGAGCTGTACCCAAGGTCACATGACAATATAGACATCAAGCCTGATGGCATCATGTAACAGACTGAATGTTCTGTTTTGGTGTTTTTGCTACTTTTTTGTGTGGGAAATGTTTGTTTTTTGGTGTTGATTCCCCTGATTGGTAGTCTCTGCTCCTTCAGCTGTTGTCTGTAGGACACACGGAGACTTTACGCTCTGTGTAGCGCGTAAAGTCGACACACACAGCGAGAAAAGGCAAAATAGAAGTGGTGTTTGGTTCTTCACCTTTTTATCAGCTTTATTGTGGCGCACTGTCTGCAGCCCCTGCAATTCCTAAAAGTTAAACAAGCGACAAACTGAACTAATCATCAAACTACAGCTCCTACAGCATATTTAAAATAAAACGATTGACCAATATAAGAGAAATTTGCCCCTTCTTGCATCTTGACAGAACTAACAGAAACAAAATTGTTTATAGATTTGTATCATGGAGAATTTATTAAACATCAGTTTTCTCCTCTTTATTTTAAGTCGTATTTAATATATCTGATAACAAATGATGGTGCTACGAATATTTTTGTGACAGATTTCTGCTCGTCCTGCATTGGGATAAAATGGTTTTCTGGACATAACTCAATGAATCACATAGTGACTAATGGGCGCTGTCCAATCCAGTAATGCATATCAATTAGTATGAAAGACATAAAAATAATTAAGTATACTATATTAAGAAATTATATTTAATCCTCAATGCTACATGAAGGTCATTTTGAAACGATGCAAGTTAAAAACAATATTTTGCAACAAGTAAATTAAGTCCAATGTTAGGTCTGTGTAAGTTTTATTTATTTATATATATACACACACTGACATATGCTGCCACCCCTGAAAAAATCCCTGCCCCCCTCTTGCCACCCCATAAATATTTTTCTAGCCCTTATTAACAGGTGCTCTGCTAATGAGTCAGTTTGCTGGCTGAACTCAATCACCATTTTATTGAGCTTATAATATTAACATTATTGCTATCAGTAACAATAACAGACATAATGGTATGTCAGATCAATATGCAGTAATAAATATGGATATTCAGGAATCAGGACTATATAGGATCCATCAAAAGAATAAAAAGGGTTCATTGTTCTAGACTTTTGTTTCAAAACGGCAGTGATGGATGTTTACACTACTACTAATAATAATAGATTTATTTTATAATGCCTTTTATATCTCGAGATCTCAAATGACTGGAAGTTCTAAAAATTAAAGTATTAATTAAAAATTAAAATAAAAGTCTAAGAAAGTGAACCCATTCGTACAAAGCTGATCTTGAAATTGCTGTGTGGCTCTTTACTGTGATATTGAGCTTTATTTGGCTCTTAATGCTGAACTTCGTTGCCCCTGACATGAGCTAAAGTTAAAAAATATATATTTTCAGGTACGATTTGAGTAATTTCAGTTATTCTATATATTACATTTGTTTCTTATATATATGTACACCGTAGGGGGGAATATGTTACAACACGGGAAGATAATACGGGAGCACGGCGGGAAAGAGGGGTAAAATACGGCAGTTCCCGTCCAAAAAAGAGGACTTGACAGGTATGTACGACACTCTTTGATGTTATAAATTCCCTCTGATTATCAATTGACGTCAACACTCCAGTCCGGTAGGTGGCGGTAAATGCCCTTTAAGTCGGTTTGCCAATCGCCAAAAAAACACAAAGGAAGAAATATCCCTAAGTAAAATCCGTTATGGCCGCCTGCGAGCGAACAGCAGACTATGGTATGTTAAAGTTTGACACCTGTCTGTGGCTATTCACTGAAAGAGTTGATATGTTTTAAGTATGCACAGTGTGGGGTGGTGAACGAAAGCAGCAGGAACTACATTCACTTTTCAATTCATCCTTCACTACATACAACATTAGCTTTTGATTTAAACCTTTTGACATGCAACTAATCTGTGAAAAAAGGGTTTGAATCTTTCGGAGCCCACAGCTCTATTCTACATCAAAAAGGATTTTAAGTTCAGTTTAGTTGAAACGAATTCACATTTAACTCAATTTTAAGACAAGCCCACAGATCAAATTCCTACCCGCACACAAACTCTCGGACTTGATCAAGTACAATAATACAAGGGACCAACACCAGCATGTATGCATGTTTTACGTGGAATAAAGCTTTCCATTATTATTCACACAGGGTCAGTAAACTTACTGAATAGACTTTTATGAAGTGTTTGTTCGCATTTTTTATTTTTTGCAGAACTGATCTGAAAAGTGTAAGCCGCAAAGGTTTGATTAACAATTAATTTGTCTATTGACTAATAGATAATTAGAGAAGATTTATATTAGAAAAAAGCCTTGGCTTCCTCCCACCTTTCATGTTCATAAATTTTATTTTCGTCTGTCAGATTCATTTCTTAGGTCTCTGCTCTGTTTGCTCTTATTTGTGCACTTTAGTAAGCCCTCCTTTAGATTTGTTTTTAAATGACTGTCCTTCAGGCAGGGACAGCATATTGGAGCCTTTGAGTTTTCCAGAGCTTGGAGCTGGAAGTCCCAGCACCCCCATTGTGGTGCAGCATCCCAGTGATGAGCTGCTGGTCTGTCTGTTTTGCTCTGAGTCTGTCCCGCTGCTGCAGAAAGACACCCTGCTCAGACACCTGCTGCTGGAACACAAGCTGGTCATCGCTGATATCAAGCTCATAGCCAGCCTCCCAAGGTAGAGCTCTTTGCCTTTGTATGGAGTAACAGAAATGTATGTGTGACCACACTGAGCTGTCTGAGTTCACTTTGTCAGGTACTTGGTTTACTGGAAGGGCAGGTTCCTTGAACAACCAGTCACAGATTTCTGCAGTGTCATAAAGACTAATTCCACTGGCCCAGTTGGTGAGTCCATTGGAACACAACAATTCATGACCTCCTCAAGAGGGACATCGTGACAATCTAATTAATATTTAGTGTCAAACATGGAGAAGCAGCATTCTGCTTCTGGAAGTTTGTTCAAATATGGAACAAACTTCCAGAAAACTGGAAAACAGCTGAAACATGATTTCCTTTACATCAAGTCTAGAATTCCACCTGTTTAGAGTTGCTTTAGAATCATAAACAAATGAACATTAACCAACATGTTGAATGTTAATTGATAATTTCAATGATGGCACTTGACAAAATGTAATGTCTGTTACTGGTTTTCACAACAGTTGACTGTATGATGTTTATGATGTTTAAATGTTTGCACTTTGAACTGCCCTGTTGCTGAAAAGCGCTGTACAAATAAACTTGATTGATTGATTGACAGAGAAAAGCCAGAATTCACTTTTACATTTAGGCTTTAATCAGTGTAAAAAAGGGAAGTTTGTGAACACGACTTAACTGCTGATAGCAAGTTATTTACCTTGCAGAGAAACGGGAGGATTACTTCCTACTATGTGACGTCCTCCCAGAGGACCGGATCCTTAGAGAGAGGCTCCAGCAGAAACGACTGGTGAGGATCAGCAACCCAACACTTTTTAAAAAGACAACTGGGACAGTTTTTCCAGCTACATCTTTGGAAATATGGTGTCATCAGTTTTGATGGTTCATTGTAAACAACAACAACAAAAAAAATACTACAATAAATTGTTGTTTTTGTATGTTGCAGAATATATATCAGGTAAGGGCAGGGACGGAAATTTAGTGCAGGATTGCAGCTATTGCAGATTATATTATTTATCCCCACAAATTTAGTCTAATGTAATTTCCTGCATTCCATTCCTGGATCAAAATTCCTTAAGCGCTTTAAAACAGTGTGCTGAAACAAAGTACGGCACACAGCTACAAGCTGTAAAAATGATATACCATATATGTACATACTTACTGCTGCTAATATATGATGTGTCAGAGCACATCAGAGTTCTGTCAATTTATAAAATTCTCTCTCAGATTTGCTTTCTTAAAAATAACACTTTACTTTAGGAGGAGGTCCTAGAGCAACAGCAGAAGGAGCGTGACGACTGCTACTTCCATCGTCTATGTTTATTCTGCAGTGAGGAGTGCACTGGAAACAGGTCAGAACGCACCAGGGTCAACACTAAGAGAGTGCATGTGTGATTTGTAAGGATGATAGGTTGATAGTGACGACTCCTTAAGTCCTGCAAACAAACTCCGATAGCAGGAGTTCTCCCTGCAATTGGTGGGTCGCCTGTTCGATCTCTGCTCCAACCGTCTGCCTGCTCCACCTCGCCCTCAGAAGGCTCCAACCGCCTTCTGAGGGTGATCAGAAGGGATCGATGGCTTGTTTCTGTCAGTCTGCCCCAGTGGCTACAGTCCAGTAGCTTGCCATCATAAACGTGTGAATATGTGCATGAATGGGAATGACTGCAAGTGTCTTTGAGGATCCTGAAAAACACTATACAAGTCTGATGTCATTTGATTTCATTTAAGGAAATGATTCATGTGGACAAGTTTGAACAGCTCTACTCAGCTTGAGTAAACAGACATTTAGTTATCATATTATTGATCCTTTCCATATTCTGTGTTCAGGGCATGTCTGCTGAACCACATGGCCAGAGAACACTCTTTCAGCATTGGGCTGCCAGACAACATTGTGTATTGCAATGAGTTCTTGGACACACTACAATATAAACTAGACAAGTAAGAACTGACTCTATAGCAGCTTGGTTTCTCTGAAAAACTGCTAAATAGATTTTTCAATCATCCACAGATAAGCAGTGTCAAATGGTTACAATGAGAATAACTTTGGAAATATGGTGTTTTATTTTTAATCGGACGTTGGGGGGGAGAAACCACAAGGACACCATCTGAAGCCTGGATTTCTCTGAGGGTCCTCACTGTTCACAACTAGAACTCAATATGTAGGCTTAAAACATGGTAGAAGTTGATGTAAAAAAACCAAAACAAAACTAGTTTTGTTTTTTCCCATACTGTCAGGACATTTCTCATGAGAACAGTTACACGCATACTGTCAGGACATCTCTCATGAGAACAGTTGCGCACACACACGCGTGCGTACACAGTCGTGTCTCACTATACTGTGTAAATTTGCATTGTGGACTTGCACCTTTTCTCTAAGTCTAATCTCCAGTATATGTCTAACATGAACTCAGTTCACCTCAGTATCATTAATAATAGTGGAAAGTCTGACTCAGTTGTAGAAGTCGTCTGATTTTGCTTTTTTTAATCACATTTAAATATTTCTAATCATAAAGCAAATTTTAATATCAGACATTCTGAGTAAATACAAAACTGCATTTTTCAATTAATGAGTTAATTTATTAATTTCATATGTCCTTTAAACCTAAAAACTGTTTGTGTCAACTCTCCATGGCAGCGACTTCCATCAAGTGTTTGTGATAAGTATCAATGAACCTTGGCTCACTTCTCTTTTCAGAATAGTTTAAATTCAGCCACATTGGAGACGGTTTGAGTCTAATGTGAATCATTTTTTCACATGATGATCTGAAAAAATGTGCCAAAAAAAACCCATTACAACTTTACAAATCTGTAAGAGGACATTACATGTTGTCAGCTCTGTACATTCAACTGTTAGCAAATCCTCATGTGTTTCCAACTATCTCCTGGAATATGGTTAAGCTAGGAGGATCAACAATTTCAGGTCAGACTTTATCAAAAGGCCATTGTTATGGCTTAAATAGGAACCTCCGAAGTTGTCAAACTGCCCACTATCCTGAAAGGTGACATATGGCACTCTGACAACTTCATTTAAGATTAAAGTTTTGAAATTGTCAGATTTAAACACATCTGCAAATGATTAAAGTTCTGCAGTGGCCAAATTGTGTTTCCTGACTACTTGACTGAGTTCTTTAAGTTGAAGAAAGTCAGACAGACTTGGTTGCTCAGTGTGAAGTCCTAGCTGTGCTCCTTAAACATTATAACAATGATTAAAATCAGTCATCATGTTGGTTGGATTATTTTGAAGATACAAACATAGTGTGGTTGATTTTAAACGGTTATGTTTTTAGTTTTATCTTTCTGTTGAAACATGGTATTGCATCAGTTCACAGTATTTCTGCATGCTATAAGTTATTGCTCTCATCTTTACCATTCGTATGGTTTCAGCATACTGTAGTTACTGGTTTTAAAACTGTTTCCATTTAGTTTATTTTTCCTGTTACATAAAGAAGATGTATTTTCTCTCCTCCGTAAGCCTGCAGTGTTTGTATTGTGAAAAAATCTTCCGTGACAAATCTACACTGAAGG
Organism: Poecilia reticulata; assembly: GCF_904066995.2. NCBI lineage: Eukaryota > Metazoa > Chordata > Actinopteri > Cyprinodontiformes > Poeciliidae > Poecilia > Poecilia reticulata. The sequence goes on from NC_088835.1 coordinate 308,578, forward strand.
ACCATATGAGGAAGAAAGCTCACCGTCGCATCAATGCCAACAACCATGAATACGACCGCTTTTATGTGATCAACTATCTGGTAAATTGAAATAAGACTTCAGTTACAATTTTCTTGTTTCAGGATTAGAAAGTCAGAATTCTGTAGCAGTAATCGTCTTCTGTGTGAAATGAATTTTGTAGGAACACTGAAAATAAATCACACATCATTTTACTGAGCTGTCAACTCATTCACCTTGGCTGATGAGCTTTGATTATCCCCTTCTTGAGATTAGGAATGTTTTCCTACCCAGAGTTCCACAACAATCGCTGTATTACAAGTCACTAAGATGACCTGAAGCAGTTTAATATCTCTTCTTTTTCTAACTTTGTTACCTGACCCAAATATAAATGTAGAAAATTGCATGTTGTTTGAATTTTTAAAACTTTGTTCGACTTTCACTTCCACACTAAAACTGAGTGAGGAAGCAAGGTGAGGCAGCTTTGTTTCAAGAATTAAATGCATAAAAACAGGTGGTTTTATTCATGTATAAACAACGAAGGGAAGTCAAAATTTCAGAGGCCTAATCCACAAGCAATTTGTTCAAAGATAAAAGTTTGAGAAGAGTAGGTCACACTTTTATTTTTCCTTTCGTCCTTTTCCTGTATCTTGACTTTGTTCTTAACTTGAGGTGCTAATGAAGAAGTCAGTGCATTCTGCTCATTACTTGGTTCTCTTGTAAGGAACTGGGAAAAACCTGGGAGGAGGTTCAGAGTGAGGACGACCGGGAGCTGGTAGATGTTGAAGATGAGTAAGTATCTTCATCAAAATCTACATGGAGAATTTCAGGTCGGACGCCTGGGTTTTTCTAACCGCATCCAAACAGCTGGATGCCAAAAGCTAAATCAGTTTTAAACATGGAATTGAATGACACATGGACAAAATTGTTGATATCCCTCAGTGTTGTAATGTAATGCAATGCATCTATAATGTACATACAATGGAGGGTTTTGATATGGGTGATATGGGTAGTTGCCCAGGGTGTCATCAGTAAGGGGTATGACACCCAAAAACTACAAAATAAAATATATCTCATCTGTCAGTTGTCCCCTGAACAGGTTTGCTACTACTTGGTTTGCAAGTGGAGTGGAGTAAGTTTCCCTTAGTTACTGAGACTATACTAACTGCATTCTGATGCAAAAAAAATCAGATAATTGCTTCCTTGCATTGCAGAAGGATCATTGCAGATTTGTTTCCCATTAGCAAATCCGGCTCTGCACCAACATTCAGTTGAAATGTCAAAGCCACACTGCTTGCATGGCTCTCGCACTCAACAGGAATTTATAAAAGTAGACAACTTTGTCCACATGTGTGTACATCCACGTCATACAAGACCATCTCTTTTTTTTTTATGAAGGGTGTGAATTTGCTTGCTCTCTCTGACTAACATTTACGTCCACAGTGACTGGTCTGACTGGCATGCCCATCCTGTTTCTGCCGTTTGTCTCTTTTGTGACCATCAATCAGAGACAATGGATCAGATTTATATACACATGAAGGTAAAGTATGCTTATGAAAAATACAGAGATTTTAGAAAAGAAAAGAAGCAGTGTTTTCTTTTTTTCAATAGCAGGTTGTTGAACACAATTGTGATCGTGTCTCTGATTCTGTTGTCGGGTTATTTTTGTAGGACTCCCATGGTTTTGATCTTCATAACTTAAAGATGGAGCTAAGTAAGTAAAATATGTACACAGAACATTATCACCAAGCAGCAACTTTTTATTACCCTAATTATCAGCTTGATTTACAAAAGAGACTATATATACCACCTCCTGTCAAATTTTAATCGGAGTTTGATGGATTAAACGATATCAAAGCCCGCCCCCTTTAACTACCCCTCTCCCCTCCCCCTCCCCCATAGGACGTTTGTGACCTCCTGACCTTCCCCCATGGAAAGTTTGTGACCTCGTGACCTTCCCCTATGGAAACTTTGTAACCTCCCCCCATAGGACGTTTGTGACCTTGTGAACTTCCCCTATGGAAACTTTCTGACCTCTTCCCCTCCCCCAATAGGACGTTTGTGACCCTGTGACCTTCGATACCCTTCAGTCAAATTTTAATCGCAGTTTGATGGATTAATTGATATTAAACCCCTCCCCCCCACACTTCCTGTGACCGGAAATTCCCCACCCCACGAACAAAAACTTTAATCATACGCGGACCTCCTGACTTCCCTCGGTGACCATCTGCTCGTCGTTAACTCCTCCCGAACTCTTTGAATTAACCAATAGAAACGGAATCATTTACTTGTAAGTGAATAAATAAATATACTATATTATAAACCATGTTGAGTTAGATTAGGAATAATGTAACTATCTCAGGTTTTAAACAGTTTGTCTTTTTGCTGCGTGTGCATGCGTGTGTATCTGTCATTAAAGAGGGGGGCCGGGAAGTCTTGCTGCGGGTGTGCGTGCGTGTGTGTCCTCAAGCATGAGAAACCGGCAGAATACGTCAGACATTCCTTCTGACAATAGCTTACAGTGCATTATTTGATGTTGAACAACAGACTTATAGCTAGGTATGAGGAATACCTATGAAGGAAAACAACAGTGTAACTGTTTTACTGCAAATATTTAGCTTACGGTGCGTTATTTGGTGTTGTTGAACAACAGACTTATAGCATGGTAAGAGGGACTGACCTCTGTCCAGCACAGCAGAGTGTGTGTGTGTGTGTGTGTGTGTGTGTGTGTGTGTGTGTGTGTGTGTGTGTGTGTGTGCGCGTGTGTGTGTGTGTGTGTCCGTCCCTGCATAAGAGTGGGTAGAAACCTCTGAATGAAAACAACAGTTTAACTGTTTTACTGTAAATATTTAAGGTAGCACGACTAGTTAGTGCTGACTGAGTTTGTAATTTCCTTCATCCGTTCAGAAAAGTCACTTAAATTTTAAACTCTATAGATACTTTTCTGTAACACCTGCTAGTGTGATACATTTCAGTAAAAGTTCCTAATCTGTAATTGTATTTCTTAAAGATATGTGGCAAGTAGTAAACAGGCCTACATGAAGCTACTCAAATTTAACTTTTAGTTTTCTGCAATGAAAGTGAAAGACAAACTCTGACATCACTGCCTTTCCAGGATTTGTCCTCGCATCATTGTGAATTCTACTTTGCTTCAGTCTTTTTCCTGCTGTTGAATCAACACTGATCTTCTCAGTGCTTCATGCTTTCTCCAAAATAGTAAAGGTTGGTTGAAACTTATAGATTTTTTTTTCTTCAACACTTGCTAGTGTGATACATTTCAGTAAAGGTTCCTCATCTGTAAATGTATTTCTTAAGAATATGTGACAGGGACTAAACAGGCCCAGGTGAGGCTACTGCTCATATTTATCTTTCAGTTTTCCCCAAAGTTTAAAGTTTTTACACTGCACCACCACGCTCCAAGAGTTGCTCCAACATGGTAAATTGTTTTGTTACCTTTAAAATTATGTACAGCTTTTGTCTCTGACTTATACGCTGTTTGTTTTTTGACACTAATGATTCTTTCCTTCCATCTGTTATCTTACATGCTTAAGTGTGTTCACAAACAAAATATAGTACACCTGTAGTTGTTAAGGTTTCATTACTAAAAACGTATAAATGATCAATGTCAACCATCAATCTGTATTAAAATATTTAGTACAATTTCTATTTATTTAGATTTGATGTTTTGATGTGAACACTTAGATTTCTATCAATTTATTGAATGATGCTCTATGTAAATATTTATCAAACTGAATGATCATTCAGGTTTTATATAGTTTTTGCTTTCCTTTCAATGTTTGTTGCACAAACTCAAATATACTGTATGCTGGCTATCGACCAACAATTCAATCAGTGAATCTTATTTTTTTCCCTCAAGTAGCCCCTCTCACAGAGACTTACTTACATCTTTTGACACTTGGTCCTACTTATAATAACATTGACTTGCTATTGCTACACTTTACCTAAATAATAAAACATGCTCACTACACAACCAGGCTCCGAGAGTTGGTCACAATGTGGTAAATTGTTTTGTTACCTTTAAAAGTATCTACAGCTTTTGATGCTGTCTGTTCACTAATGTTCACTAACAGACAGTAACTGATAAGTAACTGTAACTGATAAGCTTATAAATGATCAATGTGAAGCATCAGTATGTGTTCAAGAAGATCATATCAGTCAGATTTCGTAAAATATGATACTGAAAGGAATCAAAATTATAGTTCACAGAAAGGTAATGTATCCTTTTTAGGGAGCTTCGACTGTATGAAAGGAATGATTGAAATATACTATGAAAATATTCTATTTGCAGAATCCTGATAATAAAACTTCAATTGTGAACTGAATAATTAGATTGCAATTAGACACAAAAGAATCGACTGTTGATTAGTAATTATACTATGGAAATAACTAGCAAAATCTGAACAAGCAAGAAACCTGACTACCTCAAGAGATTTCACTCGTAATGAACCGTCTGACTTTCTTTAGCCGACTAAATTTAATCTTACCAAATTTTTGCCAATGAGTAAACAGGTACTGAGTTTGAAGCGGGTCAGATGCCTCCAGCCGTCTGCTAAAGCTTGACCCCGGCCTTCCTCACTGTAAAATAAAACATCCTGCTTAATAAAAGAGTTCAAGTGAACATCACTTAATTCTCATCAACTTGTTGTTTGTACTCATCTTAAACAAGCGGCAGGAACTTTTGGATTTAAAAACAAAGAAGAAAAAAAGATGCTTTACAAGTTTATCTATTTAAGTTGAGTCTGCAACAACTAGAATAAAATAAAAAGTGGTGAGAATTTTGAGTGGTAAATGTTTAACATTTTAACATACACAGACATTACTCCATTTCTACTCAAGCAAACCAAAAGGTTTTGAACAGTACCACTATGTCAAGTAATGACATGTAGTAAATATATTGCTGCTGCTGTAAGCAGAAAGTAAAATAAATTTTGCATTGAATAATATTTTGGATGAGTTTCCAAAATCACACAATGTAACTACACTTGTCTTTTACATGTTGCATTAATTGAATCTTTTGAGACAATTGGTTTGCATAAAACTACAACCTATTTTCCTGCTCCACATACTTGGCTAGCAATTTGCCATTTAGCTTCCCAGTCTGAACTTCTGGACAATGTCTTGATTCAATCAAATCTTCTATCCTGTATCTCCTGTACTCTGATATTCTGCAGAATTCATTCTGTGAAAGCTTTGCTTGCTGGTCTTCTTCATGCTTTGAATGCAGTATCTGGTTTCTCTTACTTTAAACCGCCAAACTTGCACCTGATTGGCATGTTAGCCTTTCGATTCCCTCCCAGTGAGGCGGTGCTTCACAAAGCAAGCTGTTTGTCAAACTGTTGATCTCCCTCAGAAGACATGGTGACTGAGTTTTAGACACTAGTAGACAGCTCATCCAGCTTTTTACTAAGCGGCAGTCCTAAAAGTATATATATCTTTAAACTATGAATAAATACGTACAATTTTATAATTATTCGATCCAGCGGTTATAGAAGTTTGATAATGCAATTCAGGGATTGTTGTTTCTTAATGTCAGTGTTTCTGCTACTGGAGTGAGACAGTGAGAAGACAAGGAATAGGGTTAGAAGAGGATTTAGAAATACAAAGATGATAGTTGTATTTACTGGGAGAAAGACTATGACTAGTTATCAGGACAGAATGAGACCCGTAAAACTGTGGGGTCCATGCAGTTATCTGCAGTCATCTGCTCCAACAATTTATTACCCTTTAGGAAATGTTTGGACACAAGGAGCAGGAACATCACAACATCCAATGTATTTTTCATCCTTATATAAGTGATTTAAAACTATTTTTAATTTTTGATACCATACGACAGAAAGCAAAGTTGTGCATGAATGTAAAAGTCAATTATTTTCTTCACTGATAGAAAAGTGAAATGTGTTTATTATGAGTAGGATTAACTGAGCTGAAGGAAAACAAAGGAGAAATAAATATTCATTGATACAGAACCGAATCAGGAAATATGAACTTATGAAACTATTGAGACCTTCAAGAATCTTATGTTGTGTAAGATATTTAAGAAAATAATACTGAAACCGCACTCATGAATTTCTTTATTTGACTGTTATCTAAAATATGGTACTTTTTTATGTTGAACACCAGACATCTCACTTAGTTCCACGACTGCAGTGGATTTTATAGTCAATGTTTAAAGCAGCACTGACTCTGAAGCGATGGAGGAAATTTACGTCAACATGGAACCCGTTAGACAAACTGCATCTAATCACACAGGTAAGAAAAACATTACAGATAAATCTAGTATGAACTGCATTACATTTTGCTAAGGTTCAGGTTTTTCTTAAGGTTCAAGCAGCTCCAAAGAGAGGCTCTGCCTCACTGTGGCTTTGGGAATCCTGAATGTTTTACTTTTGGCCGAACTCATCGTCATCAGTGTACGCAGTGAATCTTGTTCTAGTCATCTTTTAAGGATGAGTAAATTTTAAGAGTAAATTTTGTTTCTGTAATAAAAAATATCATCAGCTCTTCTGAAATCAAACTGACCAAATAGCAAGGGTTTGAAAGGCATAAAGCTTGGTGACTCAAAGTGTTTCAGAGGTGAATCATTACACTGTGTTACATGAGTTTGATTTATTTTCAGCAACGGATGCATTTTCAGCCATTTATGTCTTTAATATCTCCTCTTTTCACACTATCTACCCAACGATTTATTGTTTAGTGTTACCTCAGTTTAAATTCTACAACCATAACCAAAATCATGAAACTATTTTATAAGTCTTAAGTGAAAATACTTCTATTTTTTTCCAGCTCATGACATGACAGCAGATTTTTCTGACATTAGTAACTTTCTGACTGAGCAGAACAGCGACGGCAAGTTTCCCTCCACGAACGCTAACTTCACTGAAACGACTCCACGAGCTGAAGACACTTTAAGGTTTGTCAAAACTTTGATAAAATGTGGATCTCATTAACATGTCTAGAACCTTTTCCCCTCTGAATTGTAGAGTATAACTAATAACTTTCCTTTTGTGGCTAAATGAATGTAATGTAAATGAATAACTTTTAATTTATTAAGTACTGTATCATTTGTGTGTTCTAAAAACAACAATGTAAAAGAAACAAAACTTTGTTTTTTTTTCTTACAGAACGGACAAACATCAGTTGTTCCTGTTAATTCAGGAGCTGCAGAAGAAGAGAAGAGCAGATCCAGTAGAGATTAATGATTAGGATTTGTGTTCAGTGTGATATTATTTACCGACTATCATGTAGCTTATTAGCATGGTGTTACATAAAACCTAAAGATAAAATGTACACTTGTGACTTATAAAGTAACAATTTCACCGGTTGCTCTCTGTGTTTTTCTTTCTTGTTCAAACTCTGACATGTTAAACAAAAGTTGGAGGATGGTTGTGGGGAGGATCGGTTCAGCATGAGGCGTTCTGATTGCGTCTTAATGTGACTTTTACTACGAGACTTTATGGAACTCCAGTTGTGTCCATTAATAAAGATACAAAAAAAAGAAGGCAGCAAATGTTCATGTTGGTTCCACAGGGTTCCCCTGAAAATATAGATCAAATCAGACTTTACAGGGTAAAAGTAATTTGAACAGGGGGGAAGCATATAAACAAGTCAAGTCAATGACATGATACAATCTGCATTTTTAACTCGGATAACGTAACTTTTTTTTTACTGACTTGATACATTTAAATTGCTGCACTGTTAAGTAGAATGGAAATGACTTTTTTGTAAATTGTCTCGAGATTACCTATTGTAAATTAGTGTGATATAAATCAACTGAATTGTTTTAAGAAATGTTTCAATTTGCCCAACGGACTGGACCGTTGGTATGGACATACCATAGCCTGGAGTCTGAGCAGGTAAAGGTCACCTCTTGCGATAAGAAGCTGTTGTCAGAAAGCGTGATGTTAAGTTACACTTACGAAGCAATTTTCTAAGACGCTAGTCATAATATCCTGTTCAACATAATTCTCAGTAAACAGAGTCTAAAAAGTCTAAAAACGAGCATAAGAATCACCATAAAGTCATGAGAAGAAATCCTTGTGAAAACATTCTTGCTCCTGAATCTGGCTCAGGAAAATAAAGCTAGATGAGCAGACTCTTCCACAAATTAAATTTACAGATTCACAAGATTTTAATAAATAAAAAAAATTATGCATCACTAATGTATTTCATCTGCCTCATGTTCTTTGTTGGATAATTTTTGTAGCTTGATGTACTAGTAGTAGTAATATCATGTAGTGCCATAGTGAGAGAGAGCAACATCAATGTCTGCATTAAGTTTTGCATTTGAATCAATGGCAGGAAACTGAGTTGTCATTGTGGAACTTTTACTCCATAGATAAAAGTGCTACAGAAGGTTCTATATTTAGAACCTTGTAAATACACAATGCTGTATTTACCCCCATTTTCCACCCTCATTTGCTTATTTTACATCAATGGGATGTTAAAAGTCTTGTATCTAAACATCTTATGGGGAGGTTTTTATAATTTCCTTAGTTATTGTTTCTTTAAAACTGTTTAAGGAGCGTTGATTTCATTCAGAATACAAAAGATTATAAAGGAATATAAGCTAAAGAAAAAAGAAAAAAAACAACAAAAAAAACAATGGAAATGTACTAGATGGCATACATCCTGCAGCTTTAACCCAACACAGGGCAGGCTGTACACTGTGATGGAGATATTTGTCTCTTTAAAGACCTGTTCCAGGATCTTTGACACTTTTGACCACTGCAGCTGGTCCAGGCCGCAACCAATTCTGAGGGGTAGACACAAGAAATAATTGTTACAAGACTAACAATTATTTCCAATATAGAAGAAGATTTAAGGATATTTACTATAGTTATGTATCCATAGTAGTTCCTACAAACCGGGGTATTGATATCCTATTGACACCATTTTGTAAGCAGTGAGACTTCATGTCTTCCAGACTCTGTCTCAGGATGACATACGTGGGTTTTTGGCTGGCTTTTTTCTTTGTGATCTGAGACACATAATAGGAAAGATACATTTACCAGATTGAATAATGAACCAACTTTGGTCTTATGCAGTATAATTGACCGTGGTATATTTACCAGGTAGTAGATGAAACGTTGATCATGTGGCTGGACAGCACACTGTCCTGGCAGCTTCTCTATTAGGACATGCGTAAAAAATACAAAACAAAATATGATTTAGCACTTGCTGTTGAAATCAGACATTTGAACAAACTGCATAAACATGAAACATTTTTTTTACCAAACAAAGACTTTTGTAACTTGTCTGACTCACTCTGCTCCTTTAACTCCTCGACTCATCCAAACTTCTTCTTGAACATCACCGCTATGCCTGCTCCCATGCGAGTCTTCACTGATGCAAGGATTCATCCCGAGGGCAGGAGAACAAATCTCCAGTGATATAGTTCAATGTCCAGCTGGTTGATCGATAGAGTTTCTCAGTTTTGCACATGTTGATACTTTCTTCAAGCAGACTTGGAGAAAACTATAACACTAAAGTACCAAGTTGGTAACAGTGCTACTACAACCTTGCTTAACTCCTCTCCATCTACCCCAACACTTGGTTGTGTCACTCTGTACCTTAAAGCACCACCCACTTTAGCTGAATTTTTATTTTTTTTTTCAAATTGTAATTTTCCAAATTAGCTTTTTTTACATGTCTACTGAGACATATTCAAATTACGTCTATAGGGGACATGGACATAAAGTCCAGACTTTCGGTTTTCACTGGAGGGTATGAAGTGGATGAAGGCTGTTTAATTTCAGCTCCTTAAAATTTTGTGTTTTCCAAAAACCAATAATTGTTTGTTTGTATGATAATAAGAGTCTTCAGTTTAGTTTTAAACTAGAGATTCTTTAAAAAGCCGGACAGTTTAGTCAATTACTAAATATGACTAGTGTCATTTTTTTCATCTTGTCTTGATGTCTTCTCCGTCAGATCTCAACTTCTACCAGCAGGTGAAGCTGGTCAACTTTATCCGGCGGCAAATCCACCAGAGCCGTTGCTATGGCTGCCAGAAGAAGTTTGATTCCAGAGCAGACATGATGGACCACATCTCTGAAGGGCATGTAATGAAACTGCCAGAGATGTCCACCTGGGACCAACCACAGTAAGTCCTACCAAGAACATGATGCTTCATGATGCTTTGTATTGAATCTGAGTAATCCCATCTTTAAGATAACATACTTTAAAGTTTGGTTCAAACTCAGCTAAACTCTCTTCTGAATCTCTGATCTCCAGATATTATTTCCCAACATATGAGAATGATGCCTTCCTGTGTACACTGTCTGACAGCAATGACGATGAAGACAATGAGCCATGTCACAATGAGGACATACCTGTAATTGCAGAGGACATATCTGACTTGAGGGTTCTGAAACAGAACAGCGTCCTCAACCAACTCCTGAAGAACAGAGGCTGTTTCAGAAAAGACGATGCATAGACTTGTGGGTTTTTTTGGGGCTTTTTTTCTGAAGTGTCTATTTTGGATAAACTTATGCTCGAGCTCATTATGATACCTGGACAAATGACAACATAATTATTTTCTATCAAGACTGATTTTTCATCAGTAACATACTGTATGGTTTGCTCAGTACTGCTTTGATATCCATTAAAATGTGTGCACAAGCACCACATTCTTTCAGTGAAGTAGAAAATATTGACTGCATAAATGTATCAGGGTTACAGTTGTTCACTACTCCAAGACAAATGTCCTCATTTTATTTGAATGTCCACATTTCATATAATTGAAGTAGAATTCACATGGAAAATGAAGGACCAACGGGCTCAAAATAAGTCACAGCAGGTCTAGCAGAGCATACGGCATCCTGCACTGACCCCCTCCTGGTGGAAAAACTGAATCTCTTTTTTTCTTTTTGCAAGAGTTGAAGTGGGATGGTCACACACTTCCACAAAACACTGCCAGTCTCACAGTCCTCCAGCTCTTACTCTTCAGGTACACCAAGTACGTCGGATACTCAAGAGTACGCCCAAAAACGTCACCTGGACCAGAAGAAGTACTTGGGAAAGTGGTGAAAGCCTGTGCTTACCAGCCAAGTATAAAGCAGCCGGGATGAGAATCAGTACCTCCTAATCCGAGACCACGGTCTTGTCCTGCCCCAAGTGGAGGAGTTCAAGTATCTAGAAATCTTGTTCACAAATGAGGGAAAAATGGAACAAGAAATTGACAGGCGGATTGGTGCAGCATCTGCAGTGAAGTAGACACTCTACCAGTCGGTTGTGTTAAAGAGAGCTGAGTCAAAAAGCAAAGCTCTTGATTTACTGGTTGATCTACGTTCCTACCCTCATCTATGGTCATGAGCTTTGGGTCATGACAGAAAGAACGAGGTCACGGATAAAAGCGGCCAAAATGGGCTTTCTCCATAGGGTGTCTAGACTCTCTCTTAGAGATAGGGTGATGGTTCATTAGTGTTCTGAGACACTAATGATGGTGGTACAAAAGTGAGCCTTTGTATACATTTAGAATTTTTTTTTTTCTTTCCATATTTAAGGTTTCACTATATCTTCCTAACAGTATAATGAGACAGGTAATCTATGATGAACCAGAGAAGCTTGATTTTTTTTTTTCCTCAAAGTGGTCCTACTGCCATTTGCAGAATTCAAACACACCTCTCCGTCAAAAACAACCAAAGCTAGGACTGTCTTAGCAATGTCAACACTTGCGTACACACTGCTGTGACATGATGATGAAGGCCTATCAGAATATCCTACATTAGAAAATGAACATAATTTAACCTTAGACTTAAAATTTTTAAAAGCACTTTTTCATCTTAGTGTTTGCATTTTTTCCACAATCTTTCACTGACATATGTGTATTATTTGATAACCATGATACAGACCATACTACTGTATTTTGTTTATTAGGTGCCACAACTCAGTGAGTAATCGTAAAAACTATAGTCATTTTGCGATCATTTTCGCAAACTTAACAGAATTTGCTGCTGATCATAGTAACAAAGACAGAAACTGAAATCCTGACAAATGATCCATTGTTTAATGTTAATATATCACTTGGCTTAAAAAATTCAGTAATTTTAATGGTTTTCATAAAACTATATTTTGTACACAATTGCTGTACACCAAAATCATTTTATTGGGTATTTATATTTACAGACCACTGACTGTAGACTGGACTGTCCTAACGGACATGACACTGCTCAGTCAGATAAATGCTTTACTGGCAAGTCTGTCATTCATGTAGCTGGAGGTCTTGTTGTCTTGCAGCAGTGTTTTGGTGACATCATAGAGATTCTGCTGGTAGGCCAGTCTGTAACGGGTGTACACATCATCACAGTGGTTGAGCAGACGCTTCACATTGGAACAGACGCTACTGGGGATGCCGTCCAGCCTGGAATGACACACAGAACAACCTTCAGAGTTATAGAAGACATAATGTCAAAAACCATTCTTAGACATGTATTTTGGCAAAGGCTGGGGAAGAAAATCCACTATGACTTACTTTCTGAAAATGTCTTCAAATAGGGCAGAGGTGAGAGGACGGTGGCATTTCAGCTCCTCAAGGTAAGCAAAGTGTCCCTTCAGAGCCACTTTCTGATACAAAATCTCAGCCCAGTCTGGACTGTAGCTATACGCTTCTGCGACAACAAACACCTGAGACACAGGAAGCAGAATAAGAGCCCCCAAGGGCCAAAACTTACAATTGCCTACATTAGATGCCTACATTTACTCTCACACAAACACAACCAAACCCTCTCATAAACACTATGATCACAATGTTTCACACAAACGCCATCAAACTCTCTCACATATAGAATCAAGCTCTTTTACATATCAGTTAGACCATGCTTTCAGAGCTACCTGTTTTATTGGAATTTAAGAAGGCACGGCTGAAAGCAGATTTAGAGAGCAGAGGGATGCTGCACACCTGGTAGCACTGTGGCAGAGCCATGATGGCACTGTGCATCTCTGCAGGCTTTAGGTTTATGATGCGTAGGTTGGATCCCTGGTTCAACAAGTGGAGCTGAAGAGTGATCAGTTTGGCTGCACGTACACAACGACCAGCCTGATGTACACAGGAGTCCTGGTAGGGACACACAACCACAAACAATGACAACTGATCAGGAACCATAAAGTTATTCCTAAGTGTAGAAAAGGAAGTGGAAGTACCTTGGAGAAACTTTCTGCAGCATCCTTTAGCAGACCCAACACCTTGACCAATGAGTTCTTAAGATCAGGAGTCACAACTGTATAACAAATTTAACAAGAGTGAAACTTATTCTGTAATCACAGCAGGTAATTTGTAACGTTTGATTTTGCTCTGCTCACCCCAGTCCTGAGATTCAATCATCTTCAGCTGTGTCCTGGCAGCTATTTCATGGTTTTCTCCAATTTCCCTTCTCATGCTGAAACACAGCGCCACCATGTTGTGCTTCTCACTGTCAGCAGGGAGGCAGCGTTTGATGTAATCCAGCAGAGAAGTCTTCAAACTTGAGCTCTGCAAAAAAGAAGGAAATAAATTGGGGCTGGGAGGCTGATATGTTGGGGAAGAACAAGCTCTGGCTGCTCATAGAATTATAAACGGGACTTAAAACCTCTAAATTAAAGTGGCTAATTCAAAAAAGTTTAAATATTTCATTGTATGCATTTAATGAAATTTTTGTGTGTGTGTGCATGTGTGTGTCAAACCTGTCCTATGTCTTTGTCCACCTTCTTTCTCAGTAGCATCTCAAAACAATGGTTCTGATGAAGCAAATCGAAGATGTACGTCATCTCATTGTACCTGCCAATACCCGTCAGGAGACGCACCTGAACACACACAAATATATTACACACATAAAAAAACACCAACCTGATGAAGTTACCGTCCATTTCAGTTGTTTTTCACAGAAACAGTGAGCAGCTCAGTGGGATTTAGCAGTACTTCTTCAACCTTAGCTTGACTCAAGAGAAGGTTCTAGAGTTGTGTTCAAATCAAGAGAATTACAGACTGTTATACAACAGAAGGTTGTCAGAGGCTAGAATTACTGTAATATTTTGCCTGGCTGTGGGCAGGCAGAATATCCTGCCTGCCCACAAGCCTTCACCATCAACAACTCTAAAGAAATTTGGATGAGTTACAACATATTTAATTCATCCAAAATAATTTATCCAGTCAAACAAAGCCACATATCTTTGTCATAAAAAAATATGTTGATGCCACAAAGATTTTTGGCTGATCACCACCAAAGTAGACAAAGCCCTCTGCATTTTATTTTGGTTATAAAGTTAGTATCTCACTCTGAACACCAGTGTTTTACTACACAAACACAATCTGACCACCTGCTGCTAGTCTCAACTTCACCTCAAGCTTCCAGCCCCAGAACAATACGAACATAACCAAAATAAGAAGAAACAAGCAAACACAAGAATAAGTCATCAGCTACAGAGACACCTCCAAGTCACACACTCAACAGGTCTCAACTCTGGAAAATACTTTATCCATCCATCCATCCATCCATCCATCCATCCATTTTCTTTCACCCTTGTCCCTCAGTGGGGTCGGGAGGGTTGCTGGTGCCCATCTCCAGCTAACGTTCCGGGCGAGAGGCGGGGTACACCCTGGACAGGTCGCCAGTCTGTCGCAGGGCAACACAGAGACACACAGGACACACAACCATGCACACACACACTCACACCTACAGGGCAATTTAGACAGACCAATTTACCTGACAGTCATGTTTTTGGACTGTGGGAGGAAACCGGAGTACCCGGAGAAAACCCACGCATGCACAGGGAGAAATGCAGAAAGACCAGGGCCGGGAATCGAACCCAGAACCTTCTTGCTGCAAGGCAACAGCTCTACCAACTGCGCCACTGTGCATTTACTTTAAAAAAATTAAAGTAAAAATACTTTAATTTTTTATAAAACCCTCATTGTGAGAAGGAGATCTAAGGTATAAGTGAAAGAATAATTTAGTTTGCAGTTGAACACTGAGGGCTCACCAGCAAGCTGTAGTGCTCTCCTGGAGCCAGGTAGGTGTGGCTGAGATGACGAGCAGCTTGGAGAACTCGAACAATTCCCTCCATGTTACAAGTGAGACTGAAACAGCTGTGAGCCACAATCAGCAGCTCCACAACTAAACAGGACAAGCAAGGAGGACAGGCAAAAAGGTGGTTTACTGAGTCATGTGGAGTGATACATACAAATAAGGCCATTTCAATTAAACTACATGATATCTACTAGTTGAGTTCAGTTATGTTTGTAGGATTTTTCCATACTACAGTTCAGGTCCCTCAGTGGAACAGAGTTAAGGTTTTCCAGCAGTTTGAGGCCCACTATGTTTGGATCTTCACACAGTCTGATCAGTTGTATCAGTGACTCCTGCCCCTCTGATGGTCTGAAAATCAGCCTTTCTCCTGGTTGAAACATGCACAGAATAAACTGAGAAAATGGCAAAGGGACAAATAATATTTGATGTACGGCTCTGCTCTCACCAGACTGCAGCTCCTGGGTTGTTGCTAACAAGCCTTGAACCACTGCGTTGGAGACCAGCTCAGCCACACTGTCAGCACTAAGACCCTGAGTTTTGATGAAGGTCTTGGCCATCCTGAATCGATCTGGTTGCATCAACAGCAGCAGCTTCTCTAACACAGAATGAGGCTCTTCTCTGCTGATATGACTGAAGAGGCACTGCAGTTCCTAAGGAAGCAACCAGAAAAAAAAAAAAAACGTATTGAACAAAACCAAAAACACTGCTCTGTTTTGCACTTAAAGTCATGACATACAGTACTGATGTATAACATGAAGCACAAAAGATGTAAGGTTCAGAAGTCTTTTTTTAAGGTAGATTTATGCAAAACCCACTCAGCACAAGTCTACTTTGGAAATTCCACTTTTGCAAAAATGAAAGGTTAATCTTGTAAATATGTTCATTGCATGCCTTAATTTATGAATCTGTGTTAAATCTTCAAAAGACCACAATCTCTAGGAGACATGTTCCATATTCTACACTGGACACAATGGAAGCTGGAACACACAAATGAGTTTTTGTTGGGTTTCATGTATCAGATCACATGGAGTACGCTCCTTTAAGTTTACAGTCCTTACAGTTTTTCTTAGTCACATTTGGTGCTTTTCTCAGAACAGAATTGAAATTTTCAAAACTACTTGTTCAATCTTCAAGTAGTAATCAGGTGTTACTTGTGCACAACAAAAAAAGCAATTTATTTCTTCCAACTAGTTGCAAATGCTTTTGTGCATCCAAGCAATTATGTACAATTCTCTGCTTTTCCCTACATGTCCTATTGCTTTTGATATGATGGTCATTATGTATTATATGAATTGTCTCAACCTCCACAACATTTAAGCATAATTTCATCGCTTAAATGTTAACATGCAAAATGCTCGAACAGGTTATCACAATATGTCAAGCATTATTCTATACATTTCCTCCTGTACTTTATCTTGCTGTCGCTAGTTTTTACTGAGCTGCTTCCAGATATTCTTCATTAATTCCCTGTCTCCCTTTATTCTTGCTTAAAATGATGATGGAGGATGATTTTTATTTGCTAGCACCTTTCAAGACACCCAAGAGCACTTTACAATAAAAAAAACCAATACAAGTGTACACTAAAAATGAGAACAAATGTAGAAGAAAAATAAATAAATGAAAGATTACAATGATAAGGCCAACTTGAACAGATGTATTTTGAGTTGTGACTTGAAAGTATGAAGTTAGTCATCAAGGGTTAGTCATTAGGGAAGCTGTTCTGGTAGGGGTGGTTGTTGTCCACACAGTTTTATACAGTTAGACACAGTCATGAAACTGTCATCCTCTCAATGTGGCTGCCACGAAGCATTCCAGTCAGTAACCTCAAAACAACCTTGCAGGGCTCCCCCAGCTTCCGGTGACCATCTTCTCACAGTTCTTTTTGTTAGAATTGTTTTTATGAAAATCACAAGATTTCCAAGAGCCTTGATTGATCAGTTCCATTTTTTAATCAGAGTTTGGAGCTAGTAAGTAAATTCCAGGAATATACATGTATAGCAGCAAGACGGAGGAATAAACAAATAAGTTGTGGAGAAAAGTGCTGACCAGCTGTTGAAAGGTGATGGCAAATGGTCTGTACTTGTACAGAACTTTATATAATCCAGAGGACGCCAAACACAACATTCAGTCGTTCACTTATTCACACTCTGATCATGGTAAGGTACATTGTACCACAGCTGCTTTGAGGCAGTTTGACAGAAGCAGAAATTACCAAAAAAGAAAATTCTACAGCAATATAGAAATGTGCAAGTTTGTACTGATGAAAGGGTGCAGACCTTGGAGAGCTGGTAGAGACTGAGGACTTGCTTGCAGTAGCTGCTCCCATGGTGACACTGATCCACCAGTTTCTGGATCTGAACAGTGACTGCATCTTCATGGAGAGGCACCATCACAAATGAGGACAGACTGCTGAGTGAGGGGGCTGGATGGGCAAGAGAAGAAAATTACAGAAAGGACCAACGAGGGAAAGAATTTTAGGGAAGATGTTAAAGAAGAACATACACTGGGTTAGAGCCTTTGTTTCTGTGGGTTCTGAGGTCTGCCCTTGTGGTTCTGGTACAAAGAATCCACATGCCAGAGCATGGCAGCACAGGACCAACCATACATCTGGATTGTGCATATTGAAATAGCGGCAAACACGACTGGCTTCATGTATACTACCCTTATCTAGTAACTGGTCAATAAGTATTGCCAAAACTCTTCTCTCTTCAGAACTTAAATCTGATTCTGTATCCAACTCCTCAGGCTTTTCTGGGAATCCCTCCAGATTCAGGTACTTCTCCATATTCAGATCTGCGATGTTAGAGAACGAAAACTCCTTCATGAACATCTCATATTCGTTGGTTTCAGGTGTGATTGCTGGTGGCAGCAGGTTAAACATGCTCTTTTCCTCTATTGTAGTTGTGAGAACATGCTTCTGGACCTGACAGAGCCACAGCTTTTTCTCCAGTCTCTGTAGCTCATCCACAGGAACAGGGGTTAGCAAAGAAAGCCAGTGAGCTGTGAGCTGGAGCAGCAAGCAGCACTCCTGGATGTCCAGAACATTTGTCTGAGCCTGGTCACCATCAGGGTCGGCGGCGGCCTCAGACTGAGATAAAAAGAACTGCGCGGCTGACTCTGGGTCAGTGCTGTCAGCTTTCAGTTGCCTGTGGCACTTCTTCCAGAAGGCCACTCGGGTCTCCAAATGTCTCCACCGCCACTTGCTCTTGTGGAAGTTTACTTCCTGAAGCAGCTGCAGGGAAGGCAGATATAGAACACAATGCATTTAGCTTTTTTATCACTAACAAGTTCATCCATCCTCAAGTTATATTGTCAAAACTCTAAATACAGAATTCCCAAAAGAAAGCTACAGGGTATGAATAACTGCCAGAATATTCTAGTCGCAGTTAAAGGGTCTCAGAATTTTAGTTTTTATTTTAGAGCAGACACTCAATGTTGTGTAAAATTGGGTGGACTTGCCCTTTAGCAATTTACCGAATCGGAAGCAACAAACAGAAGCTAACTTTAGCTTCATATACAAAACAAAGTAAGTGTATAAGGCTTTATGTGTGAAGGTATCACACATAACATGTCATAGAAATTAATTCTATGATGCTTTGGACATAAACGAGTCTCTACAGATTGTGATGTGATTTGGTCTGGAGCATTCTGTTTGTTGAGTTTGTAGTTTTGTTATTTCCCCCTTGGTCCATTTTCTTGTGATTGCAGTGTTTTGCCATTGATGCCTTTTTTTGTTTGCATTAATTTTGTTGACTGAAAGTTTTTAATTCCATTTTCTGTTATTGCAGCATTTTTTGTTGTTGTTGTTGTTTGCAGCGCTTTGCTGTTGCATTTGCTTTTTGTTTTTACGTGTTGGTAGATCGTCTTGCCTTTTACTGCATGTTTGCAGTTTTAGAACAAAGCTATCTTAAGGGAAGCAATTGTAAAATCTGGAACATTTTTAACCCACTGGAGGTGAGAATGGATGATGTTCAAAGGATTTCTTTGATTATTTAGTAAGTACATCTTTTTATTTAATAACACGCTACAGACATGTGCTGTAGCGTAAAACAAAGTTGCATGTGAGCATGAAAACGTTCTCCTGGATAAGTTACCGGACAGAAAAGGTATTAGAAGAAGAGACTGGGAAAAATTAGATAGGAAGTTTTCTATTGAGTAGAATAGGAAGCTGTCCTTGTGCGGAGGAGAAGCAACATGATATCTGAAAGCCAAAAAATTTATTTTATTATGTAGACAAGGGTGTAGACAAGGATCAGTTTGCACAAACTAGGTGTAGAGTTACTAAAAGAAATGTGCAATTTGTATTAAGAGTCTGGTAGAGATAGCTCACAGTGTAAAGTGTTCTGCAATGTCTTTAGTATTAATAACCATAAGTAGTAACTGTCTGACTTTTCTCTCTGGGTCCAATTTTAGTCCATTCTTCCTTCATTTTAAACATAACTCTAGAAACTAAAACAAGGCTAAACCTTGTGTGACCTGATGGTTCAGACCTGGCTCATGAGGAGGCGGTGGACAGGCAGACCAGCCAGTACTGCCACCTGTCTGGCCTGGTTGTAGTGTCCTCCAGTTTGCAAAGCATCCACTATCAGCTGAAACTCCTCCTGCTGGACAGAGGGGGAAATGCACTGCAGCAGGCTCTGGGACAGAGTCACACCTGATCCTTGTAGTAACTGACTCAGCTGGCTCAACTTCCTGAAGTCTGGACCTGGAGACAAACAGGAGTTACATGCACACACACGCATACACGCACACACACACATAGAAATACATAGAAATATACACAAGGGGTATATTCAGAAGATATTATCTTTTTCAAAGTCTTGTTCATCAGTATTTTCAGAGCAGGATACCCAAGCCTGGGTATCCTTAGCTTCCAAAAGTATATGAGCAGACTGAGCTGTGCAACCTAGGATAATTCTAAATCTATAAATTTCAGAGACTCAATTCACCAAGAGACAAAACACAGTAATTACATATAGACTGATGTTTATGAGCCTTCATTTTTGTTAATTATGATTATTCTCAATAAAAATCATACTCTCCTAGCATGAAAACATGATATTCAAGCTCTCTGGAACATTGTTGAACAAAGAAGCAGTTTGATGATGTGACAGAGATGAAGCAAAAACAGAAGAAATCTGGTGCCAGCTTTTTTTCATACAAGCCCTGGGCATATATGATAAAAAAAAAACAAATTAAAACAAAATTTTCTGAGCTGATCCTGTCAGTAAGAGATGTATGTTGTGATCACTATGTGAGGCAGCAGCCCTGAACATCTCACCATTGGATTTGAGAAGTTTGTCAACGTCAGCCAGGAGCTGCAGCAGCTGGTGAAGGTCGTACTGGGAGGAGCAGCGCAGCAGCATGGTGAGGAGCAGCACTGAGGCTTGGCTCTCCACCCACTGCAGAGAAAGGCTGCCTGCAGCCTCTGGACCACAGTTTCTGAGCTACTCCAAAGGAAACAGATCAGTGTCAGTCTCTCCTTCTTTTAGCTAATTTCACTGTCAGCTCAATCACATTTCTTAGCCCACCATCTGCTCCCTTTGCTCTCTCCTTGCTACCACAGTAATGTTCTACAGTGTATAAACACGTCATAAAGAGATGCTGACCCATTTAAAAAATCCCCAAAACATGATAGATGCAAGAACTGTATGTGCAACTAAGCTCATCATATACCGAGATCCAACTATAATCTTTAAAACTCATGGATAGCAATTGTTGTGTGGTATTTAACCTTCAGTATTTATCAAAAATTCCAATCTACTTGAAATTCACATAAAGACAAAGCCATTTCAAAATACCCCATGAAATAAAGGCATCATTTTATTACCTTGGCAGAGAAATAAAAACACAGGAAGAACAGACTGCTTTTCCCACCCTGTTCATTTGGTTCTGATATGACCCACAGTTCAAGTCATTGTCTGCAGTGGTCACTCTTAAAGACATTTATTATTATAAAGCTACATCCAATAACATATTGTTCCGAGCAGAAAGAGAAAGATTTTTAAAACTGTTTAAACTGTATTACTGGAAAGAATTTCTTTCTTACATTGCATTAAAATGTAGTCAACAGTCCGACTTACAGCAATAAGTGTCCTCTGAAAGTCCAACAACTTTGTCTTGGCCTCAGTGAATTTTCTATAATCGCAACACAACTCGAACATTCTCAGCACCAACACCAGGGGACAATCCTGAGGGAAAAAAAGTGTTTGTTATTGGTAGTTGTAAATGCCCGTTCCATGTTTTATGTCCTGATTGTAGGTTGTTACCTATAGTACCCAGTAAGGGCGCTGTAGTTTGGTTCATGTTGAGTTAGTGCCTTCATTTAAACAGTAAAATAAGATGAAGTGTTGCTAGCCTCCTGTCAGTCAGCACTTTGGGCTGAAATATCCCAGGGACAAGAGGAAGAGGAGGATATTATTCATCTTAATGACTCTGGACTGTAGCACTCTTAAGAGGAGGCTAAAGGCAGCACGGACTTTACCGCCATAAACTTTGCAGCCCTTGGACAGCGGAGCGAGGTACATTGTTTAGAGCTCTATAAGTTTAAGTTAGCGTTATTATTATTATTATTATTATTATTATTATTATTATTATTATTATTATTATTATTATGTATTCATGTTTGTGTCAAACAAAAGCACTTAAGCAAAATGTATTTTCTTTTCTTTTAGGTTTCACGGTGTATTCAGTGCAACAACTTGGTTTCGAAAGAAGTAAATATGAATCTACTGCACCCGTCGAAGCTCTCCGTGTTTTGTTGGGTCTGAGGGACTGCTACAGTAGTACTGATTATTTGGGAGTGTTTTTCTTTGCTAGAATGAACATTACGATAAATCTAGGATATAATCTGCAAAAACACACAATCTTACCAAGTATTTTTGTCTAGTTTCTAGTGCAAATATCTTAGTACATTTGAATTAAGACAAAACTAATTTAAAAGTATCTTAGCAAGAACCTTGTTTTTAGTAAATAATTTCTTAACATTGGTGAAAATTGGCAGATTATTTCACTTATATCACAGGGAAATTGTCTTACAAGTAAATTTATCTGCTAATGGAACAAGTCTTTTTTACACCAATATTAAGGAACTATTTACTGAACACAAAGTTCTACATCTTGCTGAACAGATACTTGTAAGGTAGTTTTCACTTATTTCAAGTGCACTAGAAGCGAGACTAAAAATACTTGGTAAGACTTGGTGTTTTTGCAGTGTGTAGGTCAATGATACCTGCTGAAAAAGCTCAAAGCCTTGCAGGAGGACCCAGATGTGACCCTGCCTCAGCAGCGTCTTCCAGATGACTGAAAGGTCATGGAGGGTCCATTCATGATCCTGGGGGGCTTCGGTGAGGTGTGAAGTGGCCTCTTCTGTTGTTGTGTCAACAACAGAGGTCAGCATCCACACACACAGACATGACAGCAGATCTGTTCCCTGTCGGTTACATGGGAAGAAAAGAACCAACAACTAGATCAGAATTAAGATTCTGTCTAAGACCATGTATTATCTTCTTCATAACACAAAATGTGCCAAACTGATGGAGACACAGATAGGGACAATTTGTAGTAACTCAATGTATTTACTATTAGCAGCCATTATGGCAACAAGTGAAACGACTTAAATATAACTTGACTAGCCAGATACCTGCAGACAGGCAGCAAGTACTGCCAGCATCGGGCAGTGTTGAACTATTGCTTCATGTAGGAGAAACCTCCATGACACTTGCTTCTCCTGGCTCTGCAGCAGCACCTGGAACAGCTCCCCACCGTGTTCAGAGACCCCAGAGGCCATGTCTGTTCTCAGAAAGCCCAACTGTTCCTGAGGGTCTCGGCTTGTCTGATTGTGAACCTGCAGGTCTTGAAATGCGAGGTTTAGGTGAGCCTGCAAGACGGGGTCAAAGAGACCTACCAGGGACCTCACCTGGGGAAACAAAATTGAAAGACTCAGATGATTTAACAGTAGAATTAATTCTGAATTGAATTGGAAAAAAAACAAACAAAATAAACATCATAGGCTCAAGGAAAAAAATTTACCATCACTGGGGATAAAGAAAATCCCCCCCACACACACACACACACACACGCACACGCACACACACGTGTGTGTAACTGAGTGAGGATTTTGCAAAACAATTTTGTTAAGATTATTTTTTTAAATAAAGGTCCTGATTTTTTTCAAGAGAAAGTACACAACATGTCAAACTATTTGGTCAGGTGAGAAAAATTCTTTTTGATAAATTCATCAGTGAAATTAAGTTTACTCTTGTTATATAGGTATATAATAAATAAAAAAATTCTATCAATTTTCTACATAATTATACCCTCTAATAATTAGATTGTAGCTGATTTACTTTAGAGAAATCTGATCTTCTGACTAAACTGATGACATTTTTGTGACATTATCAGTTCATTTCCTTTAATATTTCTCATCCAAAAAATATTTTTTTTTTCTATTAAAAAAATGTTTTTCTAACAGGGTGTTTTAATGAAATGTTACAATCTTGGATTTCTGTATATTCTATAATAAACACTACTAAGGGTAAGTACATGTGAACTGAACATCATGTCTTCATTGTGCAAAATTCTCTGTCTCTTTTCTGTCCTAATGGAATCTCTCCTCCTACTCATCACTCTTTGATCAGATTCTCAGGAAGCCGATCCAGATGTGAGAAAAAGTCATGCATTTGTTCCTCATGGTGCTCCACAGATCAGAAAGGTGACCTGATTGAGCAAAACCAATGTGATTTCTGGATTCAGTTCATCAAAATGACACTAAGAGAGTTGAAAAATCCCATACAATGTTTTTGGCTGTTGAACTGCTTTTTTGACTGTCATTGTCTGAAAGTGTTTTAGAACAAGTTTTAATGTGTTGCTTTTATCTTGGTAATTGTATTAGTGCTGTTGGCCAGGTCTTCCTTGTAAAATATATCTCTGATCTCAATGGAACTAACCTAGTTAAATAAAGGTTTAATCAAATAATTACAAAATAGGCACAAATTATGTTATTCAAATAAATGGAAATAAGTAACATTTCTTAAAAAGATGGAGTGTGTCCTGTGTGTGCTCACCTGCTGGGGTGGGAAACTGTGCAGTTGGACAAACAATAAAAAGTGTACAAATTGTCTGTCCTCAGCACAGTAGCTGGGATAAATCAGACTGAGCTCCAGACTGTGGAGCTGACAGAACTGAACAGGTAAGGCCCACTCCTGAGCCGCCTCGAACGATGACCTGAGAAAACAACTCACAATACTTAGAACATCTGAACATAAGACCTCAGAATTACATCTGTCAATCATTCAACTGCAAGTAGTTTCATTTTTCATGACATTACATCAGGTTGGTCTGGCTAACACTGCTGTGGCACAGTAAAAAAAACAAGGTGTGGGATCCTGTTTTCATCCTTGATGTGTACTCACCACTCACTTCTGTAATTTAAAGTTAACCACCAGGTACACCTCTCTAAAGCTAAACTGGTACGCATTTACCCAAACATGGACCCAACATGTGACAGGTATAGCAGTTCACCTGCTACATAAATCCACATGTTTTGGTCTTGTCCTTCTCCAGCTAATTTCTAGACATCAGCCTTCCGTACTATATCTGACGTCTTGCACTGTGAGATCAAGTCAAACCCTTTAGCTGCCATCTTTGGCGTCAAACAAAGAATTCTCTCACTTTCATCATTAATTGCCAGGAGAGCTGTCTTATTAAGATGGAATGATCCCCCTTTACAGTGACGACACCGTCACCGATTCTGTTCATTACTTTTATGGACAGAATTTCTAGGCGCAGCCGAGGTGTTGAGGGGATCCGTTTTGGTGGCCTTAGGATCGCATCTCTGCTTTTTGCGGATGATGTGGTCCTGTTGGCTTCATCGGAACGTGATCTGCAGCTCTCACTGGAGCGGTTCGCGGCCGAGTGTGAAGCGGCCGGGATGAGGCTCAGTGCCTCCAAATCCGAGGCCATGGTCTTGAGCCGGAAAAGGGTAGAGTGCTTTCTCCGGGTCAGGGGGGTCGTCCTGCCTCAAGTGGAGGAGTTTAAGTATCTGGGGATCTTGTTCACGAATGAGAGAAGAAGGGAGCGGGAGATCGACATGCGGATTGGGGCAGCGTCTACTGTGAAGCGGGCGCTGTACCGGTCCGTCGTGGTGAAGAGAGAGCTGAGCCAAAAAGCGAAGCTCTCGATTTTACCGGTTGATCTACGTTCCCACCCTCATCTATGGTCATGAGCTTTGGGTCATGACCGAAAGAACGAGATCACGGGTACAAGCGGCCGAAATGGGTTTCCTCCGCAGGGTGGCTGGGCTCTCCCTTAGAGATAGGGTGAGAAGCTCGGTCATCCGGGAGGGACTCAGAGTAGAGCCGCTGCTCTTCCACGTCGAGAGGAGCCAGTTGAGGTGGCTCGGGCATCTGGTAAGGATGCCTCCTGGACGCCTCCCTGGTGAGGTGTTCCGGGCACGTCCCACCGGGAGGAGGCCTCGGGGAAGACCCAGGACACGCTGGAGGGATTACGTCTCTCGGCTGGCCTGGGAACGCCTTGGGATTCCCCCGGAGGAGCTGGAAGAAGTGGCTGGGGAGAGGGAAGTCTGGGCCTCCCTTCTGAAGCTGCTGCCCCCGCGACCCAACCCCGGATAAGCGGATGAAAATGGATGGATGGATCCCCCTTTACATTCACACTGGATAAAGGATATGATGTTTTGTATGGACTTAGAAAAAATAACCTTTACTGTCTGAAGTTATTCATTCTTATTTATATAAATAAGAATATATATATATATATCTCCTCACTACAATAGAAATAGAGGAACTATAGAATCAGGCTAAATGTTAATGTTAAAAAATAAATAAAGAATTGTTTAAGAATTTGATGTATTGGAGACTGAACTACAACAATTTCCCTGAGGGTAAATCTCAAAGGGTTGAATAGAGTTTCTATCTATCTACTATATATATATATATATATATATATATATATATATATATATATATATATATATATATATATATATATATATATATATATTTGTGCAAATCTTATTTATTTGACCTGTGTCTGCTTATGGGTTAAAATCTATTAAAATTTTATTGCCATCTTCTGTAGTGTATTTTTCAATATGTTGCTAATCAATAAAAATACATTTGAGACATTTGTAAGGAAATATGCATGTAAAACTGACCTTTAAGAATTTTATCTTAAGTCAGTTAAAATGACTCTTCTGAATAAATTCTATATTATATGAAACATGAACATTTATTCATTTTTAAGAACAGATTGCTCAGAGCTGAACAGCAGTGACAGCATGTACTTCACAAATTAATTATCCAATTCAATGCATTATGCACAAAGACAAAAGTGAACACACACAAAGTGTTACTGGATGATAAAGGGTGGTAGATTGTAAATTGTAAACATGTTAGCAGGTACGCTTACCTGCTGATCCCCCTCTGCTCCAGACTATCTGCCACTGCAGCCTCCAGGTAATAAAGAAGCTCTGCTGCAGCTTCCAGCTCTCCATTCACCAGCTTTACTGCTTTAGACACTGAAACACAACAGGAAAGGCGTTTACTGTGTTCACTTAGACCATGTAGATGCCGTGTTGGACAGGCATATGTCTTGGTGTTGTTTACTTAATGTTCGCAGATTCTGCGTTGGTGTGAGCCTGTCGAGTTGGTTCCAGTGCTGAAGAATGGTGTTCAAGGCTCTGATGTCGACTCTCAGCTTCTGGCTGCAGATTCCCAGCAGCTCACAGAAACATACAGCAGACGATGTCACAGACGGCTTATTGAAACACTTCAGAGCCAATCTGTACACCTGCAGCCAGACCTTCTGGAGTCTAAAACACACGCATGCAAATACAACTAAAGAAATATGCAGCTTGTCAGAAACATGGGTGCCATCTTGCCTGCCCTAGTAACCAACTCAATAATCTGATAATAAAAGCCGATGTCAGATGTACTTACAGCAACTGCACGTCACTGCAGACCCCCAGCTGCTGGATAAGAAAGTTTCCATATGCAAAAGATGGTCGACCATGATGAATGTAGTAAAGAAAGTCCAGGTTTTCTACTATTGCAAACTTGCCAACCAGATGAGAGCTAGAAAAATGAGGCAGTTCGGCTGTTTCTGCAGAACATAAATAAATTATCAGTTTTACTTTGTATTAAATGGATAGTTTGGCTCTTTTTAATAATCTTTTCATTTTTTTTACATGTGCCTATAATAGATCTCAAAAAAACAATATTATTACCGGTGCAGTTCAGAGGGTTTGCAGTCTGCCAACTAAATAGCCTGGATGGGTCAAGAGGGTGAAGCGACTAGGATAGAACACCATTAAGGATTACTATGTTACACATTAAGAGATAATCAGCTTTTACAATGTGATATCACCTGGTATTATTTTAACTTTTCCACAAACTATATTTCTTTGCTAAATGCTGAAGCAATCTCCAATAGATTACTTTAGCATTTTTTTAATTTCATAAAGGGTTGTGTGTCTACCTGGAGAAGGTGATAAATGGAGATGTCAGAGAATGAGCCATTCCCAGATGGGAAGAGGGCGGCTCTCAGCTTGTAATGAGGGGCCAATGCCATCTTCAGGAGCTGGGGGTCAACAGTCCCCTCCAAACATGTTGAACTCTGTCCCTGAGCCACAACCTATGCATAACAGCACAATTCTGTTCAGTGATAAAATATTTAGCAGATAATGTGACTACTAAAAAAAAAAAAAAAAAAAGGGGATTTAAAAAAGCAATTGACTGAAATTGACAATTGTGTCAGACGATAGTCAGGCAGCCCACCTTGTTAACTTAAACTGATCAAGCAAAATTATAATAAACAAAGAAACTGAACACGGCACAAATGGCCAGAAAACAACAACTTACTGTCAGCAGGATTTTAGGTTACACTCGATGTCTGTCTTTAAGGACAAAAGACTTCAGAACATTCATATGTTGGAACACACACAGTGAGAGAAGCCAGGTACGTTTTGTTTATATTTCATCCGTATTACCAGCCCATGTTCTTTTACATAAATATGTTTGTGTTTTAGTTTTCATAGTGAGCCAAAAAATCCATGGCATCTATGTTGATGGAAGATGTTGAAATTAGCAGTGCACCGATACCTACATGTGAAGTCGATCTTAATCGACCTCAGCAAAGGTTTAAAAACCAACCGCTGTGCCCTTTTGTTTTGCTGTGACAGAGGTTTGACCCCGTACACCAAGTCATGTCTGCATGTTTGCAGTTAACATTAATCACTCCACTGTTACCAACTCAGCAACTTTCTTGCCATATATAGAAACATTTCAAACAAAAAAAATCTGTATCGGCCAAAATCAGAGTCGGCAGGTCAGGTTTTTAAAAATCAGTGATCGGCACCACTGAGTGATCTGAAAGATCCTTATGAAATAAATATATTATTACAACTATTCATTTTCCTGTAGTGGTGTGTATATTAATATATACACACCTTATATAACATGGTGTTTATATTGCATTATTATATAACAGTGATATTTTGCGATTATTGCTGTTATAATTTTCTGTTAAAACTACAGCAGTTTTAACAGAAAAAACTGTTATAGATTTTCTACAACAATTTAGGTTATAGCTTTAATAAATAAGATAAAATAAGGGAAGAAGTTTTGATTAGCTGAAGCATTTTTACCTTATCAATTCCACCATTAGCAAACATGATGGAAGCCAGTGCCAGCAGACTGTGTCCCTCAAACAGTAAGCTGCTCAGAGAGGCCTGGCTGCCAGGTAGCAGCACCTGAGCGCTGGTCAGACTCGCCTGGAACACGGGTTCTGGTTCTGCAAACACAGAGAGAGAAAGACAGAAAATATACAGTCATGAAATTTCTTTAGAAATAGTTATTCCTGATATCTACTCTTTGAGTCACGTGGTGTCTAAAGACACATAAAAGAGGTTTGTTGCGTTCTTAACTGCAATAGTGACATGAATGTAGTTTTTAACATGTAGAAAACAGATCTCAAAACATTTATTTGCTTATGTATTTTTTTATTTTTTTTACAATCATGACCTATGAAGAGAAACTTGATCCTATCAGTGCAGCACATCCACTGTGGGTACCTGACAGGTCTCTGGTTATCTCCTGGGTCTTTACCATCATCTCAAACCATGGATGACTCCCCAGCAGGTTCTGTTCGGTAAGGAGGGGGCAGTTTCTCGGCGTCAGTCTGTGGAAAGGGGACCCAAAACTGATGCTTTGCATTATAACAGAAACATGTATTGAATCAAAACTAAACAGCAGTTCTGTACCTGTAGTGCTCCAGGTAGGTATAAAGCAGGTACTGAAGATTATGTTTCAGGCACAATGCAATGAAGACAATGTGTAGGTTAAGGCCAACAGGGGAGCAATACTGAGATACAGGGGGGGATGATGTCATCAACCCAGCACCCTGAGCTAGTCGCCATAGCAGCTGCTCCAAGTCTGACATCTCATATGGGATAAACACACCTTTCCTGTGGTGGCAGGAGGCATTAATAGTTAAATGAGGCAGAATGTTTGGGAATGAAGTGATCTACAGCCTGAAACTCAAATTTTGACAAAAGGGAAAATAACGCAGGAAAACCGCTCAATAACTTCTCAAAACCACTTTTTTCCTCAGTGTATGTTTCAGAATTCAGAACAAAGAAACACTCAAACATTTCCAACTCAAAGAACAGAACATTCAGTCCATTACAGTTTTATGTTTTTAGGCTTAATGTTTATTTTGTGATCATCATCATTGTGGTAGATTAGCTAATTTAAACATCATGCTCTACTGATGATCTGTCAGATTTGGTGAATGGGTCACCTTTTTGTTATTTTGTAGCTGTCACTAAAATAAGTAATAAACAGAAAGAGGTGTGGACATAAAGCTTGCTGTTATTTGTGATGTGAGCAAGAGGTGGATCTATGACATCATTGCTTTCCAATAGGTGAGTATAGGATATCTATATGAAAATACAACAAATTGAAAGAAACTGTCCTAATTTGTGTGTACACTTTTCTTCAGAAAATTTTTAAATATTGTTAACAACTTCCACTCAAAAGAAAAAAAAAAGAATTTTTTTTTTCTTTTGAAAATTCTTGCTCCTTCAGGAGCAAGATTTACGAGGGGATTAACATCCAATTAACAATTGATTAACAATTAATTAACATCCCACTTCCTAACATATGATCAAAACAGGCCAAACACAGGCATAGTGTGTGAGTGTGTGTATGTGGGTGAACTTATTTGTTCTCTTTCCAACAACTTTAACTTAAAACACAAGGATCTAATACCTAGCTAGAAGGTCCAAGATGTTCTCCTTGAAGAAGATGCTGCACACTGTGTCATTGTTAACCATCTCAGGAGTTATGTCAGGCCAACAGGGGGAGCCGAAGGTCCTTTGATTGTGAATCCAGTCAACCACCTTCTGATGGTGGTGAAAAGCAGTCAGGTAATGCCACAACAATGCAGGGTCACAGCAGCTCAGCTCTGATAAAAGAGACAGATGTTTGTTGTGCGTCTGTATGCTGCAGCACCACAGAGCCATTCTAGCTTTGTTTGGACTTGTAGTCTGACCTATGTGCTGCATCCTGGATAAGCGAACAGTCGTCTGGCAGCTCTGATCCCAGGCCTTCACCCAGTCCAGTCGGAGGTTCCTCCAGAGTTCTCCCTCCTCCTTTGAACTCTGTCCCACCAAGTCCTTCACCACCTCTTCACCATCTAGCTCCTTATGAACCATCTGAGGTAACCTGGAACATGTTTTTTTTTTTTACAAAGGTCAAAACACAGACTTTATCTATATCAACACTTACCATGTAAATTTAATCCATCAGAAATTCTTCTGTAATTTCCAAAGAAAATATTGTGGAAATTTTAGGGTGATCAAATTTAAAAGTATGAAGCAAATAAACTGGGTGACAAAAAAATATGTAAGGATAAAAAATTTAAAACTTTCACCATAAAACCACAGCGGTACCACAGAGGTAAAACAAGTAGATAAACAGAGAATTTCTAAGCTACATTAACGTAAAAGATCAAAAACAACAGAATGAAAATCATTTATTTTTATCATTAGATATATACACTAAATGCATTTCCACAAAATGTATCTAGTTTAAAATATAAGTCTGTATAAAATTGTTTTATTTGTTCTAAATTTCTTACCTTTATAATTTTAAACCACTTTTTTTCCATACTTGTGTTTGCTTTTTTAGCATATTTAATTTTTTCTTATTTAGTTTTTATTTGTTCTGGTGGCCATGAGACGCACATTAATACCACAAATAACGAGGAAAGAAATGCAGCATCTGTACCGTTGTGAAAGGGGATTAGCTGGGCAGGAGACTGGAGGCAGCAGGCCAAGCTTCTCTATCTCACAGATGAATGAGACACCCTCCAGCTCTTCTTCAGTCAGAGAACTGTGCTTTGACAGATCCTCTACCTGATGGATGGAATACAGAGTTACAAAGACCAAACCAGCATGGCCAATCTATAGAATAGAAAAATTAGTTAAAACCAGGGCTCCCCAAATAATATGAAGGTCTAATTTTCAACAAGGCCTTCGAAAACAAGCAGCTTTTTAAAATCTTTGATTTAAAAGATTTAAATTAGAGGTAAAGCATATGTGGAGCAGGTTTTTATTCCACAATGTTAACCCTGCCCACTGTTTTTATTAGCATTACGACAAAGTTATGCAAATTAACAGAAATAAACACAACATAAATCACTGTGGGTAATGAAGCTATAGATGAGTTACTGATGACTGACTGACTTACTAAGATAAATAAGCTTTGTGAATATTTAAACTTTTTTAGTTGCTCCTGTACAAGTGCAGGTTTCAGCCGGCAAGGTGCCAGAGGCTTTGAACACACAAAAATCAGAATGACTATGACAGCACTTTATTCACAGTATGTGTTAAAACATATAAAAAGCAATAACAAAATCATGTTCAAGTACAAAAGTACCAAAAGCAAAACATCCTGGTCAACTCTCACAGAAAGGTAATGTCTCATTTGGTGTTTGTTGTAAGAATCGTGACTCACCAACAGTTCCCGGAGATCTTTGTTGTTGGTATAAAGGCAGATGCTGTGAAGCTCTTTCTTAACACTGAGACCCTGCAGACAACAAAATGTTGCAGTTTACCTCTTTAGGAAAATTATTGGCAAGGATTTAGCTCAACAATCATCAGCTTATTTCCAAAAACGATGATAAAAAGTAAGAATTTTTAATTTCTAAGATTTTTTGCATGTGGAAATAATAGAAATGATCTGGGTAAAAAAAATATATTCAGCACAATAATCTTGTAATTTCAGTCTCTACCCAACAAAAATATATTTCTTTTCAACAGATTAAAGAACAGAGTTTAAAAAAAGAAATAAAATCAATATAATAATTGCTGTTTAAACTCTTAATAAATGTCATTTATTCTGTAAAGTTTCTGTGCTGTCATTGTCTCTCTTAGTCGCATAGTGGGTTCAAGATCCTACATGTTAGAAATTCAAGGAGTCCTGAGAATAACAGGTTTTGTGTTAGTAAGTATTTCCCCATTACTGAACATTTCAGAAAAATAATTATATTTGAAAAAACAAACCTTACATTTTCTTATACAGCGTGTAGCCCTAACCTTTTTCCACATCGTCCGTTTCATGTCATTCAGGAAAACTATATTTAGTTACTAAATCCCAGAATAAAGAAAGATTTTTTTTTTTTTGAAAATATTCCTACAAGCTGTGTGCTAGCTTCCAGTTGGATTAGTGTTCTTACCATGTTGGTCAGGAATTTTTTAGCAGACTTTAGGTCCCTGCATTGCAGGCAGAACAAAACTTGGCGTAAGACCACCATCCTCAGAGCTGCCAGCTGCTTTTCAGGCTGGCTCCGTCTCCACATCACGGCTTGAGCTCTGGGGATCTGATTGGTCAGGATGGACTGATGGATAACTTCCTGCAAAGCAAGTTCAGTCTGATAATTACATACTTGATGACAACACAAAATACAATAGGGACACTACGTTTTCCTAATGATTCATACTACAACAAATAAAATACAAGTTGGAACGTCACCTCAGTTAAAAGTTGCTCCCATTCATCACTCTTTGCTCCCTGGAGAGGAGCATTAGCATCAGATGTGGAGTCCCCTGAAGCCCAGGGGAATCTCTTCATATAACGCCTTAACTCTGTGACATACTTGCCCAGGACTTCAACATTGTTCTGCACATCTGACTGCTCATCTGCAAGCACAACAAAACACCTCCAGCTGTCTGAATCCCAAATAGTGAAAAAGCATTTCAGTAAAGTGGAGTAACTGTGAGCTGTGTTTGCCTTACAGTGCGACCAGAGGAGAACAGAGCGGATCTGTGTGTTAATGAAGCTCATGGTGAGGTTGAGCAACTGCTCAGAGAACTGTCGGCTCTGAGCTTCACTGTTTAGCTCTCTGACAGCTGAACACAACAAATCCAACGCAGGCAACAACTCCTGGACACCTACATGGAGATAAACCAACAAACTCAAGGACAGCCACGTGTATTTACATACAGAAACACAAAAATACATCATACATAGGTTATGCATGGATCTCCAATCAGCTCCTATAGGCTGTTACGACTATGACCATTGCAAATTGTTTTACCTTTAAGTTAGCTTCCAAAACCTTTTAAAAAAGTAATTCCATACAATATCAATTGTATGGAATATCAATTGTTCAATATCATTGAACATGATTTGTTTTATAATTTTTTTTATATAAACATGATAATCATAATCACAGCAAAAACTGATATATAAATTTGATAGAATATGAAAACATTACAAAGGAATTATTAAATCAAGGAATTCTACAGACTTTTAATAACAGTGTCAAATAAACATTTCACAAATACTAGGTTAGGGCAACAATTGCAAAAATCTGAAAATTGGGCAGTTGAAAATCTGAAAATTAATGAACCATCTTGGGAGAATTATTTTCTGGAATAATGAAAAAACTGGAGCCTTTTGCTCCATCACATCAGATCAGAGTTCACATAAAACAAAAATAAGGCTTCCAAAAAAAGTGTTTTCTTCAAAAGGATAACTCAAATGAAGTTAAAAAGGTCTGAAAATTGCAAAAAAAATTTTAATTATCGTTTAAAAACCCTTCATGAGTTTATATGTTTAGTTCACTGAGCATCTATTCGTCTTCTTTTGCAGTTCAAACATTGCTTGCTGTTAGCAGTAACTGCTGAAAAGCCTGCTGCCAAAAACATTGCCATCTTTTTTGGCCAAGCCATTTTCATTTATGAAATATTCAACCGAGTCCATAATTTAAAGTAAAATCTGACTTGTATTAAATATAGTAAAAACTACAAACAATGCCATTAAACTTCTGACTTGATCAAACTTCCGTTTTAAGTTGTTTCTTCAGCATATTTAATATGGTTTAACAAATATATCAGACACTTGAAAGCTTTACATCAAAACTCTAAGACTTCAGTAAACTTTTTTCCATTTTTTGGTAGTAGATAACAGCAGACCAGTGGAGTAAGAGCAAAGAGTGAGATGTTAGTTTAAACATTGTCGTGGTTCAAATCTTCTTGAGTACTTACTGTCCTTGAGACTCGGTTTGGAGTCTTCTAACTGCTCAGAAAAACCAGCTGTTGCTGATGGGTTCAGGACATTTTCTTTACTTTTCAGGTATAAATCCACTGTGTCAAGCTGTCGGTTTTTCAGTCCAGCCTGCATGCAAAACAAAAAGCAAAAGAAGCAACACAGAGGAAATCAATCGATAAATCTATTTTTTTTGTAGTAGAGTGAGATGCCTACCTGCAGTGCATGGAAGGGAATGGAGCAGTGGCCCCAGCTGTTAAGGTGACAGACTGTGTCCACTGTTGCTGCACTACCAAACAACATCAACCTGCTTAATAAATCCTGCTGGGACATGGAAAACACGACCTGGAACACACCTGACCCTAAAGAAAAACACGTCAATGTGATGGAGGAGTGATGACGTGTTTATTAGTTCTGGCAGGATAATCAATCTGTGTAGTCTTAAAACAAACATTGTCTGATCCCTATATTATTTTAATACAAATGTTTGCAAACTGCCCAGGAAACATTGGAGATAAATACAAACTGTGCAAAAAAGGGTTGAAAATTGGTGTTAAATTTGTTTGTTTTTTTCCCCTTTAAAATGGCATTTCGATGGCTAAGTTGTTAAATGTGTACATAAGATGCACCAGTGGAAGATATAAAAAATAAATACTGTGCCACTGCTTAGCTTACTCTTCAGCAGCAGTCTGTGTTGCCTCTCTCCACTGTGCTGCACTGGCACAGCCGTTCCTTCTACCTGGTGGTAGCTCATTCTCCCAGACTCCATGTCCCATAATGCCACTGTTGTGTGTGTGTTGCCAGGAGCAACAAAGGTCAAAAGTGCAGAGAACTCAGAAACAGCAAGAAGAGATGGAATGGATGAGTCAGGGACAGAGAAGGTGACGGTCGCCCCGCTGGGAGGCACTCTGCTGTGGGAGGACATGGCAGCTGCGTGGGACGGCAGGTGGGGGAGCGAGTGGAACCATGGAACCCCTGCTGACTTAAAGGGGGATGAGGGATAAGCAGCTTGCTGCGCTCTGGCATACATGGATGCTAGACAAGTGTCCCAGGCACTAAAAGAAGAAGAGAAAGACCGGATATCCTCAAAGTCATTAATCTGAGGACTATTTGTCAGACATGTTCAAAGTATGAGCTATGACCATCTGGTTAGAGGTACAACATCCCAAAATATAAACTGATTTTTAAAAAAACTTTGTTATGCATACTTATTTCGAAATACTGTGTACAATATTTGCTTTTCTTTTATATTAATTTGTCATTTAATGGAAACTTTGGAACGTCACGAGTGGTTCAAGTTTGTTTGGAGAAAAGTTCCTCAGTGTGAAATTTGTGTGTAGGATCAATACTGAATCCATTACAACTGTATTGTTTTCAAGTGGACAGTAAACATATGCTGCATCATAAAAGGACAGTCTGTCATCAGTGGTTGTACCGGTTATCACTGAATGGAGAACCAACAGCAGCAAAACTGGAGCTGGACAAGGCGTCCTGGTCTCTTGGATTCTTGGGCTGAAGTGAGAAAGAGGACTGGGGGCCAACACAGTGGAGGTGTTCTGGGTGTTCTCTGGAAGACAGTTTTACTTTATTAACGTACAACAAACCAGAATTTTTTTTTTTTTTTTTTCTGGAAAGTTTTTTTCAGTGGAAATTTACTTTTTTTCTACCTACAATGGCCATTATGCGCTATAGTACTTACTTGAGTAGAATGAGTTTGCATTTGAAGAAATTGTCTTCAGAGGTTGAAAACATTTTCTCCATTTCACTGTTTACATCATTATTGTTTATTTTGTGTTAATAAACATGACTATTATTATTTGAAAAGAAGTTTGTTTATGTATTCATATTAAATTAAAAATCCATTTACTATGCCAAACTACTCTGGAGCCAGGGCTGAGTCAAAAAGAGAGCTATAATTAAAACCCAGAGGCTATTGGTCTACCAGCCACTATGCTAAGTGTAAAAACAAGATGCCAAATCATATCCTTATTTTTGCTACACATAAACTTAGTCTCACACTAAATCTATGATCAATAGTGATCTTAATCTACTTAGAGAAAGTAACAAAGCAATGTTTTTCAAATCAGTTCTATATGTATGCATCAACATGTGTTCAATCTTTTAGACAAAGAGCAAATATCACTGTCACCCAAATGCCTATATCATCTTCAGAGTGAGGGAGTAACACACATAAAGGAAAGTCTACAGTAGACCTTAAGGAGAAATGACATACATCACTGCTGTAAACAAAGAAATTAGAAAACATTAACAGAGAACCGACTTCTGTACCTGAAGTAGTGGTTAAGGTTAACGGTGACTGCTGCATGAGACTGAGTTACAGCTACAGCTGTGCAGAGATCTGCTGACACCTGGAAAAGACAGAAGGAGGAGGAGGAAGAGAGTGAAGAGGAAGTCAGGCCGCCATCCGGCCAACCAGAGCTCAGGTAGGAAGGAATGTCGATGCTGGCCAGCAGAGAGCCATCAGTAATGGCATACACATCTGATCGGGTGGACTGATTAGGGAAAACATTCTATGGACAGAAATGCATTGTTTCACACAGTAACAAGCAAAACAAACTATAAAATGGCAATCTGTTTTTTGTCTTTTTTTTTTAGATTATCAGTCACATCACATCACATCTCCTCCTTGGGCTGCCACCTAATTGTGGTAGAGGGGTTTGAGTGTCCCAATGATCCTAGGAGCTATGCTGTCTGGGGCTTTATGCCCCTGGTAGGGTCACCCAAGGCAGACAGGTCCTAGGTGAGGAACCAGACAAAGCGCAGCCCGAAGACCCCTTATGATGGAGACGAACTTTGGATCTGGCGTTCCCTCACCCGGACGCAGGTCACCGGGGCCCCACTCTGGAGCCAGGCCTGAAGGTGGGGCACGATGGCGAGCGCCTGGTGGCTGGGCTTTTACCCACGGAGCCCGGCCGGGCTCAGCCCGAAGAGGAGACATGGGTCCCCCATCCAATGGGCTCGCCACCTATCGGAGGGGCCAAAGGGGTCGGGTGCATTGTGTTAAGGGCAGCAGCCGAGGGAGGGGACCCTGGCGGTCTGATCCTCGGCTGCAGAAGCTGGCTCTTGGGACGTGGAACGTCACCTCTCTGGTGGAGAAGGAACCAGAGCTAGTGTGCGAGGCTGAGAGGTTCCAGCTAGAAATACTCAGCCTTACCTCGACGCATGGCTCTGGTTCTGGAACCAGTCTCCTTGAGAGGGGCTGGACGTACTTGCACTCTGGAGTTGCCCACAGTGAGAGGTGCCGGGCAGGAGTGGGCATACTTGTTGCCCCCCATCTTGGCGTCTGATCCTCGGCTGCAGAAGCTGGCTCTTGGGACGTGGAACGTCACCTCTCTGGTGGAGAAGGAACCAGAGCTAGTGTGCGAGGCTGAGAGGTTCCAGCTAGAAATACTCAGCCTTACCTCGACGCATGGCTCTGGTTCTGGAACCAGTCCCCTTGAGAGGGGCTGGACGTACTTGCACTCTGGAGTTGCCCACAGTGAGAGGTGCCGGGCAGGAGTGGGCATACTTGTTGCCCCCCATCTTGGCGCCTGTAAGTTGGGGTTTACCCCGGTGAACGAGTGGGTAGCCTCCCTCCGCCTAAGGGTGGGGGGACGGGTTCTGACTGTTGTCTGTGCTTACCGGCCAAACAGCAGTTCAGATTACCCACCCTTCTTGGAGTCCGTAGAGGGGGTACTGGAGAGTGCCCCTCCTGGGTACTCCCTTGTTCTACTGGGGGACTTCAAAGCTCATGTGGGCAATGACAGTGAAACCTGGAGGGGCGTGGTTGGGAGGAACGGCCCCCCCGATCTGAACTCGAGTGGTGTTCTGTTGTTGGACTTCTGTGCTCGTCACGGATTGTCCATCAGGAACACCATGTTCAAGCATAAGGGTGTCCATTTGTGCACTTGGGACCAGAACACCCTAGGCAGCAGTTCGATGATCGATTTTGTCATCATTTCATCTGATCTGCGGTCGTATGTCTTGGACACTCGGGTGAAGAGAGGTGCGGAGCTGTCCACTGACCACTACCTGGTGGTGAGTTGGCTCCGGTGGTGGGGGAGGAAGCCGATCAGACCTGGCAGGCCCAAACGTGTAGTGAGGGTCTGCTGGGAACGTCTGGCGGAGTCCCCTGTGAGACGGAGCTTTAACTCCCATCTCCGGCAGAAATTCGAACATGTTCCGGGAGAGGTGGGGGACATTGAGTCTGAGTGGACCGTGTTCCGTACCTCCATTGCCGAGGTGGCTTATCGGAGCTGCGGCCGCAAGGTTGTTGGTGCATGTCGTGGCAGCAACTCTCAAACCCGTTGGTGGACACCTTCGGTAAGGGATGCTGTCAAGCTGAAGAAGGAGTCCTATCGGGCCTCTTTGGCCTGTGGGACTCCAGAAGCAGCTGACCGGCGGGCGAAGCGGCTTGGGTGGTTGCTGAGGCAAAAACTCAGGCGTGGAAGGAGTTTGGAGAGGCCATGGAGAAAGACCATGGCCTCTCCAAAATCGTCTGGAAGCCTCGTACGGTTTTGAGGCAATTCTGGTCCACCATCCGGCATCTCAGGAGGGGGAAGCAGTGCAGCACCAACACTGTTTATAGTGGGGATGGTTTGCTGCTGACCTCAACTCGGGACGTTGTGGGCCGGTGGGCAGAATACTTCGAAGACCTCCTCAATTCCACCAACATGCCTTCTATTGAGGAAGCAGAGCCTGGGGACTCTGGGTTGGACTCTCCAATCTCTGGGGACGAGGTCGCCGAGGTGGTCAAAAAGCTCCTCAGTGGCAGGGCCCCGGGAGTGGATGAGATCCGCCCGGAGTTACTTAAGGCTCTGGATGTTGTAGGGTTGTGTTGGCTCACGCGACTCTGCAATATCGCATGGACATCAGGGGCAGTTCCCCTGGACTGGCAGACTGGCGTGGTGGTCCCCCTGTTCAAAAAGGGGGACCGGAGGGTGTGCTCCAATTACAGAGGGGTCACACTCTTAAGCCTCCCTGGTAAGGTCTATTCAGGGGTCCTGGAGTGGAGGGTCTGTCGGATAGTTGAACCTCGGATTCAGGAAGAGCAGTGTGGTTTTCGTCCTGGTCGTGGAACACTGGACCAGCTCTACACCCTCAGCAGGGTCCTGGAGGGTGCATGGGAGTTCGCCCAAACAGCCTACATGTGTTTTGTGGACTTGGAGAAGGCGTTCGACCGTGTCCCCAGGGGGGCCTTGTGGGGAGTTCTTTGGGAGTATGGGGTACCGGGCCCTTTGATACGGGCTGTCAGGTCCCTGTATGACCGGTGTCAGAGTCTGGTCTGCATTGCCGGCAGTAAGTCGGGCTCGTGTACGGTGAGAGTTGGACTCTGCCAAGGCTGACCTTTGTCACCGATTCTGTTCATTTCTTTCATGGACAGAATTTCTAGGCGCAGCTGAGGTATTCAGGGGATCCATTTTGGTGGCCTTAGGATCACATCTCTGCTTTATGCGGATGATGTGGTCCTGTTGGCTTCATCAGACTGTGATCTGCAGCTCTCGCTGGAGCGGTTCGCGGCCCAGTGTGAAGCGGCCAGGATGAGGCTCAGTGCCTCCAAATCCGAGGCCATGGTCTTGAGCCGGAAAAGGGTAGAGTGCCTTCTCCGGGTCAGGAGGGTCATCCTGCCTCAAGTGGAGGAGTTTAAGTATATGGGGATCTTGTACACGAATGAGGGAAGAAGGGAGCGGGAGATCGACAGGCGGATTGGGGCAGCGTCTACTGTGAAGCGGGCGCTGTACCGGTCCGTCGTGGTGAAGAGAGCTGAGTCAAAAAGCGAAGCTCTCGATTTACCGGTCGATCTATGTTCCCACCCTCATCTATGGTCATGAGCTTTGGGTCATGACCGAAAAACGAGATCACGGATACAAGCGGCCGAAATGGGTTTCCTCTTCAGGGTGGCTGGGCTCTCCCTTAGAGATAGGGTGAGAAGCTCGGTCATCCGGGAGGGACTCAGAGTAGAGCCGCTACTCCTCCACATCGAGAGGAGCCAGTTGAGGTGGCTCGGGCATCTGGTAAGGATGCCTCCTGGACGCCTCCCTGGTGAGGTGTTTCGGGCATGTCCCACCGGGAGGAGGCCTCGGGGAAGACCCAGGACACGTTGGAGGGACTATGTCTCTCGGCTGGCCTGGGAATGCCTTTGGGTTCCCCCAGAGGAGCTGGAAGAAGTGGCTGGGGAGAAGGAAGTCTGGGCCTCCCTTCTGCCCCTGCGACCCGATCCCGGATAAGCGGTAGAAAATAAATGGATAAGCGGTAGAAAATAAATGGATAAGCGGTAGAAAATAAATGGATGGATGGATGGATGGATGGATGGATGGATGGATGGATGGATGGATGGATGGATGGATGGATGGATGGATGGATGGATGGATGGATGGATCACATCTACAGCCAAATTTAGGAACAATAGAAAACACAGAGCGAGTTTATTATATCCAGGGTTTCTTTCATAAACCTGATTTAAAGCTGCAGTATGTATGTTCTTTACTCATATATTTTAAAAGCAGTCATAACATATTCTATTCTGAATGCTGCTACCAGGATTAGGACTAGCGTTATACATGATTATTGTTTTCTTTAATTTTCCACTGGTTATGCTAGCTTGGGGCTGTTGCTTTATTATGAGGAGACCGAGCTTCTACAGCTTTTTAAAGCAGTATTTTTACTGTCAGTATAAGAGGCTTTTTGCAGGATACATATGAGTCCACTGGAGCTGAGGACAAATAAGGTCTCTGCAA
Source organism: Poecilia reticulata (assembly GCF_904066995.2). Classification (NCBI taxonomy): domain Eukaryota; kingdom Metazoa; phylum Chordata; class Actinopteri; order Cyprinodontiformes; family Poeciliidae; genus Poecilia; species Poecilia reticulata. The sequence continues at coordinate 349,903 of NC_088835.1, forward strand.
AGACACAGTGGTGAACAGCAGTATGTCTGTCACTGGTCGTTAGCTGGATTCTGCAGCAGGAGATCGTCTTTGGTTCTTGTGATGCCTGTTCCCACTGCAACTGCAGAATCCAGTCACTGTTTACCAGTACACAGCACTGGTTGGCCATAAAGGACAAGACCTGTACAGACACCAGCTCACACACACCTGGCAACAAGAGCATAACACCGAGTTACAAAAGACCTTTGTAAGTTGTCTATGTTTTTTCAACTGAATTAGGATTGTTTTGAACTGCTGAATCCATAAATGACATCCATTTTTCTCAATCAGGTTTTTATTCTAATTTGTTTTTGAGAAATCTGATCTTCTAACTAAATTGATTACGTTTATGTGACATTATCAGTTCATTTCTGTTAATATTATTTTTTTTAGGAGAAAATTTTTTTTCTAACACAGTGTTTTTATTAAGTGTTACAAACTTGGACTTCTGTAAATTGTATAATACAGTGGTCCCCAACCCCCGGTCCGTGGACCAATTGGTACCGGGCTGCGCAAGAAATAATTAAATAATTTTGTTTTATGTATTATTTGAGTCTGGAGGATCTTTTATTTTGAAAATCCTTTAACCGGATTCTCTCGGTTGCTTACGTGCCAACACTGAGGCCACAAGCAGCAGAATGAGTAGAAACGGATCAGATGTCTTTGGAAAGTTTCTTTCGAAGGGGAAAAGGCCCAGAGAAGAGACAGGAGAATGGATTTATTCCGGACCGGTAGGTGAGTCCCACATTACAAGCCGCTCTGCGTAACATGCGGCGACCGGCTGCTAATGAGACAATGAAGCCACGTATAGACCAAGCAGGCTGTGGATATAAGCAACACTTCGGGTGTCATTGTCTCCCATCACTCCCAGATGGGACCGTCTCGTTGCAGAGAAACAAGCTCAGGGCTCCCGTTAGTCATTATCGTGAGTTAAAATTTTCAGGAAAGTAAAATGTTCATTTTTGTGGCGCTTCTGTATATTATTTTGAAGGGATATATAAACGTTACCATAGCGACCAGAGTCAGAGCGTTTGAGCTGCGGTCGTGAGTCTTGAGTCTGGTTTAAAGATTTAGGAATTGTCGACCGATTCTCCAAACCTCTGTGACCACAGAGCTGATAAAGAACAACAGGTTCGATCGGTTCGTGTCTCCAAGGCAGGAGCAACACGAACCGATTCCAGTCACAAACATCCCGATTCCGGAGGATAATCCAGTAAAACCCCCAACATAGCGGGAATTTAGAATAACCAAACACGGATGACGATGTAGAAGCAATAGTGATCGTTTGTGGAGTCATTTTAAGAGATAAAAGATGTAACAAAAAGAAAAGGCAGTGAATAAAAGACGACGGGAGCAGCCGCTCTATTTGCTGCACTATGATTTGGAGGTGAATATGTTTTTTCATAGTTAACATTTTTAACTGAATAAACATAATAATGACCTTTAGATTTAATAATAAACATTTCCACATATCATCTCCGATATCCACCGGACTCAGTTGCGCGATATGTCAGCTGTTTGGGATTCCCCTCTGCTCTTACGTCACCGCGCTTTCTGATTGGCTACCTGTCACATTCAGCAGGTCGTATTCTCGTTCCCACACAGGAAAAACCCCACAGGTTGCGATAAAAACTCCAAGACAACCTAAATTGGGTATATTCAGAATTTAGCTGGAACACCAACACCGTCCCCCCAACCCGGGCCGCAGCAAAATATTCCAAGTCTTGACCGGTCCGCGGTAATAAAAAGGTTGGGGACCACTGGTATAATAAACATGTGACAGAATGGACATTGGAAATGATTGCACCCCCCTCCCTTTTCTTGCTTTGTTTACTTGCTTCTATTTTTCTTATGTTGGCTGTACTCTCAAGCTGCACTTCTCTTGCGGGATGCGCAGTTGCAGCGGTTCGCCACCAGTGGGCGCGTGGAGCACGGTGAGCAGCACTCCTGACTCAGCGAGCCAACGGCACGAGAGGTGGTGACGTATTTCCGTTTGAATTTATGCCACATAGATTGGTTCCGGGTCCTGCTTGCTCCTACTGTTTTTAGCCAAAGCTGCAAGATCTGTACCATGAAAACGACACAAAACTTAAAACATCTGCAAGCTACTGCTACAACAATCGAGTCTTTTGGTGTGCCGTTGTGTCCAGTAATTAGCCGGTACCATCCAGTTCTTAGTTTTTTCATTTTCCTGCTGATATCAAGGCGATATCAGCAGCCAAAACTTAGCCACTACAGCTAACACACGGTTTGTAGCTGCCTGCTATTTCAAAGCTTGAGGATATTGAAGATCCAGCATCAGAAATGGGAAGACGGAGGCTAAAAGGAAGCTGTGCGCACTTCGTTCACTGGAATATTTTGTTGGAGGAAAATAATGCCGGATGAAATCCACTGCTACCGAAACAGGCTGAGAATAGAGGCAGCGATTCGGCACAAGGTAAGTCAATACGTGTGTGTTGATGTTTGCGTTTGTGTTATACAGAGTATAAAATTATTTTTAGGCAACTCCTTAGCTTTTTTTTTTAATGTGACAATTATATAAAATACATTTAACATGCAGTCGAAGCGATACCGAGCACGGTAATTTAAGAACAGCCGAGAGCAGCAATGCTTCAGCCCGATCCAAACCACACAGGTAGTCAGTCAGATTAAGGTCCAAAACCTTCGCTTTACAGCCGTATAAGTGGCACCGACCCACATAAAAAACCCACAGAACAAATGGTACAAATCACGTATTTCCCGAGTCCCGAAAATATGACTTATACCTTTGATGTTTCATAATTATAATCCACGTTAGTGAATTTTTCCACTTGGCTACTATAATCTGTTCTTGCGTTAAACAACGTAATTTCTCTTTTTTTCCCTCTGAGATTCTGCTTAGAAAATGAGGTTATGAAGTTAGATCCTCCCGTTTTTTGTTTTTAAAATGGTAAATTTAGTGCCTCTTATATGCATAATTTTTTGTATTACTGTTGGTGCAGATATTAGGCGGACACTGTGCTTTGTCTGCTAGTAGTTTAAATTAATTTCAGCCGCACACTTTCAAGAGTATTCAGATTTTAACATGCATTTTCTAAGTAGTATTTTAGTTCACTCTTACTCAGTAACTTCAGTGTTGTTACAACTCTGAAACATTTTTTGCAATTTCTTTGTGATACCAGAACTATTTCACTTAAACATTTAATTTCCTGAGATATTGTCAATGTATTTTAAAGCAAAACTCTCAAAAAGAGCTGAGGATTTATTAGTTTTGATTACGTTGTGAAACTAAATATGGACGCTTATTAGTTTTTCAGGTTTGCATCGTAACACCTCGTGATGTGTTTCTGAGCCATGATCGTTGTGCTGATTACCTTTCCATTGGATCAAAGCACCTGGACCAGCTGATAGCGTCCATCAGTACACGATCTGCCGGATCATCACAACGTGGACTAACTTTTTTTTTATTTACAGTACTTGATTAAACTCTTGAAACCGGAGCACCAGATATGCAAAAATCTACCTGCAGACTTTGTTGGTTACCCTGACACTGCAGTCATCCTGGACGGGGCTGAGCCGGTCTTCCTCTCCTCCAGAGTGACGAGTTTTCATCACCAGTAAAGGCAAAACAAGTCTGATGTCTGATTAGCTGCTAGGAAGTATATTATATATTCACTGTTCATTTTGATATCCTGTTTGTACCTACTATAAAACTGAATTTCATTTGTAATACTCTACATTTCACAAACCTTTTTTCCCCATTTCTCTGTGTTTACGTTATATCAAGTATTTGCATGTAGATGAGGAATTCAAGTGAGATGTTAAAATGCAACACTTTTAGGTAATACCAGCAAAGAAATGCGAATATTATGTAATATGTAGTTAGTCATATAATTTAATATACTGAATAAGGCTGGATGATATGACTTGCAAGATTTTTTTTCATACCAGATTTGATTTTAATCGATTCCTCCCGGCCTCAATTTCTATAATAAAATCACAAAAAATACTGTCAAAAAGTGCCTTTATTTCAACCATCTGTTCTGTGAGTTGTATAAGGGAGCATTACAGTCAGAATACAAGAAATTTTAATTGCAAGAATGCAGTCATCATTACAGCAGAATAAAGATGCAATTTTATAACAATGTCTTAAAATTACAAGAAGTCGTTTTAATGAGAAATAAAGATTCAGATTGATTTGACGTAACCAGCTCAGTCCATGTGGTTCTGACATTTTGTCAGTAATCAAGAGGATGTACATTTCCACCTCATTTATCTATCTATAAAGCATAAGGTAAAAAAAAAAGAAATAGAGCAAATACTGTATTTGTACACAGTATTTGCTCTATTTCTCTTTTTAGAGCATCACTTGCTCTAAAAAGAGCAACTGATGGAAATACTTTCTATATAAAGAAAAGCAAAAAAAAAGTTAATAGCAGGAGAAACGTTGTTGGCAACATTAGCTCAGCCAATCTCCCTCCAGGAAGTCATCAAACAGAACTGTCCAACTCCAACTATAATAAAGATGGAAAAAAAGAAAGAAAACAGAAAGTTAAAATAACAAATAATGCCAATTTAATAATTCAGATCCAATGCGTTCTGGAATCTATTATTGACATTTTACAAATTTCACAAATCAATTAGAAGGTTTCACAAATGTTTTATTTATTCTGTTGTTAGTACAGAATAATCTAGGTTTGAAATGTCTAGGTGTAGTTTTTAAAGAACAACACATTAAAAAAGCTCAAGATAGTGAAAAATTAAGTGTAATCCCCCTTTAACTATTTTCCGAATTAGATGCTACATTGGAAGCTAACTTCAGCTTCGACTGATAGCTTGGGCACAATATAGACAGATCTATATATGTTTATGTAGACATATATACAGGGGTAAAAGTAGTTTTCAATTCTCGGGGTTCTATGACAATATATATATATGCTTACCTCATTTTCAACAGTGGAGCAGTTGAAAAGGGTTATTATTCTGGAGAAAGTCTAAATAAATATTTAGCCCAATAAATAAGAGGCAAAAAAAAAAGTTTGATAAAGGAAGTTTCTCAGACTCTGAGCCCGACAGCAACAAACTATTTTTTATATTAGACAATTAATTTAATTTCACATAATTATCGCGTAAGAAGACATTTGTTTGTTAAATACTTAATGAAAAATATTTGCCGTGTTTGATGTAAATGACGTAAACTCACAAAGAACGAGGTAATTAGTCCAAGTTTGTCGTTTATTGAACGTTCAGAAATTACAGCGGCTGCGATGCGCCAAGACAAAGGTAAACAACCTGAACAGCTGATCAACTCTAAACCATCCATCCATCCATTTTCTTTCACCCTTGTCCCTCAGTGGGGTCGGGAGGGTTGCTGGTGCCCATCTCCAGCTAACGTTCCGGGCGGGGTACACCCTGGACAGGTCGCCAGTCTGTCGCAGGGCAACACAGACACACACAGGACAAACAACCATGCACACACACACTCACACCTAGGGACAATTTAGAGAGGCCAATTAACCTGACAGTCATGTTTTTGGACTTTGGGAGGAAACCAGAGTACCCGGAGAAAACCCACGCATGCACAGGGAGAACATGCAAACTCCATGCAGAAAGACCCCAGGCCGGGAATTGAACCCAGAACCTTCTTGCTGCAAGGCAACAGCTCTACCAACTGCGCCACTGTGCTCAACTCTAAACCATTCGCACATTTTCACTCTCCGTCTCTGTCATTTAAGCACACCCGTTGCCATGGCAACCTCCTACGCACCACAAGCCGACCACATAACATTCAGTCAGTTAGATAATCAGGTTTGCAGGCTTGATATTTATTTTGCGATCATTAATAAGCGCTCCTCTGAACACAGCGGTGGTTGATTAGTTAATTTTAAACTCCTGCTCTGCTAGTTATTTTGATAATGGAACCGAAACGCACAGAATTGCGCAAAACCTAGTTGAAACAATAATCACTGAGATTATTATTGTTGTTGGGTCATTAATTTGAACATGTTTTGTTGATTTTTTTTGCTGTTGTTCTTTGACAAAGTTACGAACGTTTTAAGCCAGCCAGAGGAGGACATGTTCTCTCAGCGTCCTGGCGGCATTCAGTTTGTCACCTAATGCCGAGATCGACTCAAAACCTTCCGCGATCGACGTGTGGCAGCCCTGCTCTAGTAAAGCACTAAGAGTTCAGAAACGATATGAAATGGGGAAAAAAAGTGATTCATTAACTGATTAAGTCGTGTTTCAGATTGTTCTTGAAAAACGAATCAGTCACGGCTGATTAGCATGTGCTCTCACGGCTGCAGTGAATGCAGCCGTGAGAGCACGTTTTACAGCAGACAGCCGCTCCCCTTTCTTGCAGGTACTGCGTACCCCCACTAAATCTTTTAGGGGTACGCAGTACCCTGCCGTTCCCCCTTACTTTCACCCCTGGATATATATATTTATCTATAGATATGTAGATTGCACACTGCACAGATAATCAAAACACTTAACGTTTACAGAGCACCTTTGTAAACTTGTCCCCGTTAGCTACTCAGACATATGAGGCATTATGGTGATTACAAACATGTATTAACTTACCTTCGAAGTTATTGTGAAGTTTTGACACATCCAGCTTAAATCCTTTGTTGTTGTTGGAGCGTTTTGGGATGTCTGAATAATTATATAAGCATCGTTAATAGTCCTGCAGCGACCGATGAGCTACTGTTAACATACTGTTGCCTGTGCACCGGAACCATTCTATGTGGCAAAAAAATGCGGAAGTGCTAAAACTGAAGTCCGTGGCATATACCCCATTTAGCGCAGAAACGGCTGGTCAGCGGAGGCGCTCACTGTCGCTCTTGTTTTAACAGCGTTCCTCAAAATAAAGAACCTGTGGAAAACCACACTGACTGATCATTAAGTGTGCAACAAACACTACTAAGGTTAAGTACATGTGAATTGAACATTACGTCTTCATTGTGTAAAATTCTCCATCTCTTTTCTGTCCTGATGGAATCTCTCCTCATCACTCATTGATCAGATTCTCAGGAAACCGATCCTGATGTGAGAACAAGTCAAGCATTTGATGCTCATGGTGCTCCATAGTTCAGAAAGTTGACCTGATTGAGCAAAACCAATGTGATTTCTGGATTCAGCTCATCAAAATGACTTAAAAGAGTTGAAAAACCCCAGACAATTTTTTGGCTGTCAACCAGTTGACATTAAGACTTTCGAAACAAAAATCAACAGGTAAGAAGAACTGAGTACTCACTTTTGTCGCTCTCTTTGACAATTTCCAGCAGATTATCTACATTACACTTTTGCACAGTCAGTAAAGAAACTGGGATGGATTGTTCTGCTTCAGCCTCGAATAGCGTTAGGTCACCCTGTGATCCAACAGCCAACAAATTAAAGCTGCTGACTCCCAAAATGCTTGTAGTCGCCTCCTCCCAGCAGAAACTATGAAGAGGGGAAAGTTGGGTTTTTTTATCCGCAGAATTAGCACTACTATCTGCAATTCTATCAAGTATTTAATTTTGATATGATTTTGATGCATACTACATCCCTTAAAAAAAGATTTCAGTAGTTGACTTTGTATTTAACAAAACTGCAAATAAGAGACAAATCAATCCAGCAGTGACAGATCTGTCCAGGTCACATATAGTAAGTATTTACATGTACTCAGTTACATTACTTCTGTAACTTTTACACTAAATTCTGGTTAAGTCTTAATAAAGACACAAATATATACTTAACCAGAATTTCGTGTAACTTCACTGAAAAAACAACAAACATGTTTTAACCACAGGACAGGTTTCAAAAGATTTATGAATTTTATTTGGTAGCGTTGACTAAATTTATTATTTTATAACAGTACTATTTGTCTTTATTAAGACTTAACCAGAATTTCGCACCATCCTTCGCAGGAAAAAAATGTTTGAATGCAGCTGTGTGAAATAAAAGTACATGGCACATGACTTAGCACGAGTCTTACATTTATATTGCTAAAAAAGATTTTAGAGAAAGATTTTATTGTAAGATGTGTCACTGTTAAAAACTATTGTCTGTCTCGATTCGGTTCGAGCATAAAAGCCGTTTAGTCAGCAGTAAATTACATTACAAGTCTTGTTTCACAAACACGGGAAGTGAAGACCAGTCAGAACTCACTCTACAAAGCAGCCGTCCGATGCAGCCGGAGGGGCCTCTCTATCCCCAAGGTCCCACACCAACAGCTGGCCCGAGACCCCAAGACAGCAGAGGAGGGAGCCCGCAGGACACAGCTCGGCTTTCTGGATGTCTGCAAGCTGACCACAGTGCTGGTTCTCAGGAATAACCAGCACCTCTGTGGAGTTCTGCCCATCAAACATCTCCTCAGTTACAGAATAGTGTTTGACCGGTTTAAATTGCCTTGATAAAGATATCTGAATAATAAGATGGAAAAGATTTAACCATTTCTTTCTCGTCAACAGCTTCCCAGTTTGACGAGTCACATTACTTTTAGTGTCAGCTGACCGAAATATCTTCTTCTTCTTCTTCTTTTATATGGCGCTTGGCAAGCAACTTACTGATGTGCATTACCACCATCTACTGGAATGGAGTGTGCATATATATTCTCCCACAAAAAAAACATATGCTTTCTATTAATTTCGTTTTCTTAACATAGCTTATTAAATAACAAAAATATTCAGAAGTAGACGTTTTGTCCAAAATATCTTGTATATTTAACTGTAATTTATTTTTCTTGTAATTGACATACTAATTCCCTTCGTTCAACAGAATAGAACAAAACAACAAAACATGTTTTAGTGTCTCTTCTTGAAGACAAAAATCACAATTTCCAGTTGGATGTTTTCCCATTTTAAATAATGTACTATTTAACCCTGTATGACCAAAACATAATATGGATATAACGGTTTCCTCTTTTCTATTTCGTCCTGTTCTCCTCATTGCACTAGCTTTTCTTTGAATACTGTAAAGCCACCTACCAGTTCTTTCTTCCCACTGCTTCTGCCATCTTTCCTTAACCTTTTGTTTAATAATAGATTTGATTTCTTCTTTACTTAATGGTACCAATATATCAATATAACAATTTTTTGTAGCTTGTTTTGCATATTTGTCTGCCAACTCATGTGATGGTACCTATGTAATATAACTAATAAACAAATATGCCACTATCACCTTGTGCTCATCACAGATGAAAGCAGGTTCACACTGAGCACATGTGACAGACGTGACAGAATCTGGAGACGCCGTGGAGAGTGGTCTGCTGCCTGCAACATCCTTCAGCATGACCGGTTTGGCAGTGGGTCAGTAATGGTGTGGGGTGGCATTTCTTTGGAGGGCCGCACAGCCTTCCACGTGCTCACCAGAGGTAGCCTGACTGCCATTAGGAACCGAGATGAGATCCTCAGACCCCTTGTGAGACCATGTGCTGGTGCGGTTGGCCCTGGGTTCCTCCTAATGCAGGACAATGCTAGACCTCATGTGGCTGGAGTGCGTCAGCAGTTCCTGCAAGATGAAGGCATTGAAGCTATGGACTGGCCCGCCCGTTCCCCAGACCTGAATCCGATTGAGCACATCTGGGACATCATGTCTCGCTCCATCCACCAACGTCACGTTGCACCACAGACTGTCCAGGAGTTGGCGGATGATTTAGTCCAGGTCTGGGAGGAGATCCCTCAGGAGACCATCCGCCACCTCATCAGGAGCATGCCCAGGTGTTGTAGGGAGGTCATACAGGCACGTGGAGGCCACACACAATACTGAGCCTCATTTTGACTTGTTTTAAGAACATTACATTAAAGTTGGATCAACCTGTAGTGTGTTTTTCACTTTAATTTTGTGTGTGACTCCAAATCCAGGCCTCCATTGGTTAATAAATTTGATTTCCATTGATGATTTTTGTGTGATTTTGTTGTCAGCACATTCAGTTTTGTACAGAACAAAGTATTCAATGAGAATATTTCATTCATTCAGATCTAGGATGATTTGAGTGTTCCCTTTATTTTTTTGAGCAATATATATATATATATATATATATATATATATATATATATATATATATATATATATATACACACACACACACACACAGGACTATACAGCTGACTGTATAGCTCAATGGGTAAGTCACCAGTCTTTCACCCGGGATACCTGGGCTGGGGCAAACATACAACAGTGACATTGAGCTATCCAGTGTGGGTTCTTAAGCAAGATCCTTTAAGCTATATAGCCTACCTCATACCTCATAGAGACATTGATAAGCATGACATGCCGGCAGGTGCTGGGGAACCAGAGCACCTTGATGAAAAATGGGCTACTGGAACAAGACGGCAACTGCTATCACAACTTGAGATTGACGAGGTACAACACAACTAGCTGCCCAGAAACTGGGTATGTAGCCACAGTAATGAATGAACACCAGGCAACCCCAACGCCAATTACAGCGGTTGAGTGAAGTACCATCAGAAAGTCTCATTGAAGATGTGAATGCAGCATTAAGAACTATCCCTACCAACACCATAACAGAAACCAATGAGCTGATATACAGTTCAGCACCAGTGATCCTTGAGATGCTTGGTTATAAGAGCAACCATGAGACCCAATACCCACCATGGAAAAGACGGTTAGAGGCTAAAATCAAGATAACAAGGAGGGAAGTGAGCCAGCTCCACCAACTCCATTGTACTCCTTCTGGATCAATCCTGATCCAGAAGGATCCCTCAAAGGATTCAGTCGCATCCAACTATCGGCCAATAACCTGTCTCTCTACAACATGGAAGCTCATGTCAGGCATCATAGCGGCTAAGATAAGCATGCACATGGATAAATACATGAGCACGGCACAGAAGGGCATAGGCATAAATAGCAGAGGAGCCAAACACAAACTCCTGGTAGACCACACCGTCGTCCGAGACTGCAAAACCCGACACACCAACCTGTGCATGGCTGGATTGATTACAAGAAAGCCTATGACTCAATGCCACACACCTGGATCATTGAATGCTTAGAGATGTACAACATCAACAGGACTCTAAGAGCCTTCATTGCAAACTCGATGGGGCTGTGGAAAACCACCCTTGAAGCCAACTGAAAACCACTTGCACAAGTGTCCATTAAATGTGGCATATACCAAGGCGATGTTCTGTCCCCACTGCTGTTCTGCATAGGCCTGAACCCCCTCTGCCAAATCATCAACAAGACTGGCTACGGATACCGACTCAAGAATGGAGCCACAATCAGTCACTTCCTCTACATGGATGACATCAAGCTGTATGCCAAGAGGGAGCAAGACATCGACTCACTGATCCACACCACCAGGATCTACAGCACTGACATTGGGATGTCATTCGGACTAGAGAAGTGTGGCCGGATGGTTACAAAGAGAGGGAAGGTCATCCACACAGAAGGGGTCTCACTTCCAGAAGGAACAATAGCAGACATAGAGAACAGTTACAAGTACCTGGGAATACCACAAGCAAATGGCAACCTCGATGAGGTCACAAGGAAAGGAGCCACAGCCAAATACCTCCAACGAATAAGGCAAGTCCTGAGAAGCCAGCTCAATGGCAAGAACAAGATCTGTGCAATAAACAGCTCTGCCTTACCAGTAATCAGATACCCTGCAGGAATAATTAGATGGCCAATGGAGAAGATAAAGACCAAGACTCGGAAACTACTAACCATGCATGGAGGGTTCCACCCCAAATCCAGCACCCTGAGACTGTACACGAGCCGTAAGGAAGGAGGCAGAGGACTAGTGAGTGTGAGAGCCACTGTCCAAGATGAAACATCCAAGATTCATAAATACATCAAGGACAAAGCCTCAACAGATGATGTGCTCAGCGAATGTCTCAGACAATGGGGAACAGCGGATGAGGTGCTGGAGGTACCATCATGGGAGGACAAGCCTCTCCATGGGATGTACCACCGACAAATAACTGAAGTAGCTGATATCAGAAAATCCTACCAATGGCTGGAGAAAGCTGGACTCAAGGACAGCACAGAGGCACTCATCCTGGCTGCACAGGAACAGGCCCTAAACACCGGAGCAATAAAGGCTCAGATCTACCACACCAGACCCAAGGTGTAGGTTGTGCAAGGAGACCCCTGAGACAGTCCAGCACATAACAACAGGGTGCAAGATGCTGGCATGGAAAGCGTACATGGAACGACTTAAAGTGTCGGGCATAGTGTACAGGAACATGTATGCAGAATATGGACTGGAAACCCCGAGATCAAAGTGGGGAACACCCCCAAAAGTGGCGGAGAATGACCGAGCTAAGATCCTGTGGGACTTCCAGATCCAGACAAAATAGTAATGGCGAACCAACCGGACATCGTATTGGTGGATAAACAGAGGAAAGCCATTGAGGTGGATGTAGTAATACCAAGTGATTACATCAGGAAAAAGGATCACGAGAAACTGGAGAAATACCAGGGCCTCAGAGAGGAACTGGAAAAGGCCTGGAAGGTGAAGACCACAGTGGTGCCTGTGGTCATCGGGGCCCTCGGGGCAGTCACCCCCAAACTGCAGCAGTGGCTAAAACAGATCCCAGGAACAACATCAGACATCTCAGTCCAGAAATGTGCAGTATTAGGCACAGCCAAGATACTGCGCAGAACCCTCAAGCTCCCAGGCCTCTGGTAGAGGACCCGAGCTCAGAGGATGAAACAGACCACCCATGGAGGGTGAGAAGGTAATTTATATATATATATATATATATATATATATATATATATATATATATATACACACATACACAGGGGTGAAAGTAAGGGGGTACGGCAGGGTACTGCGTACCCCTAAAAGATTTAGTTGGGGTACGCAGTACCTGCAAGAGAGAGGAGCGGCTGTCTGCTGTATAAAATCAATGGGTTCGCTGTGCAGCTGTGAGTGCACCCACTAATCAGCCGTGACTGATTAGTTTTTCAATAACAATCTAAAACACGACTTAATCAGTTAATAAATAGCTTTTTCTCATTTCATATTGTTTCTGAACTGTTCGTGCTTTGCTAGAGCAGTGGTGCAATACGTCGATCGCGGAAGGTTTTGAGTCGATCTCGGCATTAGGTGACAAACTGAACGTCGGCGGGACGCTGAGACCAGCACGTCCTCGTCTGGCTCCCTTAAAACGTTCGTAGCTTTTTGAAAGAACAAAAAAAAATCAACAAAACATGTTCAAATTAATGATCCAACGAACAAGTAATTATTGTTTCAACAAGGTGTTGCGCAATTCTGTGCATTTTGGTTCCTTTACCAAAATATCGAGCAGAGCAGGAGTTTAAAATTAACTAATCAACCATTGCTGTGTTCATAAGAGGTTTATTAATGATCGCAAAAATAAATATCAAGCCTGCAAATCTAATATCGTAACGGACTGAATGTTATATTTTAACTTAATCTCGGGTCGGCTTGTGGAGCGCAGTAGGTTGCCATGGCAACGGGTGTGCTTAAATGACAGAGTAAAAGGTGCGAGTGGTTTAGTGTTGATCACCTGTTCGGGTTGTTTTACCTTTGCCTTGGTGCATCACAGCCGCTGTAATTTCTGAACGTTCAATAAACGACAAACTTGGACTAATTACCTCGTTCTTTGTGACTATATGTCATTTACAACAAACACAGTAAATATCAAGTATTTAACAAACAAATGCCTTCTACCGCGATAATTATGTGAAATTAATTGTCTAATATAAAAAAATAGTTTGTTGCTGTTGGGCTCAGTCTGAGAGGCTTTTTCTTTATCAAACAATTTTGTTTTTTGCCCCTTATTTAGTGGAAATATTGATATTTTCTCCAAAATGATAACCTTTATAGCTCCACTGTTGAAAATTAGGCTCCAACATTCACAAATGACAGTGAAATAAAATCCAGTCCAACATCTGGTTTGAGGTGATTCCTCTGGAACCTGTTGGAGGAAAAATATCCCAACTTCAGAAGATGTACTTTTAACTTAACAGAGCTCTGTGGTTCCTCCCATCAGTATGAGAGTCATGGTGAGGAGGCGCCATGTTAGGAAGAGAAGTGGAAGCTGCAGGATCTTCAGAACAAACAGGTCATGATGCTGGGCTACTGATAATCCTTCTGTCTGGACGCAGGATTATTAAAACCAGTTTAAAATCTAAAATGAACGGTTATATGCCAGACATGGAAAACTGGGATGAACTCCATGCCATGATGTTCAGAATTTAGGTCTCATGGCATCTCACAGTGTCAACATTGCACCCAGTGGGCTGAGGGAAATACAGCTTTATTTTGTAGCAATTCAAGGGCTACCCAGCTTTTATCGCTTCGCAAAATAATCAGAACAGAAACTCTAAAGCACACAAAGAAGCAATATATATATATATATATATATATATATATATATATATATATATATATATTTTTGTCATAGTACCCTCAAGAATTTAAAACTACTTTCATCCCTGTATGTGTGTGTATATATATATATATGTGTGTGTGTGTGTGTGTGTGACCTTGGGGACAGCTCTAAACCCGCTTTTTACCAAATCACACAGATAAGTTTGTAAAAATGGACAGAGGCACTACTACAGATTACAAACAGTTTATTGAATTCACAAAGTTGAGCAAAAATAGTCACTTTATTTTATTTACCAAATGACCACTCTAAAAGTGGGAGTCTATGCTGGCCCTGGGATCCTTAAAGCTGAAAAATAATTAAAACCCGATTAGATAAAATTAGACTGTTTGGGGGAGGAATAGTAAAAGAAAACACAAATACAACTAAATGCACCCGAGTGTTCCCCAACAAAAGCACACTCACAATTCCTGGCGAATACAAAGAAGAAAAACTCCCCTTCCACTAGTCTCAATCTAAATAAAACAGCATAGGTCCCAGTTTAAAACAAGCCAGGAGGCTACAATAGAAACTCCCTTTCCCTAAACAAAAGTAAAACAAGAAAAGTTCTTTTAATCAACAATAACCATCTAAAGTAAAACAAAAAAATAAAATTGAAACAAATCAAAAACTGAAACAGTAGCAGGCCAACCTTCTCTAAAGTGAAACCAGTAAACAGCGCTCTTGACGTCACTCTAAGGGCGTTTCCTATAACCATCAGTGGCGGAATCAGACATAAATTCTAAACCCACCTCACGGTCAATGTTAAACATACCTCTGTACGAGTCATCAGCCTGCATCTGATCTCCTCAGCAATCTACCTGCTTTTAAATGTAAATACCGATTACCTGTCTCCCTAACAAGCCAGATGCGCTCCGTCACAGCGTCTTCCATATATGGGCAAGAGGAAGAGGGCGCAGCAGCACACACACACACACATACATATACATATATATATATATATATATATATATATATATATATATATATATATATATATATATATATATATATATATATATATATATATATATATATATATATATATATATATGCGCAGAGAGAGAGAGAGAGAGAGATTACCAACTGGCATTACTGCCCAGTTGGTGGCAGTAATGCTCTATTAGGTTGTTTGACAATCGCCATTGAACAAAAGAAGAAGTTAGTTTCTCTTGATACGTTATTGTTCATCATGGCGCTTGTTAAAGAATGAAAATAGTGTCCAGCCTTCTATCATTAGCTCTCGAAAAGGTTTTCCAACTGTCATCAGAAATGGCATGAACACCAAGCCGATGGAGGAAAAAGCTTTGGACGTGTACGGTAAGTCAGAGGTCTGTAACCTTTGGCGTTTCTAACGTCAGACTGAGTCCTAGTTGAGCTGGAAAGATCATGCATAGAAAAAGCTCTCGCCTTTATTTCCTGCTCCTTTGCGACTACGAAGCTGAAATTGGCTTCCTATTCGGAAATTTATGGCTAAAAGGTAATTCCACCTAATTTTTTCAGTACCTTGAGCTTATTTAACCTATAAAAAAATACAACACATGGACTCTTCAAACCTGGACTAGATTATTCTGCACTAAAGCAATTAAGACCAAATTTGTGATATGTGAAACCTCTTATTTGAATTGTGAAGTTTCCTTAGTAGCTATTTCGACGCTTTTTATTAATCTGTACCACATTAGAACCGCTCCAGCTCCTAAACAATGACATCTGGACACTTCAAACCTGGTGTAGATCATTCTATGTTAATTGCAGGCAGAGTTGTAAAGTGAAAAAGACTTGGTTGCTATACTTAAGTAGATTTTTCAGGTATCTGTATCTGAGTACTTATCTTTCTGACCACTTTTTACTTTTACTCACTGCATTTGAATAGAAACAGCTGTACTCTCCTAACATTGTCACGTGACTCGTCACTTACTAAAGAAGTATAGTAGACTCTCTTCATGTGTAGAAGATCTGACAGATTAACCTGCATAAACTTGCTATGCCACACATCGGAATCTCCCATAATAAAGAAAACATTGATTCCATAAATTAGAAAAAAAATTCTTAATCATATTCACACCACTCCTTTACACCATTGCCAACACACCAAGACTATTTTTCTGGTGTTCAATATATTTTTGCCATGCATTTTTGAAAGGCAATACTGAAACTTGACAAAATAAGGAGATGGAGCCTGTGGTGATATTAGGAGAGTCATCACACCTAAAACAAGTTATCATTGTATTTCGAAGGCATAAGATGAGTTTGATCTTCATAAGAAAGTTATTTTAAAATGCAAGGTTAACTGTCCGCTAAAAATATGTGATTATAATGGGAGTCAATTGAACCAGAATGTTAAGTGCACACAAAGTGCATACATTTTGTTCTACATAACTTACAATCAAAGGGACAAAGAAATGTAAAAAAGAAAATTTAAAAAACGTTCTGGCCAAGTTTTATAGAATTAACCTGCAAGATGACCGAGATACTGGGAATAATAATTTTAAAAAAGCAGTAAAAGCAGGATGTCCCATTTTGGGTAGTCAAAGTGCCCTGAGGGTCAACTCTAACAAAATAGCAATAAAAAAAGCATAAGAAAAAACTGAAATTTGCAAAGTATAAATAATTTTCACAGCATTGTATTTCATTGTTCAATCATTGTAGACATTAATAGATTTCAAGCGTCTTATGGAAACTTATTTCCCTCCCTCCTCAGATGTGATTCGATCCATCCGGGACCCAGAGAAGCCGAACACCCTGGAGGAGCTGGAGGTGGTGACAGAGAAATGTGTGGAGATTCAGGAGCTCAACGAGGATGAGTTCCTCATCATAATCAGATTCTCCCCAACCGTTCCTCACTGCTCCCTGGCTACTCTGATTGGTGAGCAAGTCTGCTGATGACAAAAGTCTCCTCTAAACCCACCTGAAAACAATGGCAGATGGAGAACTGATCATATTTTATTTTTGGAAAGACTCAGTCAGTAAATTGAGAAGTATTAATCTACTAAGTACTAAATATTTGTAATTATTACTCATTATTGGTCTGAGTTCCAGTGACCAGAAATTCAGAACAAAGCATTGCAGTTCCACTTTATATTGGCCACAATGAATGATTTACATGCAAGGAAAGATTTAAAAGCAATGTATATCCACTTTAAATGGTCCTCAGATGGAAAAGTTTTAGAACACTGGTCTATTGTTTCCTGTTTTGTAGCAGTAGATCTGTTAGTATCTGTGTCTGATAAAGATGTGTTGTCTGCAGGCCTGTGCATACAAGTGAAGTTGCAGCGGTGTCTGCCATTTAAACACAAGGTGAGTCTGAACAGCCCTGATCCAATGGGCAGATTTCATGTTTCTCTTGTCTTCTGAGCAGCAGTAATATTGGTATACTTTAAATTTATTAAAACTCTGTTGTTTGTAAAAATATTTCCCCATTATGTCTCTTAAATCTATTCTCATGCTACTTGTAATCCTAAACCACCTTCTCTCCAAGCTAGTATTAGTCATCTTTGGTCTTGATGGTAACAAACATAAGTTGTTTGATCAATTGTTTTTTTTCTTCTTCTTTTTCTCCTTAGCTGGAAATTTACATTTCAGAAGGAACCCATTCTACTGAAGAAGACAGTAAGTTTTTATTTAATATTTTCTCACATGTGAGCATTAAAGGTTTAAGTAGGTCATACACCATAAATACGTTTTGCCTGAGGAAATCATCGGCTGAGACACTGCTGCCAACAACTTAACATTTTTCATTTTTATACTGCTAACATTTTACTTTTCTTTAATATAGGAAGTAATTCTAGCTGAGTCGTATTCTGCCGGAGGTTTATCCTGTTAAAGGGGAGTTTCCTCTTTGCTGTTGCTACATGCATGCTCTGTTTTGACGCATTTCTGCAAAGTCAGCGACAATGCAAGCGATTGACCGCTGTTGCTACAGGACGAGTGAATACTGCAAGTCAGTCTATTGGGTTTCCTTTGATAGAAAAACTTTTTAAACCCATTTGAATAAGAAATTGAACTTGACTGCACTTTTTTATAGATGGTTTTGATTGTAATGTTTTGAATGTAACTGTATTGAAATGTATTTTTTGTGAAGTGCCTTGAGATGATGTGTTGTGTATTTGTGCAACGTAAACTGAATTGATTAAGCCTGATATTATAACTGAGGTGATGCTACTCTAAATTTGGGAATGGCATCAAATAAATGGTAAAGCCTTATTTCCTTGGAAAATGCAGATTCAGTATTCATTAATGAATTCCACTTTCATCCGGTCATTGAGAATCTTCCACATGAATATTCTCTTCCATTTACCTGTTAACAGGAGCATTAGTTGGGTCATGTTTCCTGCCAGTCTTGCAACAGGAAGTCTCTTATCTTGGCTGATTCATGAATAATTCTTTAGTAGTAATAATGAACAGCGATAATGATTCTTGAATAATCTGATTGTCTCCTCAACATTGAGCGGTTTTATTTTTTTTTTTACACATTCCTTGATATGAAAAAATATCCAACATTTATCACAACAAAGTTGTTATAGGTCAAAATACAATTGGACATTATTTTTTTTATGCACAGTCTTGTCAAAAATAACTAACAGTTATGTCTGTGGTCTGTGGGAGGGAGACCAAGTACTCTGAGTGAACCCACGTATTTATAAAGAGAACATTCAACTTTATGCGGACGTTTATGGGATGCTCCATGGTGCATCCCATAAATGAAATCATGGCTTGGAAAAACTGCTCTTTGTATTTATTCTTATCTTTTTCTGGCATCAAGATAATCTCAAGCATTTTAGTAAGAATTAAAAAGCTAAAACATTGGTAACCTCTGTCGGAGCAAATACTGTTTTTTGCAGCAGATGTATCTTTTTTTGATGAATTGATGAGTGCTTTTCTTTTAATCTTGCTGTTGCTCATTAACTGAGTGAGAACCTTCTGTTCATGTCTGCAGTTAACAAACAGATCAATGATAAGGAGCGGATAGCAGCTGCCATGGAAAACCCCAACCTCAGAGAAATTGTGGAGCAGTGTGTAGCTGAACCAGACGATTGACAGAGGACACCCCGTCTGCTTTAAAGCAATTCTTTTTAATCTGCTGTCTTTGTGTTTGTAATGTCCCAAAGCCTGAGAAGGTTCTTTATATGATTTCATTGCATTTGTTTAAAATCAGCTGGGCAATAACTCTGAGGATTTGGCAGATTGTTCTATTATGTTTCGGGAGGAGGGACTCTTCTCACACACAAGCATTTATTTTGAGCTGTGATCACAATAGGGCGTTATAGGAAGTTGGTGTTTAATGAGTGCTGATTGCTGACTTTATCATGTGGACAGCTTTGTGGTAATATTGCAGCAGTTATTTCCCTCTTCATACTGCTAAGAGCCACAAAAGAAGCTGCATGAACAGTAGACTAGAGAACAGAACAGTAGATTAGAGAACATGCTTCCTGACATGCTTCCATCTGACCCTCTATCCGTCTTATTTCCATCCATCATTCCTCTAGTTTGCCGTTCTGTGGAAGATGAGTTACTGTATCTCCTTTGATAAATTGAAACAGAATAAGCTAGAAAATATTTTCTTGTTCAGGATTTTAAATGTAAATTACCATTTAAATGTACTAAACTGACTTTAACACAATTTATGCTTTATTAAACATAAGTGCTTTAAATGAAATTTAAACTTTAAGCAGAAACAGATGTTCAAAGTCTCGTGAGAGGAGAAAACAGTTGATTTAGTTTTCAGGGGATTACATCCGAGTATGCTGTCATTCCCTTGGGAGCAAGCTGGTTCATCAACATTCATCATATTCTCTGGGTAATGTCTGGATGTTATTTGATGCACTAAAGAGTTTCTGAAGTGTCCGAGTCTCAAACAATTAAAGACAATATATAATTTGTTTTTGTCAGAATAAAATCCTGAAAAATTACGTGTCTTTGTGCTCTCTTAGTTTTATGACGGTTGCATAGAATCACAATAGTTTCAAAGCCAAATGTGAGCTATAAAATAATAATGGAAGAATGTGAGTTCCTCATGCAAACTGGCTATATATCATTTCAAACTTTGATATATTTTGTCATACGCATTCAAAACAGCAGTAAAGTTAGCTGGGGAGCTATGTGTAAATTTGGGGTCCAGTAAATGGCTATACTATTGTTCTCACATTTGATCATCTGTGTGCAATAACCACAACATCAGCACACACACACACACACACACACACACATATATATATATATATATATATATATATATATGACAAGTTTTATGATAAAAAGTCTGTCTTGGAAATAAATGTAAAGTACATAATTGTTTTACTCTACTGTACATTTATGAATACTGTTTAGTTTTTCTCTGTATTCATACACATTAGGAACAACCAGATATCTTCTGCAATGATTTTGGAAAACAAAAATATCTGTACTGTACACTTAAAATAGATTTCTTGCTAGAGTTTTACTTTTTAGAAGAACAAATGCCTAAATAGCGAGAGGTCCGCCATTTTGGAAGTTGCCGCGCAGAGTCGCACTGTCCCTGTAAAATTTTTGCCTGCATGTAACCTGCGCACTTGAACCCTTACAGGGCTTAAAGTAAAATAAAAAAAAAATCCTGAGCCTGAAACTTATAGTAGTAATAGAAATGAACTATACTGTTGCTATTGCCACAGTTTAATAAAAAGTGTCTGTGCAAACAATTCCTTCTAACAATACAATTAATAAGCTAAACACCCAAACTTAAATAAGACTTCAGTGCATTTTATTAGCGACTGCCAAACAAAGTCGCCGAGCGGCTGAGTAGGGAAGTGGTTGTTGACGCGCTAGCTAATCAAAACGTAAATCCAAGCTGCAGTTGCAATGATTTTATTGTCAATATCCAAAGGAAAACAGTGTTCAAAAGCAGCATAAAAACGGATCCGTAGAATTAAACAGTGATCAAAGACAAAACATAGCGGTCAGCAAAGAGTATACCTCCCCTATCACCCACTCACTGAAGTCACCAGGTGAGCAACAGGTGATCTACAATCACTAATAACACCATGTGATCCCACATTACCCCTATCCACAACATTCCGGCCCCTAATTATTACATCATTACACAGTAATAATTACTCATACAACAACATAACCTAAGATATACACTACATCAAAACACACAACAAGATAACATAACACATTTAAACAGTACATGAAAGTCATTTGCAAATAGTCAAACAATCATTTCTTCTTTTCTTCAAAATAGTCCATCCATAGTCGGTCAGTCATAGGCCAGAGGTTACCAGCATTTAGCCTAAATAGTCAGTCTGTGATGTACATCTAGTTATGGTAAAGTCAAGTCAAATATGTTATCGTCATTGATCAAAGGTCTCCTGAAGAAGACATATTTTCATGATGGGTTTGCATAAGCAGCTGGTTGGGGTCTTAATCCAGACCCGACGTACAAGTCCATTTTTATCTGGCACAGTTTCTGTGATTCTACCAATGATCCAGAAACCACGAGGTGGTTCCTGGATCCACCTCGTGGATCCAGGATGGAGATGGGCTACATCTCCATCTCCAGGAACAAAGTTACGTTTAATCTTCATCCACTTTTGGCGCTGTTGAAGTTGAGGCAGATATTCTTTAATCCATCTCTTCCAGAACAGATCAGATATGTATTGGACTTGTCTCCATCGTTTCCGTGCATAAATATCTTTCTGGAATAAACCCGGGGGCAAACTTGGATGAGACTTGAGTAAGAGAAGATGGTTTGGTGTTAGAGCTTCCAGATCATTTGGATCGGCGGATTCCAATGTAATAGGTCTACTGTTGAGGATTGACTCCACTTCACAGAGAGCAGTTTGAAGTCTTTCCTCATCCAGATGCTGTCTGCAGGGTGGAATTAAGAACTTTTCTGATGGAACGGATCAATCTCTCCCATGCTCCACCATGGTGTGACCCAGCTGGAGGATTGAAGATCCATTTCACTCCCTTCAGAGTCAGCGCATCAAAGATCTTTTCCTGATTCCAATCTTCGATAGCTCGTCTCAGTTCGCGCTCTGCGCCCACAAAGTTGGTACCATTATCGGACCGCAGCTCTTGTATTTGGCCTCTCCTTGCAATGAAACGTCGTAAAGCGTTAATGAAAGAGTCTGTGCCAAGAGATCAGGCAAACTCAATATGCACTGCTCTGATTGCCAAACATGTGAAGATAACTCCATATTTCTTCACAAGACTTCTCCCACGCTTCACTTCAAATGGACCAAAATAGTCCACTCCAACAAAACTAAAGGGGGGCTTCTCAGGTGTCACTGCTTTTAGGTAGGTCAGCCATTTGTTGCTGGCCTGCAGCTCCATGAAGCTGTCTGCAGATCACACACCTTGACATGATCTTTCTAATCAATCTTTCTAATTCAACCAGGAATCCAATATTTCTGATGGAGCTTTGAGAGCATGTGGTTCCTACCACCATGACCCACCTCTTTATGGATATATTGGAGAATAAGATAAGCAATATGAAGATCTTTAGCAACAATGATAGGATGTTTGGAATCTTCAGACATGACAGCCCTGCTGAGACGTCCTCCAACATGCAGCACATCATCTACCAGAACAGGATTTAACTTGTATATGTGACTGCTTCGTTTGACGTTCTCTCCTTTTTGGAGACAGGAAATTTCTTCAGAAAATCTTTCTTCTGACAAAACTTGATTATCTGCATCTCAGCATCCTCGATCTCTCCCTATGAGAGAAAGCCAGTACGTAGCTGACCCCTCTGATGAGCACTTTCAGACTGGGTTGTTTCAGATGCAGGTTGAAAATGTGTCTTGTTTCTTTTGTGATGCAAGAGCAATGTTTTGAATCTTAAAATCCAACCCATCACTCTGACAAGATGAGTCCAGGATGTAACACGATGAATCAAAAGAGCCAAAGAATGATCGTCATCTTGGCGGGAGAAACACCAACAGAAGCAGACACTTTGACTTCAGGGTCGTCATGTAGAAGTTCCTGTAAGTTCTCTGGGTTTACAGGCCAATCTGTCTCTGGCTGTGTAAGAAATGCAGGACCATATAACCATGTAGTGTCATGTAGAAATTGCTCTACCTTCATACCCCTGGAGGCAAGGTCTGCTGGATTATTTGTTGTGTTCACATATCTCCATTGGGAGACGCCAGAAGCCCTGAGAATCTCTGACACTCTGTTTGCCACAAAAACATGGAACCTGGAATTCTTGTTATTGAGGTATTTCAATACAGAGGTGCTGTCTGTCCAAAACACTGAATCTAGGAGAGGTAGCCTTAGTTCTCTTTTCCACAGTATGTCCATGCGAACTGCCAACACAGCTGCAGCAATTCCATACGGAGAATGGTGACTGGTTTTAGAGATGTCACCCTGGACTTCCCCATTATAAAGGAACTGTGCATCTGGTAGAGACTGTTCTGCAGCAGGAGGTAGGTAACAACACCATACCCCTTCTCACTTGCATCTGCAAAATGGTGCAACTGAGCAGTGGTTGCTTTTCCAAAATCAGTAGGTTTCAAACATCTCTTGATGCTGATGTTGTCTAACAGTTGCAATTCCTTCATCCAGCTTTTCCACTCTTGAGAAACGGCTGATGGAATAGCATCATCCCAACCTATTCCCTTCTGACACAGGTCTTGAAGGATTCTTTTAGCTATAAAAATGACAGGAGCTAGGAATCCCAAGGGATCATAGAAGGTGCTAACAGTGGAAAGGATCCCTCTTCGGGTCAATGGTCTGTTTGGGATGGATATACAGAACTTAAACGCATCTGACTGTAGATACCATACTCCTAATGCTCGTTCAACAGGCAAAAGGTCACAATCCAGATCTAGGTTTTTAACCTCTTTGGCTCTTTCCTCCTCAGGTATTACTGCCAGGACGCTGCGGCTATTACTTATCCACTTTGTAAAGTGGAAGCCACCTTTGGCGCAGATGAGTCTGAGGTCTGAGTAAAGAGATATGGCTTCCTCTTCAGTGCCTATTGAGGCAAGGAAGTCATCCACATAGAAACTGTACAGAATGGTGTCTGATGGGTATTTTTCTCGAACCTTCAATAAAAGAACCACAGACAACGTATATGAATTTTATGACCAAGCTTTTGCAAATGGAGAAGACTCAGCAAACTGCTCCTCCAAGCCGTTCACTGAGCGTTCTGAAGACCATTGGTTACAGCTCGTCTTTTATTATCAAGCAGAAACAGGGAGGATAGGTAAGAGACAATTTATTACTGCACACAGGCAGTTTCTAAAATAGGGAGTATTCTGGTTGATAAGAAGGCACCTGTGGAAATGTAATTTAAGGTCTGAGAAACACACAGTTAACTGTTTCACATGAAGACACAGGCAGATGGGGCCTCCAGGTCAGTTTATACACACAGAATGAAAAGAACACTTTAAATTGAACATTTGACTGAATATGAACTAAAGTAATAACAAAATGATAATACCAAAAAATCTCTAACAGTGTCAATCACCTGCTGGCTAAAATCTGCTTTGTTGTCTTCTGCACATTTCCGCAGGGCATAGTTAGCACAACTCAGAGATGATGTTGCTCCAAATAAATGAACACCCATGCGGTACTCCTGCATGCTCTGATTGAAATCACCACCAGGCCACCAGAGGAACCTTAATAGGTCAGAATCTTCCTGTGGCACATGCACCTGATGGAACATGGCTTCAATGTCAGACATCAAAACAACACAATTTATGTCTGATTCCGCCACTGATGGTTATAGGAAACGCACTTAGAGTGACGTCAAGAGTGCCGTTTACTGGTTTCACTTTAGAGAAGGTAAGAGCCGTTTCTTATGATTTATCTGGCTGCTTAATGTTATTGTCTAACTTGATTTCTTTTGTGTGTAGGTTGGCCTGCTACTGTTTCAGTTTTTGATTTGTTTCAATTTCATTTTTTTGTTTTACTTTACTTACTTTAGATGGTTATTGTTGATTAAAAGAACTTTTCTTGTTTTGCTTTTGTTTAGGGAAAGGGAGTTTCTATTATAGCCTCCTGGCTTGTTTTAAACTGGGACCTATGCTGTCCCTGGGTCCTAGGCTGTTTTATTTAGATTGAGACTAGTGGAAGGGGAGTTTTGCTTTTGTTGGGGAACACTCGGGTGCATTTAGTTGTATTTGTGTTTTCTTTATTATTCCTCCCCCAGTCTAATTTGATCTAATCGGGTTTTAATTATTTTTCAGCTTTAAGGATCTCATGACCAGCATAGACTCCCACTTTTAGAGTGGTCATTTGGTAAATAAAATAAAGTGACTATTTTTGCTCAACTTTGTGAATTCAATAAACTGTTT
Organism: Poecilia reticulata; assembly: GCF_904066995.2. Classification (NCBI taxonomy): domain Eukaryota; kingdom Metazoa; phylum Chordata; class Actinopteri; order Cyprinodontiformes; family Poeciliidae; genus Poecilia; species Poecilia reticulata. Next base: position 375,527 of record NC_088835.1, read on the forward strand.
GTAATCTGCAGTAGTGCCTCTGTCCATTTTTACAAACTTATCTGTGTGATTTGGTAAAAAGAGGGTTTAGAGCTGTCCCCAAGGTCACACGTACATAAGCTTGTATTAAAGCAGAAATTACAGCGGCCACCGTAAAGGCTTACAGTATTCAATTATGCCGCATGAACAGATCAATAGATTATTGCGAGGGAACGCAAAACCTTTTGCGGGGGAACGCAAAAGAAAAAAGATTCCCCATGGTACCCTGGAGGGCTCCGTACCGTACAAGGTAGATCCCATCACTTGCGTTGCTTTTTAACTGCAGAAATCCGAGGTGGGAAGTCACTCTGCAGAAAATTCATATTTTCCAAATGGAAGTACTTCTTGGACTTTTATTTAAGCATTACTCTTCTTTGAGATATGTTTACATTACGTTTGAATAAATGCAGCGTAGATTATGCAGGAAAGGAAATTAGAAAAATCGGACTTATAACCATTATTTGAATGGGGTATATGCCATGGACTTCCGTTTTAGCACTTCCGCATTTTTATGCCACATCGAATGCTTCCAGTGCACAGGCAACAGTATGTTAACAGTGGCTCCTCAGTCCTGCAGGACTATTAATGATGCCTATAGAATTATTCAGACGTCCTGAAATGCTCCAGCAACAACAAAGGATTTAAGCTGGATGTGTCAAAACTTCACAATAACTTTGAAGGTAAGTTAATAAATCGTTTGTATTCATCATAATGCCTCATATGTTCTTAAAAATGTATTTTGTAGGGAGAAATAAAACTCTTTGTAATGCCTCCGTTTTTTTGAAAGTTTTTTAAAGCAGCATTTATAAAAACGTCCGGAGGACGTTCAAGAACGTTCAAACAACATTCGGAAGTATGCACTTTGTATAAGAAAGGAAAAATAAAAAATTGATTAAAAATAATAACAGTCATAAAAGTTTAAAAAGATATAAAAACTAAATCGAGTAAAATGACAGCAAAAAAAGAAAATTAATTGGGAAAGAATGTTCAGAGTGAATGTTCAGACAACGTTTGCTGAATGTCAGGTCCGAATATTCAACGTTCCGACTTTCAGACTACGTTCACGGACGTCGTGCGAACATTTTCTTGCTAGCTGGGTATATATATATATATATATATATATATATATATATATCTCAACTAGATATATATATAGATGTGCGCGCACACATTTTTAATTTTGCACCCCCAGAGGTAGTCCTGGCCCCCTCTTGGCCCCCCCAACTTTAAAAGTCTAGCTCCGCCACTGTAACCCACGTCCATCCTGACCCGTTCTCTACTGAGTGAAATTAAAGCTGCAATATGTCACTTTTTTATCAATATTTTTGTCACATATTTTTAAAAACTGTCATTATGTTGTGACAGTATGGTATGAGAGGTAATCTGTGAAAAATCAATTTCCTCTGCCTTCTCCCAGTGCTAGAAACAACCTGTCAGTGGCAGGAAAGTTTTAGTGCTGTCAATCACAATCTCATGTGGTGCTGCTCATCCTTCCTCTCCCTTGATTTGTGCCGTGCTGCAGTTACCATAGCACAGAGCTGTGCAGATTCAAACTATGAATGCTCAGTTTAGTTAGCATAGCTACCAGTGACGGCAGATAAACGGTTTCTTGTAATGATAAGTTGTTTCTCCACCATTGGCACATTTAGCAGTGAGTGAATGAGGCTAATTCACAGCGCTAAGAGCATCCTACTAGTTCTGATTGGCTGTTTTGGTCAGAATGGTGCATTACTTTAACCAGTAATTGTAATTCAGGAAGCAGATGGAAGAGAGTGATTGTTTTCACAGATTGTCTGTCTCATAACAAACTGCTACGACATCGTGACAGCTTTAACAAATATGGAGAAAACATTTTTTATTAAAGTTATGTACTGCAACTTGAATAAAATGCAACTACACAGCATTTTTGAGAAGTCTGGATTGCTTTATGTGTATTTTACACATTGCTTTAGACTGTTGCTCATGGGGAGAGACATTTCAGTATCTAAAACTAATAGAAAAATTTAAGCATCCTACTTGCATACTGGATGTGGACTGTTGGATGTTAAATTCATGAGCAGTAAATATTGTGCTAATTATCAGTATTGAACCAAAGAAAGCAAGGCAGATTCAATCCTTTAAAATTGTGATGCTACACAGTAAAAAATGCTGAGTTATTTTCATAATCCAATTTCTGGGTTGAAGCTGTTGGGTCATAGGTTGGGTTAGTTTGACCAAATATTGGGTCAAAATTCATAACGCAAGAGTTGGGTCAGAAATTTACCGGAGGTTTACAGCTTGAACACTTCTGTTAGGTCAGGGGTTCGGTAGATTTAACCAATCGGTTGGGTTAAAGACGAAACTTGGAAGAAGCCACGCCCCTCTTATCAAGCCTCCATTTTCAACAAGACTGTGAACGTTGCATATCGGACTTCTCTACTTTGAAATAAGACATGGTAAGTAACAAGAAGATAACGTTTCAACGTGAATAGGATTTTATAAATAAATTGAATTTTTTTCAAACATGTTTGATATTTATTTTTATGGTTATTTAAAATGTTTATTACGGTAGCTTGCTCTGACAAAGAGCTTCGGTGTTACTACAACACGGCTGTTGGGGAAACAAAGATGAAGGGGAAGGGCACAATTTGTCAAGTAATTAAATGAAGTTGTTTAATATAACCTCAATCATATTTGTTCGTAACTTAACATGTTCAAATGTTTAAAAATCGATTTAGTTTTAAAAGGAATGATAGTTGACGGTTTGTCCCCCGATTTTCGCTGGGTGCAATATGCGCGCGCATCCTCAGCGGGCTTAGGCGACACCACCAACAGTAATCGCGGAGGAGAGCGAGCAGAGCTATTAATAAAGTGGGTATATTATGCTTTTTGAAAATAAAATAACTTTTGCGATAAATTAGTTGTGTAAACCTGAATTATGTGCTCGGCTTATTAACATGTAGCTCAATTACAAACATGCTCGGACTTATCCGATCCCCTGCAGCCGCTGGCTCTTCTCGCCCGCTTTGTCATCGGGTGCGGCTCGTTAAGGCTCGTTAAGCCGAGAGAGAACGACCGTCTCCCGGCACATTGCTTTCAAACTCCCGCTGGCTTTCGGCAACTAGTTAAAAGCAAAAATAACACTATCTAATGTTTGCTAATTTTATTAGTTACTATTAATTACAAATACATTTATTTAATGGTGCTGAAAGTTATTCAGCACTAAGTTAGGGTTTAAGTTAAGTTTTACTTCTAAATTAAATTATATGTGTTATTTTATTTTATTAAGTGCTATATTTATTTTTAGGAACATAAAAATTACTCTGAACATTTGAAGTTGCTGGCTAATTACAAGTCATTTGCAGTGGAGACAGCTATAAGATTGAATTCAGTCATTCTTAAAGTTTGATTTGTGATTTTGTCTTTTCTGATAGATTTTGTAATTTTACATCCAGGATCTTCAGGAGAATTAAGCGAAACCCAAACTCCTTGTACTCAACGAAGACCTTCTGTATGGCGAAGAACATGAGTCTGCTCCCTCAAGGTATTGAAGCTCAGAAGAAATGTTCTCTAAAATGTTTTCATGCTTTGTAGTTACCGCAACATTTTAACACTAGCTTATGTTTGATACAGACGAAGATGTAGTCCTGCAGCTGCTGCTAGTACTCCTCCCTGCTCCACCTTACACATTTGGGAGAAGTTTCAGACCCATCAACCTGGAAGTTCAGAAGGCTTCATTGATATCCAGCCTGTAAGTCAACATTCATCTCTGAATTATGCTCAAATTGTTTAAATAAGTGCATCACATTCAGTAGTGAGGTTTTGTGTTGAATTAGAATCAGTCAGAAATTAGTTTTTGAGAATGTAGCTCTTTACCTTTAAATTGACTAAAGGCCTGTTTCTGTGTCTTCTCTCTCTTGTTCTCAACGAAGATCTTTTGTACGGCCAAGTAGAGGAAGGAGCAGCCATTTTCTCAACAACATGAATTTTCTCCCTTAAGGTATTGAAGCTCAAGAGATGCTTTCTAAACTGTTTTTAACATTTAACTTTTTAACACAAGCTTATGTTTGCCAGACAGACAAGATGATGTAGCCCTGGAGCTGCTGCCAGTACTCCTCCCTACTTACACATTTGGGAGAAGATTCAGACCCATCAACCTGGATGTTCAGAAGGCTTCATTGATATCCAGCCTGTAAGTCATTCTTCAACTCTGAATCATGCTCAAATTGTTTACTGTTTAAATAAATGCATCACTAATGGCCTGTTTTTTCTGTTTTCTCTCTCCATCAGGTTGGGACAAACCTGGTGGCGCATCTACAAAATGTAACAATCCGTATGTCCTCATGCAGGGAGACAGAAAAAATGCTAAAAGTGTCGTTAAAAATGCTCCTTGTTTAATGGCTGAAAGTTTTACTTGTAGTTTGCTTTAACGTTTTAAACTCCGTTGAGTTTTTACAAGAAATATTTTCTAATGTGTAGTAACAGATACTTCTGGAGCCAAATGAGTTAAAGTGATTTAACCATATATATACTTTTAAAACAACTTATGTTTTGTAACTTTTGTAAGTGAAATCTGCTGGCTCCATATATGTATCATGTGGCAATAAAATAAGCTTTAAATTCATATGGTTTTTAATCCTGTTTTTATATAGTGAAATTTAAAATAATTTAAAAAAAAATTTTTAACCCAACTATAGTGGTACAATAACCCTTATGTTGGGTTATGAGTTTCAACCCAATTTTGGGTCAATTTAAACGAGTCAATTTAACCCAACGTTTGGTTAGTTGCCATGACCCAATGTGCTGGGTCAAACCCTCAACCCAACCCAGTTGAGTTAAAACAACCCTGCGTTGGGTCCGTCCATATATGACCCAGCGCTGGGTTAGGAATTGGGTTATTTTTAACCCAGCAGTTTTTACTGTGTATTTATGGGTCCAATAGACTCAAAAAATTGTAACAGCTGCTGCACAGGGGGAACCAAACAAATTTTTTGTCAGGTGGCCCACTATTCCTGGCAGTGCCCCTGACCCAAAGACATTTTTCAGCTAGCCTTTTACTTTTTTTTTTTTTACGTTTTAGTTTAGTGAACAACAGTCTTATGGGTTATAATCTTTGGAGCACTTGAACGCAACCCCAAGCTCCTCCCACATCCGGTGGAAAACCGCTATCTATCAGTAGAAAAAAAAATACAAAGAAAAACAACATCTCGAGCAGGAATGCGCCTCACGGAACCAGGTAGCCGCTCCTGAAAAAGCTGCATATTTTCGAGATTTCAACCGTGTCTAAAAGACAAAATGATCGGAAGAACGTGATCGGGAAGAAACTGCTGCTGCTTCTTCAGCCGGCTGAAGGAAGGAGCTAGACTCCCATGGATAGGCCTGGCAGGCTGCTTCTGCTATCCGAACTCTGCGTCAGGAACGTGGCGTACGATGTAAGCCTGAGTCGGTCACTGCTGACATGGAAAAGACTGGCCTCCAGTCCGGTGTACCGCCCATTCAGACCCAGTAAGAGCTTGTAGCATGTTTTCTTGTTTGTATGCTAATCTCTGTTGCTCTGCTTGTAAAACAGAGGGGACATGTTGGGACGCACAGAGTTATTTGGAACTATAGATAGACACACACCGCATATCCGCTTGCATAACACAGCAGTCTGTTATCCAGTCTGTCACAAATTGCTGAGGACCCAGAGGCAGCCAACGGGAACGATACACACCAACACCAGCATACACGAAACCTACTGCGTTTCCAAGTGTTTAGCTGCCGTTTTGCCCCCAAATATGATAGATTTGGAAAGGTCCAACCAACGTCCCCAGAACGTCGTCTTCAACGTTCCATTAAACTTCCGAAGTATAGCAAATATTCAGCCAAAGATCACTAAACGTTCATTAAACATCAAAATGACATACATTGATGACATTAAGGACAACCTAGGCAGGGATTTCCCCCAGAAATCTTGGTAATCCCGATGGGGTGTTACACCTACCCATGTTTTTATATTAAAAATGTTTTTTTTTTTAATTGACAGGGAATTTGAAAATATGCTTAAGTATGTTATAAGAAGACATTGGAAATACTGACGTGCCACACACACACACACACACACACACATATATATATGGGCAATTCCACCCGTCATTTATCGACTCACCTGCATTTAATGCTTATAGGTCATTATTACACATCTCATTCACTATTGTCAGTTTGATAGCATAAATTATTTTTGTCATGTTGTGATACACTGTTGTAATATGCTGACAACATGCTAGCCAATGTTAAAACAGTAAGATAAAGGAAGGTAACCATGGCAGCCAGTGAGAGTTTAAAGGCTCCTTCTCCAGTCAAGTTGCGCGCATTTACTACGTTTACAAACAAACAATCCCTCTATTTACTTTTGGATGTAAAAACTTTTGACCAATGGAGCAAGAGAGAGAATTTCATACTCAAATATCTGGATCTTTTGTCCAACAAAATGGCAAGAATTAGGGAATCCTATCTTGAACAAAATCAGATCTGCACTCTCAGCCCTCTGATCATTAGGGGTGTAGCGATACAATAACGTCACAATACGATATACAATATTCTGGTCACGATACAATATGTATCACGATATTTGTTGAGCAATACAATTCACTACGATTCAGTGCATTTTTACGATTTTCTGAAAGATTTTAGAAGGACAGAGTGATTTTAGTGACATTTTGTGTTCCATAGACTTGAATTTAGTTAACTGAAAACTGATTAAAAGCACCAACTACACAAGACCTAACTCTGATTAGACAGTCTAACGATCTGCAGCTGGACAAAATGAATCAAAGATGCAGTGAGATGCATTTAATACATGTGGATTTGACATAAACCTCATAAATTTAAACGGTAATCCAGGAGCAGAGTGGGGAGATTATCAGCCTCTGTAGACTCTCAATATGCAAATGATTGCACTTATGTTTTTTCTTTTGGACACCATGGCTGCATTTTGGAGTAAAAATGCAGCCACAAATGCAGTCTTTTGGACAGGGCCGTGCAGAGACCACTAAAGGGGCAGGTGCTCAAAAAAAAAAAAGGGGCACATCCAACCGTATTTAAGAACAGAATATTAACAAAGCCTCTCAGCTTTCAAAGTTTACTAAACAATGATAAATTGCAAAATTGTGAGATATACAATCAAAGCTACACAGAGCATACAACTATGCATATGTAAGATATTTTATTAGTAATTTCCTTCTGCAGGTCTATTTTGTTATAGGAAAGTATTGCAATATTCAAACCTGCAATTTAGCAAGATATGTAAATCAGAGCTGGACCACCAGACATATTTTGTCTTTACATAATTACACTATTAAAAATATAAACAAGGGCACCAGGCAACCTTTTAGTGGACTGTAATCTATAAAAGAGCTGCCTGTTTGCTGCACTTGCAGTGGAGATGAAGATGGTCCATTCAGGAAAGCAGAGCTGCATCAAACTTTAACATGGAACTGCAGAAAAAAGAAAAAGCTAATATTTAATTGTTAATGCATGTCATCATGAAAAAAGCCTACTGAGTTTTGCTTAAAAAAAACTTTTTTAAGCATTTAAATCACACATTTGTCTCATGAAGTGAATTTTTTTTTTGCAAAACAAACTTATTTGTGCATGTCAGAAATCTTTTCTTAATATCCTAAGGTTTTGTTTGTGACTCAAAGTTTTGCTTGTGATTCTCACATGAGTCATGGGCAGGGCCCAAAATCGCAATAAAAGATTTCTGATGTGTGCAAATAAAAGTTTATGTTTGGCAAATAACTTTTTAAGTTCACAAGACAAAAATTAGTTATTTAATTAAAAAGTTTTTTAAACAAAACGATTTGTTTTAAAAAAAAGAAATCATTACAATTCCAAGTTTTGATTACAATTTTATTTTACTTAACTGAGGTTAGTCCCCCCCACCCCATTAAATAATTGGGGGGGGGGGGAAACTAACTTCATACTCTGCGAACCAGACCCTAAACTTACTTAAAGTCTGGGTTGAGTTTTTTCCCCCTTCATTAAGGTCACTTTTATTACATTCATTATATCTATCATGGTAATTCAGGGTGAGTTATTTTTAATTCTAAATGAATATCCTTGTTATTTAAGTGTTATTTTCCTTCAAGATACATTTACCTAACGCCAGAATAAATGAAATGTACATTATGTAGCAAAGAAAATTAGAAGATTGGACATATATCCATTGTGGAGATGATCGGTTTTGGACGGGCGATGTGCCCTTATTGCATAATAAATACTAAAGAATGACTGATATCATTAACGGTACAGGGAAGAAGCTTTTATCTTGCTTTGCTAGCAAAATCGTTAGCTAGCAGCTAGCTTATAGCACAACAACAGCAGCCTAATGTCTGTATGATAAAAATACTGAATCGATAGATAAGAACAGTTTTCCTCACCTGGCTGTCTCCTCCCGCTCAGTAGTTCTTCAGAAAAAGGCAGACGCAGAGTCCTGTCAGTGTCTGTTGTATTTCATTATCTTTCTGCTTAAACCGCGACTCCGAGCTGAAAGCAGAAACCATACGTTCAACGTTTTCTGTCATCTGACAAGTAGCAAGTCTACTCCACTTTATTCACCAAAAACGTTTTTCTTTTTTCACCAAAACTGATTTGTAATCTGGAACGTCCTCTACGTTGAGCTCCAGTTAGCCCCCTTATCTCACTGCGCGAGAGGCAACTGCGTCATGCGTCACGGGCAAAAGGTCAAAGGTAACAAGGTGACCAGAGTGCTTATTATTTTGTACAAAAAAAAAAAAATAATAATAATAATAATAATTTTAGTACATGTTATGTGTCACAAGAGGGCTTAGAAAATAATAATACTAAAAAAATAAAAAGGAATAAAAATTGACCAAAAGGGCACTTGGGGGGCAAGGAGCAAAAAGGGCAGGTGCTCAAGCACCCCCAGCCTCTCCCCTCTGCACGTGCCTGCTTTTGGACTATGGGGAAAAAGGCTTTTCTACCTTGGCTCCCGGAGTTAGCTGTGGCTGTAAACTGCTTTCTTCTGGCTGCTAAAGTAGTGGCTCCGCCTCACCCTGTAGTGATCGATTCCCTCCCTGCATCTACGCAGCGCCGCTATTCCCCTGCTTGGATCTCTGAGTAGCTGCCTCTCAGACTGCCAGGATCTCATAGTACTCTCAGTCTCTGATACTCTTTGTCTGTTGCTAATAAGAATGATCGATCAGCCATTGTTATCATGGAAATCCTCACTGCGCCGCGGATTCCGGCTGGGGGGTTTTCCTCTTCGTCTTGCTGCTCAAAACACAGTGCCGCTGCATGCTGCGCGTCCGCTTCGGATGTTCATTCTTCAGGTAATCCTTTATATGCAGAACAGAAACCGCTAAGCTAAAAACTAATTACGAAGTGAATGCTACCAGTCGAAATTTGCATTAATTTCGCAATCTCGTTGCTTTTGCAGCTGCTCCGTTCGCGCCACTACTCCTTTCCTTTTCTCCGTTCCGCTTCTCTTTCACGGTTACTTGCGCAACTTTACTTCGTTTCTGAGCAACAAAATACAGCCCATCGTTATTTATTGAAGATTTTACATTTCCAAAAACAGAGGAATCTAATGTTTCGTTTTGTACGTTTGGAAGCTCTTTCCCTCTCACATAATCGGAGAAGCCGGGGAATGGCGGCGCTTTTGACATTTCTCTGACATTCGGAAATATATGGTTTACTGGTTTATTAATTTGAGCATAACTCCGGTTATACTTGGCCCATTAACACAATTTAAAAACTGGTGTGTAGTTTATAATGTGCACTTTAAGCTCAAGTTGAAAGTGAGACTGAGAGAGGCGCAGTCTTGCTGCTACGCCGTAACAAACTAGGTTAAAAAGAGCTATAAGGCTATGGACCCTACGGTTTAACGGATCGATACTCGCGGATGAAAAATCGATATTTTAAGAGGGCGGGAAATATCGATATATATCGCCGAATCGATTTATTTATACAGCCCTACTGATCATTGGGCTGTCCTCTCACTCAGGCAGAAATCTACTGTCAGTCTGGGGATTGTTTTCCTCTCAAAACCCTGCAAATCAAAACCCAACCCCATCTCTGCTCCTTGTCTTGAAGAACTTGCCTCTTTTTATAATTCTAGGGTTGCCTAGTGACAGTTTGTGGATGCGACTTCCCCAGTTTGCACCTTACAAAGTTTTGGGCCATTATTTTACATCTCCTGCTAGGTATGGACAGCAGCTAGTTGTAAAGGTGCCTCCTTTAAACCCCCTCATATTTAATAGCATACGTAACAAAAATTTCAGTAAAACCAAAAAGATTTTTGTAGATATTCAACTCTATTGATTTTCTATTGATTTTGAAACCTCGTATGATTGTGTTGTTGCAGGTGTGAATCGCAGTGTGCCGGTGACAGAAATCATCTCAGTCAGAGAGGAACAACAGATGAACGGCAGTGACCGAAAAGATGACAGCAGCTGGAAGAAGATCAAAGGTGGAGACGGATTGGATTGCAGGCAGGCCTTCACAGGTAGTCTGACCTTCATTGGTAAACTGGCCCATCATGAGGCAGATCTTTACAGGAAAGTTATTGAGAGTAAGTCATTGTGTGGGCCAGCATTAGGGCAAAGACTTTAGTTTGGAATTCTGGAAGCTTTTTTGTCCCTTCTATTTCTTTTTACGGAGTTGTAGCATCTCCTCCCCTTTAAATGGATGGATCATCTGTTATTTTGTTATTTTTTTCTTTGAGGCCCCAGAAGTACAACAGTCCACTAGGGTCCAGGGTCCTCTGGCTATAAAAGCAGTTATGCTCCAGCATGACCACTTATTGCTTTTCATTGGGTGGCTCTTCCTTGGCTCTTCCTCTTGCTCCTCTCAGGCTGGCTCTTGGGCAGATCTTGGCTGGGCTCAACTCCTTGAAGCTGTCCCTGCACAGTTATGCTCTAGTTATGCGATCTGTCATGGGGCTGCTTTCCCATTTGCTTGGTTTATATTTATTATTTTTTACTTGATAAAGAGCTTATTTATTTTTGAAGTCCATGTCTCCCTGTCTTGTGTTACGGCTCGTAACAAAGTGGGGGCTTGTCACTTGAACCTAGTTTGTGTTTGCACACAAATGTTGGGTTATGTTTACCTATATGTCTTTTGTTGGGCATTATTTTCTTGTGTCGTTTGTTTGAATGTTTCAGCGGGAACTTGTTTGACGTACTTGTGAGTGGAAAACACCCTTTGACGATGTCAGCTTGGCATCTTGTTGGATTTCCTCTGCTGGAGGAGATTTTGGTTTCAATGTGTTTCCTTTTGTTTGATGTGGGCGATGCATTTCATTTTGAGACGCGACTTGGATTAAGTCTTGGTGAAGCTTGTGGTTTTGAAGTTTTTACCACCACTTGGCGTATAGATAAGATGGAAGTCTGGACAGAGCAAATGAGCTGAACACATTAGATTTAGCTCAGGAAGCTCATCATCCTCCTCACCTGCCCCCAATCCAACAGACATCCCACTCTCCTAACCCTAACCCACAGCTGACCTGTCAAACCTCAGCTGTTTTATCTTCTACCTCAGTCACAGACTTTTCTGCTTCCACAAGCTTGTCCTAAACAAGATCAGGAGATGCTCCTGCTTCCTTTGCCTCCCCCTCTCACATTTCTGTATCTAGAAATCAGGTAAAGAGGCAGGTGGAGAGACTGAATTGGAACAAGGCTTCAAGTCCAGATGGTGTCAACCCCAGAGTCCTGAAGTCCTATTCAGAGCAGCTCTATGGGATTCTGCAGCACCTCTTCAACCTTAGCCTGACTCAAGAGGAGGTTCCGTGGTTGTGGAAGACATCCTGCCTGGTTCTGGTTCCAAAGAAAACTGCTCCATCAGTCATCGACTATAAACCTTGTTGCCCTGACATCCCACATCATGAAGGTCCAGGAGAAACTCCTGTTGGCCCACCTGAAAAAGCAGACAAGTGAATATCAGGACCCCTGCAGTTTGCTTATCACCGTGGAGTCGATGATGCCGTAATTCACCTGCTTCAACAATCATCTGGACAAAGCAGGCAGCACTGTGAGGACCATGTTCTTTGATTTCTCCAGTGCATTTGACACAATTCAGCCTGATCTGCTCTGTGAGAAACTCAAGAAGACAGAGGTGGAGGACTCAACAATCACCTGTATCTATGACTACCTGACTAACAGAACACAGTTTGTGAGACTGAAGGACTGAGTGTCTAACCAAGAGATCAGCAACACAGGAAACTGTACTCTCACCATTCCTTTTCACTCTCTACATGTGCTATACAAATAAACTTGATTGATATGTACTGCAACTACATATCAACTACAACTAATATTTATATAATGATATAATTACCGTATTTTCCGCACTATAAGGCGCACCGTATTATAAGGCGCACCTTCAATGAACGGCCTATTTTAAAACTTTTTTCATATATAAGGCACACCGTATTATAAGGCGCATAGAATAGACGCTACCGATTTGTTCCGTACTCTATTATTGCACATCCACATTTGTAAAGAAGTGGTCGGAGTCAGGCACGTGCAGAGGGGGAGCTGGGGGTGCTTGAGCACCTGGCCTTTTTGCTCCTTCTTGCCCCAAAGTGCCCTTTTGGTCAATTTTTTTTTTTTTTCTTTTGTATTATTATTTCGTAAGCCCTCTTCTGACACATAAAAACATGCGCTAAAATTGTTTGCTTTTTTGTTTCTTTTTTGTATAACATAATAAACTGGTCACCTTGTTACTTTTGACCTTTTTCCCGTGACGCATGACACAATTGCCTCTCGCGCAGTGAGATAAGGCGGCTAACTGCGGAGCTTAACGTAGCGAACGTTCCAGATTGCAGAACAGTTTTTGGTGAATTAAAAAAATGTTTTTGGTGAATAAAGTGGAGTAGACTTGCTGCTTGTCAGATGACGGAAAACGTTAACGTATCGTTTCTGCTTCAGCACGGAGTAGCGGTTTAAGCAGAGAAGTAATGAAATACAACAGACACTGACAGGACTCTGCGTCTGCCTTTCTCTGAAGAACTTCTGAGCAGGAGGAGACAGCCAGGTGAGGAAAAACTGTTCTTATCTATCGATCCAGTATTTCTATTATACGGGGATTAGGCTGTTGTTGGTGTGCTATTAGCTAGCTGATAGCTAATGACTTTGCTAGCAAAGCTAGATAACTAAAAAGCTTCTCCCCTGTATCTTTAATGATATCAGTCATTCTTTAGTATCGCTTATGCAATAGGGGCACCTCACCCATCCAAAACCGATCATCTCCATAATGAATATGTCTGATCCTCTAATTTCCTTTGCTGCATAATGTACATTTCATTTATTCTGGCGTTAGGTAAATGTATCTTGAAGGAAAATAACACTTAAATAAAAATCCAACAAGGATATTCATTTAGAATTTAAAATAACTCACCCTGAATTACCATGATAGATATAATGAATGTAATAAAAGTGTCCTTAATGAAGGGGGAAAAAACTCAACCCAGACTTTAAGTAAGTTTAGGGTCTGGTTCGCAGAATATGAAGTTAAATTTGTTTCCCAATTATTCAATGGGGAAAAAAACCTAACCTCAGTTAAGTAAAATAAAATTGTAATCAAAACTTTTGGAATTGTAATGATTCCTTTAAAAAAAAAGTTTATTTTAAAATACTTTTTTTTTTTAATTAACTCATTTTTACCAAACATAAACATTTATTTGCACACATCAGTAATCTTTTGTTGTGATTTTAGGCCCAGCTCAAGACGTCATGTGAGAATCACAAGCAAAACTTTGAGTCACAAACAAAAACTTAGAATAACAAGATAAGATTTCTGACAAGCGCAAGTGTTTTGCAAAAAGAAAGTTAACTTCATGAGTCAAAAATGTGTGATTTAAATTTTTTTAAAAGTTTTTTTTAAGCAAAACTCAGTAGGCTTTTCTCATGGTGGCATGCATTAACAATTCAATTTTTGCTTTTGTTTTTTTTGTTTTTCTGCAGTTCCACGATAAAGTTTGATGTAGCTCTGCTTTCCTTAATGGACCATCTTCATTTCCACTGCAAGTGTAGCAAACAGGCAGCTCTTTGTTTTATAGATTACAGTACACTAAAAGGTTACATTGTGTCCTTGTTTATATTTTTAATAGTGTAATTTTGTAAAGACAAAATATGTCTGGTGGTCTAGCTCTGATTTACATATCTTGCTAAATTGCAGGTTTGAATATTGCAATACTTTCCTATAACAAATTAGACCTGCAGAAAGAAATTACTAATAAAATATCTTACATAGGCATAGTGTTATGCTCTATATGGAGATGTTTGTTAGCTTTGATTGTATATGTCTAGGCCTGTTGCGATAAACAATAAATCAATTAATCGCACGATAAATTAAACCTATCCACCTCATTTTAATTATCGCCTTTATCGTCTCTTCCGGTCTTTCTTTCTACCAAGTTGCTCAAAGTCTAAACTGGTATTGTTGTGGATTTAAGGTGTAAAGTTTACCCTCGACCAAACGCCCCCCAAAGGCATCTCAGCGCCCCCCTTTTGTAAAAATGTCCGCCAGCGCCCCCTGCCGTCCTCTGAACGCCCCCTGGGGGGCGGTACCGCACACGTTGAGAGCCGCTAGTTTAGAGGGTTACTTTTGAAATGACTGATTTCTGTTTGCAAATGTTTCAGTGTGACTATGCCCAGGGGTGAAAGTAAGGGGGTACGGCAGGGTACTGCGTACCCCTAAAAGATTTAGCGGGGGTACGCAGTACCCTCAAGAGAGGAGCGGCTGTCTGCTGCAAATAAATCAACGGGTTTATTGTTCAGCTGTGAGTTCACCCATCAGCCGTGACTGATTAGTTTTTCAAGAACAATCTAAAACACGACTTAATCAGTTAATAAATAGCTTTTTTTCTCATTTCATATTGTTTCTGAACTGTTCGTGCTTTGCTAGAGCAGGGGCGCAACACGTCGATCGCGGAAGGTTTTGAATCGGTGACAAACTGAACGCAGCCAGGACGCTGAGACCCGCACGTCCTCCTCTGGCTCCTTATCAAAACGTTCGTAATTTTATTAAAGAACAACAATAACAAAAAATCAACATAACGTGCTCAAATTAATGACCCAACAACAACAATAATCTCAGTGATTATTGTGTCAACAAGGTGTTGCACAATTCTGTGCCTTTCGGTTCCATTACCAAAATAACGAGCAGAGCAGGAGTTTAAAAATAACTAATCAACCACCGCTGTGTTCGGGGGAGCACAGCGGAGATTATATATGCGAGATATATAATCTCGCATATATTAATATGCGCTCCCCCGTTCAGTTATTTATTATTAAATAAATATCAAGCCTGCAAACCTAATATTGTAACGGACTGAATGTTATGTCTTTAACATAATCTCGGGTCGGCTTGTGGAGCGCAGGAGGTTGCCATAGCAACGGCTGTGCTTAAATGACAGACAGAGACGGAGAGAAAAAAGGTGCGAGTGGTTTAGAGTTGATCACCTGTTCAGGTTGTTTTACCTTTTTTTACTTTTGCCTTGGTGCATCACAGCCGCTGTAGTTTCTGAACGTTCAATAAACGTCAAACTTGGACTAATTCTCTCGTTCTTTGTGACTATACGTCATTTACAACAAACACCAAACACGGTAAATGTGTTTCATTAAGTATTTGACAAACAAATGGCTTCTACCGCGATAATTATGTAAAATTAAATTAATTGTCTGATATAAAAAAGTAGTCTGGTGCTCTGAGCTCAGAGTCTGAGAGGCTTTTCCTTTATCAAATAATTTTTTTGCCTCTTATTTAGTGGAAATATTGATATTGATGAGATTTTCTCCAAATGATAACCTTTTTCAACCTTTACAGCTCCACTGTTGAAAATGAGGCTCTAACATTCACAAATGACAGTGAAATAAAATCCTGTCCAACATCTGGTTTGAGGTGATTCCTCTGGAACCTGTTGGAGGAAAAATATCCCAACTTCAGAAGATGTGCTTTTAACCTAACAGAGCTCTGTGGTTCCTCCTATCAGTTTGAGTGTCAGGGTGAGGAGGCGCCATGTTAGGAAGAGAAGTGGAAGCTGCAGGATCTTCAGAACAAACAGGTCATGATGCTGGGCTACTGATTATCCCTCTGTCTGGACACAGGATCAATAGAGCCAGTTTAAATGCTAAAATGTATGGTTATATGCCAGACATGGAAAACTGGGATGCACTCCATGCCATGATGTTCAGAATTTAGGTCTCATGGCATCTCAAGGTGTTAACATTGCAGCCAGTGGGCTGCAGCTTTATTTTGTAGCAATTCAAGAGTTACCAGCTTTTATCGCTTCAAAAAAAAAAATCATCAGCACAGAAACTCCAAAGCACACAAAGCTTTAGTTTGGGGACCACCTAACCCGGGACCACCTAACCCAGGGGTCCCCAAACTACGGGCCGCATGCCGGATTCAGCCCACCTCCACATTTGGTCCGGCCCCCTGAACACATACACACACACACACACACACACACATATATATATATATATATATATATATATATATATATATATATATATATATATATATATATATTTTTTTTTTTTTTTGTCATAGTACCCCCAAGAATTTAAAACTACTTTCACCCCTGCCTATGCCTGATACTCGGTACTCGGTGCTAGCGTGGTTAACACGATTACAGTTTAGTAAAACGCCTTTTCAGGTGAAATAAAATCTTTAATGTATGTCAGATACGGTACACATTGCATATTGATCTGTTCAGCTAACGTAAAGCTGTAACAGACAGGCTTCAGGATGTAGAAGTTGTATCGGTACTGCCATTATGCTGTACTTGGCTAAAAGGTTTTCATAATGGATGTGTTTATTATTGACTTTATTTTTTTCATTCACTAAACACAAAAAAAGCAAAGCTATAATACTTACGCCAGCAGACAATCCTTTGTTCTTATTGATCCTACGACGGTGGAGCTGCGTTTGAGCTGCAAATGCGGTCCTGCACAAGCTTAAATCCAAGCAAGAGTTTCCGTTTCAGATTTTGGAAATCTGTGAATTTTAGTTCCACAAACACGATCAAGATACCTGACATCGCCAATACAGATACCCCACTGACGGAGAACCATTTTTCCCCCCCGCCCCCCAAGTCCTGACACAAAAACTTTCTGTCGGTCTGCTAGTCTACAATGTACATTAGCATGAGTTTGTGAGACGTTAAGACACGTGATAGCTGTGCAGTGACGTCAAATGGGCATTAGCCAATGAAACGCAGACCCTGTGGTAAGGTCCATTGACCCTCCCTTCCTCATTTCCTGAGTGTAATGTCCAGCGCACACGGCTGATTGTCTGCCCTTTTTCAAAACCTGAGAGACACATTAGCCGACAGAAATCCTAGGTATAACGTTTCAATCGGGTTCGATTGTGCCGTGTGGTGTCCAGCCACATGGGCACAAAATAATGGCTACAAGTCCAGTTGACTAATTTTAAAATCAGACATTAATTAATGCTTTACTAGAATCTACCTGTGACGCATGTGGCTAAATTCAGCGTAAAGTCCTGACGAAATGGAAATCATTATAACCCATTTGTGTCATGTTAACGAAGAACAGCTGAAAACTTACCGGGTTTATTATCTGCGGTAGCAATTTGGGTCCAAATCCTTCCCTTGTCATTTATATATTTTTTGCACAAAATGTTGAATAAACAATGTTGTTTCCACATATCATCTCCAATGTCCGCTGGACTTCGGGTTACGCCATGTCAGCTGTTTGGGATTCCCCTCCCGTAATTTCCCCTCAGAAAGTGCAGAGGAGAATCCGCGCTTTCTGATTGGCTACCTGTCACATTCAGCGTTAAGCTCCCAGTCGGGGAAAACCCCTGATTTAGATCGGAGCGGCCGATGATCTACCCTAACACACCACACACTACAGGATGATCGGTTACGAAATCACCAGCGACAGTCTTAGATCGGCCAACGTTCTAAGATTGTCATAAGGGGAAAATAGGGACAAAAAATCGTGTAGTGTGAACTACTGCATTAGGTGGTCGAATGTGCACACCTTCTCTATTTAAATGTAGTGATTACTGAAGGGCAATAGTATACAGACTTCATAATCTTCACTCTTTTGGTTGAATGCAGTATTTATTTCCACTTTGACTTTATGTTTAGTTTTTATTCAAGTACGTTTTTTGTTCATGGAGAGCCTTCCGCGACTGGGCCGGGGCGTGGCTGGACAATGGTCACCCTTCTCCGTTCGCGCACAACATGTTTGTGGAGAACGTGGTGCTAAATGACCTGCAGACAACCTGATTATCAGGTCGGTAGGTAGATAGGTCAGTCAAACTTTATTAACAAACCACTTTTTTGACAACTATCCCAGCATGCACCGTGCACTTCTTCTTCTACGGGGGAAAATGAAGTCGGCGGCTGCTTACCGTAGTTGCTAGACCTGTTGTGGCTCAATATTGGTCCATATTTAAGGTGCACCGGATTGTAAGGCGCACTGTCGGCTTTTGAGGAAATTGAAGATTTTTAGGTGCGCCTTATAGTGTGGAAAATACGGTATATGGTGTTATATAATTATATCATTATATAATAAACATTGTAAACAAAAAAAACTTTACTGTTTCAATAACTTGTCAGTGGTCAGCAAAAGTCAACAGCTAAAATTGACTTGGGGCTTCTGCTTTATTTCAGTGTTGTACGTGGAGAGGTGTCGTCAGCACCACTGGTGCTGTGCTGAAGTTACCTTCACGTGTCCAGATGGGGTCCTCTGCCAGAACTGGGTCAGCAGCATCAGAGAGCAGCTAGCCAGCATATGTATGACTTTGCTCCTACACAAGCGTACACGCACGCGCACACACACACACACACACACACACACACACACACACACACACACACACACACACACACACACACACACACACACACAGACTGGAAAATAAACACAAGTGTTAAAACAGTTGTGATGAAGAACTGTTGGTTGTTACAGCCGCCAGACCCAGAAATCTCCTGGTCTACATCAACCCATATGGGGGGAAGCGTCAGGGCAAACGCATCTATGAGCAGAAGGTGGCGCCACTGTTCGCTAAAGCTGAGATCTCTACACATGTCATTGGTAAGTCCTGCCAGTGTTGTAGTACTCGAAATCGGTCTTGGTCTCGAGACCGGTCTCGAGACCATTTTTTTGATGGTCTCGTCTCGGACTCGACAGCATTTGGTCTCGGTCTTGTCTCGGTCTTGGGCGCTGAGGACTCGGCATTTTATTTCAAGACCAGTCGAGAAAACTGTGAAAATATCACTAAACATACAGCATACTATCCAATTTATTTGTTAACATCTTTGTTTTCAGTGGATGCAAAACGCACCAATTAAAATGCAACCAATAACGTGACTTGCCAATTACGTGTTTATGTTACTCCCCTCTTTTTCCCCTCCCTCACATTTCACTCACACGTGGCGCTCCAAGACATGCGCAGTGGTTTTCTCTCAGCGGCAGAAGATGTCTGTCTAATCGTCAGTAATAGAATAGCGCTGCATAAATCATAAGAAATCCGATGTCCACAGCTAACTCAGCAGCGCTTCACTTTCACAGACGGTGGGGACTACGTCTAACTTTTTTCGTCACTTAGAAAAGTAGCTCAAAGAGAGGTAAGCTCCGTTGACGTGAGGTTAGCAAAGCTAGCTGTACAGAGACACATAAGCATTTGTGATGAAAAAAGTCACTCACTGCGCTGAATTATTGTGCGGAGATGTTGACTGACTTGTTGCATTTATGGGACAACACTGTGTCCAAAAGTATGCAATGTAGTGATGTGACATTCAGGAGCAGTATGGTTCTTCTGCACGGCTCTTTACTTATTAGATGGGACTTGAGTGTCACTGAGAGCCATTCTATCAGATTACCATACGCTGTCAGAATAGCATACATGCAGCGAGTACCATGCCTGCGCATGCACATTGAGAAGTCCAACCGTCAGAGGAGTTGTCAGTTTACTATGCGCAACAAGTTATGACGAAAATAAGTCATTAAATTGTTTTCCATGATAACTATATGAATATACATGCGTTGTTGTGGTTTCAAAGTGTATTTAAAGCGGGGTCTGGCTGCAGCTGGAGTCAGCTACAACACACGACCGTGTAAAACTCATTAACCTACTTAACCACTAAGTCAGGATGCCATACAACTGTTGGCATCATAACAGTGTATGATGATTTACGTCATGATTCTATGTTGCTAATTAAATAAAATTATATGCTAATGACGTGTCTGACAGATATAGCTGTGAGTTTGTGCTAAGCGTATGACGATCTGACAGCGTATGCTGACCTGACAGAACACTCTTCTTTGTTCTTCTAATCCTCTGCGTACACTGCAGTAGCTATCATTATTTTATTTAATTATGTACATTAATATTTTTTATTAACAAATAAATAAAACACAAGAATGAAAGAGCACACAGAGCATGCACATTACTCTTTGATTGTTTTCGTTCAAAATGGCAGCTGTAATGTGTGCCATGGTGTCAGACTGCCTCGCGTCATGTAGCGGGAGAGAGGGAGAGAACAGTCACGATGAGCGTTTTGTGCTTGGTTACTTCTTGCTTGTTGCTCCTTGGTCAGTGTTCATAGTTGAGCGTCAGGGCATTACCTCAATTGCCATGTTTAATGGTGCAGACAGTGGTGGTTTCTGACATGAGCAACATGGGCAAACACCCAGGGTGTTATCTTTTTAGGGATGGCACAAGACCACCGTGGATCGTAGCACAGAGATGGAAGCAAAGGAGAACAAAGAGTTTGTTAAATTTAATATTGGTTAAATTTATTAAGTATTTAATATCTAGGTGTTTTTATGGGAATATGGATCTTTCAGATCAATTTGAGAAGTAATTTTGATCATATTTCACATTTTATCATATCATGTAGAGTGGGGTGCTGGTCTTGGTCTTGACTAGGTCTCGACTTCCCTCGGTCTTGGTCTTGACTTGGTCTTGGGTTAGGTGGTCTTGACCACAACACTGGGTCCTGCACCCTGTAGCTAAGACTGACATCAGTTCATAATGAACTTCTGTTTGAGTATGTTTCTCTGTATGTTGCTATAGTCACTGACTATGCCAATCATGCAAGGGATCATCTGAAGACGGATGCTGATCTCAGCAAGGTTGACGGGTGAGTTGGGTTTCCTTTTAATCAGTTCTCAAACTGCAGGGGACTTTTATTGATTCAACAAAGCACCATTATTATTTTCCTGTCTATCAGGTGGTGCCCCAACTTGATAATTTTGATCTAAATTGGTAGATTAATTAATAATTACCCTTTATTATTATTTATAGTTATTAATAGCCAAATCAGACTTATTATTACACTTTCGTGGGAAAGGTTGATATGAACAGCTTATGCTACACATGTATAACAATACACTTAAAACTCATATTTTGATATTCAGTGAGGATCATTGCTAAAGACAACTTACATCGTCCCTATGTGAGAGTGATATAACTCACAACACTCTTTCAGCTGTAGCCAGACATGTGTGCCTCATTGTGTTTCCACCCTGCTGGAACTTTTGAGGAACCGCAGAAGATAAGAATGAAATTCCTCTACATTCAAGGTTGAGTCATCCCAACTAAGAGATGAACTGATTTCATTGAAATGTGAAATCAGTTCATTTTATTGATTTTATTTTTATTATTTGATTTTTACTGTTTTTACTTTTAGTAGTTTATTAGTTTTGTCAGTAGTTTAGTTGGAGTATTACAAACTTGGTGAGTTTGTTGATTGAAGTATTTAACTGTAAGGTTGAATAAATTTTTTGTTTTTAAACCCTTGTATATCAGAGAGAAGTTGTTTGTATTTATTTCATACATGTGTTGCTGTTCAAAGCCCACCATTACTGTCGTTTTAAAACCTAAGTCTTATCAGGCAAGTATTTATAGAAAGTATCTGCAACTCAACTGTTTGGCTGTTATTTTCCTGATGGTCAGGCAGTCCCCAGACTTGGTCATATTGATCTACATTTCTAGTTTAATTGTTAATTGCCCTAAGCTGTTATTTATTAATAGTCAAACCAGCCTCACACAATAGTTTCATTTTTTTTCCAACTTGCCACTATCCTAATTTTCCAAATGTCAGTGTGGTGTGTGTGGGAGGAGATGGCATGTTCAGTGAGATCATCCATGGTCTGGTGTGGAGGACACAAATCGACAATGGTGTAGATCCAAACTGTCCTGATGAAGACCTTTCTCCCTGCTCACTTCGCATTGGAATCATCCCTGCAGGTAAAGTTTTACTCTGAAACTGAGCTTCATTTTGAAATATCTATAACATCTGATACAATCGGGATGAGAAGCACACATCTAGTGAGATGTCTTAGTTATTTCTTATAACTATCAATCAAGTTTATTTGATTGATAGTTATAAGGTAGTTCAAAGTGCTTTACATCAGAAAAACACGTAAAAATCAACAATTGGAACATTGCATTTTTCCAAATGTCATTAAACATCAAAATGTTGGTTAGTGTTTTATTTAGGTATTATGGTACAAAAGCAACTCTAAGCAGAGGAGTTTTTATTCTAGATTTAAAGGAACTCAGTGTTTTGGCTCTTTTGCAGATTTCAGGAAGTTGTTTCCAAATATGTGATACATAGAAGCTGAATGCTGCTTCTCCATGTTTGGTTCTGGTTCTGGGGATGCAGAGCAGAACCAGAACCAGAAGATCTGAGAGGTCTGGAAGGTTTATACAATAACAGCAGATCTTTAATGTATTGTGGTGCTAAGCCTCTCAGTGATTTATAAACTAACAGAAGTATTTTAAAGTCTATTCTCTGAGTTACAGAGAGCCAGGGGATGGACTGCAGAATCGGTCTGATGTGCTTCTTTTATGAAGTATTCATACCAAACGCGTTATGCGCATATGTCGCTTCAAGTTTGGCGCATGTGCAATTTTGGCGTGTTCACACCACTTTTTGAGCGTGAGTTTGGTCAGTCTATGGAGCGTTTGATCGCTTGACGCATCAAGCACTCAAAACACGGCAAACGGTTGAAATCACACCGCACTCGAAACGCACCGCAACGGGCCCTCGACATGCCTCCACATAGACTTTGAATGTAAACCAGACACGCTTGATGCTCAAAACGCGTTTAGAGACAATTTGACTTCAACTTAAGTTCAGGACAAGACACTGTTCTCAAATTTATGGGATTAACGTGCTCTTTATACTCACAAATGTCTTTTTAGATCAATCTAAATTGCAGCACTTCCTTTAAATCAGCAATATGTGTACTTCACTCACCTGCTAATGTTTCCACAGTCACTTTTGGTATGTGGGAACTCTTGCTCGATAATGGACATACAACAGGGTGTAGTCACTCTTCTTGCATAGGGCTCCTTCTTTTCTCCTAATGTGTAGAGCCCATCAATTAGATGACTGCACATGCAGGTCCTAACTAAAAGCTCATCTTGCACTCTGCTCTTCTCTCACTTCCATATTGTTCAGCTTTTGTGCCATTTTTACTCAGTCATTAGGGAGATGACTTACTATCTGAACAGTGCATGTGACCATCGCCTCAGTCTCAGTAGAGCTTTCTGCGCTGTTGTTTTGTAGCTGCTGTCTCATCACTGTTTTGTCTGTTTCAGGTTCAACAGACTGTATTTGCTTTGCCACAATTGGAACCAATGACCCAGTCACCTCTGCACTGCACATCATTGTGGGTCAGTTTCAAAGTCTCCTTCTAACCAAGCCAACCAACCCCCTTATGCTCCATCATGATTAAAAAAGACTGCGACTAAAATCAAAGTTCCTTATTTAACTGACTGAGTGATGCCTAAGCTATATTTCATCTGGACTATTAACAGATGTCTTCTTTTCCCATTAGCTGCTTTTTGCTGTTCAGAGTTTTTTTATTTACACTTATATCATGCACCCCAGTGTAAATAATCTGTTAAACTATCTTTGACTAAAGTTGAAGCTGGAGTAATTTCAAAAGCATATAAAGAATATGCTTTTGACATACTTGTTAAAACTGTTAGTGTGTCATGACAGCATGAGACAGATGATCACGAACCTGAATTTGGTTTCTGATTGCAGCTTCTGTTTTGGGAAATGGCTAAAGGGAGATTCCGTCTAATTTTTTACTACCTTCACCATCTTCTATCCTCTCAAACTTGAACTAGATTATTGTCAACCAATAGCAGAATATTTAAAACCAAGTTTGTGATTCATGAAACATTTATCTGATTTATGAAACTTCGATAAAGTCTGATTTCAGTCCTTTTTTTTTGTATCTGGACCACATTAGAACTGCTCCAATTCTAAAACTACAACACCTAGACTTTTCAAAACTGGACTGGATTATTCTACTCTAAAAGAAGAATATATAAAACCAAGTTTGTGACAGTTTCAACAAATATCTCAACAAATATGTTAAAAATATATATTATAAATGGTCATATTTGTTGAGTGCATAGCAAACAGTTGTCCTGACAACACATTCTTCCTTTTGAGGTGTAGATGGGTGCAGCGTTACCACAATCCTCTTGGCTGCTTGTCTGATTAATGCTCTCTTTGTCAAGTATGTCAGTTTAGGTGAAGGTCTGTGTCTTGGTAGGTAAGTTGTTGATCCATTTTCTTTCGATTTTCAGATGATGGATCAAACAGAGCTCAAAGATGTTCAAAGCTTGGAATGTTGTTTAATAACTGCTGTCTCCTTTAACTTCTTCAGAACTTTCTCTCTGACCTATCTGTTGTGTTTTTTGTTTTTTTTGGGGGGGACCTGGGGGGGGGTCTTTGGTTTTCATGTCGCTGCTTGTTCTCTAATGTCCTTTAATATCAGAAATGGAACATCTAAATTCAAATTACATCTGGACTTCTTCTACTTATTTTTTTTTCGTCTGAATCAAATAGTTGTACTGCATTTTGTTATGGGGTAAAAACTAAACTGCATGATACACACAACTCGTTAATTTATTGAAATAAATCATTATCTTTCCACCTCACAGTTTTGCACTTCTTTGTGTCTCCCTATCACGTAGTTTCTAATGTGACACATGAAAATGTGTCACATTTTTATGTGTCAACAGTAAATAATGTGAGGTACTGTATGTTTGCCTTACATGTATGTAGTATCATAGCTTTATCTGGATTGAATCTTGATGTGTGTGTTCAGGAGACTCTCAGCCAATGGATGTGTGTTCAGTTCACCACCACAACATGTTCCTGCGATACTCCGTCTCTCTGCTGGGATATGGTTTCTATGGCGACATGCTAACTGACAGTGAGAGGAAAAGATGGATGGGCCTGGCCAGATACGACATATCAGGTAGGAGCGTGTTTGAACACAAAACGGTGTCCTGTGTTTGTTCTTTCTCTCGTTTTGACTTGCACCTCTGGATGGTGCAGGTTTGAAAATGTTCCTGACTCACCATTACTACGAGGGAACGGTGTCCTACCTGCCAGCAAGAGGTATCATTGGAACTCCACGAGACGCAGGCAGATGTCGATATGGGTGAGAGAATTATAAAACAGAAATACGTATAATTGTGTTTACATTATGGATATAGTTTTAAAACGGTTCTGGTTGGTTAATATTGTTTTCAGTGATGTATCCCCTTTGGTCCAGCCCTGTAGTACTCACAAAAATATTTTCAGGTATGAAAATACTTTTGTGAGTACAACTGTTAATTCTATAGACAAGTGAGTTTGAAATAAGGAAGTAACCTCTAGAACCAATGACATTACTCATCTCTGGGCATCTGTGTTCAGACATGAATTGTTGTGTAAAACCTGTCTGCTTTTGAGACAAGAAGAGTCACAGCCTGCTGGTCTGACATGGTAAGAATCTAGGGTACCGTTAAAATCACCACAGAGGGCCACAAAAGAGAGAAACAAACAGTGGTAAAAATTAGCATTGTTGATATTGGGACCAGACAAGCTAATAAAAAATAAGTGGTTTTTAGTAAGCTTTTGATGATAATTAATCTGAAAGATGTTTTTTTATACACACAGTTAAGGATTTGTGAATAAGTATTTTCCTTTTTCTTAGATGAGCAATTTCACTCACAGGTAGGTGCGTTTACTTGAACAAAGACACGTTTTGGGTGATGTTGCTTGAGCCTGGATCAACGACTATCTGACCAAAGAGACGACAGTTTGCGAGAATGAAGGACTGTGTGCGGTGGTTAGCAGTACAGGAGCACCACAGGGAACGGGGACATCAAAGTTTCTACTATTGGTCTGAAAGTCCAGTTCATCAAAGCAATTACAATCATCACCATCAGAATCATTACTGTCTGGTATTTCACTGTCCTCTTTGGAAGCTGCTGCCATAAAAGCAGCAGTTGGAATTTGTCGTATGAATACAATTCTTATCCGCCATCTTTAAAGACAGTGTAGCTTTTGCAAATGTCAGAGGTCACTAAAATATGCACTGTTAAATAGAAACAAATCTATAGCATGCGAGTACAGCATGTGTGTAAATGTCCAGACTGAGACACTCCCGCATCTGCCAGTTTAGCAATCAAAGCGCAAACATGGTTATGAACACTGTAAATATATAAACTATCTAATAAATAAATAAGTACCCAAATGAGCCACATGAACGCATAGATAGTTTTGTCATTAAGAGTGACCATTAACAAAACCTTTGGTCTTGTCCCGAGGTTGTATTTTCAGCAGACTTGGACATATTGTGTTTAAAAAAAGACAATTGAATTTGAAATAATTAAATTGAATAAAATAGCATCTTACTGCATACGTAAACTAGTTCCTGTCAGAGGTGATCTGCACACAATGCTTAATTCAGATAAAACTAACAGGTTTTCCTTCATGCATGGCTCTAGAGGTTCATCTTGAACAAGAATAGAGCATTTATAAGCTTGAAAAGTCTCTGTGACCTGTTAGATTTCTAACTGTTGAGTTTAAGCTAAATAATGATTACTAAGCAGCAGTGAAACTGATAAACAATTCTGTATCAACAGTGAAGAGGTTGCATTCCATAAACTCAGGGAATTTGAATGTGTAATGCAGTGAACTAATCCAGTTTCTGTGTCTTTAACTCTGCAGCTGTGCAGTTTGTCAGCACAACGGACAGATACAGTCAGAGAGAGCTGAGAAGTATAAGACAAATGAAGACTCAGAATGTGGTAAGTCCTGCAGACGGCCACTAGGAGTCAACAATCAACAGTGGCGCAACTACACATTATTCAGGTGGATGCGAAAACATAGACCGGCGCCCCCACCCCCCTACCCCAGTGAAGGCGCGTCAGGGTGAAGGCGCGACGCTCGCTCGGCCCCCCCAAGATAAACTAGATAGTTTATTTTACTATTGTTACTTTGTTTATATTCCTTTTGTTATTTATGTAAAGCACTTTGAATTGTCTTCCTGTTGAAAATGTGCTATGTAAATAAAATTACCTTACCTAGTTGCATTAACTGGATTAATTTTCGTCAAACAGTCAGACATACAAAATATTTGGTTAACACTGGGAACATTGTTTCAGTGGACATTTGGTCACGTGTCTCTGTGGGGGTTTGTGTTTCAGCAGATGACGGAGAGTGGAGGACGATCCGAGGAAAGTTCTTAGCTATAAATGCTGCCAGTATGAGCTGTGCTTGTCCTCGCAGCCCCAAAGGACTCTCCCCTGCTGCTCACTTGGCTGACGGTACTACTGACCTCATCCTTGTCAGAAAATGTTCGCGCTTCAACTTCCTTAGACACCTCCTGCGACACACCAACAAAGATGACCAGGTACACATCAGCAATGAATGCAGGATTTTTCCCCCCTCTTTCTGTCTGAATCATCTACACCGAGCTGTCCTTCTCCTCTCATCCTCTTTCAGTTCGACCTGGCCTTTGTAGAGGTCCACCGGGTGGTGCGTTTCCGCTTTACCCCACGCTACTGCCAGAGCGACTCAGACCTCGAGCTGGACCTGCTTGAGAACGGCAAAAGGCAGATCTTCAGCCAGATTTGCAGAGACCACCCAGCTTGTGGCTGCACACGCACTAACAGCAGCTGGAACTGCGATGGTGAGATCCTGACCCACACAGCCATCGATGTCAGGTACAGCTGCTTTCCTAACCGAACTAATCGTAGTCTTAAAACTCTGCATACATAATTATAAAAGCTCCCTTCCGTGTTTGTTTTCTTTTTTCATCAGAGTGCACTGCCGGCTAATCAAGTTGTTCGCACGAGGGATTGAAGAGCCTCAAGTGTTTGCAGACCTCAGCAACCCCTGTGTAATATAAACCTTTCTCATTTCCATCAAGATGTCTTCAGACACTGGAACTGTTTCCAGCTGCTGAAAGGCTTTAATGTTTCTCTACTGATATTAGCTGAATTTAACAGGCTAGATGGGGGAAACAAACAAAGCATCATGCAAAAACATCAGATGTAATTTTTTTTCTCGGGTCAATGTATGAACATAGGCATATAAAACAAAAGCTCTGAGCGTTAATGTCCAAAGGAATTGTGAAAATGTATGGACCATCTAGCAAGCTCCTATGTTGGTTCTCTCAGTTGTCACCTGCAAGTTACAGAGTAAGCTCTCATCACAGAAAACTTTAAAATAATCTTTTTGATCAACTATCTGTGTTATGTTGGTGGACACAGTCGGTTTAATCAATTACAAGGTTAAAGTTCAACACCAAAAAGGCCAACATCTGCCTCCATCATGTCAAAACTGCAGATCGATGCTGTTTTGTGCACAAGGCAAGACACACCAATCAACTTGGAGAATGTACTGTACAATAGTAACTCACCTGCCTTGTGATGTGAAGTTCCACCAACTAGCAGGCGATTTGCTGTCATGAAAACAGTTGTTCCTGCATTGGAAATGCTGTAAAAAGCAGAGAGTAGAGACCTGTCCTGTCATGCTGATCTTCTGTTTGATGCACTGAAGAGCCTGACATCCCTCTCTGTCTCTCTGCACTTGAAATGTCTGGACCTCACAGACAAGCATACAATCATATTCATTTTAGCTGTGCCTCAGAGTCACCCTCTGCTTACAGATATGCAGTTTTTTCTAGAGCTTGAAAGGAAGCGATGATGTGCTGGTTTATACTTTGTCTACTTGGAAGAAAAGAAAGGAAAAAAAAAACAGAAAGAATAAAGGGATTCCCCACCAGAATATTGATGTAGTGTTTGTATACCTGTGGTCTCTAACGGATCACTTGTCCATACTGATGTCAGAGTGGGATTGCATTGTTTATGCAAGCACACGTGTTTACTGGACAGGTGGTTCACCTGCCAGAGTCCTGGTGGAATTAGAAAGGGGCTGTTCTTGGTAATATCCTAGAGCCCTCTGGTGAAAAACACTGTAGAATCTCACATTTGTTTTTACAGACACACTTTTCACCTTTTGACCTTTTGACATATAACTTATAACAGACTGATGACCTGAATAGGGGACATCATAACTGACCAGTTATGATGACCAGATGTCGTTTTTCTTCTTGAGGATCATTCATAAAGGACCACTGTTTCTCACTGTAGGATCCTGTGCTTTTACATCCAAAGTCAGTTCTGGATATTTCTTGCTGTGGTGCGCTTGTTGATGTTTTATTATTGTTTTTTTTATCGTATCATGTGTTATCCATTAACACACTTTCTTTCTAATCATCATAATTCTGAAAATTTCCAAAAACTACCAGCATTTCCAGATCCAGCATGTTACGAACAGAGTTTATAACCTCCAAATGATAATACAGAGTAATTCTCTCTATCCAGCTCAGTCTTCCTGTTATCTGCTCTCATTCTGTTGCAGCTTAAAGGAGCAGCAGACATGTCTTAGAAAACCACTTTGTTTTAAATACGCTCTCTTACATCACTCACTGTCTCTACAACCTGGAAATGCTTGTGGAGCCAGCATACACTTACTTGATAAACATCAGATTTTGCAGTTTCTGATAAAAAGTCAAGATAAACAGTTAATTCCAGAGAACACTGATCTCAGTACTTTCCCACAAACTTTTGAAGCAGAATCAGCAACTTACGACCCATGTTTAAAAAGCAAGACAGGATTTCAATAAAACTGCGTATCATGAAGCAATTAACTAAATCCTTAGTACTTTGTTGTTAGCTCTTTAAACATATTATGTTTGAAGGGTCCCAGACACCAGCAAATCACTCTTCCTAAGTCGCATGATGAGAAGTAGACAACATGTTCTAAACCAAACATGCAACATGCAGGTTTTCTTGCCTGTTTCTGTAGCATTGCTTCAAATATTTTTATTTTCCACATAGTTTCAAGCTAAATGGTGGCTTTGAAATTGTTCATAACAGTAATTGTGTTTTCATTCCTTTAACTTTTGTTCTTAATCCCGCTTTTGGTAAAAGTGGTCATAAACCACAGGTGTACACACTGTTCATACTAGACATTGTCTAAAGCAGTGGTCCCCAACCTTTTTATTACCGCGAACCGGTCAAGACTTGGAAAATTTTGCTGCGGCCCGGGGAGCGGGGTGCGGGGAGAGACGGTGTTGGTGTTCCCGCTAAATCCTGAATATACCCAATTTGGGTTGTCTTGGAGTTTTTATCGCAACCTGTGGGGTTTTTCCTGTCTGGGAACGAGAATACAACATGCTGAATGTGACAGGTAGCCAATCAAAAAGCGCGGTGACGTAAGAGCAGAGGGGAATCCCAAACAGCTGACATATCGCGCAACAGAGTCCGGTGGATATCGGAGATGATATGTGGAAATGTTTATTATTAAATCTTAAGGTCATTATTATGTTTATTCAGTTAAAAATGTTAACTGTGAAAAAACATATTCACCTCCAAATCATAGTGCAGCAAATAGAGCGGCTGCTCCCGTCGCCTTTTATCCACCGCTTTTTCTTTTTGTTACGTCTTTTATCTCTTAAAATGACTCCACAAACTATCACTATTGCTTCTACATCGTCATCAGTGTTTGGTTATTCTAAATTCCCGCTATGTTGGGGGTTTTACTGGATTACCCTCTGGGATCGGGATGTTCGTGACTGGAATCGGTTCGTGAAGAACCGATTGAGATGGAGACACGAACCGATCGAACCTGTTGTACTTTATGAGCTCTGTGGTCACAGAGGTTTGGAGAATTGACCGACAATTCCTAAATCTTTCAGTCTAAACCAGACTTAAGACTCACGACCGCAGCCCAAACGCTCTGACTCTGGTCACTATGGTAACGTTTATATATCCCTTCAAAATAATATACAGAAGCGCCACAAAAATGAACATTTTACTTTCGCGAAAATTTTAACTCACGATAATGACTAACGGGAGCCCTGAGCTTGTTTCTCTGCAACGAAACGTTCCCATCTGGGAGTGATGGGAGACCATGACACCCGAAGTGTTACTTATATCCACAGCCTGCTTGGTCTATACGTGGCGAAGCAGCTTCAAGCTTCATTGCCTCATTAGCAGCCGGTCGCCGCATGTTACGCAGAGCGGCTTGTAATGTGGGACTCGCCTACCGTTCCGGGATAAATCCATTCTCCTGTCTCTTCTCTGGGCCTTTTCCCCTTTGCAAAGAAACTTTCCAAAGACATCTGATCCGTTTCTACTAATTCTGCTGCTTGTGGCCTCTGTTGGCACGCAAGTAACCGAGAGAATCCGGTTAAAGGATTTTCCAAATAAAAGATCCTCCAGACTCAAATAATACATAAAACGGAAATAGTGCGGCCCGGTACCAATTGGTCCACGGACCGGTACCGGTCCGCGGACTGGGGGTTGGGGACCACTGGTCTAAAGGAATTTAATTTAGAGCAAAGATGCAACTTTCTGAATTCCAAGCATCCATCCATTTTCCAACACGCTTATCTCTGTTGGGGTCATGGATGATTGCCTGTGATCACCTGGTGACCGTCTCTCACCCGTTGACCAGGCGAGAGGTGGGGAACACCCTGGGGGGGTCACCAGTCCATCGCAGACTTTATGAACTCATCAACCACCATTAGCATTAGCAGCATTTTCACAAACAGATACTTGGTTCTGATTTCTAGTTGACTGAGGTTGAATCCTGGGATGCTAAAATATTGCAGAAGAAACTTTTTTAATAAAGACTTTTTAACATTGATAATGCATAAAATGTTAATTTGTAGCCTCAGTAGCATGGTTTCCTTAGTTCTGTTTTGTTTTATTAGAATAATAAAATGCATTGCAAGTAGAGTTTACTAGACAGACTCGTTTGTCTGTCCAGAGTTTGATATTCTGAGCTTTCAGATGGACACGCAGCCTTATTTTGAGATTACCGTATTTTCTGCACT
This sequence comes from Poecilia reticulata, assembly GCF_904066995.2. NCBI lineage: Eukaryota > Metazoa > Chordata > Actinopteri > Cyprinodontiformes > Poeciliidae > Poecilia > Poecilia reticulata. The sequence continues at coordinate 407,725 of NC_088835.1, forward strand.
ATAAGGTGCATCAGACTATAAGGCGCATCTTCAATGAAAGGCCTATTTTAAAACTTTTTTCATATATAAGGCGCACTGCATTATAAGGCGCATAGAATAGACGCTACAGTAGAGGCTGGAGTTGCGTTATGTTCTGCGTCCAGCAGACCTAGCACACGATATACAAGTGCGCGGTAGCTCAAGACATTATGGTACACCCATTTACGTGCCGCTTTCATAATAAAAGCGCACATCCGGTAGATGTTTGATCCACTGCAAATAGGTTTCCAGCCGCTGCAGTTGCAAAAAGAAATAATATATCAGAAGTAATTGGGGACATTATGCAATGCTTAAAAATTCTCTGTTTCCAGTAATTTATCTCACTTATGGGTGGAAGAGGGACACCTTTGGAACAAAACCAGCAAATGTCAACCCGATCTGATGTTTAATTTCCCCGTTGCTGTGCTTATTGCTGAGAAACTCTGTTTCCAGTGACTTCTCTCACTTCTGGATGACAGAAGTGAAGTGAGAAGACAACCAGAAAATATCAAACACATATTATATATAATTTCAAAATAAAAGCCTTTTAAATAAGACGTTTTTACTTTTATATTCAAAAATAAGTAGAAAATGTAGTGAAGAGCTGCCTCACTCGTCATTTCGGGTTTAACTCAATCATCTTATTTATATAAAAATTTTTATGTTATATCCATCTTTATCTATCTATCCATCTTTCTATCGCTATATATACTACTTGTATACAAACCAGATTCCAAAAAAGTTGGGATACTAAACAAATTGTGAATAAAAACTGAATGCAATGATGTGGAGGTGCCAACATCTAATATTTTATTCACAATAGAACACAAGTCACAGATCAAACGTTTAAACTGAGAATGTATCATTTTAAGGGAAAAATATGTTGTTTCAAAATTTCATGATGTCAACAAATCCCAAAAAAGTTGGGACAAGGCCATTTTTACCACTGTGTGGCATCTCCCCTTCTTCTTACAACACTCAAAAGACGTCTGGGGACAGAGGAGACCAGTTTCTCAAGTTTAGAAATAGGAATGCTCTCCCATTCATGTCAGGCCTCCAACTGTTCAATCGTCTTGAGCCTTCTTTGTCGCACCTTCCTCTTAATGACGCGCCAAATGTTCTCTATAGGTGAAAGATCTGGACTGCAGGCTGGCCATTTCAGTACCCGGTTCCTTCTCCTACGTAGCCATGATGTTGTGATTGCTGCACAATGTGGTCTGGCATTATCTTGTTGAAAAATGCAGGGTCTTCCCTGAAAGAGATGACGTCTAGATGGGAGCATATGTTGTTCTAGAATCTGAACATAGTTCTCTGCATTAATGGTCCTTTCCAGACATGCAAGCTGCCCGGCCACAAGCACTCATGCAACCCCACACCATCAGTGATGCAGGCTTCTGAATGGAGCGTTGATAACAACTTTGGTTATCCTTGTCCTCTCTGGTCCGGATGACATGGCGTCCCAGTGTCCCATAAAGAACTTCAAATCGTGACTCATCTGACCACAGAACAGTCGTCCATTTTGCCTCACTCCATTTTAAATGACTCCTGTTTGTATACAAGTATACAAACTTGTATATACTTATATACAAGTATATAAGTATATACTTATATACTTGTATATAAGTATATACTGGTTTGTACTTATATACAAACCAGGTTCCAAAAAAGTTGGGACACTGAACAAATTGTGAATAAAAACTGAATGCAATGATGTGGAGATGGCAAATATCAATATTTTATTCTTAATAGAACATATATATATATATGTATATAGCAATAGAAAAATGGATATAACACAGAAAAATTTGTATAAATAAGATGATTGACAATACATTTTCTACTTATTTTTGAATATAAAAGTAAAAACGTCTTATTTTAAAAGACTTTTATTTTGAAATTAAACATCATATGTGTTTGATATTTTCTGGTTGTCTTCTATTTGTCTCCCTCTGTCATCCAGAAGTGAGAGAAGTCACTGGAAACAGAAAGTTTTTCAGCAATGAGCATGGCAAATAAGTGGGAAAAAGTAGAAATGTGATTTTTTATCAGGTTTTTATTGTTGAAATTATGCATCACATCTTGTTGCCACTTTCTGGTTCTGCTCTAGAGGTGTCCCTCTGTCACCCATAAGTGAGAGAAGTCATTGGAAACGGAGAGTTTCTCCGCAATGGGCACGGCAACCTAAGGGGGAAAAGATACAAATGACTTTTTTGAAATGTTTTTATTTTGAAATTATACATCAGATCTTGTTGCCACTTTCTGGTTCTGCTCTAGAAGTGGTAGCAATAATTGAAAACAGAGTTTCTCAGCATTGAGTATGGAGAGCCATTTCAGCCAAAATTAAATAAATAAATGGGTGAAATAAATAAAAAATGAGTAAAATAAATTAAAAAAATGAAAGAGTGAAATAAATAAAAAATTTGTTAAATAATTTAGCTTTTTCATTAACCCAATTTTTCATATTATCAATTTCTCATTTTCCCTTTTTTATTTATCTATTTTTCATTTACACATTTTTCATTAATCTTTTTCATTTAACCATTTTTTAATTTAGCTTTTTCATTAACCCAATTTTTCATTTATTTTTCATATTATCAATTTCTCTTTTTCATTTATTATTTTTCATTTATCCCTTTTTCCATTTACCCATTTTTCATTTAACCACTTTTCAATTTCCCTTTTTCATTAACCCAATTTTTTCATTTATTTATTTTTCAGATTATCAATTTCTCTTTTTCATTTATCTATTTCTCATTCATCCCTTTATCTATTTACCCATCTTTAATTAATCAGTTTTTTAATTTAACAATTTTTCAATTTCCTTTTTCCTTTAACCTGATTTTCTATTTCCCAGTTTCATTAATCAATTTCTCATACATCCCTTTTTTCTTTACCTATTTTTTCTTTTATCCATTTTTCATTAAACATTTGTTTGAAAAATAGTTAATTTTCCCATTTTCCTTATTCATTTAGTATTTCCTTATTTTCTTATTTATCACATAAGAAAATATGTGATATAGCTTTTTCATCAACCCAATTTTTGGGTTAATGAAAATTGGGTTAATTTTCATTAACCTAATTTTAAATAATAATTTAGAATAAATTATTTTAGAATAATTTATTTTAGAATTTATTCTAAAATACATTGCATTTATTTTAAAAAAATAAATTATTTGAAATAATTTGATAAACTTGATCAGTTACTCAGTACTTGTATACACTTTTTACCAAATGCTTTTTTACTCTTGTGTAATTTCTTATTCAGCTACTTTTTACTTTGAGTAAAAACATGTTGAAGTGCTACTGTTATTCCTGGAGTATAAATTGTGGGTCCTCTGCCCACCTCTAAGGAACAGTAACCAAATGTTGAGGCACATATGTTGACCAGAAACAGGGAAACTAAGGTGGGCAAGTTATACATCCATAAAGAACTACTTAAAATAACAGTCATATTTACTTTATATGCATATGCATGTGGGCCACACTTGGCACACCTCAGGGATGTAACCAAGAGAGGCAAAGATTGTAGCACGAGTTCAGCTTTTATCCATTCTGTACCCTCACTAAAGGTCACTGTATTCAGGTTGTCTGTTTACAAAGGTAAAATAACGGCGATCGACTCTAAACCTCTCCTACCATTTTACTGTCGTTTAATCAACCTGTTGCCGTGGCAAACGCATGCTCCCAGCATAGATTAGCTAAAAACACAACGGATTCAGTCCGTTAAGATATTAGGTTTTCAGGCTTCATATTTATTCCTCGGTTAACAAGCATCTCCTCTCATGAACACAGCGGTGGCTGATTAGCCAATTTAAACTTCGCTCTGCTCATCAGGGTCTTTGAGTCCCTTTTTATTTTTGTAATGGTACCGAAATGCACAGAAATGCACACACCTTGTTTAAACAATAATTACTGAGATTATTAATTTTGTTGAGCCATTAATTTGAACACGTTTTGTTGATTTTATTCTTAATAAGATGTATTGGATCAGAGGACGTGCTGGTCTCAACATCCTGGAGGCGTTCAGTTTGTCATCTACTGCCGAGATCAACTCAAAACTTTCCACGATCGTAATTGAGCCCTACTGATTAAATATGACTGTAGTTGGAAAACAAACATCAGCGGTAGCTTACCGTGTAACGTCTGGGCAACCGGAAGATGCTGGACGGACAGCAGCAGTGCATGTCTGAAAGATGACCTCCGACGAAGATCTCCAAGGCCTGCCACTCATTCTTTCAGCTCGATGCTCCATAGAGCTGCCTCTGGATATTGCAGTTCACTTACGATGTACAGTAAAGTCTGCTCCTTATAGTTGGATCACAGCTGGTAGCTACGAAGGTGTCCCGAACCCTCAATCGTAAGCCAACTTAAGCGGCCGCTTCGTCCAAACTATAAAAACTCCCGACGGTGAAGCTCTGAGTCCATGAGAGCCGCCAACTGAAACACGTTCTGTCTGAGCGGCCACACGAAAACTAAAGTCAGGCGTAATAACACTATTTTCTAATGAAGTTAATGAGCTTCAGCTTATTGATAACCCGTTAGTAGGTCGCCATCTTTCTTGAAGCAAAGTATGGGTGTGACGCTAACCAACCAATTGGGAAAGTTTTAGCCTGATGACGTGCCTCTCCTCATTTGCATTTATTTTTTTCTAAGTTTTGCGGGGAAATAGAATGTGATAAATAAGAAAATACTAAATGAATAAGGGAAATTGGAAAATGGGAAAATTAACTATTTTTCAAACAAATGTTAAATGACAAACAGATAAAAGAAAAATAGGTTAATAAAAAAGGGATATATGAGAAATTGACTAATGACACTGGGAAATAGAAAATCAGGTTAATGGAAAAAGGAAATTAAAAAATTGTTAAATTAAAAAATAGATTAATGAAAGATGGGTAAATAGATAAAGGGATAAATAAAAAATAGATAAATGAAAAATAGATAAATGAAAAAAGGGAAATTGAGAAATTTATAAAATGAAAAATAAATAAATGAAAAATTGGGTTAATGAAAAAGCTAAATTATTTATTTAACAAATTTTTTATTTATTTCACTCATTTTCTTCATTTTTTGATTTATTTTACTTATTTTTTATTTATTTCACCCATTTATTTATTTATTTAATTTTGGCACGGCAACTTAGGGAGAAAAGATAAAAAAGGACTTTATGATGGGCTTTTATTTTGAAATTATACATCAGATCTTGTTGCCACTTTCTGGTTCTGTTCTAGAGGTGTCCGTCTGTCCGAGAAGTGGGAGCAGTCACTGGAAACACAGTGTTTTTCAGCAATAGGCAAGGCAACCTAGGGGGAGGCGAAGTAAAAACGTACTCTTTTAATAGGCTTTTTTTTTTTTAATTAAACATCAGATCGGGTTGACATTTGCTGGTTTTGTTCCAAAGGTGTCCCTTTTCCACCCATAAGTGAGATAAGTCACTGGAAACCGAGAGTTTTTAAGCATTGCATAATGTTCCCAATTACTTCTGATATATTATTTCTTTTTGCAACTGCAGCGGCTGGAAACCTATTTGCAGTGGATCAAACATCTACCGGATGTGCGCTTTTATTTTGAAAGCAGCACGTAAATGGGTGTACCATAATGTCTTGAGCTACCGCGCACTTGTGTATCGTGTGCTGGGCCGGCTGGATCCAGAGCCGGCTAGCTTTACCGCGGTTGTTCACCGGCCCATCAGTCTTTTTTGAAACCTCACGTTACACTATTCAGTATCTTTAAGTCTGTCTGTTTTTAATAAGAAAATGGTTTCAGGTATCCAGCATTCAGAGGTGAGTAAAGTGTCTGCAGTGTCTCAAGAGATTTGATAATATTACTTAATGTATTATTTCAGTTGATTCTGTAGCAGTGCTTCACATGGCCTACATACATGACCTGTGAAAGCTGTGGGGCAGACATTTCCAAAACAAAACAATGTGAGAAAGTCAAACTAACACTGTGTTCGTGCTCTATATGCTGCAATATTAGGTGTATAGTAAGACAATGCTGGAACATTGTTTTCTTGTGACATTGTGTCTTTCTGAAACCAAAGGCAGATGTGGAGTACTGTGACAGGAAGCTGAGGAGCAGCGCTGGAGTGTTTTTTATGTCTCTGTTTGTTGGCCAGCATTTCTATTTCCTTTGTGCATATGTGGAGCTGGACTCTCAGCAAATACAACAGGAAACAGTAGCAGGTCTTTTTGATTAAGATCACTAACCAATCAGATCTCAGTTTTATTTAGAATCGATCTGTTTTTCACGCTTGCTACTGGAAATAATTGCAATTTGGGGGGGGAAATGGTCAAAATATGTTAGATTTTTCAATTTCACCTGAGTTGTAACTGCAAATAATTTCAAAGTTCAATCCATATTCCTGGAACTTTTAAATTTAAAATTGTTTTTATTTAACCAAGATGTTGAATAGAAAATGAGCCTCAAATGATCATAGACAATGTTAGAGGATGCACCTTTTTTTAAGTTAAGTATTTATTTCAAAAATGGCTTGTTGAAAATGGCATCCTGTTCAATAATCAATGGGAAAAAAAATATTTCAGCCATATACAAATCTTCAAAGCTTTGGCGTCGGAAGGTTTTCTTTTCCAACACCCTGATGTTCCCCTTCCTCCACTGATTCTATTAGACTTACCAGGTCGCTGTCTGTGGTACTTTAAAACATTAGTGTTGCTGCATATACTCAAGAGGAAAATATATTTGTCAAACTGAAAGATGACTAAACCCAAATCTGCCAGGGGTATGAAAAAAAAATCGGTTTAACTATTTGTACATTAAATCCGGGGCTGCACAGTGCCGCAGTTGGTAGAGCTGTTGCCTTGCAGCAAGAAGGTTCTGCTCCTTCTGCATGGAGTTTGCATGTTCTCCCTGTGCATGCGTGGGTTTTCTCCGGGTACTCCGGTTTCCTCCCACAGTCCAAAAACATGACTGTCAGGTTAATTGGTCTCTCCAAATTGCCCCTAGGTGTGAGTGTGTGTGTGCATGGTTGTGTGTCTCTGTGTTGCCCTGCAACAGACTGGCGACCTGTCCAGGGTGAATCAGCCTCTTGCCTGGTACGCTAGCTGGAGATAGGCACCAGCAACCCTCCCGACCCCACTGAGGGACAAGGGTGTAAGAAAATGGATGGATGGACATTAAATCCGATAAATCAGTAACCTTCAATATTTTTGATTAACATAAAGGTCATGTAGATTTCACTTCAGATATTGAATTCATCTGTCATATTTGTTATGATCTGCTGTGTATTTTTCCAACAGAGGCGTGCAGAAAAAACATCTTTTATTTCTGATTCTTGTTAAGTTCAAACTGATTATTATTTACTTTATTACTGAAGAGTTTAGAATTTGCCTCTGTTCTTCCTACAGTTTTGTAGCATTCTGAGTGAGAAAATTAGTTGGATGGAGCAAATCAGGGAACCTCCTGTTTTAATCTCAGCTGTATTCTTCTCTGCTGTAGTCGCTGTCATCAGAAATAAACTCAGTTCAGCTCATCCTGTGGTGTTCTGTAATTCTTGTACATGTCATTCTGACAACTCTAAAATCTTTTTTTTTTTTTTTTTGCTATACCAGTGACATATTTCATCAGTATAATGTGCTGTGCTCGACAAGAGTTCCTGCAGTGGTGAACTGTATAATTTCACCTTCCTAAAATAATAGCCTATGCCATTTTTTAAAAAAATCACTAAATCTTTTTTGGCAAAAGATGAATTATGCAGTCACTCTTTGGCAAAAAATTACTTGGGCCATTATTTTAGGAAGGTGAAGATATGATGGTGCTGAATAGTTCTGCAATTGGCCACACGATGGCACTACAACACATTTTGTCTTAATATCAAATCTGTGACGTTGCTCTTGATGAAATAAAGATGCCTCACCAGGTAAACTGGTTCAAATGTGATTCTGCATGATAATGGGTGTTTCTGTTTCAGTAAAATAAACCTAAACGACAAACTCAGATTCATTACACACAGAGGATTATATTTTCGCTGTTGCGTTTGATAATTTGGGCTCACAACTAATGAAAAAACAAAATAAATTTTCTCAGAAATTGTAAAATAATATCTATGAAAAATGAATTATAAGGAAAATGTGTAGTAGGAAATGGTGAATGAGAGACAACTGCTCTCTGGAGAGAACTGTAATGCAAAGCCAGTTCAAGATTTTATTGGATTTTTGAGTTTATGGGGAATGGATGTAAAACATACAGGCTCTCTAAAGCTGGTGTTCAGAAATCCACAGATAAAGGTGGTCAGGGCCTTCCATATTTCTATTCCAGAGCTCTCACTTATTGGAAACATTGCACATCTGGTGATAAGGAACGGCATAGCACCTCCACCAAGTTGCAACTGGTGGAGGTGCATCCTAGAGAGTAACACATCTCTCTAGGATGTGTTACTCCTAGAGATGTGTTACTCCTAGAGAGAGTAACACATCACTTTGTGCATGGTTGTTCTCTGACTCCAAACAAGACAAACTCCGAATAATTTTTTTCTAAAGAACACATTGTGAATATTAAAACATATTAAAGGTACCAATCAGATTCCCAAAGACTGCATAAACCCCAATCTGTCAAAAATCCTTCTTTTAGGCCCAGGCTGTCAGATGGCACATTTACTACTTGGAAAAGAGAAGGTAGAGCTGTGACTAATTTGTATACTGATTGTTGCCTTGTGATTTGAGCAATTATCCTATTCATTCTCCAACAATTTATGCTTGGTCCCAAATCCCAAGCATCTGATATCCAAATTTGTTTCACATTTTCTGTATCCTCAAGTTATTTGCAAGAAGCATGGGCTAAAGATTTGCAGTCAGACATATCAATAGAACTATGGGAGCCATATCATGAGTCCAATCTTGTGCCATAAATTCTGGCTGTAGGTTAATCCTGTTCGAGGAAGTTTAGACTACACTATTCAAAAACTAAGTGGAGCAAAAATCTTTCCATCACCTTAGTGTGATAAGTGCAACTGTTTGGTCAACTGTTTGGTCCGCAGTTTTCAGATGGTTCTCCAAATGCTACTTAAAGGACATTCAACCCAGTTCAAAATTTTCCAATACTCAGATTCTCCATGGATAATCTGAACTTTACCTGTGAACTTCAAGTAAAGTTCACCTGAACTTTACCTGAAGTTCAGGTGAACTTCAGGTAAATCAGATTGCTAAATCAGATTGTGATTTAGCAATCACAATCTGCTATGGATTGTGATTGCTAATATTCTTATACTACAATCCTGGAGATTCAGCACTTCACCAAGCTTTCAAACCTGGCTCAGGGAAATAGGAAATGAAAGGTATTTGAAAGGACAAGCTGGACACGCATCATACACATGAAAAACGTGGGAGCCTTCCTGACTCATTGCCAAGTCGTCACACTAAAATTAGCATGAACCATTTCCTATGGCTTTTTTACTAGCTTGCGTCAGTTCAGCATCCATTTGTAGCTGATCTGCCAATGAACGCTGCACAGTCGCAAGAGGACCACGCCCCACGTTTCAGCAAAGACTACTTCATCTTCTTCCTGATTTTTATTGGCAGTTGGCAAAAACTGAGGTAGCATTAATGCCACATTATTAGTAGAGTGTGGTTCATGATTATCTATCTATCTATCTATCTATCTATCTATCTATCTATCTATCTATCTATCTATCTATCTATCTATCTATCTATCTATCTATCTATCTATCTATCTATCTATCTATAGAGAGAGAGAGAGAAAAAGAGAGAAAGCTGGACTCAAGAACAGCACAGAGGCTCTCATCCAGGCTGCACAGGAACAGGCCCTAAACACCAGAGCAATAGAGGCTCAGATCTACCACACCAGGCAAGACCCAAGGTGTAGGTTGTGCAAGGAGGACCCTGAGACAGTCCAGCACATAACAGCAGGGTGCAAGATGCTGGCAGGGAAAGCGTACATGGAACGACATAACGGCAGGCATAGTGTACAGGAACATCTGTGTGGAATATGGACTGGAAGCTGTGAGATAAAAGTGGGGAACACCCCCGAAGGTGGTGGAGAATGACCGAGCTAAGATCCTGTGGGACTTCCAGATTCAGACAGACAAAATGGTAATGGCAAACCAACCGGACATTGTGGTGGTGAATAAACAGAGGAAAGCCATTGTGGTGGATGTAGCAATACCAAGTGACTACAACATCAGGAAAAAGGAGCACGAGAAACTGGAGAAATACCAGGGCCTCAGGGAGGAACTGGAAAAGACCTGGAAGGTGAAGACCACAGTGGTGCCTGTCACCCCCAAACTGGAGCAGTGGCTAAAACAGATCCCAGGAACAACATCAGACATCTCAGTCCAGAAATGTGCAGTATTAGGCACAGCCAAGATACTGCGCAGAACCCTCAAGCTCCCAGGCCTCTGGTAGAGGACCCGAGCTCAGAGGATGAAACAAACCACCCACGGAGGGTGAGAAGGGAATTATATATGGGTGAGAAGGGAGAGAGGTAGAGGACCTGAACTCAGAGGATGAGAGATACCACCCGCGGAGGGAAAAGGGAATTTGTAGTTTTTATATATATGTGCGCCAGAGGAGTAGGCTCAAGTGGGTGTAGGGAGAGGGAAGTCTGGGCCTCCTTACTTAGGCTTTTACTCCTGTGACTCGACTGTGGATAAACGGAAAAAGATGGATGGATGGATGGATGGATGGATGGATGGATGGATGGATGGATGGATGGATGGATGGATGGATGGATGGATGGATGGATGGATGGATGGATGGATGGATGGATGGATGGATGGATGGATGGATGGATGGAATACAACATAGGTTATTATGAAAGGAAAATAACGTAAGTTTGAAAGTTGTAGAAATTTAGTTACTTGACAATATTGTAATGAAACTTTTATAATCTATGTAGAAACCCCTAGTTAGATCAAATGTAGGCACTGATTGTTTGTTGTGGAGATTTTAATACTATCAGTACATTGCAGGCTATCATTTTAAAAATCTCAGGTGATAAAATAAAGTCTTTTTTTAAGCACATTTCAACAAAAAGCTTTACATGATTAAAACAGTGGGGCAAAAACACAATCTTACGAAGTATTTTTGATCTAGTTTCTAGTGAAAATATCTTAGTACACTTTAAATAAAACAAAACTAACTGGTAAGTAACTTTTCAGCCAGATATAGGAGCTTGTTTTAAGTCAATAAGTCCTTAAAATTGATGAAATACTATTTGTTCCTTTGCAGATTGTTTCTCTTATAATATGGGAAAATTCTCTTGCTATAAATGTTTTATAAGTGCTTGTAAATAAAATGTTTGTTCAGTGCTTGGATGGTTTCTGAGTCACTTAGTGACATATTGTAGATCTGTGTATATGTGTAGTTATTGTAACTAATCTTATTTGTTATGATTTGAGCTAGCAGATTAAATATGTAATTTTAGCCTAAAACAATGTAAGTACTGTAGTGTAGTTATGCATGTCATGTACAAAATAGGAAAGTAGAAATAAAGACTTTCATGAGTAATTAAAATTGTAGTTTATTATCAATAGCAGGAAATCAAAAATAAAAATTAAGTGTAATTTAAATACATTACTAATATATTAATAGTATATTTAAAATATATTTTAAGTATATTAAATATATATTTTTAATATAATTCTGAGACTTATTACACTCAAAATATAATAATTATATCAAAATATAATAATAAAGCTCTGAACTATATTTAAAAAGTATACTTTAAGTACACTTGAAGTTGTTCCAAAAAAGTGCATATAGTATACTAAAATATACTATTAGTTGTAATTTAATACTATTTAAATACTTCTAAAGTATACTAAGCACAAAATTAGTTGTTCCAAAATAGTACAGTTTAAGTATATCGATAAAAGTATACTAAAGTATGTTAAAATTTAGTATACTAAAGTTTACTTTTTTTTCACCTGGGTACCTATCGACACAAAGTCCCTGTTCTTTAGTCAAGTCAGACTGTGGTTTTTATGTGTTTGTCATTGAACACTTTGACAAGGGCAGTTTTAGTCTTAGCACTGTGGTGAACATGGAAACTGGACTGAAAGATGTCAAAGCAGTTGGTCATTGTTAGGAAACTATTTGGGGGAGACGGCGGCAGGAGTTCGCCTTGATTATTATTATTACTGTTTATTATAATTTAACTGTTGAAGCACAACTTTTTACTGGAATGTTGGAGATTGGCCTGTAATTGTCCAGATTGTTTTTTTTTTGATAACTTCTGTTATTTGAGAGTTTGGACTTTTGGGTTACATGACTTCAATTAAGGTTAATTGAATCCAGTAAGGCTCATGAATACAAATGGTACCAAATTAGTATGACTCAAGTAGTTACACAGTTCTGAAATGATGAAGATGCTTGATCTGGAAAATGGATTATAGATACCAAGAGCATTGGGCAGCCCCAATCTGACTTCACAATATAATTTCCACAATCTGGATAAAAACAGAAAAAAATGTCTTTGAGTAATTATGAGTAATTATGAGTAATTGCTTTTTTACTCATAATTTTAAAAATCCAACAAAAAGCAAAAACCTTTAAATAATCTTCTAACCTCCAAATGTGCACCAGCAGAGATGTGACTAGGTAAATAGTTCAAACCATGGCAATAAAAAAACATAAATGAGTGTTATTGGATCAATAGTGTGTTCTGACGTGTGGGTGATTTCATGTGAGCAAACAGCACCCATCTCTCTAAAGTTGATTATACCTCATTAGGGAAGTAAGAGCCAGTAATTTCATTAAGATTTCAGGAAGTCAACAAAGCAACGCAGCTGGATATTTTGACCTCAAACTCAAAGTGTTGACACGGTAAACAATCACAACGGTAAAGTGCGAGTGAGCTCTGGAAGAAGGTCGATTCCTGATGTGGTATAAAAGGCACGACGGGCCCAGACTGGCAGTGTACACGTCGCATCTGGGTTTTGAAGCAGAACGAATCCAGGTGAGTTTGATTTCTTTTATTACATACACATTTTATATTATTGGGCTGCTTATGTTACCCAAAGGCTTTACTAAATAAAAGTTTGAAATTTGCAACAGGAAATAAGTAAAATGTTACTTTCACCTGAGTTGTTTTTCAGAAAGAAGGTAATGTTTCAATTCAAGCATTAGCCCAAAGTCTGCATGCAGAACCAATTTCAGCAAGATAACCAGTCAACATTTTTGAACAATATCATTGTGGCATTTTCTATTAAAATCACATTTCTATTAGCTGCCTTAGTTAATATTTTGTAAGGAGCAAGAAGTCTAAATCTAAGGAATAACACATTTTTACAAATATTCCAGCTGTTTTCATTTATATGCTATTAAAATAAGACATGGGGAAACAATGAGAAACATTTTGGTATTTTTGTGCTTTTTGTGCCTGTGAGGTTTTTAAAAAATGCTTTATTTCATATTTTTTACTTGTATACTTTAATTCTCCAGTCAATTCTTTCCTTCCACTTATATTTAAAGTTTGAATACTAACTTATTGCTTCTGAAGTCAGAAATTCCACATTTTAACAGCTTAAAAGTTTGTTAGTGTGATTCTATGCAAAATGTGATTAGGATTAATTAATGCAGAAACTTGACAAAACAAAATTTGCTTCACCCTCTGTGGTACATTGAAGTATGAAGCGTAAAATGAGCCGCAGTATTTAACTACCAAATAATGATTTCTTTATAGAGGAATTTTAGATGTGCTAGATAATAAATAAATACAATTTACAGATAGACTCAAATATCTTTGATAATTATATATTTTAAAAAAATTCAATAATTTATTAGAAATAAAATTTAGAATTTAATTTAAAGTTTAGATAATATGTGTTTATTGAATAATGGATCAATTTTGAAGAAACAGACCTCCAGTCAGTGGAGACTGCTATTGTTAAAAGGTTCTAAAGCAACTTGTTCTTCAGAACAAACCAGTCAGTAATCTAATGGTTTGGTGCAGAGCAACACAATGACATTTTTAACTAAAACTTTGCCAATGCAGACACAAGTTTAAACGTTTTAAAGGGGAATTTCAGGCAAAATCCGAGATAGAAAGCTAGAAATTTGTTCTTTTTAGAGCAGTTCTGATGTCCTAAATTGGCTAATTCAGAATCACGGGAGATGAGGTTTTACTTCAGTTTGCTGAGTGTCATGTCTTTGTAACCTGGTGCATATCTTTTCAGCCCTGTCAGATAACCTGTTAACTCTCTGCGAGGTGTAACTAGTTATTGTATCCATCAAAGGGTTTGATAAGTCAACATGTCTCCTCAGGACATCATTGTATTAATCCTCGTCATGATGCCATCTGTCAGCGTCACTCAGGCTTTCCTGCTGCTGGCTTTCCTCTACCTTACTCTCACCGCATCACTTCCTGTCAGGTACTGTTACATCAGCAGGATTCAAAGGAGTCAACTTAAGAGTATAAGTACATTCTTAATTCAACCTAACTGAATTAAGAGTGCATATCTGGACTGAAAAAACGGGTTTTCTGAGTGTATTGGTTGAAAGGTGTATTCTACTTGCAGGGATGAGGAAGAGGTAGAGGACTTCCTGACTGAAGTGAGTCAGCTGAGCACACCATGGTCTCTTCCAGGAACCTCAGCAGAAACTCTGCTTGAGGCCAGACTCAGGTGAGTGCTCAGAAGTCCCAGGCTGTAATGCGCAGGACCAAGGGTGTTTGACATGTTCTAAAAGCTATGTGTTGTTGCAAATAAAATAAAATATTCAGGTCCATTCAAAAATACTTTATTCATCCCAAAGGAAAATTAAATGTTGTCATAACTCATATCCTCCAAGTATCTTCAAAGAGTTGCTGTGGATGGTGACAATGTGGGCAGGAAGGATCTACGGTAGCAGTTAGTCTTGCAACTAATTTGAAGAAGCCTCTGACTGAAGACTGATGCTGTATGACAGTCTCATGGTTGTCATGACACTCTTAGCAACTCGGTTTCTGAGCGGCTAAGATGATATTCCACAGCAATGTTTTCTGTTTGGCGCTATTAGTTGCAAATCCATCTCAGTTGCTATTGCCTTTATAAGTCTGTGTCTGGCTGTATGGTTAGACATCTGGGCAGACAAATGTTGGAGTCGAGGATAATGTCCCTTCCTCTTATGAATGATGGAAAAGGTTGAATGTCGTAGTTCTCTCTCTGCTCTTTGGTCCTGGACTGCATCCAGGAAACCTGATTTTGAACTCCACTGGGATCTGGAGTAACACTGAGGATATTATCTGAGCTTGGAGATGTCAATTATCTGCTTCTGGTTGTACCTTGTTACAGTTATGCATGATAGCAATTGTCCAAACATGTGATATATCAATAAAAATAATTATGAACCAAAAAAAGAAGAAATAAAAACTATTGAAAAAAAACTACTTCACCTTTCTGGCACCATGAGCAGAACAACTCTAAGATTAAAAGAATAACCAAAAAAAAAAAAGAAGAATAAAAAATATTTTTAAAGTTTATTTAATTTTAAAAGATTTCAGAAATGTATGCTTAGCCTTCAGAGAATGTACATTTGTAGTTTATGTGTTTACTTCTACACATAATCATAATCTTATCTTGCTTTGATGAGATAAGTTTGATCTGTCCTCAGATACACTGTACTGAAATGGCCACTGTACATGCCAACAGAGACGAAAAGTAACTAGTTACATTTACTCAATTACATTTACTTCTAGGAGCAGCTTTACTGCACCATGCTTTTTTTTGAGTAATATCATTTTGAATTATCATTACTCTTACATCTTACATCTCTAGTTGCTTCCCTGAACTAGCATGTTCTAACTAAAGATGCACAAGACACAGACAGTTCTCTTTAAAATGAGACTTCTTGGTTCTATACAGGCTTCATCATTCTGTTTCTATCCATTGAGCATGCTGTGCCATTTCAGGTTCTATATGCAATTATATAAGTACCAGATTCAAAAGTTTTATTTTATGAAAAAGAAATCCTTTTATTTCGCTTGACATATTAAACTTATGCTATATTAATTTTTTTAGTTTTAGTTTTTAAAATAGCAGGATTTGTATATAACTTTAAAAAATTCTTTGATTACATATTTTATTAATCAGATAAGTACTTTTCAGCAGCCTTTTCTCTATTTTTTCTTTACTTTTACTTAAGCCATCTTTTGGATACATACTTTTTACTACTTGAGAAAAATGTCTTGAAATAGTGCTACTCTTACTCTTACTTAAGCACAGTTTGGTGACTTTACCCATCTCTGTATGTGTTTGTGTTCCAGGCAGCTGTCTGCAGGTTTGAATCGCAGGAGGCAGCTGGGAGATATCGAGTTCTCCAACAGATATGCAGAGTTCTTGCGGTCTAAAGCCAAACACACAACCATCTGTGCCTTCTTGCGCCGCATGCAAGGAGTCAAGAAAAGGTGAAATGCAATATGCAAACCAACACAACAGTTGCACCTGCAATTTTTCAACCACCACAGGAAATTTTTGTATAGACAAAATATTCAAATTAGTGGCAATAAAACTAATCAAACAAGAACGATTGAAATAGCTCAGTAAAAGTGGATTCAACACAAAATTCTATTTTTAGAAACTAAAGCAGTCTCAAAATGATTCAACCCCTTTATGATAAGCATCTTTGGCACTTGGTAGAGGACCATTTTCCTGCTTGTGAACTGCTGCAGCCATAAAATATGGTTTTTAGATTAATGAGTTTCAAATCTTCACCAGATATTTTAAGTTGACTTTAAGTCATGCGATTCTGATAGCCATCCCTTTTTATGTTAGTTCATTCACTTATTCTAATATCTTGAAGGTTTTCTGCAACTTTGCTTTGGAAGGGTTTGCAAAGGATATTTGCTCTGCTGGAAAAACCAATGTTGTTCAAGCTTCACCTTCCTCACAAACAACAGGACCTTTTCTTCCAGGGTTTCCTGATACTCGATTGAATCCATGTGACCTTAGACAGACTGTCAGTTTGCAAGGCCACAGCAAGCAAACAAATCAGCCCTATAAGATAACAGGGACACACCTTTGCTTCCCTGTAATCATGGAGTTCTGTTCAGTGTACGCCTCATCTTTTTTTCTCATAAAATAAAACCTTGGATTTATTTATATAGATGTTAGCGAATCTGAGCTGATTGTCTTTTGGGTAAGTTGTGCAGATATGGAGTCTTTCAGTGTATAGAATGTGACTTACTTTGGATTCACCAGATGACAGGAGACTTTTACAAGCTCCCTCTTTCTGCCACCAGGTGGCATAGCCTTTTCTTGTTTCTTGTTTTCTCCCACCAGACAGACTGGCGACCTGTCCAGGGTGACCCCGCCTCTCGCCCGGAACGTTAGCTGGAGATAGGAACCAGCAACCCTCCTGACTCCACTAAGGGACAAGGGTGTAAGAAAATGGATGGATAGATAGAGGTTTTCTCCCGCCAACCGAGATATATTTTCTGGACTTTTTGGTAAATTCTTTTGACTTAGCCATATTTCAAAATCCCAATGAAATCTCCCCATCAACAGGCCAGGGGACCCATGGAGATTTCTGTGGATTTGCTATCAGAACCTGGAAAAATGCTGAAAGGAAACTGCATATACATATTTCCTCGATTATTTCATTGTTACATCCTGACTAGTGTGGAAGAGCACACACTGAGTTTTAGTGTGTAGGCTCCTTTGGTCCATGAGGCTCCAGCGAATCTGTAGGGTTCCATCTCAAGAACACCTAACGCAACCTAGGAAGCCCTCTCTGACACTTGTGAGGTTTGAGAGAGGGGACCTGAAGTTTCAACACAGAGCAGATAAGTTGAAAAGTTGAAAAGTTTCTGTTTTCTGGTGGATAAATGGGTCAGTGGCCACTGACAATTCAGGGAACAGCAGAAAACTCAGTGAGTTTCTGTGAGGATCCAGCTGGATGTGCAACTCCTGATTCAGTTTCTTAGAAACAGAAGAGCTGATGGGCTCTCGGGCGAGAGAGCAATGATGTCACTGTGGGTAAAAGATTAACTAGGGCAGGTAGCTTTGATAAGATGGAGCAGGAAAACTTTGGCAACAGACAGGATAGTCGGACAGGCAGGGGTCATACACAAGAAGGATTGGTGGTCATGGGGAACCAGCTTCTGTTCAGAGAGCAGAAGATGGTGAGGTATGTATCTGATAAGGGCAGAACAGGGCAGGTCAAATCCAGGAGACAAGAACATGATCAAGATCAGGCAGGCAAGGAAACCTTTAAAGTTTCAGAGAGAGGACCTGAAGACTTCAGATCCCAAAAAGCAGGAGAGCTGTACCTGAAGGCAGGTGAAAAGGTGCAACAGACAATATGAGCAGGCAGAGGGGCCAGTATCATAACATCACTTGATTCACAAATGTGAGTTCTTAGGTTAATCACTTTGAGACTGCAGTCTGAAAGAAGGATACATTTTCTGTAAGACTGTAGGCAATTGTAGGCGACAATGGCAGGAGTTCATCCTGTGGGTTGCCGGTTTGAACCTCTGCTCCATCTCAGTCTTTGTGTCCCTGGACAAGACACTTCACCCACCTTATCAGAGGCTGCTGACCACCACCAGGCTGGCAGACGTAGCCTTAATAAAGTACTAAACAAATACAGGCCATGTACCATTTATTTCATTTAACAATGTACTGCTGTGTAATTTGCTTATTACAAATTACACAACACAATTTGGGATTTTGCCAATAAATCTACCTTTAATGAGGCCTGGATAATTGTAGGTACAACTCTACTGAACACACAGAATAAAACCTAATAAAACGGACTGTCTGGTATGAGCAGGTCAACAACTTAAGGAAGTAACTTTGACAATCGCCATTTATAGATACAGTAAAGTCATCTGCACTGTTATCAAAAGTTAGACAGATAAGAAGAAAATAAAACGTATAAATGTCAGCAGACTTTGCCCCACTGATTATCGTCACAGTTTCTGTTACACTCAATGTTTCCTACTCAAGTTTCAAATTAAAAGCCTCAGAAAATAATGAGATGATCAGAGCTATTTTACAAAACAAACCTAACTCACGATTTTATTTTTTTTCACAGTGGTGTTGGAGGAGATGTGGAAAAAGTGAACCAGCTGCTCAAACAGTACATGTGCCCTTCTGTTTACAACAATTGGCCGACTGACCTGTAGAGGGCACTAGGCAGAGCCAGAGAGATTTAAGCTTTTTACATGGACAAACATGTTTATTAAAGTGATATAGAAATCTGCTACTGTTGTACTTCATGTAGAAACAAATATGTTTGCTATTAAAATGTGTCTAAAGATCATTTTGTAAGATGATTCACTCACATTTTGAAATATTTTGTTGTGTGCTTCAAGCAGAGGCTTATAAGGCACAAGGATCATTTTAGTGAAGTCTAAAATGACAAGAAAAAAAACCTGAAATATAATTAATGCCAAAGCTTGCTTTAAAAGTATGTTGTACAAATACTTTGTTACTTAAAATAGTAATTTTAAGTTTCTGTGAGGATACTTAAAATAGTAATTTTAAGTAACAAAGTAAAACTATAAAAAAAATTTATGAGAAAAAGTGCTTTATAAAGAAGGTAGAAGCATTACAAAATAATTACAACAAAAATAAAAAACAAAGACCAAGCTGAATTATTTTTAAACACAAATTCAATATTGTATTTGTGTGCAGGACCTATTAGTGGGCAGGCAAGACAGTCCTGTCCACAAAGTAGGTGGAGAACAGAGCCTTCAGGTATCCCATGCATCAGATCAGTAGGTTTGTAAAACTTAAGAAGTCAGAAGAATTTTATTGTTATTGTCACAAAGACAACCAAATTGCAGTTTCAGTTACAACCATCCATCACGCAACAACACGAGGGGGGTTAGATGGGGGACAGTTGACTGAGGCCTCGCAGCCCGACAGGTGCACCCCTTGCAAAGGTGTCTAGGTGAGATCTAAACCACGCTAAAACAGATCCAGAGATCCCCAACAAACCTTTAACAACGATGGTGGATCAAGAGCTAATGGCTGCTGAAAGGTTGAAAGTAAAACACTGCAGGAAAAACTCCACTAGTGTCTGCAGCCACCATGTAATCTCAGTTGGTTGGAACAGTAACAAACCGACTCCAACAAATAAGAAAAAACCCACAGAAGATAGAAAACCATTAAGGTGAAGTATCGATACTGCAGAAAAACACAACAGGTATTTAAAATTAAAAAATCATTCATTTCAGTACAGCAGCACCTACGGTATTCAGAGATGCATTGTGGTTAAAAGCAGTGGTGCAACTACACATTATTCAGGTGGATGCGAAAACATAGATCGGCGAACCGAGGGAAGGAACGTCAGGGTGAAGGAGCGACGCTCACTCAGACCAGGATTTGATAATCTCTCTGCAAGGAGGATGCATGGACTGCTGTAAGATGAGTTTCAGATGGTCTCTGGCTCAACCCAACAAAACTGATTTCTTTGTAAATCACCAAAGGAGGCAAAAGTGTAAGCTGGTTCTCCATCAGTAGGGGTTCTCAGAACCTGGTAGACAATTGGGTTCAAGAGTGGCTTGATTTTATGATGACTTCTAACACTGTGATTACGAAGGTAAAACTCCTTTATAGCCTGATCATAACTCTCCTTTCTACGCCCTGCAACCTGAGCACAATGAACAGCCACAATTATTTCATCCTGGTGCTTGGCCAACAGGTTCTCAACCTCATCTGTCATAGGGTTCTTAATGCAAGCCAACAAAAAGTCTACAGGCAGCTGAGGTTCACAGCCAAACAGGATAGAAACAAAGAGTAGAAACAAAAATAGAAACTTTGTTGAAAGGTAGTCCCGTAACACAAAGGCACTTGTGGAGGACAAGAAGTCCAGTCCCATTTCTGAGACATTGGTAAAATGTGCAGCTGGTTATGAAGAGTTACATGCAACTGCTCAATATAATTCATTTCAACTGTTTAGTTGAACTGCATTTCCTGCAGCGCAACTCAACCACATGCTCCAAAAATAAGTACATGACCTTTCCACCCCATACAAGCGAGAGAGCTATTGAATGAACAAAGCCCATGAATGGAGCTTGACACACCAGACCTGAAGAACCAACTCAGTCAGCAAAACCTGGGGAATGATGGGTAGGTGGCATACATTCACTAAATATGTCAGCAATTACAGGAACATTTTCCATCCCATTCCATGATGGTTCCAACATTGCAACAATCTCTTTTGGCAATAATCCACAAAGATGACTCATAAAACTTCTAAACCTTGATGTTACATTTTTAGCAACTTGGCAATGCCGACACTCTGGAGCAAACTGTTTAATATCAGTAAACATTCCAGGCCTATAAGAGAGTCAGAACTTCCTTCTTGAGAACTGATGGCAAAAGAAACTGTAGGTCTAGAAGGTTTTTATGTACATAACTCTAGTCATTCATTGTCAAGGGAGGAGAGGAATTTTGAAAAGATAACTCCTTACATGACATATTCTTGTGAATTTTGTGGATACAAATGGGCTACATTTTGAGGCATAAGTAGCGAATAAGTAGTGTCCTGAGTAGAGTCCATCCACTCAGGAGCCAAACAGGCTGCTTGATCCTTCCACAATCATTCTTAAAATTTTGACTCATAATGTTAAAGAAACAACTGAAGTTTTGCAAATACATGATAAAAAACAAATCCAGATTTTAGCTATTTTTTCATTTTTTTTCATGGAGTTATTACATGTGACTTCCACAACACAATGACACAAAGTACCAGTCATTTTTAGATCTATTTTTTTGTTACTAGGCTGGAAACTATGTGCAAATAACATTGGATGTGAGAAAATGTAACCATTATCTGTAAAGAAAAAATATTTTCTTTATATTAAAACCTAAAATTGGTAATAAAATATTTGCTCTTTAAAAATTACAACAGATTTCCTGTAGCAGATATTTATCAAAAATTATAAGATGTCTTTTTTTCAAATATTTGTGGCTCTAAATCTGTTTTATTTATCTGGATTGAGGGCATATCTGGTTCATGGGATTTTAAAGGTTGCTGACTACCATTAACATCGTGTCCAATTTGATCCAACCCGACTCATTAACTCTAACTGCCCAAACCTGAAGTGAACCTGACATAATTATTTTAATATATGTTAATTATCTTAACATACACAATACACAATTCTCTTTCTAAGAATGTTGGAACTGAGCAAGGAAGGTGACTGGTTGGTTCCTCTATTAGGACTAGATGTCAGACTCATAGTAAACAGACATTTCAAAGAAGATTTTGTAACTTCACTGAGAAATTTATTTTTCAAGAGTAAATACTTGTTTTTGTTTAATATGTTCATAATTAATCCTGTTGTGCTAAAAAAAAATTTAATTCAGGGAGGAGGCTATTTTAATCAGGATCGTGTGAAGATGTAAGAACCCAATAATTCAAGTTATATTTTACTTTTGTTAGTCCAGCCAAACAAATGACAAAGGAGCAGATATTGTATCCTGATTTCCTGGCAAACAAACATTCTCATTTTTATGATGGGCGAAAGTCCATCTACAGCTGTAACAGCCCACAGATAAGCAGAGCAACAAGACATACAAAGATCAGCTCATACAAGGCGGACAGAGACAGAAAAATGGACTGTATTGACCCACAACTTTCTGTGGGCAAATTCTTCATTTGCTTACTTCTGGTTCTGCTTCAGGCATCCAATGCCACATCTCAAAGTAAGTCCTGTTGTATTTTATTTATTCTTAAGGCTGACTTATTAATGCACAGTTAATCAATCAGGGTTATTAATGGGTCATTAATTCACGAAGACCAATGTAGAGTTCCTTAGATCAGTTAGAACTTCAAAACTTTGTCCATTTAGATGAAAAAGTGGAAACAAGGAACAACATAAAGACGGTGTTTGAAACAGGAAATTGCGTGTCATGGACAGAGTCCAAGGGTGGAGATATTTACCGCTAGTGAGCTTGAATAAAATAACTAATTTTTAAATGTCTATGCATTCTTTCCACATATTACCAAGATTTGAAGAAATCTTGGTAATATGTGGAAATATATTATTACATATATATTTGCAGTAATATATTACCACAATTATGTATACCATAATATAACATATATTATGGTATATATGGCAATATTATATATACCATAATATATATATATATATATATATATATATATATATATATATATATATATATATATATATATATATATATATATATATATGAAAATTCCCTTCTCACCCTCCGCGGGTGGTCTGTTTCATCCTCTGAGCTCGGGTCCTCTACCAGAGGCCTGGGAGCTTGAGGGTTCTGCGCAGTATCTTGGCTGTGCCTAGAACTGCACATTTCTGGACTGAGATGTCTGATGTTGTTCCTGGGATCTGTTTGAGCCACTGCTCCAGTTTGGGGGTGACTGCCCCGAGGGCCCCGATGACCACAGGCACCACTGTGGTCTTCTTCTTCTCAGTTAATGATTTAACTCTCAGCACCAGCAGAAAAGCGTTTGAACAATCAAAGACTTTGTTGCTCTGATTCACACTCTCCTCATCCTCTATCTGAAGTCTGTTTATTTAAACTCATTGTCTCAGACAATGTGTAGCACAGCTTCTGACTGTACCGGGACAAAACATGAAGAAGACACATCTCAGAGTCAGGGCCACATGCCTGGCACTCACTTAAAAGTTGGAAAACATTGATAAAGGCATAGAAAGCTTTGCTCAGTTGGTATATATGGGCACAAACGGGGTTGAGAAAATATCCTCCAGATTTACACAATACAGACTAAATCTATGTGTTTTATGACCAAGTCCAGCTAAATGTAGCAGCTGAAACTGAGATTCATTTTTGCAGCAATATTTGTGTGAGTTCTAGATTAAGTTATTCTTAGCTGACTCAAGTGTACCCTCAAGTGTTCTGCTGATGCAGCTCATCTGCTATTAGATGTTCAGAGATTATATTCTGGATACCATGGTTGAAACAGGCAGTCATTTGAGCCAATGTCTTTCTATAATCTCAAACCAGTCTGGCTATTTTCCTCTGACTTCTGGCATCAACCAACTACTTTGATCATCCATCCATTTATCCATCAGAGATGTCAAGAAGACTTGACATGGTCTGAGATTCAAATCTTAGCAACAATTTTTATCTCATATGAAGAGTGAAAGAAAACAAATATATGAGCTATAAATTGCAGCTGTTGCACATGTTTTATTGTTAAAGGAATGAGCTTGATTATTAACCAGTGATGCTGATAGATTACTATGGGATGTTAATAACTCGTAAAACAATCATGTAAACAATGATGGCATACATGCTGCATTAAATGATTTTGGATATTTTAGGAAACAAAAAACGCACAACTTACCATCTCTTGCCTTTAAACTATGTCACAAAGATGCTTCCAGTTGGAAATATTAAAAATAAAAGCATGCTCAGTTCTGTTCATTCATAAGGTAAAGTAGCATGTTCTTCCTGTGCATATGTGGGTCCTTCTCTGTTGTACTTTGGCTTTTTCTTTACAGTGGAGAATACATTTTCTGGAACTATCTACTGTAGAATGAACGACAGGGTCAGCCCAAGGCAAAGCAAACTAAACAGCTGCTTTGGGCTCTGGGGCCGCTAGGGGCCTCTAGGTGGAACTTTTCAAAGGAAAAGTTCCTAACACACAGGGCCCATGCATACAAAAGAACTTTGCCGTAAAATGTAAACAACTGCTGTAGATTGCTGTAACCACAGTAACAGTATTCTATATACTGTCTTTCTATCAGTCCCTGCTGAATATGCTTTTCTCACAACAGGTTGTTCTTTTGAAAGCCCAGTGCAGTTTCAAGAAAACAACAGTATTGGTGATGTTGTGACAACAATTTCAGTCACACCTGGAGAGACAATTGCCATTACAAACGCAAACGTGCCATTTGGAATTAATGGAAACCAGCTGATCGCGACTGAAGTGTTGGACCGTGAGGTAATTTGTGCAAGATTTGTACCACAATTTGTACCACACACACACACACACACACACACACACGCACACACATATATATATATATATATATATATATATATATATATATATATATATATATATATATATATATATATATATATATATATATATATATATATATATATATGTATGTGTTAATATGTATATGTATGTGTGTGTGTGTATATGTATGTATGTATGTGTGTGTGTGTGTATATATATATATATATATATATATATATATATATATATATATATATATATATATATATATATATACACACACAAACACGGATATATATATATATATATATATATAACATATATTTTATTAAATCTAAAGTGTTTCTTTTGTTTGTTTTTTACAGGAGACACAGACCTATGCTCTTGCTATAAGATGTACTCTGGAAGGTGGATCGGTGAGACTATTTTCTGTTTGTTAAAAAAAAACAGCTATAATATTATGGACATAACATTTTAAATTCATTGAAATAATTTAATTAATTTATTGATAACTGATAACTGGGGCTTATTGGAATGTATGTGTGATTGAACTGGAATGACTTTTTTTTGGAAAATGAGGTTACATTTGTTGCGACATGATGACATATAAATAAACTGAACTGAATTGAAAAGTATTTAAATTTTTCACCAGAAACAACTTTCACATTTACACTAGCAGAAAATCCAGCATTGCAAGAAGCTGTGATGAATTAAAATATTAATTAGGATGTAAATGAAGCACAATCAAACATGTTGATGCAGTGTGGCAATAAATGAATGTTCATAACACACTTTTATCCCAGTCTAGATTATAGGACGGATTAATTTGTATCAGTTGTATGCTGGGGTCATGTTTGTATTTTTATCTTATTTTCTTTTGTGTATCAACCAATCACAGTCCCAGGAAGACAGTGTCACTCTTAGCAAAGGGGTCAACCCCATCTCGACACTAAGTTAAGAATTTCTGTTGATTCTTCACTCAGAATTTCTCAGCAGCTGACTGAGTCAATCTTATGCTAGGACTCCTTAGCAATAATTCTTAGGCTAAGATAGGAACTCTCTGAGAATCTTTGAGAATATGGGCCCAGATGTTTGAAGACAGAATTGCATAGTTTGATTACTGGTAAAAACAAAAGAAAGAATAAAAGAAATAGTTGTAAAAAGAAATAATAAAAAGGGTATACAATCTACTGCCTTCAACACTTGTGTTTGGGTATGCTTTCTCTGTTTCTTTTTGAATTACCTATTAATTGACACGACCCTGGCTCCATCCCCAGGTATAAGTGTCCTTATAGACAATCATGTGGTAGTTGCTGTCAATCACAGTTTCTTTCAACTGGAAGAAAGAAGGCTGCAGGTCTTCATCCATCTCTTGCATTATTCCTGACTCGTTTGGGTTTTGGAAATTTAATAAATTGTATTCTGCCTTGTAAACACTCTGGGTGATGGCTGTCAGGATTGCGTGTTCCGTACTGACAACCATGACTATTATATTCCTCAAAATTTTTATGACTGCAGAGCGTTGGCGATGATGAACCCCAGCAATGTTGAGGTTCAGTTCCTCCAGATAACGGGCATGTACTTTGGGACAAATAGCAATTGCCTATTGGTCAGGTGCTGACAAACCCCCTAGAACAGGGGTCCCCAAACTTTTTCCTGTGAGGGCCACATAACTTTTTCCTTCCCTGGTGGGGGGCCGGAGTCAGTTTGTAACAGAAAAAGTGTGACGATTGCAGGAGTGCCTAAATGTAAAAATATATTGTTTTCCAGAAAGCACAATCAAATAACATTCTCTGGATTCTTCACAGAACAAGTCAGGAAATTAATAATAACACTATTAATGAAATAAATAATAACCAAATAACCCTCTCTAAGTTCTTCACAGAAAAATTCCAGGAAGGATTATAGACCGTATTTTCTCAACTATGAGCCGCACTGGACTATAAGCCACAACCCCAAAGTTTTTTTGTTTTTTTTAAACCAGTAAACATACACATATAAGCCACAGTTATCTCTGCCGCTCCAGGTTTTCCACAACGATGCAGCAGCAGCAGAGGGGAGGGGGGCGGACAGCCAAAATTTGAGTCATAACAGGTCAATTGAATATCACATCTATTAGGGTTGAAAAAGAAAAAGTTGCCAAGACTAGATTTAACAGACCTGATTACGGTAGTTTCCGAACGGTAACTGTAACAGTAAAAGTGCTGATCCTTCGTGTCTGCTACTAGCATGTGCTAAATCAATGGTCCCCAACCTTTTTATTATCGCGGACCGGTCAAGACTTGGAAATTTTGTTGCGGCCCGGGCGTGAGCGGCGGAGGGGGGATGAACAGTCAGATAAGGCTTCTGCATGTTGGTGTTCCCACTAAATACTGAATATGCTCTATTTGGGTTGTCTTGGTCCTTTTAACGCAGCCTGTGGGTTAGGTAGGCAATCAAAAAGTCTTTCATCCACCGCCTTTTCTTTTTGTTACGTCTTTTATCTCTTAAAATGACTCCACAAACTGTCACTATTGCTTCTACATCGTCATCCGTGTTTGGTTACTCTAAATTCCCGCTATGTTGGGGGTTTTACTGGATTATCCTCTGGGATCGGGATGTTCGTGACTGGAATCGGTTCGTGTTGGTCCTGCCTTGGAGAGACGAACCGATCGAACTTGTACTTTTATCAGCTCTGTGGTCACAGAGGTTTGGAGAATCAGCCGACAATTCTTAAATCTTTCCGTCTAAACCAGACTTAAGACTCACAAGCTCTACTCATCTCCTCTCAACCACTGTCCAAACGCTCTGACTCTGGTCGCTATGGTAACGTTTATATGTATCCCTTCAAAATAACAGAAGCACCACAAAAACTAACATTTTACTTTCGTGAAAATTTTAACTCACGATAATGACTAACAGGAGCCCTGACCTTGTTTCTCTGTGCTGTGTTGCTTGAGCACAGTGTGCTCGGTCTCTATGTGGCAAAGCAGCTTGAAGCTTCATTGTCTCATTAGCAGCCGGTCCCCGCATGTTACGCAGAGCGGGCTTGTAATGTGGGACTCACCTACCGGTCCGGGATAAATCCATTCTCCTGTCTCTTCTCTGGGCCTTTTCCCCTTTGCAAAGAAACTTTCCAAAGACATCTGATCTGTTTCTTACTCATTTTGCTGCTTGTGTGCTCAATGTTGGCCCACAAGTAACCAGACTTCCAATGATTCACTTCCTGCTAAAGAGCCCCCTGGTGGTTGAAGAAAAATCCACATATAAACGGCTTATAGTCCAGAAAATACGGTAAATGAAAAAAAAAATCTGAATGCTCTCTGGTATTGTTCAGGAGGCCGGACCAAATGTGGAGGCGGGCCGTAGTTTGGGGACCCCTGCCCTAGAATGATTGCCAGGTGGCTTCATGCCAATTGTTGTTACAGTAGCTCACAGGAAGAAGACGATGAACAAAAAATATCTAAATGTTTTTTTTTCTTCTAGATTTCAAAAACTATTGTGGTAATTGTGCAAGATGTGAATGACAACGAACCAATTTTTGAGAAGGATTTGTATCAGGAAAAAGTTGAAGAGGTAAGATTTGGACAGATATCTGCAGAATGCAAATAACTGTTGAGGACACACAGTTTGTAATTAGATTTCTATTGACCTTTAACATTGTATTTTCTGTGGTCTGTTTCTATCCAGCTGTCTAAGATAGACAGCTTTGTGGGTGAGTTTCCTGCCACTGACCTCGATGGACCTGTGCTCTACTACACGCTGACATCTGAATCTGAACCTGTATGATACAATTAGTATGATGTTTTACTTTTAAGATGTTTATTTTAAATATATCTATATATATTCCCATGCCATTGTAGCAACTAGCTTATGCATTTTTGTTCTGCTGTTTGATTTCTGTAGGATGCCTTTAAGCTGAGGTCACAAAGTACGCCAGAAATCCTTGTCAATAGACCTCTTGATTATGATAAAGTCAAAGAGGTTCAACTGATACTAAGAGCCCAAGTAAGTTTTTTTTTCACCAAACATTTACAGTTTTTAGGATTGCTTAGACAGAATTGAGGAAACAGACCGTTTTCTCCAAAACACTTCATAAGCTTAGCAGAATGCCACATATTCTTTCCAAAACATTTTGCAAACAATTAGCAAGAATTGCTAATTTCAGTGTTTGCTAATTAGCAAAATTAGGTGGAACTGCATATCCCCTGAGCTTATCATACAAACTATTTCTCAGTCCAACACTCATGAGAATGATGTTAAAGGTTTAATTGAGAAACATGTGGGAAAGAGCAGAAGCTTCTTAAAGAGACAGAGGACATTTTCAAGCCACTCGATTGCTAAGTCAAATTTCCTTTAAGTCATGTTTGATATGTGCAGCATTTTTATAACAACTGAAGATAACATGGTTATTTGATTGTGCCTGGAAAATACTGCCCCTTTAAAGTTAGTAAAATAATAAAATAATAATAATAAAAACATACACTATTTTACAAAAACTACATAAATTCAGTTTTCTTCCAACAGCAAAAATGTAATCATTTTATCTGTTTGGCTTTCCACATTTTATAGATTTATATGTAAAATTATGCATTTCAGCCCTACATGGTAGGTGGCGATATGCAGCTTTAAACCGGTTGCAAGGAAAAGAAGAAGTGTCATTTAAATCCTATATGCTGTGAACACGAGAACGGCTCTCTAGAGCAGTGTTTCTCATTGCCAGTCCTCAGGGACCACTGCCTTCCACATTTCATGTTTTACTTTAAAAACATAACATTCAGTCCGTTACGATATTAGCTTTTCAGGCTTGATATTTATTTTGCGATTATTAATAAGTGCTCTATGAATACTCCTGTTCTGCTAGTTATTTTGGTAATGGAACCGAAACGCACAGAATTGCGCAACACCTTGTTGAAACAATTACTGAGATTATTATTTTTGTTGGGTCATTAATTTGAACACGTTCTTTAATAAAGTTACGAACGTTTTGATAAGGAGCCAGAGGAGGACTTGCGGGTCTCAGCGTCCTGGTGGCGCTCAGTTTGTCACCTAATGCCGAGATCGACTCAAAACCTTCCGCTATCGACGTATTGCACCCCTGCTCTAGCTAGCAAAGCATGAACAGCTCAGAAACAATATGAAATGAAAAAAAGCGATTTATTAACTGATTAAGTTGTGTTTTAGATTGTTCTTGAAAAACTCATCAGTCACGGCTGATTAGTGGGTGCACTCACGGCTGCACAGTGAACCCATTGATTTTATACAGCAGACAGCCGCTCCTCTCTCTTGCAGGTACTGCGTACCCCCGCTAAATCTTTTATGGGTACGCAGTACCCGACCGTATCCCCCTACTTTCACACCTGAGTACACCTGATTAAAAAAATTGCACAACCTCTTCCTCAGCCATGAAATGCACCAGAAGCCTGTTTATCACCCATTTATTCATGCCCGGTGTGCTGCAGAAGACAAGCACCAAAAACATGCAGGGCGGTGGTCCCTGAGGACTGGTACTGAGAAACACTGCTCTAGAATAGTCTTTGTCAAACTCTGATCCTTGAACCACATAAGGTTAAATACAAAAGAAAAAAATCCAAATAGAAAACAAAAAGGAAATAACGATATTCCAAGTGAAAATGTTTGTTTGAACAGCAGAGCATTCAGTTGGGATTTAAAGACAGACATCGTGCCAGAGAGTCCTTTACAGTGAGTGTAGAAGTTTATTTTAAATAGAGGATTCATGTGTATAAGTTGCACACTTACAGAATGGAAATGCTTTCTATTCATAAAGACGCATTCAGAAAACTGGCATGGTTTGACTGGAGGATAAAGGAACTTTACCAGTAACAATCCAGTTCCAATTGGACCAGTAACGCACGGTTCCCTCTTTAAGTTTTGCTCAGAG
This sequence comes from Poecilia reticulata, assembly GCF_904066995.2. Lineage (NCBI taxonomy): Eukaryota > Metazoa > Chordata > Actinopteri > Cyprinodontiformes > Poeciliidae > Poecilia > Poecilia reticulata. Next base: position 438,514 of record NC_088835.1, read on the forward strand.
CTCTGGGATGATCAGTCTGGACAATCTAAACATTAATAAACCATCATCAACATGTCTGAGCAGAACAATATGGCCTCTCCGAATCCTTCTATTGACGATGTTCTTCATCAGAGCCAAAACATTCGGTTTATACATGGTGCCTGGCAAGTTGACTGGCCGGGAGCCCTGGTGTGACAAATTCTGGCTTGAGCTCTGAAACCCAACTCACTGAGAGGAACTGTACTTTCTTACTCCCGACTTGCCAAGCGAGAGAGACAAGTGAGGGAATCTCACAAGCCCCCAACAGAGTAGCTTGATTATGGAGTTTCTCCAACTAGCAAAGACCTCTCCTCTTTATGACCTGAAGGGGTGATCTGGAAGCATCGCTTTCCCAATATGAACCTAAACAGTGTTTTGGTATTGGACTTCTGTATGGAATGTCTTTAACAAACACCATGTTTAAGCAAGAGAACAGGTGGCTCTTCTCTATGCAAAGCATTGTTTCTCAAAGACCTTGACCTTATGCTTTAGGTGTTTTCCTACTGCCACACACCTGACTTGAATAAGTGGGTGATTAACATGCTTCTGTGGCACTTGATGGCATTTAAAGGAGGTCACACAATCATTTGAATCAGGTGTTCTGGAACAGAGACACATTTAAAATATGCAGAGCATTTCTGAGGATCAGAATTGAGAAACACTGCAATAGAGGGAGCTAAAGACCTCAGACCTCATATACTTGGAGCTCATAACCAAAGATAAATCAACAAAACACCAAACATACAAAGAGCTTTTCAGTGGTTATAGGAAGGGTCTAATTGTAGTAATGCCAATTTTCTGTTGATTATTGAGAATGATATAAATTGTTTTCAACATATTTTTATAATAAAATGTAAATGAAAACAGTTCAGATTTTTTTCTTGTTTGGTTTTTTGTCTTACAAAGCTGATCCAGCTTTTACATATTCATTCTTTGAGAGCTGCCTGAATAATTTCCTAATAGAAGTAAACTATTTGAGTAAATATAAATAATTTTGAGGTCTGCCATGAGTATGTATAATTTTGGGTTTAACGGTACTCTCTCACTTTTAAGGATACACCTCTAACTTCTCCACCTGAAGGGCCATCATTCACTGCTACCACAACCATCATGATCTCAATCACAGACACTGATAACCGACCTCCATGGTTCGAACCTTGTACCAGGCATACAATAAATGAAGTAGTGATTTGCCAGAATCCAGGCTACAGTGGCAGAATTAACTTAAATGAACAAGAGGTTAGTGATTTCCTAGGAAATGATGAAAGAGAACATACGGAGTATTCTCTAATACATTTCTCTGGCCAGCTTTGTCTTTTGTATTTTTCTTGTAATTATCTGAAGTTACCATTCCTTATGTAATCTTTGTGAAGATATACCTGTATATTGTCAATTCCTTTATAGACTGGAGCGTTGCCTCTGAAGCCAGGACCTCTTTATGCCATTGATGGAGACTTTGGAATAAAAGAGGAGATTACCTATTCCATCATTTCTGGTAAGTTACCTGGTATGTCACATGAGCGTGTTTTACAAACCTGGTGACAAAAATCTTATTCCGATGGCCAAACTGTATCAGAAAGAGGAAGTAGCTTCTTGAATCTGTGTTTCAGGAAATGACGACGGCCTATTTCAGATTAATCCAAACTCTGGAAACATCACCATGCTGAGGCCAACAGACGTTGTGGAGGAAATTGCACTGACAGTTCTGGTACAGTAAATTAAACTAACTCTAGAATACAAAGGTGTCTTCTATTTAAGTTGCAATGTTGTAGCTTGTTATTAAAGAAAGCAGGCAAAACCTACTGATTCTTCCATGATGTATAGCCAAGAAATACCTCAGTTAAAAATGTGTGTTTAAATTTTGACCTAGTTTCAGAAAAAACAAGCACTTAGTACCTAACAGCAGAATATACATTGACAGCAAGTTCATGTTTTTGAGCAGAAGCATACTAGCCTGACCATTGCCTTCCTATGTAATTCCACTCAATTCGAATCTCACTTCACTTCTCCATCTGGGCTCTCTCCCATTGAGCTGGATTTCTCTGATAGAACTTCAAGCCAGGCCAAACAGATGGAGAAGTTATAAACGATGACGGCAGTTTTTGTGTTGTTTTAGAAATGTACTCTTTCTGTAGTTTGGCAGACAGTGGAGGACGTGAGTGAAGCCATTCAGTCTGTGTCTCGTCCAAATATTTCAAAGATTAAATTAACATTAACAGCCATGTTGTTTGGCCCAACACCTTTGCAGTTGGGGACGGTTGTTTACATCGTAAGCAATTTCTGGTAAGAGTCTTTATGTAGAACTGGAACATTACATCATAACCAAATTTTAGTCATTGGGTAAAGTTTAAAACTTCAACAGAGTCCACGCCTCGAGCAATCAATAATTTCTCAATAGCTGAGACCCTCTGTACAAAGCAAAATGTAGAACAAGGGACTGATTTTCATATGGTAAGAAAAATACATTAGAGGTTGCACCATGATGCTGCTTATCAGCTTCTTTGCCTGAATGTTAAATACATTGAGTAAAAGGTTGAGTTGCCAAAACTTTTCTGGGGTTATTTCAACTAATACTTTATGACTATGTCAGTCTCATGAATAAGTTCTTTATAAGTTGCAGTTTATTGATGTCTGTAGTCATCTTCAGTTGACAATACAGGATATGACACTAATGACAATGACAGTGATCTCTCAGATTTCATCAGGATTCATTTGTCTTACTGGCTTTTTGACCAGAAGGCCCATTTTAAATGAATGAATTAAAATGTAGTTAATACTAACTTAGTTTTGGCTCTCAGTTCTGTTATGCCCTTAAAGCCAGTTACTTTGGGAAGCTAAGATGATGTTTTTTAAAGTTTCTCCCACTAAACAAAGTCAACTTTAGTAACATATTATTCTGTGAATCTATTTTCAACTTCAAAAAAAGAAATATATTCAAAAAATGTTTTGAAACTGTGAACCAATCAAATAAAAAAAAAGATGCATTTAGTAATTTTATTCCTGAATAAAATTACTAAACACGGTTCTCTATTTAATTTGATCACTTCACAATTTCAAGTACCATATTTTCCGCACTATAAGGCGCATAGAATAGACGCTTCAGTTTGGGTTGCCGATTTGTTCCGTACTCTATTATTACACATTATTCCACATTACTTTACACAGTAGTCTGCCCCAGTCATTGTTTCACTCACAGTGTTGGTGTTGCAATATTGTGCCCAACTGCTTTCTGGGTAACACAGACCAACCGACACGTTGCCGCCGCAGTCTCCGTCTCTCTTCCTATAACAATAGAATAGGAATGGAATATTCTGATATTGATGTGAACATATTACAAAGCACACAGCCGTTCATAATTTAATAAATTATTTAGTAATATCAATACATATTTATATAACTATACAAACACAATTAAATAATGATTAATAATGGCACAAATAAATAATGATTAATACTGAATAACATATATTGGATACATATATATCATATATGTACATATATATACCATACCAACTTTATTTATAAAGCACTTTAAAAACAACCACAGCTGATACAAAGTGCTGTACGTTAAAACACAACATAATAATAAAAAAATAAAAACTCTTACAGTTTAAAAACAAAACATTCAATTTAAAACTAGATCCCGCTGGTGTTGAAAGCCAAGTAAAATAAATGGGTTTTAAGACGAACTTTAAAAGTGAACAGTGAAGGGGCCTCTCTAACCTGCAAAAGCAAGTCGTTCCATAACTTAGGGCCAATGACAGAGAAAGCCCTGACCCCTCTGAGCTTCCTCCTGGATCTTGGTATCTCCAAGAGCAGCTGATCTGCTGACCTGAGTGACCGATAAGGTACATAGGGGTGAAGAAGCTCAGAGAGGTAAGCCGGGGCAAGATTATGCAATGATTTAAAAACAAACATAAGAATTTTAAAATGAATGAGGCAACCAGTGAAGTGAGGTCAGGACAGGGGTCACATGTTCCCTCTTTCGAGTTCCTGTTAAAAGTCGTGCAGCAGCATTCTGAACCAGCTGCAGACGTGAGAGCAGCGACTGACTGACTCCCAGATAAAGTGAGTTACAGTAATCCAATCGAGTTGAAATAAAAGCATGGATCACTGTTTCAAAATGCTGCCTGGAAAGAAAATATTTCACTGATGCCAATCGCCTTTAATGATAAAAGCTGGACTTAACCACTGCTCTGATGTGGCTGTCCAATTTAAAATTACTGTCCACCTTAAAACCAAGATCTGTAATAACAGGTTTAAAATGTTATTACATTTTAAACCTGTTATTTAAAATGTAATAACATTTTAAATAACAAAAATGTTATGTTGACTCACAGGAGTGTTGACTCACTCCTGTGAGTCAACAGAGGAGGACTCACAGGAGCCACTGGGTTCAAACACCATCACCTCTGTTTTGTTTTCATTAAAATTAAAAAAGTTCAGGGCCAACCAAGATTTAATATCACCTAGACATGCCAGGAGATGTTTGATAGAATGTACATCCTTCTGCTTCAGGGGCAAATAAATCTGACAGTCATCAGCATAACAATGAAATGAAATCCCATGTTTCCTGAGGATAGAACCCAGAGGCAGTAAATACAGAAAGAAAAGCAGTGGGTCCAGAATTGAGCCCTGTGGGACACCATAAGGCATTGAAGCAGCAGATGATTCAGAGTCCCTAATTTTCACTGAAATTATTCTGTCCTCCAGGTAAGACCTGAACCATTTAAGAACAGTGCCATCAATACCTACAACGTGGTGTAATCGCGATATTAAAATGTCGTGGTCTACTGTATCAAAGGCAGCAGTTAAGTCAAGTAAAATCAGAACATGGTTACCAGAATCACATGCAAGAAGGATGTCATTAAAAACTCTTATTAAAGCAGATTCTGTACTATGAAGAGTTTTAAAACCTGACTGAAAAACCTCCAGAATGCCATTGTCTTCTAAAAACAGTGTCAGGTGGCAGTACACAATTTTTTTCTAAAACCTTAGAAAGAAAAGGCAGCTTCGAAATAGGGCGATAATTAGCCAGAACAGTATGATCAAGGCCAGGTTTTTTAAGCAGTGGCTGCACTACTGCATGTTTAAAACTAGCAGGGACCACACCTGAGGACAGACTGCTATTTATAATTGCAAGAACAGGCTGTCCTATGCTAGATAAAATATCTTTAAAAATCATGGAGGGACAGGATCATATATATATATATATATATATATATATATATATATATATATATATATATATATATATATATATATATATATATATATATATATATATATATAAAAATAATGTTTTTATTTTTATTTTTATTTATGTTGTAACGGACTGTTTGTTATGTTTTTAACATAATCTCGGGTCGGCTTGTGGAGCGCAGGAGGTTGCCATAGCAACGGGTGCGCTTAAATGACAGAGACGGAGAGTAAAAAGGTGCGAGTGGTTTAGAGTTGATCACCTGTTCAGGTTGTTTTACCTTTGCTGTGGCGCATCACAGCCGCTGTAGTTTCTGAACGTTCAATAACTTGGACTAATTACCTGTTCTTTGAGTAGGCTATAGTCATTTACAACAAACATTAAACACGGTAAATATGTCTCATTAAGTATTTAACAAACAAATGGCTTCTACCGCGATAATTATGTGAAATTAAATTAATTGTCTGATATAAAACAATTGTTTGGTGCTTTGAGCTCAGAGTCTGAGAGGCTTTTCCTTTATCAAACAAATTGGTTTTGCCTCTTATTTAGTGAAAATATTGATGTTGATGAGATTTTCTCCAAAATAATAACCTTTTTCAACCTTTATAGTTCCACTTTTGAAAATGAGAAGCTAACATTCACAAATGACATTGAAATAAAATCCAGTCCAACATCTGGTTTGAGGTGATTCCTCTGGAACCTGTTGGAGGAAAAATATCCCAACTTCAGAAGATGTGCTTTTAACTTAACAGAGCTCTGTGGTTCCTCTTATCAGTATTAGAGTCAGGGTGAGGAGGCGCCATGTTAGGAAGAGAAGTGCAAGCTGCAGGATCTTCAGAACAAACAGGTCATGATGCTAGGCTACTGATTATGCTTCTGTCTGGACACAGGCTCAATTGAACCAGTTTAAAAGCTAAAACGAATGGTTATATGCCAGACATGGAAAACTGGGAAGCACTCCATGCCATGATGTTCAGAATTTAGGTCTCATGGAATCTCAAGGTGTCAACATTGCAGTCAGTGGGCTGAAGGAAATACAGCTTTATTTTGTAGCAATTCAAGAGCTACAAATCATCAGCACAGAAACTCCAAAGCGCACACACACACACACACACACACACACACACACACACACATATATATATATATATATATATATTTATTTTTTTCCCCTTTTTTTTGTTTGTCATAGTACCCCCAAGAATTTAAAACTACTTTCACCCCTGTGTGTATATATATATATATGTTTTTCAGCGACGAGTTCTAGCTTCAGATTCAGCAGCTGAGATCGAGTCCAAAATCTGATGAGATTCATCCGTGCTGCAGTGAATCTGTCTCTCTTTATAGATATCTCCCTCTTCTTCCTCACATCGTGTTTTTATGAAACTTTCTAAACAAAAACGTAAGATTTAGGATGTATCTTACTAGTGAAAGAATTACATATAAACAATAGTCTTTACCACATGTGTAAACTTTGCTGGTGAATGTTATAACACATCATATAAGTTTTATAATATGTGTTACATTGTTTCATTTCTAATATAGGCTCTTGTGTCAGATAATCTAAGTCAATGTTAGAGAATAATTAATTTTTTTAGATTTACAGAATGTGTTAGCCTTCATAGCGGGGCTAAACCCTGTATTACACCAAGCACTGTAGCTTGAGCACAAACTTTTATACCTGTAGGCGTGTTCTCCTCTTTGATATATTCAAATAAGACGTATTTCTGCTTATCCAACCAGGACCTGTCAGACCCTTTTTTAAAATGAGAAACTCCCTGCAATTTGTTCACAAGATCAAACACCAGTTTCTTCTTTGTCTAGATAAGGTGGAAGCAGACTCTCCGAATTCCTGCTGGTTTATGGCTTTTACAGATCAGTGTGAAAAGCTGGAACTTCCTACTGATTGTTTCCCAGACAGACAAAGGGCAGATCACAGATCTTGACAAACCATCTGCTTTAACTACAAGTAAAATAAAGGTCAATAGGCCAGAAGTTATAACTTTTAAAACTATAATTAGACCATTTCAATCATGTTAAATTTTAAAACCAACTTATTTTAAATTTATTTTCTTAACACTATCCGGCCTCCTGCGGCTCTACAGCCATCTGGGCAAGGAGAAACGGATGAAGGAGCCTCACAGGTAGCTGTGAAATTCTGGCTTCTTTCCCGCTCTGCCAGGAATAAACCTTTAATTCTGTATTTTAATTCAAGGAAAAGTTATCTCCAGAAACCCAATTTGTTCTTCTGCACTCAGCACCTTCAAGATTTAGTCCTGATGTAAAACCAAAAAGCAATTTCCTAATACTAAACAAAACATTTTCATTTGATTCTAATGTAGTCAGAAATAATACAATTTCAAATACATTCATTATTGACTAAATTAATGATTCTAAAACTAGATAATACAATTTTCAGTCAGAGCATTCTATCAATACTAAGAGAAATCTTACAAATTAGATGTTAGTGGTTCAAAAACATTTTATGTTATATTCAGTTTTTTGCACCATGTCAGATGTTAGTTTTGGAAGACTTCTCATCCTGGTTACGTGAACCTACCAAAGTTCCCTTTCTCACAGTAATTCAAGTGATACTGTCCTCCACCTTCCTGCATATGTTAATTTAAGGCCTCCTGTCTGTAATGATAAGACTCCAGGGGTTCGGGGAGAAGCTCTACTACAGATCTCTCTGTTTTATTACTTAGCCAGCAGTAGTTTAAGTTTCAAATCACTAACAGAAACCTGTTCAAAAAGTTTAAACTATATTAAACACTAAAAATAGTCATTTTTCCTCAACAAAACTCTTAATATTTGAGATCTTAGAAACTTTTTAACCAGAATGTGTTTCTCACATAGGCTGCTCAGACGAAAAACACTCATCAGTTAGCAACCACAACCGTGACGATCAGTGTCCAAGTGAAGAGCCTTCATGCTCCAGAGTTTCAGAAGACTCAATATGAAGCTCTGATCACTTCAGTGGGCTCTATGGCAATGGACCTGACCAACAAGGATCAGCCTTTACAGATCATAGCTACAGATGAGGACTACATTGGCGCTGGGGTAAATCATTTTAACACTCCTTGTGGCTGAGGTGGATAACATGTGAACTGACAATGAGAAATTATAATGGAGAGAAAACATTATGATTCGGGCATCAACGGATATGTGTTACTATTTCATTTTTAATTCTTGCTTTTAGAAATTTGAAGTTTTTCTTTATTGCTTTGGAAACACTTGAAACCCTTGTAAAGGCCTCGTAAACATAAAAATTTTTTCTAAACTTTTTTATTCATAATAGCTCTTCATAAATATGGAATCATTTCCAGCAGGCCTTAACGGGGCGCTGTAATCAGCCGCAGAGATTCACCAGTCATGCAGGACGCACAGAAAACTGTCAAAGTGAAGCTATGACATCACTGTTTTCACAAAACTTTCTACACAAAAACACATTTGAAGATTTTCTTCAACTCTGGGATGCCTTTCTGAAAAGATGACAGCTCCTGAAACACTGCAGGACCTAATGTCTATAAGCATTCAGCATATTCCCAAAACAGGGTTTAGTTCAAATTCCTCATCTTTTTTTCATCTCCTAATTTCTCAGACATGACCATAAAGGCAATAAATGTTTTGACATATCTTTGCAATCTCTTCAAACAGGGAATAAACCCCCACATCACCTACTCAATCGAAGGTAGCAGTGATTTTGCTATTATTGGTAGCTACCTGTTCTTGACCAAAGATCTGTCAAAGAGCTCAGTATCACTCCAGGTAATTTTAAGGGAAGTTGGATGCTAACCAGGCTGACTGGGATCTCTTTGTATTGGATGCTCAACTCCAATTATGCGTTCCAGGTTGTGGCAACAGACACTTCTAATGATGAAACAGCTACAGCAGCGCTCCGAGTTGAACTGACATCAGGTAGGTCTAAACACCAGTAAATAAAACCTTTCACGGTAACACTTTATTTGAAGGGGTGTGCATGAGACTGACATGACACTGTCATAAACATGACATAACACCTGTCATGAACATAAATAAGTCTTTATGAATGTTTATGACAGTTGTCATAAAGTGTCATTCGGTGAATAATGACACTTCTAATGCAAAGTTGCTCCAAAAGTTGCATTGAAAGTCCATTAAAAATGCCAACTTTGCATTAAATTATCATAATTTACAAAATCATGCAAAGTTGGCACTTTTAATGGACTTTTAATGCAACTTTGCATTAAGTATCATTATTTACCGAATGACACTTCATGACAACTGTCATAAACATTCATAAAGACTTCTTTATGTTCATGACAGATGTTATGTCATGTTTATGACAGTGTTGTGTCAGTCTCATGCACACCCCTTCAAATAAAGTGTTACCCATTTCACTTAGGCTTTTGATTGGCTCATTGTGAATATTCCCAACAATTCTTGCTACAACAGTATTTCTTTTATTTTAAAGAAACAAAGTAAATGTTTGACATTTGTGTTTGGTCACATTCACAATGTATGTTCTGTGGTTGGTCTGCCCTCATAACAATCTGTCCTTGCTTATAAACAAGGAGCCAAATTCAGGAGAGTATGTGACTGCATTTGTTTAAGGTTTTTCTTACAATTTTATTTGACTTGCACTGCTGTCAATGACTTTTGTAAGGTTCATTTGTTCTTTTAAAAAAAATCTGAAATCAACATTTTTCTTGGAACATATCAAAAGTACTTTACATCCACGGTGAAGCATTTGAAATAAATATGCTTCAAAGTGAGGCTGCACAGTGGTGCAGTTGGTATAGCTGCTGCCTTGCAACAAGAAGGTTCTGGGTTCAATTCAGGCTTGGGATCTTTCTGCATGGAGTTTGCATGTTCTCTCTGTGCATGTGTGGGTTCTCTCCGGGTACTCCCACAGTCCAAAAACATGACTGTCAGGTTAATTGGTTTCTCTAAATTCTCCCTAGGTGTGTGTGTGGTTGTTTGTCCTGTTTCCCGACCCTACTAGGGATAAGGGTGTACAGCAGGGGTCCCCAAACTTTCTCCTGTGAGGGCCACATAACTTCTCCCTTCTCTGGTGGGGGGCCGGAGTCAGTTTCCAACAGAAAAAGTGTGACAATTACAGGAGTACCTAAATGTAAAAATTTATTGTTTTCCAGAAACCACAATCAAATAACATTCTCTGGGTTCTTCACAGAACAAGTCAGGAAATAAATAACACTATTAAAGAAATAAATAAATAATAACCAAATAACCCTCTCTGGGTTCTTCACAGAAAATATCCAGGAAGGATTATAGTCCGTATTTTTCGAACTATGAGCCGCACTGGACTATAAGCCACAACCCCAAAGTTTTTGTTTTTTTTAAAAACCAGTAAACATACACATATAAGCCACATATATCTCTGCCGCTCCAGGTTTTCCACAACGATGCAGCAGCAGCAGAGGGGGGGCAGACACCCAGAATTTGAGTAATAACAGGTCAATTGAATTTTCAACCATTTATTACGGTTGAAAAAGAAAAAGTTGCCAAGATTAGATTTAACTGAACTGATTACGATAGCTTCCGAACGGTAACTGTACAGTAAAAATCTTCTTTTTCCCCTCAATGTTATTTAACTGATCAACAACATTCTCAAATTTCAATTCCCTATTAAAATCTAATTCCGTTTTAATGGGCACTTTCTTCTTTTATTTCCAATTTTAACTTCCAATGATTAACTTCCTGCTAAAAAGCACACTGGTGGTTGAAGAAAAATCCACATATAAGCGGCTTATAGTCCGGAAAATACAGTATATGAAAAAAAAATCTGAATGCTCTCTGGTATTGTTGAGGGGGCCGGACTAAATGTGGAAACAGGCAGGAAACGGCCCGCAGGCCGTAGTTTGGGGACCACTGGTGTACAGAAAATGGATGGATGCTTCAAAGTGTGTTCTCCTCTCAGGTCTCTCTACCACCACTTTGCCTCAGAGCACTACAGACTCTATGACCACAACAGCCATAGAGAAATCCACTTCTGACAGCGAGACAACCAAAGAGATCATGCCCACCAGTGACTCCACTCTGTCAACTGACACCATCTTCACCATGAGGCCCACAGGAGTCTCAACTGCAAGCACATCTCAACATTGTAACAATTGTCTCAACAGCAGGAATTAAACAAAAAAACAAGGAATTTTATAGAAACATGGAAGGATGACAAATGATCCTTTCAGGGTGCTGTTGTCCCAACATAAATGAAACTGGGTCCCATTTCTTGTTCAGACCAATGTCCTTCATCTTGGACAAACAACAGTCTTGTTGACATTAAAGCAAACCAATCACACTACAGTTTTTTAGTCATAGTTGGATAGTCCAGGCCAATGTAAAGACAGAGTTATGAGTCATTTTGTTGCTAATCCATTTCTTCTGTCCATTTTAAACACAAGTAATCACAATTAAAACATGACTCACATCACACTGATCACAAATACATTTACTTTCAAACAATCCTTAAGAACATTTTTGTAATGTTTTCTTTTGTTGCAGTGGGACCATCTGGTGAGTTTGGAATTGTGGACATGGCTGCATTGGGGGCAACCTTGGGTGTTCTTTTGTTTCTCTGTGTGCTGGTCATCGGGTTGCTTGTTTATCGCACGAGGAAGGGAAATGCAGCCTGGAAGAAGATCCAAGAGGCCAGCATGTTTCGGAGCTCTGTAAGTAAAAGCAAAGCATAACCCCCCCCAAAGAGTATCAGGGAAAGAGCACTGCTAAAGCAAGGAACCAACAAGAGATCTTTGTTGAGCTTTCTTTGAGGCACATTGGGTTTTGGTATCAACTTTATTTTGGTTTGTCTTCAGAAGAGTGACAGGTGAAGCTAATGATTGCTGGATGTTGCTTCCTGATAAAGGAGAGTTTTCCCCTTCTGCTGTCCAGAATATTGAGCACAACTGAAAAGAAGCTGCACTCATCAACTGCACTTCATCTAAAACACACACACACACATATATATACACTACACACATATATATATATATACACTACACACATATATATATATATACACTACACACATAATATATATATATATATATATACCCTTGTCCATTAAAAATGCCAACTTTGCATCCATCCATCCATCCATTTTCTTCCGCTTATCCGAGGTCGGGTCGCGGGGGCAGCAGCTTCAGAAGGGAGGCCCAGACTTCCCTCTCCCTAGCCACTTCTTCCAGCTTCTCCGGGGGAATCCCAAGGCGTTCCCAGGCTAGCCGAGAGACGTAATCCCTCCAGCGTGTCCTGGGTCTTCCCCGAGGCCTCCTCCCGGTGGGACGTGCCCGGAACACCTCACCAGGGAGGCGTCCAGGAGGCATCCTTACCAGATGCCCGAGCAACCTCAACTGGCTCCTCTCGACATGGAGGAGCAGCGGCTCTACTCTGAGTCGCTCCCGGATGACCGAGCTTCTCACCCTATCTCTAAGGGAGAGCCCAGCCACCCTGCGGAGGAAGCCCATTTCGGCCGCTTGTACCCGTGATCTCGTTCTTTCGGTCATGACCCAAAGCTCATGACAATAGATGAGGGTGGGAACGTAGATCGACCGGAAATCGAGAACTTCGCTTTTTGGCTCAGCTCTCTCTTCACCACGACGGACCGGTACAGCGCCCGCTTCACAGTAGACGCTGCCCCAATCCGCATGTCGATCTCCCGCTCCCTTCTTCCCTCATTCGTGAACAAGATCCGCAGATACTTAAACTCCTCCACTTGAGGCAGGACGACCCCCCTGATCCGGAGAAGGCACTCTACCCTTTTCCGGCTCAAGACCATGGCCTCGGATTTGGAGGCACTGAGCCTCATCCCGGCCGCTTCACACTCGGCTGCGAACCGCTCCAGTTAGAGCTGCAGATCACGTTCCGATGAAGCCAACAGGACCACATCATCCACAAAAAGCAGAGATGCGATCCTAAGGCCACCAAAACGGATCCCCTCAACACCTCGGCTTCGCCTAGAAATTCTGTCCATAAAAGTAATGAACAGAATCGGTGACAAAGGGCAGCCTTGGCGGAGTCCAACTCTCACCGGAAACGAGCCCGACTTACTGCCGGCAATGCGGACCAGACTCTGACACCGGTCATACAGCCCGTATCAAAGGGCCCAGTACCCCATACTCCCGGAGTACCCCCCACAGGGCCCCCCGAGGGACACGGTCGAATGCCTTCTCCAAGTCCACAAAACACATGTAGACTGGTTGGGCGAACTCCCATGCACCCTCCAGGACCCTGCTGAGGGTGTACAGCTGGTCCAGTGTTCCACGACCAGGACGAAAACCACACTGCTCTTCCTGAATCCGAGGTTCGTCTATCCGACGGACCCTCCTCTCCAGGACCCCTGAATAGACCTTACCAGGGAGGCTTAAGACTGTGATCCCCCTGTAATTGGAGCACACCCTCCGGTCCCCCTTTTTAAACAGGGGGACCACCACCCCAGTCTGCCAATCCAGGGGAACTGCCCCCGATGTCCATGCGATATTGCAGTAAGCCAACACAACCCTGCAACATCCAGAGCCTTAAGGAACTCCGGGCAGATCTCATCCACCCCCGGGGCCCTGCCACCGAGGAGCTTTTTGACCACCTCGGTGACCTCGTCCCCAGAGATTGGAGAGCCCAACCCAGAGTCCCCATGCTCAGCTTCCTCAGCAGAAGGCATGTTGGTGGGATTGAGGTCTTCGAAGTATTCCGCCCACCGGCCCACAACGTCCCGAGCTGAGGTCAGCAGCGCACCATCCCCACTATAAATAGTGTTGGTGCTGCACTGCTTCCCCCTCCTGAGACGCCGGATGGTGGACCAGAATCGCCTCGAAGCCGTAAGGAAGTCTGTCTCCATGGCCTCTCCAAACTCCTCCCACGCCCGAGTTTTTGCCTCAGCGACAACCCGAGCCACATGCCGTTTCGCCCGCCGGTACCCATCAGCTGCTTCTGGAGTCCCACAGGCCAAAAAGGCCCGGTAGGGCTCCTTCTTCAGCTTGACAGCATCCCTCACCGAAAGTGTCCACCAACGGGTTCGAGGGTTGCCGCCACGACAGGCACCAACAACCTTGCGGCCGCAGCTCTGATAGGTCGCATCGGCAATGGAGGTACGGAACATGGTCCACTCAGACTCAATGTCCCCCACCTCCCCCGGAACGTGTTCGAAATTCTGCCAGAGATGAGAGTTGAAGCTTCGTCTCACAGGGGACTCCGCCAGGCGTTCCCAGCAGACCCTCACTACACGTTTGGGCCTGCCAGGTCTGACCGGCTTCCTCCCCCACCACCGGAGCCAACTCGTCACCAGGTAGTGGTCAGTGGACAGCTCCGCACCTCTCTTCACCCGAGTGTCCAAGACATACGGCCGCAAATCCGATGAGACGATGACAAAGTCAATCATCGAACTGCGGCCTAGGGCATCCTGGTGCCAAGTGCACATATGGACGCCCTTATGCCTGAACATGGTGTTCGTGATGGACAATCCGTGACGAGCACAGAAGTCCAACAACAGAACACCGCTTGGGTTCAGATCGGGGGGGCCGTTCCTCCCAACCACGCCTCTCCAGGTCTCACTGTCATTGCTCACGTGAGCGTTGAAGTCCCCCAGTAGAACAAGGGAGTCCCCAGGAGGGGCACTCTCCAATACCCCCTCTAAGGACTCCAAGAAGGGTGGGTAATCTGAACTGCCGTTTGGCCCGTAAGCACAAACAACAGTCAGAACCCGTCCCCCCACCCGTAGGCGGAGGGAGGCTACCCTCTCGTTCACCGGGGTGAACCCCAACGTACAGGCGCCCAAATGGGGGGCAACAAGTATGCCCACTCCAGCCCGGCGCCTCTCACCGTGGGCAACTCCAGAGTGGAAGTACGTCCAGCCCCTCTCAAGGAGACTGGTTCCAGAACCAGAGCCATGTGTCGAGGTGAGGCCGACTATTTCTAGCCGGAACCTCTCAGCCTCGCACACTAGCTCCGGTTCCTTCCCCACCAGAGAGGTGACGTTCCACGTCCCAACTTTGCATGATTTTGTAAATCATAATTTAATGCAACGTTGGCATTTTTAATGGACTTTCAATGGAACTTTTAGAGTAACTTTGCATTGTCATTAATTACCGAATGACTTCATGAAAACTGTCATAAACATTCATAAAGACTTCTTTATGTTCATTACAAGTGTTGTATCATGTTTATGACAGTGTCATGTCAGTCTTATGCACACCCCTTCAAATAAAGTTTTACCAAAGTTATTCCTCAAACCCTCATGTTAAGAGTCCATAAATTTCAACAAAATTATCTCGCAGTGCTGAGGAGTCTTCTGTTGTTTTTATTTAGCCAAGCAGGAGGGACGACCTAGATGGCCGCCTTATTTCCTGCGCCCGAGCAGCCAATGCGGGGTCTACTCTTTATTATGTCTATGACTTTCACTGTAATGCTTCAAGTTTACAGTTTTTGCTACTTTCACTATGACGACTTCAGCATGAACCACTCACTAAAACATATTTTACAAACAAAAAAATCAAGGAAAACATTTTTAGTGGCACAGTGACTAAAAATTAAGTCACTAGCTCACAAACCAAAAGGTTGACGTGAAGGGACTCAACTCTTCTTAACCTTTTTTGTCTTTACACAGCTTGGTGAAGCCAATCAAAAAGAGGGAATTCAATACACAAATGAGGCTTTCCGAAACGATGATGACAGAAGTAGCACAGGCTCTGGTGGTCCAGAGGGAAGAAGCGTATTGACTAGTTGGGATCCACCAAAGCCAGTAGAGAACATTTACTCCAAAGAAGTGAACCAGAGCAGTTCAGCACAACTACGGACCCAATTTCCTGACAACGCCAGTGACAGCGGTTCAGATAAGGCTGACAATGAAAAAGAGGTGAAACCCATCCTTACCAAAGAAAGACGAGTGGAGGAGGGATACAAGTCTGTCTGGTTTAAGGAGGACATTGATCCCAATGCCAAGGAGGAAGTGGTTATCATCCCAGAAAACCAAGATGAACACAGCGATGAGGAAGATGAGGAGCCATCGCCCGACAGCAGAAAAGTCTTGTTTGCTGAAACGGATCTGGATAGTGGCCTTGGTGTTAAATTTGATGATCCAGCAGATGATTCTGAGAATGATGATGAACTTAACATTGATTTGTGAGAGCTGCCGAAACATGATCTAATCACAGGAACAGAAAAAGATATAAAATGACAGATATTTCACAACGAGATATTAACATTCATGGAAAAACCTTACAGCTGGGGATAGGCACCAACACCCCTCCGGACCCCACTAAGGGACAAGGGTGTTAGTGGGGACACCATTGTCCCCACTAATGGATGCATCCATTAGTGAAAAAAGTATACTTTAGTATACTAAACTTTAACATACTTTGATTGATGTACTTAAACTGTACTATTTTGGAACAACTAATTTTGTGCTTAGTATACTTTAGTATACTATACAGTAGTATTTAAATAGCATTACATTACAACTTATAGTATACTTTAGTATACTATACATACTTTTTTGGAACAACTTCTGTACTTGGTATACTTAAAGTATACTTTTAAATGTAATATTCAACAGCTTCATTTTTATACTGAGTGTACTAATTCTGTCATAATATATTTTAAATATACTACTAATATATAAGTAATGTATATAAATTACACTTAATTTTTATTTTTGATTTACTGCTATAGCTAATAAAGTACAATTTTAATTACTCATACTTTGTACATTATATGCATAACTACACTACAGTACTTACATTGTTTTATGCTACAATTACATGGAAAGATTAATTACACAAGATGTTCAAGGTAATTCAAATTTTGTTTTATTGATGACATTTTAAAATTGTCCAATTCTACTCACAACTTTATGAACTTTACATAAATTATCAGTTTACACAGCAAAAGTGAACACATGAACATGAAAATTTAAGTGTGACAATAAAAAATGAAAGTGAGGATCAACAACAGAACATTCCCGTTCACTGCACCTTACAGAAACCTACAAAAAAAGAACAATAGAGCAATTAAACATAGAAAGCATTTGTATTTAAAGAGTACAGAAAAATGGCAACAAAAAAAAAATACTTACAATTTATTATGTATGTGACATCATCAGAACTGATGATGATTGGGACCGGATGCCTGCGGTGGAAAAACTTTTCTGGGTGTCTTCTTTGCCTGTTGATGTTAGAAGTAGAAAAAAATAGTCAGCAATGTCATAGAATCAGTTGATGTTGGCATTAACTATGAAGCTGTTTTAAGTGTGGACTTAAGGAGACAAACTACCTTAAAATCTTTCCATCCATGATCTGAACACACTGATCCTTGCAGGATGGTGAGGGGGCTGGTGGTGCCCATCTCCAGCAGTCATCAGATGAGAGGCAGGGTTCACCCTGGACAGGTCACCAGTCCATCACAGGGCCCTGAAAGCCAACAGCAAATAAAATGCATGAAAGAGAAATGTTATATTAACAAGGGGAAAAATTATGTCGTTATGATTTGATTTAAATCATGATTTAAATCATGTTTATTAAGTACTTGGTGTTGGTAAATTGGTGATGATTTACCATAAATCCGGTCCTTCAAATGCCTCCACAAATAATGTTCACCGTGTTATTAGCTCAGGAAGCCGGTGGATAGTGAGCGGGGCTCCGGAACAGAAAGCAGATTCTGGACCTGAACTCAGGGAACAGAGTCTCTCTGTCCCATCATGATGACGAGCCGGTCTAGTATCATCTAAGGATGGTTGGTGTGTTTGAAGACATCTACGCTGAGAAATTATATTGACAATATATTGTTTACTGCAGTCAGTGCATTAAGTCAACTGTTTTTGACTTAATGCACTGACCGGCCTGACTGTCACATGTTGCACAGAACCCATTTCCAAGTAGTATAGCTTTGCTGGAAAAACAAATTTAAAAAATCCCGGGGTTTTTTGGCCATCTTTCAAAAATTTCTGTAAAAATAAAAATTGTACAATCTCACTGACCCTGAACACTAAGTGGGATAGTTAACTGAGTAGGACATAAAATAATGAGCTCATTATTTTGTGTTTAGTGATTCTGAACAGCTTGATTCACACAACATGTTTTTATCAATATTGAGATGTGAAATTGGTTGTAGATTTAACCCACTTGGCCTGACAGATATTTATTTTACCATCACATCCAAATTCAAAACCCCTCCACTTTATTTGCAATGATTTTGATTTTTTCATGTGGTTTATTTGTTAAAACAGACCAAATACAGTGACTGTCCCAAATAAATTTTGTGTTTAGAATATCTGGCCCATATTTACAGAGGACTGAAACTAACATACTTAGAAATAAAAGCAGAAAAATAAATGCACCAGACCTTCCTGACTTGTGATAACTTCATCTATACTTATTTCATTTTTTGAAAACTTTTTTTTTATTGAATATCAAGTTTAACAGAACTAAAGAGGTCCAATTTAAAAATGTTTTTTATACTTTGTGTTCAGCTGCACGTGTTCTATCATTTGAGATAAATACAGATTTTAAAAAGAACAAATGGTCCATTATTTGAATTTTATGTATAATTGCAAATTATTTTTAAAAAGTAAAATAAAAACGACTCGAAATGACTTGAAATTAAAGGTTCCCGACTCGACACACCCACCACCCAAGTGTCAAAGGCGTGTGCTCCCCTCACCTCAATAATGATTCATTTCATTCATATGGCTCTTACACTACCCATTCAAAAACGAAAAGCTATCACAGATGTATGCTCCATTTCCTTTATTAAAATATACTTCCTTTAGCTACGGAAGAGTACGGAGCTCTCCAGGGGACATGGGGACTTTTTTTCTTTTGCGTTGCCTCGCAAAACTTTTGCGTTCAGTCGCAAAAGGTTTTGCGTGCACTCGCAATGAACTATTGATCAGTTCATCCGGCATAATTGAATACTGTAAGACTTTCTTATGGTGGCCGCCGTAATTTCTGCTTTAATACAGAAATTTAATTTCTGCTTTAGTACGGGTTTTCCATGAATGTTAATATCTTGTTTTGAAATATCTGACATTTTATATCTTTTTCTTTAGTATAGAAAGAAAGACACCGCAAACCTATGACATAAACAGAAACTTTCCGTAAGTAGGAAAGAAATAAAATTACATCTAAACTATTTGGACTATTACTGAGTTATTATCGCGGGGTAATAAGTCATCTTATTGTGTCTGTTGTGTTCGTTTGAATGGTTTAAAGAGCTTCAGTGCAGTTGTTGCGTAACACCGTCCTATCTTAGCCTTAACAGACATAGACATGTAGTAAATAAATCGATTTTCAATCAGTTTATTGTACCAAAGCGTCAATAATTAACACGCTTTATTATTATAAAACAGTGGCAAAACGTAAATAACTTGGCACAGTTTTTTCCCCGAACTAACCAACTGAGTTGAGTAAAGCTGTTGGATGCAGGTGATGATAGCTAAAAGATGACTAGCTAATATCAATAAGCTTGTTAACAAGTAGCCTGTAGGCAGTGGTGGGAAGTAACGAAGAACAAGTACTTCGTTACTGTACTTAAGTACAATTTTTGTGTATCTGTACTTTACTTAAGTAGATTTAATAATGGATACTTTCTACTTTTACTCCACTACATTTTACAGTAAGTATCTGTACTTTCTACTTCACTACATTTCTACAAAACTGTCTCGTTACTCGTTACATCCAAGTCGCGTTGCTCTTTTTTTCCTTTAAAATGTGAAGTTCAGGGTCTTAAGGTGGCGCCGTAAAATCCAAGCAATAACGTGACTTAGTGTCTGTTGTCACCCATCGCCTACCCCTTTACTCGCACGCGGAGCTCCAGACATGCGCAGTGGTTTCCTCTGAGCGTCAGTAATATAATAGCGCTGCATAAATCATAAGATATGGCGACATGTAAAATCAGCTTCGCTTTCACAGACGGTGGGGACTTGGTCCAATTTTTAACGTCACTTGGAAGGAAAGCTTAAAGAAATGCTAGCAAAGCTAGCTGTATTGACTGAAACACATGTTGCATCTGCGATGACTGACATGTCGCAGATATGGGACAACGCTGGTACCAAAGTGCAATATTGTAATATGACATTCATGGACGATCCGATTCTTCTGGACGGATCTTGACCAAGTCCTATAGTGCTGAAGCCTCACTGAGAGCCGTTCTTTGTTCTTGTAATGCTCTGCGTACACTGCAGTAGCTATTTTATTTCATTAAAATATCTTTATGTTTAATTGGTGAATAAATAAAACGAACATAAGAACACAGAACATGCTCATTGCTCTTTGTTTTCGTCACCTGTCATGGTGGCAGACGTTGCAGCAGGAGGGAGGATGAGAACAGTCACGGTGCTCCTCCTGCTTGGTTACTTCTTGCTTATTGGGCCTTGGACAGTGTTCATAGTTGAGCGTTGTTAATTGCTATGTTTAATGGTGCAGACAATTATTATTTCTGACATTGGCAGTATGGGCAACCGCCCAGGGTGTTATTTTTTTAGGGATGGCTGGAGACCTGTGTATTGTGGCACAGAGATGAAAGCAAAACAGAATGAAGAAGAGTTTGAATTGATACTGGTTAAATTTATTTCAGCTCTAAGTATTTAATATCTAGGTGTTTTTATGGGAAAGTGAATCTTTCAGATCAATTTGAGAAGCAATTTTGATAGGTGCACTTAATTTTATTGTCATGTAGCATGGGGTGCTGGTTTTGATTTGGTCTTGGGTTCCGTGGTCTAGACTACAACTCTGCTACGAGGCTCCTTGGTTCCATGTCCTCCTCTGCCAGTTGGATTTCTTTCAAAATAAATGTGTGGCAAAAAAAGTTAAGTTCATGTTATGTTAGGACAGGAGACCAGATGTTTCCATCCCTGAAATTATGATGCATAGAATCACATATCTAAGTCTAAACTATGTTACAGAGAGTAAACATAATAAAAACATGCTTTATCTGTGGCATTGTTCATTAAAATGGCACATTTCTGATGTATTAAAATTAAATACGATCGGTTCACTTAATGATATTAGTGATTAGGTAATCCATTCAGCGAGTACTTTTACTTTTAATACTTAAGTATTTTTTAAAGCCAGTACTTTTTTACTTTTACTTAAGTAAAATGTTAAAGTGGTAGTATTAACTTTTACTTAAGTACATTTTTGTCTGTGTATTTGTACTTTTACTTAAGTAAATTTTTTGAGTACTTTCTCCACCACTGCGTTTTGCTGGGTTGCTGCCATGATTCCAACACAGCTGCGTAGCAGCAGCAGGTCTCCTTCGCTGCCTCACAGGTGTAAACCCAGTGCGTAAACCCAGTGCGAGCGTCTCAGCTTTCATGTTGCGTTTGAAGGCGGCTCGGAAAAACAAGTTACGACTTGTTAGCAACGGATTAAACTGTTTTAACTGCTGAAAAAGGTACCAGAGGACACGGACGTGTAAACGGGGGCTACACATTTTTATGTGGGTTGCTGGTGCCTATCTCCAGCTAACGTTTCGGGTGAGAGGCGAGGTTCACCCTGGACAGGTCGCCAGTCTGTCACAGGGCAACACAGAGACAAACAGGACACACAACCATGCACACACACACACTCACACCTAGGGGCAATTTGGAGAGGCCAATTAACCTGACAGTCATTGTTTTTGGACTATGGGAGGAAACCGGAGTACCCGGAGAAAACCCACGCATGCACAGGGAGAACATGCAAACTCCACGCAGAAAGACCGGGGCCGAATCGAACTCAGAACCTTCTTGCTGCAAGGCAACAGCTCTACCAACTGCGCCACTGTGCAGCCCGTCCATATGCATAGTTGTATGCTCTATTTAGAGATTTTCCTTAGATTTGATAGTCACAATTTTGTAATTTATCATTGTTTATTAAACTCTGAAAGCTGTGTGGCTTTGTCAATATTCTGTCCTACAATGGGGTTAGATGTGCCCCTTTAGTGGTCTCTGCATGGCCCTGAATTGTACTTAAGAACTCTTATGAGTCCAAACTATATACAATAAATTATTGAATTGGTAAAATGTGTGGTTTCCTCTCCTTTTTATGCAACATATTTTGTGCATGTAAAGTAAGTCCAGCTAGCAAAAATACTTGGCGTGTCATCCACAAACCTCATTTGACAGACTTCACACGTTATTCAATAAACACAATTTTGTTTTTGCACCCCACCGTCAATAGGGATATGACGGATTTAAACCGTTTTTGGTGCCTGAAAATTTGCCCAGGACCAGTGGTGCCAGGCTGTTGGTCTGACCTGACTTTTGCATGCACAAAGCCATCCTAGAGGTTTTTGTTCCTCCTGAAAGCAGCTTTGATCTTCCCGTTTTTCAGCCTTAAAACAAACAGATTGATATTCTACCAAATGCTTCCCAGATTAATATTAGCAGGTGAGTAAGTACAGATAAAAGAAACTGCCACAATCTCAGCAGCCGGTTTTGAACTTCAAGCATCTCAAGAAGGATCTCTGCTACCCTCTGGTGGACGAAGACACAAACAACACCATAGTTGCTTCATCAAAAATTTGATTATGGTGTGGAAATTCTTTTAAACGTTTTATTGACTTGAGTAACCCAGCAAACGTGTGCATTGGATGAAAACTTGATTTAAATAACAGTGCATGTGTATCAGTAGGTTTGAAATAAACTTTAATATCCAGTTGAAATGCTGTGACTAAATTGGAAATTCTGGGTCAAATTGATTTATAATAATGGGAAGGTTTCCTTTGCATAATAAACTCAGCAGCTCACAATCTATACAGAATTTCCATTTTTATTTAAATACAAGAATGTACAACATGTTTTTACCACAGAGAAAGATCATTACAAAATGTTACCGTTTCAATCATTACAACATATAAAACCCCAAAACACCAAACACGTTTGCAGATGTTTATATTAACTTATTATAAATATTAAAAATCTACAGCACACAAAAAAGTGCAGTAAGTTTCAACACTAAACGAAGTTTGAGAATGTTTCAATGAGGCAACAAGGCGTTCAAGTAAAAACTGGCGTCCGATATTTTTTTTTTTACTTAGAAAACAAGGGAAAATAAAACTAAAAAATAAATAAAAATTCCCTCCAGAAAAACAGACATAAGGCATAGAAATGTACCGATTCATGTATGTCGTAATCACATCTTCATCAGCAACTGGTAGCAAAAAACAGGAAACATTGTTGCTCTTATTTTAAAACATAAATATTGAACCTTTTGATCAGAACAAAATTTTTGCTCTAGCTCAATATTATCCTCATGTTTTCATTAATGACCGAGTCAATAGAGTAGGAGACCCAACCCCGAAATTTCCAGGTTCGTTTTTTCATTTTCAGAGGAACGCACTGATAAACATCGCATTATGCAACTGTAGGAGGCGCTGTTTCATTGGTACACATTTAAAAAGTTTCTCAACACAAAGCAAAACACACAAAACCTGTCAAAATAAACACAGTTTACATTTCTTGTTGCCAGTAATTTTAATAAAAACCAAATAACTTTTTTAGTGATTTCTGATTTGATTATTTAACCTAAA
Organism: Poecilia reticulata; assembly: GCF_904066995.2. Lineage (NCBI taxonomy): Eukaryota > Metazoa > Chordata > Actinopteri > Cyprinodontiformes > Poeciliidae > Poecilia > Poecilia reticulata. The sequence continues at coordinate 462,233 of NC_088835.1, forward strand.
CAACCCAGTACTTTAGGTTACTAAGATTATTAAGATTATTTTTTAAAAGTTGTACTACATATATGTTGTGATCTATCCTATATATTTAAAGTGAATTCCTGTGTATATGTAATCATTTAGAAAAAAAGAACATGATCAAATGCTGGGTGTGACCTTCCCATCCTCACAGTCCCAGTCCTCTGTAAAAACAACCCAACACTGATGAAACAGAAAAAGTCAGATTAAAGATGAAAAATCCTGGTTGAGAAAAAGTACAACTTCTTTCAGTTGTTTCAGGAGGTAAGAAAAAACTGGTACATAGCAAGTTCTGAATTATTAAATGTCAACATTCTCATTATTAAAGCCAAAATGGAAAACTGGTTGAAAAATATTAGTACACTCTTTTTGCTTTTATTGGATTAAGTTGATGCTGCTACTTGACTTCACTTGATTATTTAGTCATGAGCATAATGAGGTAACGCTGCTAGAAGAGATGAAGATTAAGATTACCGTATAACTAGAGATGTGCCGATCAGGTTTTTTCCTGCCGATACCGATCACCCATGAGGGCCGATCACCGATACCGATCACATAATTTTTATTTTTTTATCATAAAAAAATACCGGTTACATTATGTGGAAAAATGAAGCATGAATTCACCTTAATTTAGACAAAAACGTGACATTTTCCAAGAAGAAAACTAAACAAAACAGGCATTCTGCAAATTGTACTGCTATTGGCAATACTATCTTTAACAGACTGATGACATATGAAGGCTCTGAAGAGGCTAAATAATGCAAAGAGCCAAAATAAAACCTCTCAAAATTGCCAAAAAAATTCAAGTATAAAACTTAGCATTCAAAGGCAAATACAGGATCCATTACAATAAACAATCCAGAGTTACTGAATGAAAACTTCCTGTTAACATGGCGGCTAGCTGATTACTGGTAGTTCTGAGTGGCTGTTTCTGACTGAGCGGAGTAATTATGCAGAGCAGGGAGGAAATCGATATCTTTTTTTTAGAGATCATCATGTTAGGACAGCGAAAGTTTTAATATGTATGTAAAATGTATTTTTTAAGTTAGATGCTGCAGCTTTAAGCAGAGGTTCGGTGTGAGAGTCACTACCAGGTGGAGTAGAAGCGGCGCTCGGTCTGTGAAATATTACTACCTGTAGCGCGTAGCAGCGGTTCAACAGTGAGAGCAGAACCAGCGTCTTACATCGCAGCTCGAAGACTTAAATAATTTTGCGGGTTATTTGTTTAGCTTTCTGACCGTCATGCTAATCCGGGTGAGTGTTTGTAGCTGTGCGCTGCTTTACCTGCTATCTGATCCTCCGTATGTCTTTTTTACTGCAGTGAGCCTCGATGTAGTCAAACTCTGTCAAGTATGGCATTGTTTTTATGTCGTAATAGCTTCGTTGTGTTGATGCATTTTGACCTGCTTCACTCCACGTGCTTCAATTTTCCGCCGCAACACGCAAACGTCCCCATTCACTCGGTGCCAGGGGCGGATCTAGCGGGGTGGCAGGGGTGGCAGTTGCCACCCCAAACGAGAGCCTTGCCACTCCTGTTGCCACCTCAGCTAGCGACAATGAATTCTATAAATAGTTATGGCAAATCCGACATTAAGCGCTTGAAACTCTTTTTTCCCCGACAACATTGAATGCAACACAATGTAACCTGACACCCACTGCTAAGTAGCGGGAAGTGTGAGAGAAGGACAGAGTGCGAGGCAGCAGCATTGATAGATGTATATGTTACTGGACTGGACATGACGTGATTTATCGTAAGTCACACATCCGCCATTGCTGTCCATTGAGTCAGGAATATTGGTGGTCAGGAAACTACTACAATCACGCAAAGAATCAGAACAACGGACGCAATGTTTAGCAGTTAATTCAACCATAGATAATGGTAATATGGCTTCAAATTTCACAGGTGAGGAAAACGTTTTAATTTAAAGAAAAGATTGAACAAGTGAGCAGTGGGTCAGTTATACTAGCCTAACTGTTAGCCTGCTACTGACTTTGATTACCTTAACATGTGCTGCGCAGTTCGGTGTGTTTTGGTTCCGTTAGCACTAAAACAGGTCAACCCGCCCACCACGTCATCAGTAGAGCAGCTGTTTAAATCAGCTAATCAACCGCCGCTGTGCTCAGGCGAAAACTTATTAATCATCACAATATTGACATCAGTGGCGCAACTACACATTATTCAGGTGGATGCGAAAACATAGATGGCGCCACTGAAGGAGAGGAGCGACGCTCACTCTCCATTCATTTATAATTTTCTTATTTATCACATTCTATTTCCCCGCAAAACTTGGAAAAAATACGTGCAAATGAGGAGAGGCACGTCATCAGGCTACAACTTCCCCAATTGGTTGGTTGGCGTCAACCAATACTAAATGAATAAGGGAAATTGGAAAATTAACAATTTTTCAAACAAATGTTAAATAAAAAATAGATAAAAGAAAAATGGGTAAATAAAAAAGGGATATACGAGAAATTGATTAATGAAACGGGGAAATAGAAAATCAGGTTAATGGAAAAAGGAAATTGAAAAATTGTTAGATTAAAAAATAGATTAATGAAAAATGGGTAAATAAAGGGATAAATGAAAAATGGACAAATGAAAAATAGATAAATAAAAAATAGATAAGAGAAATTGATAATCTGAAAAATAAATGAAAAAATTGGGTTAATGAAATGGGGAAATTGAAAAGTGGTTACATGAAAAATAGATTAATGAAAAATGGATAAAGGGTTAAATGAAAAATAGAAATTAATATGAAAAATAAATAAATGAAAAAGCTCAATTAAAAAATGGTTAAATGAAAAATAGATTAATGAAAAATGGGTAAATGAAAAATAGATTAATGAAAAAAAGGAAATTGATATGAAAAATAAATGAAAAATTGGGTTAATGAAAAAGCTAAATTATTTAATATTTTTTTTATTTTTCATTTTCTTCATTTTTTTTTAATTAATTTTACTAATTTTTTATTTATTTCACCCATTTATTTATTTATTTACTTAATTTTGGCTGAAATGGCTCTCCATATTATTGTGGCGCACTGCAGCCGCTGCAATTCCTAAAACAAGTGACAAAAACTGAGCTAATCCCCTGTGTTCTCAAAACATGGTGATATTTATAACGGTCGTCAAACTACGGCTCCTACAGCATATTTAAAATAAAACGATTGACCAATATAAGTAGATATTCGCCCATTCTTGTATCTTGACAGAATTAACAGAAACTAAACTGTTTATAGATTTGTATCAGGGAGAATTTCTCAAACATCAGTTTTCTAATCTTTAAGTCGTATATGCAATAACAAATGATGGCGCTACTAATATTTTTGTGACAGATTTCTCCTTGTCCCGTATTGGGATAAAATGGTTTTCTGGACATAATGTATGTCAATAGATATGCATATCAGTAATGCATATCAATTAGCAGGAGAATGAAAGACGTAAAAATAATTAACTATACTACATTAAGAAATTGTATTTAAGCCTCGGTGCTACATGAAGCTCATTTTGAAACAATGCAAGTTAAAAAACAATATTTCGTATTGTTTTTAATACAAAATATTAAAAACTATATATATATATATACATATATATATATGCTGCCACCCCTGAAAAAGTCCCTGCCACCCTCTTGCCACCCCATAAATATTTTTCTAGATCCGCCCCTGCTCAGTGCGTTATAGTTCAACATCGCTTAGGATTTGTTGCTGCGCGTTTGCGCAGTGTGAAGGAAAGAGGAGACCAGCTGCACAGGTAGGCTGCCAAATGAGAAGCAGGTGATCGGTATTGGCAACAAGAGCCAATGGACCTTACCACAAGGTCCGCCTTTCATTCGCTAATGCCCATTTTACGTCACAGCGCAGCTATCACATGGGTTACCGGCTCACAAACTCATGCTAATGAGTTTGTGTAACCAGACCGACAAAGTTTTTGCGTCAGGACTCGAAAAAAAATGGTTTTCCGTCAGTGGGGTATCTGTACAGGCGTTGTCAGGTATCCTGATCGTGTTTGTGGAACTAAAATTCACAGATTTCCAAAATCTGACAAGGAAAGCCTTGCTTGGATTAAGGCTTGTGCACGACCGCAATTGCAGCTCAACCGTCATAGGATAAGAACAAAGTGTCTGCTGGCATAAGTATTATTGCTTTGCTTTAAAAACTCCCAGCCTGGTTCATTACTCAAAACCGTAATCATGGGTAATACTGCCGACCTGACTGTTGTCCAGAAGGTCATAATTGACACCCTCAAGCAAGAGACACAGAAATTTCTGAACGAATAGGCTGTTCCCAGAGAGCTGTATCAAGGCACCTCAGTGGGAAGGAAAAAGTGTGGCAGAAAACGCTGCACAACGAGAAGAGGTGACCGGACCCTGAGGAAGATTGTGGAGAAGGGCCGATTCCAGACTTTGGGGGACCTGCGGAAGCAGTGGACCGAGTCTGGAGTAGGAAACATCCAGAGCCACCATGCACAGGCATGTGCAGGATATGGGCTACAGGTGCCGCATTCCCCAGGTCAAAGGTCAAGCCACTTTTGAACCACAAACAGCGGCAGAAGCGCCTGACCTGGGCTACAGAGAAGCAGCACTGGACTATTGCTCAGTGGTCCAAAGTACTTTTTCAGATAAAAGCAAATTTTGCACGTCATTCGGAAATCAAGGTGCCAGAGTCTGGAGGACGACTGGGGAGAAGAAAATGCCAAAACGCCAGAAGTCCAGTGTCAAGTACCCAGAGTCAGTGATGGTCTGGGGAGCCATGTCAGCTGCTGGTGTTGGTCCACTGTGTTTGATCAAGGACAGGGTCAATGCAGCAGCTATCAGGAGATTTTGGAGCACTTCATGCTTCCATCTGCTGAAAAACTTTATGGAGATGAAGATTTCATTTTTCAGCACAACCTGGCACCTGCTCACAGTGCCAAAACCACTGGTATTACTGACCATGGTATTACTGTGCTTAATTTGCCTGCCAACTCTCCTGACCTGAACCCCATAGAGAATCTGTGGGATATTGTGAAGAGAAAGTTGAGAGACACAAGACCCAAAACTCTGGACGAGCTTAAGGCTGCCATCGCAGCATCCTGGGCCTCCGTAACACCTCAGCAGTGCCACAGGCTGATGGCCTCCATGCCTCGCCGTATTGAAGGCTGCAAAAGGATTCCTGACCAAGTATTGAGTGCATAACTGAACATAATTATTTTAAGGTTGACTTTTTTGGTATTAAAACACTTTTATTGGTCGGATGAAATATGCTAATTATTTGAGACAGGGATTTTGGGTTTTCATGAGCTGTATGTCAAAATAATCAGTATTATAACAATAAAAGACCTGAAATATTTCAGTTGGTGTGCAATGAATCTAAAGTACGAGTTTAATTTTCATCATTACATTATGGAAAATAATGAACTATCACAATATGCACATTTTTTGAGAAGGACCTGTATAGTGTCATAAAGCTGCAGGGAAGAAGTCCTTGATGCTCTAGACCACTGGTTCTTAACCTTTTTTGAGGTACCGAACCCACCAGTTTCATATGCGCATTCACTGAATGCTTTTTACCAAATTCCGTTTTTACTGAATTTGGTAAAAACGGTGAGCTTTGCTGAAGTATTTAAAGACACAAGTTCAAATCCATGCTAAGAGTGGAACTCCTTCAATCAGTGCTCCTCCGCAGCACTGATTGGCTAAGCAATGTAACGTGATCCTCTACAGCAAGTGATGGAAAAGCGTCATCACTTTACACAACTGTGTCTTTAACTCCGCGGCAGAAGCTCCGCCGAACCCCTGAGACCGACTCGGAACCCAGGTTAAGAACCACTGCTCTAGACTGAGTGTTGCCTTCCTGATCCAAACGTGTCAGGATTAAAGCTGTCCTGTTTAACATCAAACTACCTGCTTTCCTGAACAGCGGCCTAGTGTCGAGCTCCATAGTCCACACGGTTTCTCAAAGTGTGGGGCGTATGTAACTGTTTTCACTATTAATTTTTAATTATTTTACACATTCAATAAATCAGCGTTGCCATTCTGATGACAAGCAAAGAGCCACCTAACTTTGACTAGTCTAGTCTGAAAAACAGGGTTATGTTTGGGGCAAAAGGTAAATTGTAGAAAAGAAATAAAAATACAATAAACCTATAGTTTATTTTCCTTTTTGGTTGACTAAGCTAAAACTCATATTTTAAAGATGGCCTCCAGCGTCTCAACATACACTTAAACACTTAAAGTCCCTTCTCTATGGGTGTGGCTTTAACCGGTTCTGCCCTGGCGATTTGCTTCACACCGGACTGCATTTGTTGATTGGCCTGTGATTTACGTCACTGCTGAACAGTCACTGAACAATGGCTGCCACTGAAGATTAAAGGATTTCTTAAATATGCTTCAAAGAATCAAGGCAACACTCCAGGTATGGTTTTGATCAGGGATAAACATTATAACATGATGTAAAGCTCAAAAAAGTCAATTTTACATAATACTGCCCCTTAAAGGCTCTTCCACATTATATACAGTTCTTAAACCTCATAGGGTGATGATGTGGGGTTGATTGTGTTTGTATCTTCCTGTAAAACAGAATCATCTGCAGCTTGTAACTGATCTAATATGAAGTGCAGTTTTTGTTGTCAGTTTCAGTAACCACACAAGTCTACACATGTTCAGTTTGCACTGCAAGTACAATCAGAAAACCAGAACTTTGCTCAGATGGAACAGTCACCATCTGAAACAGGACTGGACATGTGATCAGTGGATTAGTTCTCATTGGTTAACAACAGGCAAATAAATCAACATGATTATGGCATCAAAACCAAAAATAAAAATGGTAGGTCATTTTTTCTTTGTCAAAAAAAAAAAAAAAACGACAGATGAAACAACTGACCAGCGGAGCAGATATTTCAGCTGCTGAAAAGAATCAACAATTCTGCTGATCTGTTTTTGGGGTTAGACATAACTACAGGTACAGTTCCATCTTTAAGATCAGTAGTGAGGAGGGCTGCAGGAATTTTGAATCTAATACACAGCCCTTTTTAGATTTTTGCTAACACGTCAAAAATTCAAATACAAATAAAACTCGCATAAAAATATTAACTTGCCTATGTATTACAAAATATACCTTCATAGTGTATTTAGTTGACTAAAACTAAAATGGTAAAATTGTGCCTAAAATCAGATCAAGACTACAATTAATTCAAAATATGCAGTCAAAATCAACACTGGTTTAAGGATTAGCCTTGAAATATTTTATCTAGAATGCTTCTCCAAGTAGAACAGAAATGAACCAACTACACTGATGTGTAAAGACTGACGGCTAATAACAAGCAGACATGGCTGCACCACAGGGAGACATGAGATGAGTTATTATTGTTGAATATTGGTTATGATTAATTTGTCTTGCTTTTGTTTCATCCAACGTCTGCTTCCATCTCTACAAACATCATTTTATGAATATATGTTTCATCAGGTGTTTGCGCCAGCAGCAGTGAATGTTCTTCTGAGTGAATCTATTAAGGGGCATGTGGAGCACAAATACTAAACACGCAACATATCATGGCCTACTAAATATGGAATTTAAGCAGCGCTTTGGGATTGCATTATGGCACACATTCATATTGTGATGGCAACTGATTTGATACAAGGGTTTTTTCCCAGTAAAAATGTTCCTAATATACTGACATGAAATTTCTCTGGGTTTGACGGTGTGCTTCTTGGAAATCCAAACTTATTTAATCTTCACATTAATACTGAGAAAGTTCCAGTACATTTCTCAATTCATCCTTCATTCAACAGGAGTGAATAAATGAAGTCAGGTTTCCCCAGATAGAAAACCTTTTACCAGCTTAAAAAATAATCTGAACCTGACAGCATTTTCTGATATCTATGATCAAATTTGAATCTGCATGTTGGGGGTGAATTTACTTTTTTTGCAAAACGCTTTGAGTGAGACGTATATACTGACTAGTATATATTCCATTGAGGAAAAGTAACTTTAACATATGAATTCCTCATACGTTAACATAAAGGCTCGTTTTGAAGTATAAGCTGCTACTTACAGGCTTCGAAGAATTCGACCTGGAATGCGGCATTCATAACAAACACGTGTGTTCATCTGCTCTACTGCTAGCAAACAACCATACTGATTAAATAACATAAAAGTCAAGCAGTTCCCTAAAAGTCCAACAAATGGCAGCAATGCGCCATGCAAAACAAAACACCCACAGTTTACAGGACACACTTCCTGCTAAAGAGCCTCGTGGTGGTTGAAGAAAACCGGAAAATACAATCTATGAAAAAAAATCTGAATGCTCTCTGGTATTGTTCAGGGGGCCGGACCAAATGTGGAGGCGGGCCGGATCCGGCCCGCGGGCCGTAGTTTGGGGACCACTGCTGTAAAGGTTTCAAACTGGTTCAAAGTGGTTATACCTCCAACTAAATCCATTCTCCTAAAAAGGGAGAAAAAAAAATCCCTAATTTAAATTATTTACATTGCCCTGAAACTGAATATAAACAAAAGACCAGAAGTCTAATCAAGAGGACAGCATGTGTTTGTTTTTTTTTAAATCACTGCTGAAAAAGGAAACTGTTCTAGAGCATTAAGGATGCCGTCTTGTGGAGGAAACTGTACAGCTGAATTTGAACAGTTTCAAATTGTTCATGTGCAGTCTCATCAGTACATGTGTACTCAGCTCCAGAGTCACATTGTATGCAGGCACATTGTATGCAGACAGTATGCTGATCCAGATTGCACAGACTGTGGATCACCTCCAACAGCGTGAAACTGCTGTACTGGAATATTTTAAGTTACTTTGAAAACATGCTATGAAGGACAGCAACCCAGATCCTTAACAGTACGTTGAGGACGATCTCACACTATGTCTCTGGATTTTTAGCTCGAGCCTTTTCAACCATCTTTGTGCGCTGGGAGAAGATGGCATCAAATGCCTCATCTCTGTGCATCATGGCACCAAACACCATCGGCTGCAAAGAAACAGGCAAGACAAGAGCATCAGATTCTGTTTAAACAGAATCTGATGTGTTTAAAGCACAGAAAAAGGAACCCGTTTTCTTTTCTTAAAATCATTTTTAAACTGGTGTAACTAAAAACAACAGATTTTAAACTATATTTTCTTCAGCTTTATCTGTAATAAAAATCTTACATAGTGGATGTATTTTTAAAGCTTTTCTTAGCAATTATTTTAAAGAGTAAAACAATCTGACACAGAGCCTTACAGAAGCATCCAGACCTGCATTTTGTTAGGAGTTTATGTGACAAACTAGCATAAAGCAGTGCATTATTGTGAAGTGGAATGTTGTTTTCAGAATTCTCAACAAAATATTTCATATTTTGGCATTCATTTACATTCTGTGCCCCTGTGACACCAGTAGCGTGTGATGTAACCCCAGTATTTACCTAACTTAGACAACAACCATCTTAGCAAAGACGCCTCGAGTTTTCTAAACTACATGAATGATCAAAACTATCAGTTTGGACAAAACATTTGCACTCATACCTTTTGGGTGGTAGGCGTTGCTATGGAGATCCCCATCCCTGAACCAGGTAGCACTGACAAAACCTTATACTGCATGGAAGACGAAGTATAAAAAAGAAGCAGACAAAGCAATCAGTCACCTTCAACAAACATCTACCTTCTGGATTTCAGTGATTTCGGTCAGTTTGATGACTTTATTCCTCTTTGAAGAACCAGATCTTGAGCTGGAGCTCTCGAAGCACAAGTGGCTGTAAATTCAGAGGACACCAAGAAAAAAATGTTTCAACAAAAACCTGATAGTTTGTCAAATTCTCAGATGAAATGATCAGATGTTTTGTTGGTGTTTGCATACACAAAGGTTAAAAATCGTATTTATGAATAACCATATGAAAGCAGTAAGAGGAATGTGAGAGTGACTCAAATGAGAGAGAGGGGGCTTACTTCTCTGTAACATACAGGACTCCGTGACGGATGTAGTCTGTTGGTGTCTTCTTGTCTCTATTGATCAGGCAGCAGCGCCAGCCGTTCTCACACACTGAGAAATGAAACAGCAGTTACAAATCTCCTGGAAGCAGATTAATAGTGTAGTATTGCTCTACCAATAAATGTAGCACTGAACAGCCAGAATTCAATCAAAACAATTTTAGTGACTGCAGTTGTTCCTAGTCTGACCTGGCAGAGGGCGCTCACTCTCCGGAAGGCTGAAAACCTCGTGAAATGCTCCTCTCTTTGTGCTGTAGTATCGGCCGCCATCTTCTTCTCTGCTGGCACCGAGAGGAGCAGCAGTACAAACGCTCACTCGGCCCCCTGCTGTGGCAACCTGAACAGGAGGATGGTTGGGGGAAATAAATTAGCAGAATGTCCTCCATACTGTTTCATCGTGGTGTTACTTCTGCGATAATTTCTGTCTTTTTTTTTTTGCCTCTTCCAACTTTCTTACCACACTAGTGAGTTAGAACTCAGTAGACATGTTTCTGATGTAAGGGTTAAAGAAACTGCATTGCGTCGAAGTATGTCAGAAAAAGAAGCCTACAGTTTGGAGTGGTGAAAACTTTTCGTTACTAGTTATCAATTTAAACATGTTAATTCAAACAATAGTTAGCAACTTTTCTGCTAATGTCTTGCAGGACATTAGCATGTATGAGATATAAAACAGCTTAAAAAAAATCACAAACTAGTCTTTTCAGTCTTTGTTCAAATTAAAGTTTCAGAACTCTAAGGATTTCTTTAAATTGCTACATTTAAAGAAATCAATATTGATTGATTCTCAAGGATCTGAAACTCACTGGAGGGATTTCTGTCCCATCTGGACTGAGAACCCCTCAGGATCCCTTCACAACTAGCTGAAAGACGTAACCGTGGAGACATGTCTGTGGTCGCCTCTAGCAACCCATTACAAAGATGGATGAATGGACGATTGCTCCAACTTAGCAGCTAAATTCTCAAATGATCAACAAATCAATTAAAAACTTTTAAAATAATAATAAACTTCAAATATGTTTTAATGACACAAAGATTAAGTTGGAATTTTAATGGAATGAGGAACTTTTAGCAGGGCTAATGTACGTGGAAATAGAAGGGGAAAAAAAGACTAGCCAGAAGGGCAATGAAGAACAGAATACAATTTAAGGCAGAAACCTCAAACTCCAGGTCTCATTGGCAGGTTTCCTGCAATTCAACTTTTAGATGTCTCTCTGCTTCAGCTCACCTGGCTCTAGCAGGTCATTAGCAGAGGTCTGAAGCATTTGACTGCATGACTGAGAAGTAGTTTCACCATTTAATTCATGTGTGTGGGAAAAAAAACATTTAAAAGTTGCAAAACTTTTGTCCTCAAGGAAACCAGTTTGAAACCACAGATTTACAGAGTAACTAACCCCCAAATAAACATTTTTTTTGGAGTTAAACTGTCTTTAATTGTAATATTTGTTTTTCTGAAAATTGTGATATTTTCTGTGTATTTGTATAGTTTGGCAAATTACTGTCAGTCTTGTTGGCTAACAGTGGCTACAGCACTTAAAATATCTGATTGGTTCCAACACGACTGTGTGAGACTGACTGCTGTGGTCAGGAGGTGGGAGGAGCTTACAGCAGCACTCACTTCTCTCTCAGAGCAAAGCAGAGCTGCAGAATAACTTGTGCTTTCACATGTCTTCAATATCACAGAAAAAAAGTTCTAGGTTTGTTGCTAGTTGCCTGTTTGGAAAAATAAAAAGTCACTGGAAGGGTTCAGCATCACTCCTCAGGACTGTCTAAATCTACGAAGCAAGGAGACAGTGCCTTTTTCAAAAATGTGAAAAAAAAAGAAAGAACAGAATTGACTAGTCAATTCTGTTGAACTTTTTCACATTTTGTCATATAACAACCACAAACTTTATTATTTAATTTCATTCACAAAGTAGTGCAGGACTGACGTGGAATGAAGAAAACCAGGTTTTAATTTCCATTCCTTTACAAAAAAAAGGGAAAAAAAAAGACTTAAAAGAATTTCAGCCCCTCTCGCTTTAAAGCCTCTCAATAAAACCAAGTGCAATGTAGATCCTAAAACAATATCCCTATTAGTCCTGCACAATATATCTTATTAGTTATACACTTAAAAACAATAAGATGATTTGTTTGCAATTTACCACAAGCTACATATGATCTGGTCATAAAAGACCAAAGTGGAACTGTTTTGCACTATGTGAAGGAAAACAAACCTCACATCACTATGAAAACACAAACATGGTGATGGCAGCATCATACTGTGGGATTGCTTTTCTTTAGCCAGAACAGTGCTGGGTAAAGTGTAATGCAGGAAGTAAATCCGCCCTATGACATTAGAGGCTGTAAGTAACTTCAGAATTGGGTGGAGATTTGACTTCCTGCAGCGACACAACCCTAAACATTCAGCCAGAGATACTATGGGATGGTTTAGCTCAAAGAATGGTGCATGTCTTGAAGTCCAGACAAAATCTAAATGATTTGCAGATTGATGTTCACACAATATGACTGAGCCTAAGTTATAAAGTAAAGTAAAACACCCTGCGATGAACTGGAGAACCATCCAGGGTTTACCAAAAACTGGACATAAAAAAAAAATCCCCTGCTAAGTTTTCTGGTATTTAGCAATTCAAAATAATTGTGATTATTCTAACCAATCTAAAATACGAGAAGTTTGCTCTGATTTGACTTCAAACAAGAAAAAAAAAAGGTCTTTTTATTTGGTGTATGTACATACCTGGTTTCAACAGTAAATGTTTGCCACGCTTCAGAATTTTTAAATATATATATTTTTTATTGTTTGTGGTTGTGCTGAGACAAAATGTGAAAAAGTTAAAAATGAATAGGTCTATAAGGACAATCTACGCCTCATACTTATGTATCTGCCCTGCAGCTCACAAGGACACACACAGTCAATGAGGACATCAGATGTATAGTATCTGCTGCTGATGGATCTACATGTGTACCCATAGCAACCACCGACCTCTACAGTATGACTTTACAACACGGAGACAGCAGATCCTACCTGTTCACACTCAGACAGCTGAGAAGGAAGAATAAAGACAAACTGAGAAGTGACAGCAGCTGTGCAGTCTGCTGGTTCCCATGCAACAGAGAGGAAACAGGAAGTTCACAATGCAGTTTCCTTCTCCTGCGATGCGGTTTCCACCTGAGCTCTACCAGGCTGGATGCAGCTCACGATGTGCGTGTGTGAGTGTGTTTTAGAGTTGGGACTGACCCGTCTACTCAGGGTGGTGTTGCTGCGCTCCTTCAGCTGCAGGTCGGTGGGCAAGTTGGTCCAGATGATGCAGGGGGTGTCAAAGCGCTGCCGTAGCTTGGGGCAACTTTTAAAGATGAAGTCAATGATAAAGAACTTGACACCTGCATAACCACCTGAGGGGCAAAAAATATATATATATTCCACTGGTCAACAGCCAAAAAAAATTGTCTGGGGTTTTTCCAACTGTTTTAGGGTCATGTTGATGAGCTGAATCAAAAAAATCATATTGGTTTTGCTCAATCAGGTCAACTTTCTGAACTATGTAACAACATGAGCATCAAATGCATGACTTGTTCTCACATTTGGAATCGGTTTCCTGAGAATCTGATCAACGAGTGATGAGCAGGAGGAGAGATTCCATCAGGACAGAAAAGAGACTGAGAATTTTACACAATGAAGACGTAATGTTCAATTCACATGTACTTAACCTTAGTAGTGTTTATTATTCAATTTACAGAAATCCAAGTTTGTGACATTTAATTAATACATTCTGTTAGAAAGCCATCTTTTCTCCTAAAAACTTTTTTTAATGAGAAATATTAACAGAAATGGACTGAAAATGTCACGAAAATGTCAAATTTAGTGACCTGACTTGATTGAGAAAAATGGATGCCATTTTTGGATTCAACGGTGCAAAATAATTCTAATTCAGTTGAAAAAACAGACAACTTCCAAAATACATATTTTTTTGTAACCCAGTGTAGTCCGCAGTGTGAACAACGTCTCCAACAGGGAGCACATTAAATCAATCAGATTGTTTGGTAAATTTGGTCATATGGCCCAGATGCTGGAGGAAAGCAAGTTTCATTTCTATGTTTGAATCCATTTAAGGAATGTGTTCAAAGAGTGTGGTGTAATGCTGGAAATGCAAACTGGAAACTATGGGTGTGTACAAACTTGAAACACCATGTTTTCTTCTGAAACATGGTGATTCACAAGACGACTTGGGTTGTCCTCCAGGAAAAATTTATCATTTTATCATATCACAAAAAGAAAAGCAATAAAATTTGAAGCAAAAATGTTTAAAATAGAAAACAAAAAAGAGCATTTGTAGATCAACTAAAGTGAAAATGCTTGTTTGAGCAGATGAGTTTGTAGTTTGATATGTTTCCGAGTCTTTCTGAAAGTCTCTGTTGAGTGCTGGTCCTAGTTTGAAAATCTAATAATATACCTATGATGAAGCCCAGAAGCTGGTAAGGTAACAGGCACGAGGAGACAAAGGCCACCCACAGTCCCACGTAGAGCTTTTGAGTCAACTCTGGCTGGACCCACATGAACAGACTAAACACACACAAACACACACATTCAGTATAGTACAGAGCTCTATTCAATGACTTTTACTTCAGCTACATATAAAACAACATTTGTAAACAAACTCACTTTTTTATCTTCTCAAGGATATTGGCCATCTTTCCAAAAAGATTCTGTGTGGATGTGAGAAAAACAACAGTCAAAACGGACTGGAACATTGGCTTTTTTTTTTTAAGGTTTGTTGCTCTAGTGGCCTTTATTTGAAAGTGCTCAGACAGACAGTAGGTAATGAGAGAGAAGACATGTGGCAAAGTTCACCAAGCCAGGAATCGAACCTGCAACAGCAACATCGAAGACTACGGCCTCCTTATGTGGGTAGTGTCTAACCTTTGTGCCACCACAGCACCCCAGAAAATTGGCTCTTGACTGTAATCAGATCATTTTCAAACACGTGTGGTATTTAAATTTACTTGCAAGCAAGCGTGCTGGAACAGGAGCTTTGAGGACATTATATGTACTGCATCACATCTACTGAATTTGGTTGTGATGTCAAAACGGCTCATCTGATTCTAAGAGTTTCCAGGTGAAGCGCCATGTTTGAAGCCTCTGTGTCTGATGTGCTAGACTGTGAAGGGAACCTCACTGACTGACTCTGCACTGAACCGGAGTTCAAACGAAAAAGGTGAAGCAGGGCGTGGGGGTAAAACCAGCACCTGCAGGAATTCAGGACTTTTTTTTCCCCCCTTTTAATCTCAGGGGCGACTTCTTCTCTCGCTTGGAAACAGTCAGGGCCGTTCTCCAAAAACTACACCGTGACACACTCAGAACTAACAAAGGTTCTTTGGGAAGGATTCACCAAATTCTAGGGAAACACTACTGAAACAGCCGATGACTTGGGTTTGGAAAGAGTGGTGTCACTCAGATCACAAAAATTCCCCGCACTGCCGCACAGATGTCAGACATCAGAAGAACTGGACCAACAACAGGGCACACCACACTACCATGGTGTGATGTATCCTCTGCTCTTTATTTAACAAAGTAAAAACCAGAATGCTACAGAAATATTCTGAATGCTGTTATTACAACTTCTTATATCATGGACCCTAAACTAAAATTGTCCACAGTTGGCATCAACAGATCAAAGCTTCACAATGATTGGATAGACGTAGAGATGAGTGAAATATTTTAACAAGAGGTTTCAGTTCTGACCTACACAATCTCTTAGTGCATCTTCTCTCACCTGAGCTTTCTGAGCAATATCGAGAACCAACTGGAACTTCTCAGATACAGTTAAGTCTTCTTTTGGAGGTTCCTTGAAAACAATAGAGCCGTGAGCCAGGAACCAGCCTCAACAATTTTAATTCAATCAACAACTTCTGTAGGTGTAAAAAAGAAACTAACAATTTTTATAATAAGTGTGCCTGATAGAGTAAAGAGAGATGCCTCACCAATGGCTCAGACACTTCAGGTACGATACTCCACTGGATCCTCCAGCCTCTGAGAGTGATTTATCATGGGAACGTAGAGTTGAACAAGGAATACACACACACACACAATAAATACTTAAGAGTTAGTAAATGTGCTTGTGTAGTTTCTTATGGAACGACTCTTTTTAATTGCCTGTGGTTAAAAACAGTAACGTTGGTTACGTATTGTAACCAACGTATACATACAATACGTATTCAATATGTATTGTACGTATTGAAGCCTATACGAAATAGAACCACTAAAGTGTCAGTACTAAAACATTTTTTTTAGCCAAGATTTTATTTGATATTACGGAATTGCTGAAGTAAAATTTCTGTTCTGAATAAGAGCATGACTTGCAGTTTAACCCGAAGTTGGTTTTTGTCCGGGTCTGTCTTTAAATATGAGAGTGGTTGAATGTGCTGGAGAGCTCACCTGGAAATGAGATAATTCAGGGAAAGGCGGAGAATTGCAAAGAACAGGAACATGGGGATGACCCAGCCATGCCACGCTGCATACATGTACACCTGTCAATACACACAGCCAGTGTGGCACCATCTTAAAAGTTTCTCCAGAATGGTTCACCAACTGACATTATACAACTGACTGGCTTTAAGTCTACTCTGCTATAATTTGGGCGTAATTTAAATTAAATGAAATCAAACTTGTACAGCTGACTTATAAAGTTCAAAGATGCTTTACAATGAAATCGGTCATTTCCATTCACACAAACATTGACACACTGATGATCGTAACCACAGCTGAGAGGCTGCTATGCAACATCATCAACCCTCTGACCAACACCAGCAGGAAAGGTGGATGAAGTCTCTAGCCCCAAGGACACAACAGAAGTACGAGACAGGGGCTCAAACTAGTGACCCACCGATTACAGGACAGATTCCTACCTCCATTGCCACCGTAAACGCATGCTGCTGTATGTGGATGGATCCGATTGTACGATCGGATGGGAATTCAGTTTAATTTTGACCAAATTCTATTCCATATAACAAAATATGAAGTGAACCCGTTTGTCAGGTTCCCTGCCCCTGCTGATGAAAACAATAAAAAGCCCAATCCTGCCACTCACGTGTTCCATTCAAAGCAAGAAGTAGTTTTAATTGATTAAAACACATTTCACCAAATTGTTATGTTGCCTGCAAGGTTTGTGGTTAGCTTTAAATGGGAATTCTTTTCACACTCAGTCATAATGGCAGGAATCACAAATACTAGTTGTTCTTTATTCGGATTCACCCACCTGAGCTATGAATCGCTACAGCTATATAAAAAGTAGCTCTTGGCAGTTGTTCATCAACAGATACAAGGCTACAAATTTGCATACAGTGCGAGTAGGGCTGGGCAACACATCAATAACAATTTATATCACCATAGACGAGAATATAAATAAAAAATGCATCCAATAGAATTTTCAGTAATTTCACTGAACTTAAATTCAGAACTGCACAGCATTTTGGAGGATGTAGGCAGGGGAACGACTTTAGCTGCTCAATCTCTCAATGCCAGCTAAGTAAGGTTGGTATCAACTAACTCACACACTCTTTGGTTACCTAGCAACAACCTGTTGAGTAACTTTGATAACAGCAAAATCGGGTCTCATAACTGCTTAAAAAAAAATAACGGCATGGAGTGAATGGAGGAGAACAACAGCTCGAGAGGAAGCTGCGAATAAAAAGCAAAAAAGGTCACGAGTATCTGGCAGTATTACACATATTAAAAACAAAAAAACTAATCAATAATTATCAATATCCATTGATAAGAAACCTTTATAGCATGATACATTTTACAACTACTGTATATCACCCAGCCCTAAGTGTCAGGTTTGCATTAGATTCTTACTAATTATATATTTTAATATATTTCATGCCTGGACACTGTTACTATTTAATAGATGTGTGTGGTGCTTAGTGGAACACGGAGACATTGTCTGTGTATGGACTTACAATGAAGGCAATGGCAGACGTGTACACAGAGTACCAGCTGGATAAGGCAGACAGGTTCCTCATGAAGTTTGTCACAGGTCTGAACCCTCGTTCTAAAACCACAAGGTCAGGCAGAACAGCACATCAAACTCATCTTTCTTGCTGTTAATTTTTGTGGAAAGAAAATGTTGTATAGCAAAGCATCTGAGGGGTTGTGTAACCAAAAGTACCTGTATGTGGGGTTCCACAGGGATCCATCAAGGGACCTCTAATGTTTATTTTTTATCTTTCAGCAAGCATATAATTTTTTCTCCTATATAAAAATACTCTACCATACTTCTAATTATCTGCAGAAAAGAATACACACAAGATCAAAGACAAAAATACTCACTGAGTCGTCTCATGTTTTCAGTCAGTCTGAGGATCAATTACAACAGATCAGATCGATTTTTGATTTAAAATAAATACAACTTTCATTAGAACCTTTTCACTCTAAATGCTCCTCTCAGAAACATGTCTAGCATTTTCCTTACCTTCTTGCACTTAGTGGCTCCTCTGTCTCCAAAGTTGTCTCCTCTGGCTGGAAGCGGAAGTCTTCAATGTAAACGCCAAAACGATTGTAAAGCCATTTCAGGAAGCTGTTGTATAAAGTCTCTTTATGTTTTTCTAACAAAATAAGAGGTTTGATTAAGTGATTACAAAAACTGATTAGGAAACTGATTTTTTTCCGGACTTAAAACAATATGAAAAAGACAAAGCAAGGAGTGAGAGTTCTAACCTGTACTGCTGCTTAGAGAAGGTTGAGGGGATGGAGGTTTTGGTGACTGAGATGGAAAATCCTCAACTCTGAGGACATAGATAAAATGTCAGTCAAGAAATAAAGGAAAATTGGATTGGAAAGTCTTGTAAAACAACCCACCCTAATTTTATGGCATCATTGACTTTCTGTTCCAGCTCAATGCGTCTGCATCGTTCTTTCTCCAGTTCCTGTTTAAGTGAATCTATGTGGGACTCATCTTTCAGTTTCCTCAGCTCCTCCTCTGAAAGAGTGACGAGTCACAAAGACGACAAAAAAACCTACTCCTAGAAAACTTTTTTTCTCCAAACGTCTTATAATTAATGAGAAAAATCAATTGTTAAAGTGCAAATGAAAGGTGAAGTATCACATGTTTTTATGTAGAACATTAAGAGAGTAAACCTGATTTCTCTCCCACTTAGGATTTATTAACAAATTTCATGTGCCGTGAGGAAGAGATGGACCGAGAAGCTAGCAAATTACAAAACGAGTAAACTCAAGTTATAGTAAATTAAGTACACCGCATGAGCCAACACCTTGTAGACTTAGGAGCAATAACTTAGTATTCTATTTCTGTATGTATTCTTGCAAAGTGTCGAGTGTGTGTTGCACAGGAGACTGAAGGTAAAGTTTAGTTAGGTATGCACCGCTAATGGTGAGGTTTAAGATAAGGGCCAGGGGTAGAAATGAATATAACATGAATGGAAATCAATTCAAAGTCCTTTTGAAGATAGGAAGAGGTAATGTGTGTGCCCGTGCATGCCAATATGAAACACAATTAGGACTGCAGTGTTATAAATAGCTGCTGGAGCATTACATAAAGAAGGCAAATATTGACAGATTATGCAGCATGCAGTTGTATTGTGGGATGAGTTTCCTTTATGTGATCTGATCACTGAGACAGCAGCATTGGTACAAAACAATTATGGACAGCTTGAAGAGAGAAGTGACTTATTTTTTTGTCTTTGTGCATTACGACCCAACAGTAAAATACTGCAATTAAGTGATGACTAATTACAAATTAAAAGAGTCCTTTTGGGGGTAGTGGTGGAAACAGATGGGCTTTAACAGTGTTTATGTGACAGACCAACAAAGAAATGTAATGTGGCAAAAAAAATTGTGTCGTTTTCAAATATTTTCACAAATAAAAATCTAACAGGTGTGCCATGCTTTGTACATCTGCTGCAACATATCGCAACACTTTTCACCTTCAACAAGGCCAAATCTGTCATTACATACCTATCTATAGTCACTGGATGTTACTTATGGTTGTCAGAGCACAGGATTGCTTTATACAAATGAATGCCATACTTTCTGACATTTCTTTGCATTATTCACCCTCCATTTTACAATTCTAAACTACTTTGCATTATTGTGCCATAAAAATCCCAATAAAATACTCTGTTGTTTAAAACTCAGAATATCAATACTTTTGTATGGCTCAATAAAGGGTACAATATACTCACGTAAGAAGTGTTTTTCTAACAAAGCAATTTCTAGAAGTCCTTTCACCTCATTCAAATCAGTCTTTGGCTCTTCTTGGACACCTGCCAGAAATGATGCAGGACCAGCCTTTGGCAAACAAACACAAAATAAGCAACATGAGTTTTATCTTTGGATCAAAGGCAAAAGTTTTGTTGTGTGTTCCTGCACCTGGCCTTCCATCTGCTGTTCTAACTCAGGTTTCCTCAGCTCTTCTTGCTCCCTGGGCAAGAAGCGTGTTTTCATCACGACGTCGTCGCTGCATTCTGTGTCTGATGTGTTGGGCGACTCGGTCGGGTCAAGGAACTCGTCTCGTCTTTGGCTCCGAAACCGGATTTTGTCAAGACGCCTCAGCATGTTGGCTGCCGCAGGTTCTGGTCTCTATCAGAACATGATGAATGCCTGAGCAGCCAAAACAAGGATGGGCAAACAAGACAGCTTAAGAAGGAGGAAGATTTTGTCTTCAACTTGGTATCTCTAAGCATTGATATGCAATTCAGTGACATTGAGATGTTTCAGATCAAAGACATTTTACCAAACAAAGCTGGACTTATGTAAAAACTG
Source organism: Poecilia reticulata (assembly GCF_904066995.2). Taxonomy (NCBI): domain Eukaryota; kingdom Metazoa; phylum Chordata; class Actinopteri; order Cyprinodontiformes; family Poeciliidae; genus Poecilia; species Poecilia reticulata. Next base: position 482,976 of record NC_088835.1, read on the forward strand.
ACACACCCAACCCAACTGTTCTACCCTCATACTGGAATCAAGCAGTATGATAAATGTCAATGAATCTTTTACTCACTGTTCTTTATACAATGCTGTGTTATCCAGCATGTTTGAGGTCATATAACATCATATCAATTGGATTTAAACTTGGTCTTAGACTAGGCCACGGGAGCCCAAACTTTGAGACCAAGATCTACTTTTTCTTTCACCAGCCGGCTGAGATCTATCTCATGAAACGAAGACATAAAAATTGTAAATTAAACTATATTAACTTATTTTATATGCGAATGTACATCATTTATAGCAGAAATAATGAAGTGATAGAAAACCTAATGCAAGTTCTTCCTCAGTGAGATTCTGACACTGGGAGGAGGTGGTTTCTCAGTCAGAAGCTGTTTGCAAACCTGACGCCAGCAGATGTCCGTCAGTTATGGTAGATCTGAACTTTGGTTTGATGACATTAATATGAGAAACTACAGACTGATAGGAGGAGCCAAAGAGCACTGTAAAAGTAAAGGCAAATCTATTGAAGTTGGTATATAATTAATTTACTTTCACATCGCAGTAGAAGCCATTCGTTTGTTAAAACTTAAATATATTTGTCCTATTTGATGTTTGTTGTGAATACTCAAACGAACGAGGTAGTCCAAGTTTGTCGTTTATTAAACGTTCAGAAACCACAGTGGTTGTAATGCGCCACGGCGAAGGTAAACAAAGGTAAAATAACCCAAACAGGTGATCAACTCAAAACCACTCGTACCTTTTTACTCTGTCATTTAAGCACACCCGTTGCCGTGGCAACCACCGGCGCCCCGCAAGCCGAGCAGAGATTACGTTAAAAACATAACATTCAGTCCATTACATATCAGGTTTCCAGGCTTGATATTTGTTTCTCGATTATTAATAAGCCTCTCATGAACACAGCTGTGGTTGAGTAGCTAATTTAAACTCCTGCGCTGCTAGTCAGTCGGTCTTTGAGTCGCCTTTTTTTGTTAATGGAACCAAAACGCACTGAATTGCGCAACACCTTGTTGAAACAATAATTACTGAGATTATTCATTTGAACATGTTTCGTTGATTTTTTTTTTTAAGTAGTATTCTTTAATGAAGCTACAAACATTTAGGATCGTAGTAAATATTTTGATAAGCCTGTCAGAAGAGGAAGTGCTGGTCTCAGCATCCTGGTGGCGTTCAGTGTGTCTACTGCTGAGATTGACTCAAAATCTACTAATCGACGTATTGAGCACCCCTGGACTAGGCTATTCCAACAATTTTTTTTCTTTGAGCCATTCAGAAGCAACCTGATCCATGCTTTGGATCAGTGTTCGGCTGCATAACCCAAGTGAGCCTCATTTCAACATCACAAATTAATTAATGAACGGTCATTTTTCTGCCACAGCACAGAATTAATGGTCTCCACTAAATGCTGAAAAGCAGCACCAGAACATCACACTATGTTTTATTGCTGTGTTGGTTACACTCTAGATGTTAAGGAATGAACATATTTCAAAAAGTCCTACTTTTGTTTTGTTGGTCCACAGAATAGTTTTACCAACACTCTTGATGATCATTAAAATTTGTTAAACGCGAGATGCACATTTGTGTTTTTGGTCAAAAGCAGTATAATTTAATAATAAATTTACTCATTGTAGGGCTTGGGTAGTTGATCTGAACACCCTGTTCAAATCAACAAAGCTTCTGAGACCTTAGAAAACATCCCTAAAACTGTAGAAAAATTAATCAAAGAAGAAATTAATGGGGAAATGTTTTTTTTTTTTTTTTATGCCACCAGCCGCAATAAGTGACGAGCAATTCAGACAATATTCTGTTAAATGACAGGATGGATGTTTGGGACACTTACAATGCAAGCAATGATTTGTTACTCTTACCATGTCACTTTTTGTCACATTTATTTGTGTAACTTAAAAAAAGGCTAGTTTAACTGGACTATATATGCTCCTAACATGAAGCAGGAGTAGCCATATACGTTTGCTGTGGTGAAAACATATTTGCAAATATAAGACACACTTGTAAAAGTTACATATCGTGCCTGCAACTTTAAACACAAATTGGTTTACGCTTTTGGTAAATAAATTTAAAATGATGTTCATAGGTGTTATGAACAGTGTCTATTGCTGAAATACCGAATTCTCTAACTTCATTAACTGGAATGATGTCACCTTGGGTGTGATCTCACACCTAGCACAGAGTTGTACATTCTGAAGTAACTGGAACGTAGCATAAGTTGAGCCTGAACTTTTATTTTTGTAGCAGCTGATACAAGGACGAAAAGAAACACTGAAAAAAAAAAAAACTCAGAAATTGCTTTTGCTTCTAACCATTTGCCTCTCTCTCATACGAGTCTCTTTTTACATTCAACTACTTAGGAAATGTATTTATTCAAGGAAAGTCAGATCCCAACACAATGACCCATACAAATAAGGACTTAGACACAGGGTAAGAGGAAGAAGAAACTGCTTTTGTTTGATACGCGAGGAGAAAAGGTTTCATCATCGCCTTTCTGGGCTCAGACTGAGTTGAGTGTATTGAGAGGAAAACTGTAAAATAACTTCATCACAGTCTGATGAGGTTGCTTACAGTCTGGAGGAATGAAGGTGTGGTGAGCCTTAAAACTCACTGAGCCGTCTAACAGGTCTGGCTGACATAACAATTCATGCCTGAACAAGACTGAACAGAAGCCACTTTCAGACATGCACACAGAGTGTGACCCACAGTGTCAGTGTTATGCATCGGTCCATCCTTTCCTGGTGTTTTTGTATGACCAGGTCCAACAGCAGTACCAAACCTAGTAGCATTCCCCCCTGCTGCAGTCATGGTACTGGACAGTCAACCAGCTGCATTAGTTAAGTCTGCGCTTCCCCAGGACAGTCAGGTGGCTGCTGCCTGCGTTTTGTGGTGCTACCTTGGCACCCGTCTCCACTTCCTCAACATAAGCAACAACACACATCAGTAGGGTGATGAAATGTTGAATGAAGGGTCTTCGTATGGTGTCGTTAGCGTGGGTACCTGGACCATTAATATGGCACAGAAAGCATCTTGGAGACCAAAGTACACAATACAATATAAAAAATTGGCAGCATCACAGTGATTGATGCTTTCTTCAGCAGGGAGATGAAAAACTGATGGAGCTCAACTAAAGACAATACTTGGGGGGAAAAAAATCCTGTTAGTTGCTGCACAAGAGTTTAAATTAGTCGGTGCACCTCTTACAGATGAATATTTCCTCCTGCATCCATTGTTGTCGAGTAAGATTTTTAATACTGTCGAGAGAGATTATCAGAATTGCGATATTGGACTGTGTGTGTTTGCAGGGACACTGGGAAAAATATTATTTATGTGTTTAAATTGTCCTCATAAACCTAGAATCCCTCCCATGAACACAGAATAAAACAGCAGAAAAAAAAACCCACAAACAATAAATTGTTGAGACACATTTTCCATTTTGTGCAACACCTCGGTCTGTTTGCCAGTTTGAGATTTCATATAAAACGGTATATAAACAGACTTTAAAGCCGAAAATGATCAAGTGTTTCAAGTCATACAAATGGAACAAATACAGAGGAACATCACTCAGCTAACCTTATTGTTGACAACAAGTAAAGCAAAGATTGTAGAGCGAGTTCTGCTTTTAAAATCTTCTCACTCTGCAGCCTCTCTAAGAGGTGTTGGTCTGCTTAATTAGTTTTTGTTATGTGTAACCTAAGACTGTCACCAGTCTTAAATGCTATGGTTATACAAGTGTGCAGCAGTGTGCATGTGAGCAGATAATAGAGACAGAGGAAAGGCACATAATCATATATCAATAACAAAATGAATTGGATACTTTATAAAACCCATGATTATCCCAGGGATAAACAAACAATCACAGCAATTGTTCTTCTACTACACTCCAATGTGAACACACAAGGTCCACTTTTCCTCTACATCTGTCACATTGTACATGTTGAAGATCACTTATAGGCCAAGAATGATCCAAAACTTATAAAACAGCTTTCACCTTGCACACTGCTCTGCCCTGTACGAATGGATGCTCTTTTGATGCAATAATTCCATTGACACTCATCATGAAATTGCTTTTCTATGCAACTGGGCTTTTGATTCTTGACAGACATAAGGCAGGCATTAGTGTCTTCCATACACTAGAGCTCTCCAGCAGTATGAACTATGCCCCCTCCTGTGTATGCTTCAACTTTGATTGAGCAGCCAAATGTAAATCAAACATCATAATTACACTAGCAGATGTTAACACAAGTTCTGGCTGCATGTCAGGTAGTGATGATTCCTTCTACAGAATCATGACGGCAGGAAAACAAGCTGCTACTAAGGTTAAGGAAATCACTGAGAACCACAGGCTACTGTGGACAGGAGAACATGAAGCGACTGAGGAGTCTCAGCACAGACTCTAGAAAACTAACACAGATTTCTACTACTGGTGCACTGATGACAGTATTCTAACAAACTGGAATCCAAACTGGCACAGTTAAGGACCAGGTCTGCAAAGTTCTGCAAAAACATTACTGCCAGCCACCAGGGATTTCTAAACCTTTGGAGAGCTGTAGAAAGAAGACGCAGATCATCTCTGACCTGTGCCATCACTGCCAGACATTACTCACCCTGTAAAGCAGTGTTTCTCAACCCTGGTCCTCAGCACCCTCCTGCTCTGCATGTTTTAGATGTGCCTCTATTCCAGAACAGCTGATTCAAATAAATGCATGACCATCAAGTACTGCAGAAGCCTGTTAATCACCTAGAGATACAATTCAGGTGTGTGGCTGAAGAGAAATACCTAAAACATGCAGGACAGGGGGGCGTGAGGACCAGGGTTGAGAAACACTGCTCTAAACATTAGATCCCTTGCACCAGGGGCGTCAAATCACTCCTAATATCTTTAATGTCTGACATGGGGAGATATTCTTCCAAATTTTTCTCTTTCTTCAACTTCATTATCTGATACATAAAGGGAGCTAATCAGAGAAGTTATTTCACCTACAGGATTTCTCCATGTAACCCAGGCTTCTTCTCCTCTGTTGTTAAATGCCTCTTCCTGATCTACAAGAAGACCTGCTCCACTTTCTTCCTCATCCTGATCAGTATCTTTTTCCTCAGCATGTTCTGATTGAGAGGTCATGTCATCCATCTTGAAAAAAACACCCAAACAGATAAATTCAAACCTACAACAAGATTCTCTTTAACTGTGTCAACATATATAGCACAAAACCTGAAATTATAATATCCTGGTCCCCGTACTGGCCACCATTTTGTCAAATTCAGCTTCTATTTAAAGCGGAACTCACAAATACACACAAGGGGGATACTTCACAGGCATCAGGTAAAATATGTTACACCAGTTAAATTGACAACAAAAATAAATAGTCAACCACTCAGAATAAAATTGTTTGACTTTTAGCAACAATGATTTATTACAAAAACCACGACCTAAGAAAATAATAATGGTTATCTGGATAAATAAATCAGTAACCAAAAATTCAAAAGTCCATGTCAGTAAAGAAACTCAAATGGTTAAATGTTCAAATATTCTCGATCCTTTTTAATACGAATATTGTCCACAAAAAAGTTCCATATCCTGGGAGACTTTCTCCCTTTTAATCCAAAGTCCCAATCCAAAACGAAAAATCCAAAGCGCCAAAAAAACCCTCCCCAAAAAATGAGAAAAAAAGAGTGGTACCACCAAAAATCCCCAAAAAGAAACGTAAAGTCCAGATTTCACCGGGAATGTCTCTCCACCCCGGTGGCGTCCTCTCGCTCCGTCGGCGTCCTCAAGCCAATTGGCGTCCTCTTGCACCTGGCGGCGTTTCCTGGGTGCAAGCTCCAATCCAGCTCCTGAAGCGCACGATCCGCTCCGCTGGGGCGAATGCCGTTTTATCTCTTTTCTTCGATTTATTAATTGTTCTAAACGTTCAGTCAATTCAAGTCTCCCGCTGCACGGACCTGACGGTGAGCGTCTTCCTCTCTGATTGCGCCGCTGCGCGCCGACGCACACGCCCCTTTTTATACATTAATATCAGCCACACCTAAAAAACCAATATGACCTGACCAAAGATCAGTTTTAAAAGTGGAAATTCGGATATATTTTACCGTTAAATAACAACTGTTATACAAGCCAGATGATACATTTCAATGTATTTATCCAGGAAAAAAACAAACAGTGGTTATGTTACAACTTTCACAGCTTTAGCTGAAGAAGCTTAAGGGACTTCAAAACACCGCTTTAGCAAACTGATGGAAATACTCATGTTTGCATCCAAAGCATAATGGGATTTTCAACCTTTAGACATGCATTTGTGAAACAAGTTAAAGATCTTGTTGAAAACGCTGTAGTGTCCACCTGTCTTGGTTTCAGTGGTGTGAAAATAAAGTGGAACAGAATGAATGGTATTGGAAAGCCAGTATTAATCATTTTATATCACATTTTTAGTGCTTTCTATTAATGTGGCCTGACCTAGATAAGCAGCAGAAAAGTCAATGGATTAACCCATTTAGATGGTGATTGTGATTTATTGCAACACGGTATAGAGTACTTTTGTGCTTGCTGTGTCTGAATGTGGTATTATAGTGTTGAGATTTTATAAGAACCTCTGTGGTAAGGTTTGACCATAAGCTAAAAGGAAAGTTTGTCTTTTCCAACAGACTTGTTGCCACGTGCATTAGGGCTCCCTATCAGAGACACATCCATCTTCTCCTTGGAGGGAGAGTCACTGTTCGCAAAGCTAGCTAAACTAGTTCCTTTACTCAGACTTAATCACCACTACAAAAACAAGTATATTTTTACTTTGGCTATTAATTTATTGTTATAACACTTCAGCTTTATTACAGCAGGATGAAGGGAATTCATGGTTGTCAACGTGAGGAAAGATTCAAGTAGAATTCAGTGAAAACTTTTCCAATATTTGCTTACGAAACGTAAAATTTTAGGTTTAATGTTTTGATTAAAAGATATATATGTTGAAAAGGCAACTCTCAGTAATTAAAGCATTGAAAAAGCTTCCTTTAATTTTCAATCATTTGAAAATTAAACGGAACATTCTGGCTAATCAAACAAAAAACAGTCTGCTTTCAAGATTTTAGTCCTAACTTAACTAAAGGACTAGGTAACAGGTTTTTTTTATTCAGCCATTATCACAATTGATTCTCCCGCTTAAAATCTCAAATATTTAGACTGATCAAAAGTAAACTGGACATTTCTTCTTTGAATCTATGAAACCTCTATTATATGTGTGAAAATACAAAAGGGGGATATTTTCAATGCTTTTTATCATTCGTCAAATTCTGGTATTTGATAAATATAAAAATGAATGATTCAAACCCAGACTGCATCATCTTACACTAATTACACGTTCTTTAAAACACGGTTTGCAATAATTGTAAAAACAGGAAAAAAAGAAAAGTTATTAAAGTCTTTTCTTGTTCTCATATACTGTACATCTCACTTGCTGGTGTGAACTTATTGTTATATCTTAATAACTAATACTAAATTAGGAATGTCTTAAAGCCATCTTAAAAGACAATCTTTGGATTCTGTGCTCTAATATTTTTGCTCTGACTCCAGGTCAGTTCACCCCTTTGGCATTTTGCACCCCTATTTTGCAAAATGTTGCTAATCCCTTAGTTTCATACTTGTAAGCAAAGTATTTCTACGCATATGCATAAATCATTGCATATTAGTTTTTCCCTCTTTTCTAAGTATTACAAACAACGGGGAAAGTCAGAGAAAATGCTCTACTACTCTATAACTGTAGTTCCTGAAATCTCTGAATTACACCCCATTTCCATGTATATAGTTTTGCTCCCTTATCGACCCAGCCAACCGAGAAAGATTACAAAAAAACAAAATTTTTGTTAAAATATAAACACACACACAACATTTGCAGGTCTTTTTTGTTTGTTTGTTTACTGACTTTCTTTACGTCACCAGAAGGCCACCCCCTATTAAACTTAGTGAAAGCCAATCAGCTGTGGGCGATCTAAGCCCCGAAGGAGCTAAAGGAGCCCAGTCAGTCTACAGGGTCCGGGTCGGACACACCCGAACAGGTTACCGAGTCAAATAGAATGGTGTTAGTGCAGAAAGGTATGAATAATATAGATATTTTTCTTACCAGAAAGCCGAAGATAAAATAAACTTTCCCACTCTGCTGGGCTTTCTAAGCTCACTAAAAACAAGGTCAGACCCGCTTCTCAGGCTCTCCGAACCAGAACAACTGTTGTGAGAACCGCTCCGAACTTGAATCCGTCCTCTGTCCCGAAAACGAATCCAAATGTTGGTGTTTGTTAATACAGCAGAGCGGTGCTCCTCCACCTGACACAATAATCACTGATATGGGCGGGGTAAGAGGCAATTGCTTTACCAGGAAGTGACGCAGTCATGCGCTCCTTAAAGCAAACTTGCTGCTTTGGGTCCAGGCGGAATTATGGAAAAGGGCAAGAAATGTGGAATATCTTATTGTTAAACTTCAGGAAGGTATAGATAAGGTGGGTACGTGGGGGGTAAAGTGGGGTTTTAAATTTTCAATTGAAAAGACAAAAGTAATGTTTTTCACAAATAAAAAAATAGGGGTTGATAAAAAGTTGTATTTATATGGGAAAGAGTTAGAAAGGGTTGATTGGTTTCGGTTTTTGGGTGTAGTTTTTGATAAGAAACTAACTTGGGGAAATCACATAGTACATATTATGGAGAAAAGTAAACAGATTCTAAACATTATGAGGTGTTTAGCAGGATTGACATGGGGTGGAAGTTTTGATTCCCTTAAAAATATATATGTGTCACTAATTAGATCAAGAATAGATTATGGGAGTGTAGTGTATGGTTCAGCAGCCAAAACTAGGTTAAAAAAGTTAGATGTTATTCAAGCCAGAGCAATGAGAATTTGTTTAGGTGCAGTTAAGTCAACGCCAATATGTGCTTTACAAGTAGAGTCAGGAGAAATGCCATCATGCATTAGAAGACAGCAGCTAATGGTCAATTATTGGATAAGTTTAAAAGGACATAATGCAGATCACCCGGTTAAGAAAGTATTAGAAAAGTGTTGGGAAAGAGGAAAGAAACAAATTGATAGCTTTGGGTGGGTTAGGGATGATAGTGCGAAAATTTTTAATGTATATTATAAGGAATTTAGTCCAACTGTATTGTGGCCTTTGAGACCTACATGGACTTGGAAATATATTAATGTAGGCAGAACACTAACAAATATTAAGAAAAGAAACACATTAGATATTTGCCAAGTATTTTATAATCAAATGCAGAATAAATATAATGACTACTTGCAAATATATACTGATGGGTCGAAAGACCCCAAAGGTGAAGCAACCAGTAGTGATTCCTGAATTAAAGATTAGTATTTCAAAAAGAATGTCTAATTATTTGAGTGTATTTGCAGTAGAATTATGTGCTATTTTAGTAGCTTTAGAATGGGTGGAGGAAACTAATATGAATAAAATAATAGTTTGCAGTGACTTTCTATCTGCGTTGATGAGTATCGGAAAGGAACGTACAAAAAATTATCATAAATATTTTATATGAGATTATGGCAGTTCATCATAGGATATGTGAACAAAATAAAAATGTTATATTATTCTGGACTCCTGCTCATGTAGGTATTATGGGGAATGAAAGAGCAGACAGGCTGGCTAAGGAGGCGATTAAAAAAGATGATATTGATATGCAAATAAAGTTATCTAAAGGCAAAAGTATAATTTGGAAAGAAAGCAAGAAAATATGGGAAGCTATGTGGGTAAATGAAATAAATGGAAGACATTTATATAGGATACAAAATACAGTCGATGTAGTAAGGATCAGAGGAATAAACAGGAGGGAGGAGATAATTATAAATAGAATAAGAACCGGGCATAGTTTCCTAAATGGAACTCTTTTTAAGATGGGGAAACACCTTACTGGCTTATGTAAATGGTGTGATGATGTAAAAACAGTGGAACATGTTTTGATTAAATGTAGAAAATATGCAAGCCAAAGAAGATTATTAAAAACGGAATTAGGTGTTAGTAGGGAATTGAAATTTGAGAAGGTGATCGATCAGCTGAATAGTATTGAGGGGAAAAAGATTGTTCGTTTTTTTAAAAACATTGGGATCTTTAAGATAATTTGAGGTGTAGATGGTCGGAGTCAATAGAGGGCAGTAGTGCAACGTAAATGGATGCAAGCTGCCGTTTAAACCTAAAGAAGAAGAAGAAGAAGAAGAAGAAGAAGAAGAAGAAGAAGAAGAAGAGTCCAGGAGGAGCTAAAATAAGGTTTTTGCGGTGCGAGACGAATTAAGAGGAAAACAGCAACTACCGTAAGGTCCTACAGGATGTGAGAATGGTCTCTACGGTCACGAACAGCGACGTGAAGCAGGTACGTTTACTTTACCCTCAGAAGAACACATACCTTTGGTAGAGTCATGGTAAAATAGTTATCGCTCTAATCATTGTTTCGGGATTTGTCTTTTTGTTTCTCCTTTTCAACATTTTCTTCTACGTCACGTTTATAGTAATACTGAATATGCCGAGTTGTACCGAAAAAAAGGCGGAAGTTGTATGTACATTGTTGTTGACTGCTCGGCAGCCGTAAATTAAGGTCTACTTCATATAATTGTGTTTCTATGTGTCAATATAGAATTATAGATTGGCCCACATGGGTATTTGCATGTGACACGATTAGCCTTCTACAACAGGAATTACGAGAGAAACTCAACAACTCGGAGAAAGAAGGGTAAAGGAGAAAAAAAGGTACAACTTAGGTGATTGTTTTAAAGGAAGGAGTATTATGTATTTTCCAGGCACACAGTGACATTTTATAGCAGTCAAGTAACTATATTACCTTTAGTTGTTTTAAAAATGCTGTATAAATAACTTTAAAGAAATTTGATTTTATAATTTGACGCCTTGAGATTGGTCTATGTCTCTTTAAGAAGCTCCTAAACTTTCGGACACTCAGTGCTCCTCCATGATGCCCTTGGCAACCATTCTTAGGAGCACTGATGTTAGAAATAGTTTGTATGAAGATTGAGAAAGCTGCACTTTAACTGCATCAAAATTGTTTTAATTTTCACTGTGGTAACATACTGTAAGGATCTACAGAACCCTACAAAATTGAAAAAAAGTGTCTCTGTTCAAATATTTGGACTAACTGTAAGTCTCTAACCAAGATATTGGGGAGGTGAAGGGTAGGTTGCACAGTTTTGCAATTGATGCTACTATTGCCTTGGAGCAAGAAGGTTCAAATCCTGGCCCGGAGTCTTGCAAACATAAGTGTATTCGGACAATGGGTGTTGTTATAAAAAAAATTTAATTTTACATGTTTGTATCATGTTTCACAATTAAAAACAAAATCAAACGTTTGTTCTGCTTATATTGCGTGTTTTTTTTTTGTTTTGTTTTGTTTTTTTATGATTTAAGGTCCAATGTATCTCTGTGCTGTGTCAAAATAAAATCCATCCATACATCCATTTTCTTTACACCCTTGTCCCTTAGTGGGGTCGGAAGGGTTGCTGGTGCCCATCTCCAACTGACGTTCCGGGCGAGAGGTGGGGTCACCCTGGACAGGTCGCCAGTCTGTCGCAGGGCAACACAGAGTCACACAGGACAAACAACCATGCACACACACACACTCACATCTAGGGACGATTTGGAGAGGCCAATTAACCTGACAGTCATGTTTTTGGACTGTGGGAGAAAACCGGAGAAAGCCCATGCATGCACAGGGAGAACATGCAAACTACATTCAGAAAGACCGGGGCTGGGAATCGAACCCAGAACCTTCTTGCTCCAAGGCATCAGCTCTAAAATAAGATTAATAACTAAATTGCCAGATATGTGGTTGTGCTGAAATGTATATCCCCAGGTAACATCTAACTGACTCTGAAAGGTTTTGTGGTCAGATAAGTTTTAAATTGAGCTCTCTCGCTTTGACTTGACTCGCTGTGATGAAGAAATACTCAGAGAATGACCCAAAAACCATTGAGGGTACAAGACGACTTAAATCTGCATAAAATCATGCAGCATAAAATCTTACACCAGAACCACTGAGATGGTTTATAGTTCACAGTTGTTAAACTCAAGATACTCCTCCAGGATAAAGAAAGAAAAGAAAATCATGGCTATAGAATATGGTACCGATGCCTATCTACTCTCTAGATTTCTGTTTCATAAATATCTTTGAGAGAAGGGTGACTTTTTGAGTTTCTAAACAGCTGCCAGGAAACTTAAAGATTTAGAAATGTTTTCTAAGAAGCAGTGGGCCTAGACTTTACCTGAGATGTGTATAAACCTGCTGACCAAGTAAAGGAAATTTCTTAATGCTGTATTTGCCGACAATGTTTTTTATGTTTATCACCAAGTTCTTTCTAAATCATGCATTGCGTAAGTATATAAGCAATACCATTTTCACTTGGTAACAAGCAGATCAATTTGTAACGTCTACATAATGCTGTCTTTCTGGGTTTTTAGTTAATATTGTGTCTCTTTCACATCCCAGAAATAAAACTACCATAAAACAGCCTTCGTTAAGAGGTGAGCAGATTCACCTCATATTTTCAGTCTGGGATCTTCTTCCTGTCCCTTACAGAAAGATGTGGACCAGGCGGTGGTTGTTGCCGTGACTTTTACTGCAGTTTTTGAGCCAGAAACTGAAGATGGCAGCAGTATTTACAGGTTGGGTGTGGCTCTTCCATTGGTGCAGGTGAGAAGTCATGAACGGTGGTAATTAACTTTAAAACAATTTAAGTTTAATTGTTTCAGTCTCCATTACACTAGCCTACTGACCCATTTAAGTGTGAAATATGGATTTAAGGAAAAAAGTCCCCAACAATTTTATGCTCTTTCTGTCTTTGCTAGATGTTGCAGTGATTGTTTTGTGTTTTTTAATGAAAACATATAAATTCTCTTCTAAAATACTACACAAAAAGTTTGGAGTGACAAAGTGAAAACATCTTCTTTCTTGTTAAAAATGTTTACCTCCCATCTATCACAGCCTTAACTTTTCTTGCTCACCTTTGTAGGAGTATTTTCTATCACTCTTTTCTGCACTTTTAGGTTCTGTCAGGTTGGATTGTCAAGTGTCTGTTATTATTTGAGACAAATAGGAGAAATCTCAAAAACATAAAAAATACACTACTGAACACTACGTTTTACAGAACTCACATTTATCAGAAACGTATTGGTGAACCGCCAGGACTTTTTGGAAGACATTCTGTGGACTGACGAGACAGGAAGTGGACCCACAGAAAGTGGACCACCTTGTGTGTTCTGTTACATCTGACCTGAAATTAAAACAGCATTTCAGAAACGGAACATCATGCATGGTGACTGCAGTGAGAGGGTTTGGGGCTGCTTGCTTCTTCAAGCATCAGTTTGTGTTTGTTTTTAAAAAGAAAACCGACTGGTTTCCTTGACAGGAAGAAGATTGTAGTCGGGCTTTGGTGGGAGTTGACGATATATAGCTTTCCTCAGGTTCTGCAGAGAGTGAATGAGCGTCTGCTGGAGAAAAATCCAGCTGATCATCAGCTGTTTGATGTCATCTTGATCACTACGGAAAGCTGGCAGCAGCAGCAGAATTCCAGCATCATTAACAGCACCAGACATCACGGTAGTCTCACCTCAGCCTTACTCTTTCTACATCTCCACTGCAACACTCTGTTGACTTCTCTTTCCAAAGCCTTGTTGTTGCTGTGTTGTAGGTCTAGAAGTCAGCAGGTTCTGCTTTTCAACAGAGGAGGACTACATTGAGAGTCTCATGCAAAATAATGTTCAGCTCTTCCTTACAACAGATGGAAACGAAGCATTGCAAGCAACACAGCAGGGTCAGTAAGTCTTTTCTTTTATGGCATCTTCTGTCAGTCATTTCTAGAAGCCATATTAAAAACACAGAGTACACTACCAATAAGTGACGGACATTTCCGAACTGTAGCATTAACCATTAAAACTTCCATTTATCAGTGTAACCTGGAGGCTGGTCTATCATTTAGTTTTGGATTAACGTGCTGTTATTGTGCTTTTGATTGGTCCAGGTGTGCCCTCAGCACTGCTGGATACAAACTTGGTTTCCTGTCCATCAGAACAGCTCAGAGTTTTATTCTGTGAGAAAGCCATCATCCAACTCAACATGGGTTCAACAGAAGCAAGCAAAAAATCAGCTCAGGTACAAACATTAACAAGTGTCTTTTTCAGAGCCTTTCAGGAAGTTTCAAACTCACTCAACTTTTTCATATTTTCCTGCATCACTACCACAAGTGTGCGTGCGTGCGTTCGTGTGTGCGTATGTGTGTGTGTATGTGTGTATATGTGTATATATATATATATATATATAAAATATAAATTTGCCTGACAAACCTCTGAGGCCTTCACAGAACTTAGATTTTCTTTTATTTACCACTAAGGTTTTTTTTTTTTTGGTCAGTCTTATAAAACCCCAATTAAATGTGTTTTCATATTGTTTTTCACATTACAACCACAAGGGGGTGTGAGTAGACACTGTATGTTATCCTCAGTAGGTCTACCCAGATAACTGAGTTGAAAATTATTTATTTTTCTTCTTTTGTCTCTGCAGAACTTTTTAGCTCATTTAGGCCAGATGAGGCAGAAGTTTGGTGTGTTTGACAGCCCTCTTTGCTTCACTCTCATAACATCACATAGTGGCAAAGACAGCTGCTGCTGTGCCCTAAAATCACTTCGGTCCCTGGGCGTCAGCGTGGATGAAGCATACTGCCTGGGTGGGGCTCCGCATGCCCCCATCGTATCGCTGCTCCGACCTCACTTTCTGCTCAGCGATGGATTCAGTCTACTGGAGGGCTGATTGCCTCTTTACTTGGATGTCACAGAAACTTCAAGAACATTTTGTGAATATCACTTAACTCAACATTAGACAGTCAGTGAAATCTGGAAAGGTATATAAATGCAAAGGAGGCTTGACACAGCTGAACTGTGCTGCTTGATAAAACCTGAACTTCCACTCTGAATAAAGGATGGCTGTGATGCTACTCTTATTGGCTGTTTTTGATCAGGAGTATTGTTTTTCTTCAGGCAATAGTATCTCAGGCAGGAGGTGGAGAAGCTCAGTCTTTTCACATATCTGTGCTAATGCACAGATATGTGCATGTCGTGATACTATGTCGTGATAGTATGCTAATGCGTACTATCACGACATAGTGACAGTTTTAACAAATATTTAAAAATATGTAAAATAATAAAAGCTGGTCCTGAGTTCTTTAATAAATAAAGGCATTTATTTATTAATCTCATACAAATCAAAAGTTTACATATTGATTATAGTCTTTTAAAGCAAGAAGAGAAATCCCTATGTCATAGCGCTGAAAACATCTGATGGGTTAACTGAACATTTGGGTTGGCCTGTACGCTTTCTCGTTAGGCCATAATGACAATCGTTGCATTGAAAAAAAAAGGGGGGAAGACCATTCCAGCGGGGGAGTATGGGTGTGGCAGTATCATGATGTTGGTCTGTTTTGCTATAGGAACATCTGGTGAACTTCACACAATAGCATCATACAGAAAGAAGATTGTGTGGAAATATTAAAGCAATAAATAAAGACATCAGCCAGGAAGTTAAAGTTTGGGTTCATATTGGTCGTCCATATGGAATATGCATGGAGAGGTTACAAAGTGGCTTTAGGACAACAAAGTCAATGTTTTGATGTGACCATTTCAATGCCATGATGTCAATCCTGTAAAGAATTTGTGGGAAGATCTGAAATGGTGTGAGTGCGGTAGCCTATAAACCTGACTCAGTTCCAGCAGTTCTGTCTATAGAAATGAGTCATTATTGAATCAAGATATAGTGAGAAGCTTGAGGAAGAACACCTAAAAGGTCATACAGTTCAATGGCAATACTACCAAACAGTGAGCAAATATATGTAAACTTATGATTTTGAAGATACTGATAGATAAATAAATAGCATATTTCATCATTGTGGCAGTTAAATATTTTTGGAGATTTTGACTGAAAAACAAGAGGAGTTTCAGAAAATTCAAATTCATGAATGGAAAGTTCTCTTGTGATATTCTCCTTTCGTCCCCTTTTTTCACACTATTTTGTTGGTCTTAATAGATTATCCTTTTCTATTTCTGCTCAGTTAAAATTGTACCGATTTGTTGTAAGGTGTGCTTTGTTATATTGTTTTGTACCAGATTTTCAATAGAGATTCCATTTTTAAAAATATTGTGAAGATGAAACTATACAACAAATGTTTGCTATGTTATCTGAAATATAAAAATTAAAAAGTTCAATATTTCTTAAATGAACATAAATCTTATCGAATTATTATATAGAAGTTCAATATTTGATCGTTGTCAAATCTTTGATAAATTATCACATTGACTCGTTTATTTGAAAAAAAAAATACACGAGATGTTTTTTAGGGTCGTTTCAGTCCACCATGCATACCAAAAGATGGCGGTAATGTGCACCTAGCGTTTTTTGGCAACCGACAAATAACCCTAAAAGAGGAAGAAGAATTCTCTCATACCGCTCTAGAGGCGGGGCTGAACGTGCGTGAGCCGGGAGATTCGACTCCTGACCCGAGTGTTTACTGTCCTATGAACCGCAAATAATTTACAAAGTAACAAAAATGGAATTCTCTAAACTTAGCCTTTGCTAACCATGTGGTTACATAGTGGGATTATCCGGAGGTGGACCAAGTGCTGTTAACTGTGAGTGTTTGTATGTCTCCAACCGTTTTGCTTCTGTTTACAGCTACGCAACAACAGTTCATGCTAGCTAATTACCTAAACCAACAAACAGCAGAAATGTTTTAACAGTTCTATTACACTAATAGTACAATGAGCTGTCGTCAATTCTGCCTGTGTTTAACGTTATCGAGTGCGCAACATTTAAGGCAATGTTCGATAAAGGACTTTTATCATAACAAATCTTAGGTAGTTTCATCAAAAGTGCTTAGGGATATCAGATAAAAACATACAGAAAGCATTTAACAATATGAATTAGATGAGGCTGTTTAAAATGCAATGCAATGTTTCAGTATATGCAACTGCTCTCTTTGCAGTTTGCAGGCCTCGGTATGACCGCGGTGTTTAGTTCAGAGCTTAGCCGCCAGCACAGCGACAGCAGCGTGGAGCTTTATGAAGAGTATTGGTCTTAGTGCAGTTTTGGTTACAGTATACATATTTTACAATGCATCACGTAAAAGACGCTTTTCTGGGGCGTGTTTCCGGATGGTTCAATTTATGGAACCTTTATTTTAACTAGGTGATCAACAAACATATTGGCGCTAAACTGGCGGAACATAAAACTTGTTCAAAACGTCTGGTTCGTTTGTAAAAAAAAAAAAAGCAAAAAAACGGTCTTTTGTTTCGTTTAAAATGTAATCAGAGCCAGTCACCAGAGAAACGCTTTATTTTGACACAGACCATGGATCTACAATGTTGACCTGCTGAGAAAGAAAATACTAAGTTTGATCTGATGGTTTTAATGTAAGTAAATGAAGATTTATGTATATGAAAAGAATATTTAATTCATTAAGATTAAATTTACACACAGTACCAATCATTGTTTGCTGTTAACTTGGTTGCAATCTGATGATGGGAGTTCTGTTTTTGTATTTTGATTCGGTTTGTTCACAAACACATCTCAGGAAATTTGAATCAAATATCCGCGATTGGTTATCACAGTACGAAAAGTATTCAGACCCTCTTAATTTTTTCCACTTTGTTTCATTTTATTGATGTACTAAAATCAATAAAAATTCATACATGAGTGTTCATCTCATGAATGAAAGTGAGAACATGTTCATTCTCAGTGATTCCCCAAAAAAGATTGGAATCATCTTAAAAAAACTGAAATGTAGAAATTTTTGCAAATTTATTAAAAGAGAAAACAAATAATATCACATGGTCATGACTCATAAGTATTCAGACGCTTTGCTGTGACACTCATATTTAACTCATGCTGTACTTTTCTTCTGATCCTCCTTGAGATGGTTCTACTCCTTCACTTGGAGTCTGTGTTTAATTAAACTGATTGGACTTGGTTAGGAAAGGCACACAGCTGTTTATATAAGACCTCACAGTTCATGTCAGAGCAAATGAGGATCATGATATGGAAGGAACTGCCCAAGGAGCTCAGAGATACAATTGTGGCAAGAAACAGATCTGGCCAAGGTCACTAAAGAATTTCTGCAGCACTCAAGGTTCTTAAGAGCACAGTGGCCTCCATAATCCTTAAATGAAAGAAGTTTGGGACGAGCAGAACTCTTCTAGACTTGGCCCTCTAGCCAGACTGAACAATCAAGGGAGAAGAGCCCAAAGATCACTGCAGTAGGGAGATGGGAGAAAGTTCCACAAAATCAGCTATCACTTCAGCCCTCCAGCAGTTGGCAGAGTGGTCGGATGGAAGCCTCTCCTCAGTGCCAGACATCTGAAAGCCTTCAGAGAGTTCTCCAAAAAACACACGAAAGACTCCCAGACTGAGAAATGAGATTCTCTGGTATGATGAACTTTTTGGTGTTAATTCTAAGTGCTGTGTGTGGAGGAAACCAGGCACTGCTCATCACCTGCCCAATACAATCCCAATAGTGAAACGTGGTGGCAGCATCATGCTATGGGAGGCTTTTCAGCTGCAGGGACAGGACGACTGATTGCAACTGAAGGAAAGATGATTCGCCCAAGTACAGAGAGATCCTGAAGAAAACCTCTTTCCAGAGAGCTCAGGTCCTCGATTGGGCTGAAGGTTCACCTTCCAACAAGACATCAACCCGAAGCACACAGCCAGAATAACAAAGGAGTGGTTTCAGAACATCTCTGAGACCATTCCTGACTGGCCCAGTCAGAGTCCTGACCTAAACCCAACGGAGCATCTCTGGAGAGACCTGAAACTGGCTCCACCAACGTTCACCATCCAACCTGATGGAACTGGAGAGGATCCCCAAATCTTCCACTCAATACTGAGCAAAGAATCTGAATACTTATGACTGTGATATTTCAGTCTTCTTTTTCAATAAATTTGTTATGCATGTAGCTTAAGTTTTCTATTCAACCTATTTGATTTGGAAATCTTGCACTCGTCATTGATTTACTTGGGTAATGAAAACATACGGACTAAATCTAGCCATTAAGTATGTTCTCAAATTCTTATACATTACTTTGTTACATAGTTTAGATAGAGATAAATGATCTGTCATCATTTCTGTTTTTCTACTCTAAGCAGATGGAGGCCATGGAGATAGACTCGCCTGTGGTCCCTCCAGTTGCTGGTGCTGCGGTTGCAGCTGTTGGTGAGCCTGAGGATGTCGAAGCCCCTCTAGTCATCTCAGATTCTGGAAGCAGCACTGAAGTAGATGAAGATGATGATGCTGGAGAACAGCAGGCGGTTCAGGTTCCTTTTAGGCTTCCTGCCACCTGGGCCTTCAGTCAGAGGGCCGTAGATGGAGTCCCAGCTGTGCCTTCAGTAACCCAGGGGGTACCGATGAGGAGGTCACTCAGGTGGGGACCTTTCCCACCGTTCTTCTCCCAGATGTTGTGCTTCGTCCAAAGCATCATTGCGGGGTTGACCTTGTGTTTGTGCTCCAGACAGGGTCTCAGGGTCCATTACCCCAGCCAGACGGCAGCACCTTCCAGAGGATTCCCGGACTTCCTGCTCCGAGCACCAGCTGCCAGTACAACTCAGCCAGAGTCCGGCAGCACCACTGAGGCCAGTGAGTCCGAGTCTGAGGAGGAAACGGCAGAAAGCACAGCTGCTGGGGTGGAGGCCTCACTACATTTACCTTCTACTAATGCTGCCACCCAGCAGCCTCAACCAGAAGCAGTAGCAGCAGCGCCCAGTAAGACTGACAGAAATTCATCTTGATGGTGTTTGGTAGCATGTTGGTTGTTTTTGTTAAATTATATAGTATTATTTCTGATGATCAGTGTTTTAAATAACTTTTTATGACCTTGAAAGACTGTTTCTTCCTACTCGTCTAAGTCTTTGTAAAATATTGTAGGTCGTACTGAAGCTGTTTCAGCAGCAGCAAACGAGGCTGGGGGCTACGCTCAAATCCAAGACCATCAGGTACCATCAGGACCATCAGTAGTTTAGCCCTCCTGTTTACGTCTTAATATTTTGATTTAGTGATTTTTTTTTTTCTTTAAAAATTTGGAACATTAAGGAATGTAGGTATTAGTCGTCACATACAGGAATCATGGTTTATTTAATCCTTATAAAATGAAACAATTTCGTTTCCCCTTTGTTCAATTTATAGAGCCTTTATTTCCCTCATATCCCTGCAGTGTGTTAGATATTGAATGTTCTCTAATGCAGAAACTTTCTGATCGTAATATAAAGGATAACAAACAGGCGAAATAATTTTATGGGTTTAATGTGAAATTGTAAAGTATGAATTAAGAAAATATTATATCCTTTAGGCATTTATCAATTCAGTATCTGTAATGATGTAACTAAAGAAAAGCACAGACATCACAAGGATTCTTGGCATTAGAAGAAAAACTTAATCCTCCATATGAGAGGTTTTTTCTTTTTCACATGAAAAAACAAAAGAAAAGCACAGAATTTCTTGTAGAAGATTTATGTTGGTGTGCAATCACATTAGGCTTCTGTTATTCTATTACTGATGCTGTATAGTGAGAGATTAGGATATTTTACCTGTCTGTAAAATGTTAGTTAATTTTGGAGCACTTTTGTGTCCTCTGAAAAAGTACTAACAGAACAGTTGTGAACTCTAATGGACGTTAAGATTCACCAGAGTCTGAACAAATGCCACCACTACGGAATACAACTGTAGCATCAGATGTTTCACAAAAAGTCTACTGCCCATAACCACACAACAATTTTGACCCGCCTACAGCATCGGACCTCCACTAACTGTAACCATCTGACCTCCAGCCGATCCCTGCAGCCCCGTCTTCATCCCAGCCAAGCCGCAGTGGCGACAGCGAAGGTGAAACGTGCTCCATCTGCTTTGAGGTGTGGACCACAGCAGGCGAACACCGGCTCTCCGCTCTGCGCTGCGGACACCTCTTTGGCAACACGTGCATCAAGCGCTGGCTCAAGGGTCAGGGCTCGGCGGCTAAATGTCCACAGGTGAGCAGAAACATATCAGTCCCACTATGACGAAAATGTATTCTTTATGCCCCCCCCCCTTTATTTAATATGTTTTCTTGTTTTCAGTGCAACAAGAAAGCAAAGCATTCAGACATTGTGCTGCTGTACGCTCCAAAGCTAAGAGCCCTGGACAACTCTGAGCAGGAGAGCCTGAAGAGGTAGATATTAGCGCTGAAATGATTAATCATGATGAATCAATTATTGAAATAATCGTCAACTACTATAATCAACAACTAGTATTGATTGATTGTTAAACCGGCAATACAGACTCAAAAAAGGCTATTTGCTAGAAAAACAACATATTTAGAGCAGGAATTAAGCCAAAACTGTACAAAATATCAAAATACATTCTGTATTTAAGATAAACACATTTTTGTCTGTAAATGTTTTACCTAAAACTCCTCAAGTGGAAGTTTTAGCTTCAGTCGGATCAGAATCACTAAAGGAATGCTGGTATTGCATTTCAGGCAATACAACAAATGTTTATTTTCTTACGTAAATGTATTTATTGATTTATGTGTTTCATCTTTTAATGTAATTCTAATATTATATAAAAATATTATGAAAAAGCTTTAGAATGTGACACTTTGCTTTGGTCAGGAAGACCAATTAATCGTCAGAATAATCGGTAGAATAACTGAATGCTAAAATAATCATTTGATTATTAGTAGATTTTAACCAAATTTGCTTCCATGGTAACAGAACATGTCAGACTAGAAACAAATTAAGGTCTTAGTCGCCTTATTCAAAAGTATTTCAGTCCTACAGTCAGGAAGACGAGTCGTCTCTGAGCTCTTTCTGGTCGTTCTGAAGTCACAAATGGAGTCCAGATAGACCAGATATCCCACAGTTAGGATTTATTTCAGGTTGCTCCAAATACTGTTTTTTTTTTAAAGCAATAACAGTGGACAAACTTAGCGTAGCAGTCAGTTTCTTGATTATTTTGGTGTTGCTTTAGAAATATTTGCAAGGAATTTTCCATATTTTTTCATTTATTAAACTACTTCCAAAATCTATGTATAGAAGACAACAGATGAGAGAATCAAGAACTAAAGAGAGAACAACAAATTGGACACAAAAAATTTTTATTCTTCAAATAATTAATTGACTCCATTTTCGTTTCTTGCCATATTAATTACTTCACATCAAGGAAAGCTGAGGCAGTGTAAAAGTTAAGTCATGTAAACCAAATGCTTTTGATTTTTTTTTTTGCATAGGATTTACAATAAACTTACAAATATGCATCTATGAGAGGCCCCATCAGCCAAAACTTACAAACCCTCTCACATGTACTATCAAACCCTTACACATATAGCACATGTAAGAGAGTTTGTAAGTTTTGGCCCATGGGGCCTCTCATAGATTTGTCTCCCTCCATGTTGTGCTATGTTTCTATAAAGCTATGGTGTGTGTTTGTATTCAGGACTTTGGAGCAGGAGCATTCTCTGAGGAGAAAAGCAGAACTGGAGTCAGCAGAATACAAACTCAAGCTTCAGGTTGTCACCAGCAAATTTGGACAGGCACAGCAAGAGCTGCAGGTAGTACTGCCATTAGCTGTTAATCACTTCAGTCAGTTATTGTGCAGTTAATTGAAAATGCATCAACATGTATCTTTTAATCAATCAGAAAAAAATGTAGATTAAAACCTTTCTTTGTAGATGGACCAGAGCAAGCCAGCAGCATAAAATGTACAAGACCTAATCCACAAATGCATAAACAAGAGACATCACATGGTGTTTTTACACATCAGGCTGTTATAGGAGCCCAGTGAGCTGATGACTCTGTTCTTTAACATAGTCTTGAATTGCCTCAAAGTTATAAGAGATTATCATTTTATTATTCCCGGTGATGAGAACAGAGAGTTTCACTGCCTTTTGGCCCAGTTCATTTCTGACTCAATTATCCATCAGGGGAAGAGTGATGAAAGGAATCAGGTGTTCGAAAGGTTAGTACCGTATTTTCTGGACTATAAGGCACACCAGATTATAAGGCGCACTCAATTATGGCGTCCATTTCTGTATTTAACCCATACATATGGCGCACCGGATTATAAGACACATGCTAAAACATACGGTCAACAAAAAAAAAAAAGGTAACGGAAACAAAACAGTAAGTTTAGTTGAACTTTATTCGACTATGTAACAATACACTCATATTACTTTTTATTCTTCTTCCACAAATTCATGAAAGTCCTCCTCTTCTATGTCTGAATTGAACAGCTGGGCAATTTCGCCATCAAACATGCCAGGTTCCCTCTCATCATTGTCGGAGTCAGTCTCGTTGCCAGGTGGCTGTTCAGCAATGATGCGGCTTTCGCGAAAGCTCGGACAACAGTTAAGGCAGAAACATTAGCCCAGGCATCCACAATCCATTCACACATGGTGGCGTAACTCGCCCGGCGCTGCCTCCCCGTCTTGGTAAACGTGTGTTCGCAGTCTGTTATCCATCGTTCCCACGCCACTCGCAAGTTCTTTTTGAACGCCTGTTTACACCAATGTCCAGCGGTTGGAGTTCTTTTGTTAATCCTCCCGGAATGATGGCAAACTCATAATTAGTTTGCTTCACTTCCTTTTTCACAGTAGCAGTGAGATAGCCGCGCATGGAGTCGCAGATGAACAGGGACGATGATGCGTGTAAAAACCTATCTGGTTTTTACCGGAGTCGTATGCTGCAGAACTCGGACAACAATTCTCTGATTGGTTTATTGCTGCTGGCGTACGTACTTTACGTATTATGTAATGTCCTCTGATTGGTTTATCGCTGCCAGCGTATGTACTGTACACTTTACGTCTCTGTGTCAGGGACAGATTTTGGAATTCAGTGCACACATAAGGCGTACCGGATTATGAGGCGCACTGCTGATTTTTGAGAAAATGTAAGGCTTTTAGGTGTGCCTTATAGTCTGGAAAATACGGTAAAAGGAATCAATCGATACAGAATCAGTGATGGATTACAAATTTTTGTTTCAATGAGTTTTTCTTGCAGCAAGGAGAGACCTTCAAAAGTACTTTATTAATCCCAAAGGGAAATTAAATGTTACAACTCATATTCATTCAAAATTCTTCAGTTATAGTAGATGGTGGTGACAGGTTGCAGTCTGTATTACAGAAAACAAGTTAAAAGTTCATAGGTCAGAGCATTCTCTGATTCTGCTTTACACACACCTGTTTGTGTAAAGAGGCATCCATGTGGTTTTGCAGCGTTGCGAAGAAAAAGAAAAACAGACTAGAAGATGACAATTCTCAACTCATACACAGGAAATGAACTTATGAATGCTGCAAATGTTGAGCAAAGTAAACTTTCCCAGTCAAACCTCATCCTGCTCAGCTAGACTATCTGGAAACATAAGACAAAACAAACAATAAATGAGCAAATAACAAATTAAAAACAGAGTAACCAATAAAAGTGAAATGATCAATATGATGAGTAAAAATACAAAATGTATGAGTAGATAAGTACCAACAAGGAGCCTTTTAACAGGGTATGAGAAACTCATGTTTCTAAAAGAGAAACCCAATTTAGGTTTTAGCTTAGAAACCAGTTTGTCAAACTTTTTCAATTCTATAAATAAGCAGTAGCCCAGTTTTTAAGCTGCGTGTCTGGTAAAAACCTAACCTTGATCAGGTTTTGAACTATGTACTCAACTCTGCCTCATCTGCATGTTTTTGTAGGAGCTGAAGACCTTGATGGCCCAAACTGGAAGAAGTTCGGCTCCACCCTCTTCCTCCTCCTTTAGCTCCTCCTCCATGTTCAGCCTGTCTCAGAGGGCAGATGGCTCAAGGGCAGCTCAGTACAGCTTCTCTAAGGCAGTGCTGGTGTCTCAGACAGGCGGCTGCAGAGTTCTGTCCTACTGTGAACCTCTGTGCTGCATGCTGGCCTCACAGCCCTCCCCTCACTCTACTCTAGTGCCTGGTAAGCTGGAGTTTTATTTCCATCTTGTATCAGGAGTTAATTTTACAGAACTTTTTACTGCGTCTGCTTCTTTTAGCGTTTTATTTCTCTAGGGTCTTTGTCATCCTAAACAGATTAATTTGATTATTTTTTTTAAATCTGCTGCAGTTCCTGTATGAAGCCAATAATTGTGACAGCTCTCAGACATTTATCATGATGCCACCTGTCAATCATTCCAAATGACCAATCAATTTGTCCTTACCTGGAGGAAATGAATCTGTTTACCTTTATGAATGCGCTGCAGTCAGAGAGATTTGTTGGAAAATAATCTGAAGAAATGGTGAAACGTTGTCGGTAGGAAATGTAAAAGATGGATAAAGGCCTATGGTCGACATCATGAACACTACAGCGATCGACGGTGTAACTAAAACATTTTCATCTGTATGAAGGCGTTAGTCATCATTACATCGTATGATTAATGGTTAAATTAAAGATGAATGTGTCAAACTGAGTCTAAAACAATAACTATGTGCTGTGGCCACAAATGGGCACAGTTTATTAGTAAAGCAGTAACCTTCCAGGCATGTGATACAAATATTCATAAACAACCTGACAGACATGATGAAAACAGTTCACATATGTGCTATTAGTAATTTCTCACTTGCTTTTGCAAGTTCAAAATGTGCACAACACAACTGTGACTCATAGATAAAGACAGAAAACACGACTGGTCAATTATTTTGGAAGATTAAAAAAATATAATGATAAACTAGATTACAAATATCCTTCAGCAATGCTGATTTTGAGCAACAGGGCAACCTAATAATTCCATCGCATATGTGGTACAGCACATTATATTTGCTGCATGTTCCACAAAGATGCAGTTGGACTGCAAAAACACACACAAAAAATTCTCACCATGATTAAACTTTGATATTTTACCATGTTATTTCACAAAGAAAAAATAATTTCAACAGCCACCAAAGAGCAGAAAACCACCACATAACCAAAGGAATGTTGAAGATGAAACAAATACAATGAGTCTTCACCTTACAACCGTGTTTGTCAGACGTTTGGTCTACACTTTTATGGGTTTCAAGTTAATCGTCGGGGTTGTATGTCTTATTTTTTGTTTTAAGTTTGTCCCCGGAGTCGACATTCAAAGCATTAGACTAGGGCTGAGGAATGACATGGAAGTGAAGGTATTTTTCTGGTGTATCTGTTCAGGTTGTGGGGTGAAGAAGGTGAGCTTGGTGAACATGAAGGCCAGTCAGTACGTTCCTATCCACAGCAAACAGATAAGAGGTTTGTCGTTCAGCAGAGAGAACAACAGCCTGCTGCTATCTGCTGCACTGGACAACACCGTTAAACTGACCAGGTAAGAACAAGGAGGGCGGTCTCTACGGTGCTGTGCAAGTAAGCAGTGGTGACCTCTCTAGCAGATTTATCGGGATTAACAAATGATTGACTGTGGCCTAAAAGGGATTTTGATTAAAGATGCTATACAAAACACTGAAGCTGAATTGGATGATTTCAGAATGTGTTGTTAATCTACTGAAACGAAAAAGTATCCTAGAGGAAGAGAGGTGACTGAAATCTGGTATTTCCATGGTTACATCAGGGTGTTTTGTTTTGATCTGTGAAGAGTTAAACGGATGATGTCAAATTCAGCTTTCCAGATGAGAAAACATGACACAGATTTAAAACTGACAGTCCAAAATCACAATTGCATGCAATCACCTTTTTGGACTTGTTCAGCAGAACACTATGTGGTAGAACAAGCACTCTATTATCCAAGTATACTTGGATTTAAAGATGGTGTCTCAGACAGGCGGCTGCAGAGTTCTGTAAATTTTTAAATCATTCACTATAGTGAATAATTCTGGGGCTTTAGCTGAAACATAAGGCACAAAGTGTTGGGGAATCCAGACAGAGCTGAAACTCTGCAGTACTTGTTTTGCAGCTTGCTTACCAACACGGTGGTTCAGACCTATAAGGCGGATAAACCTGTGTGGAGCTGCTGCTGGTCTTTGGACAACAGCAACTACATCTACGCTGGTCTGAGCAACGGCTCCGTGCTAGTTTACGACACCAGGGACACCAGCACGCACATTCATGAGCTGGAACCTCTTCGCTCCAGGTAAAAACTCACTAAAAACACTTGACAAGCATTACAACTCTTTCTGCAGTGAAACCATCATTTTTGATGGTTCAGTAGAAATTGGCATCTGCACATTAGGACACAACTGACTGTCTCGTATTCAGTCTAACATCTGGGATCTCTGGTGTTTTAGGTGCCCAGTGGCGTCGTTGTGCTACATCCCTCGTGTGGCGTCCAGCTCTTTCCCCTGTGGTGGGCTGATTGCTGGCTCACTTGAGGGTGCTTGTTTCTGGGAGCAGGAGAATGAGACCACCTACAGACCCCACATTCTGCCTCTAGAGAGTGGCGGCTGCACAGACATCCAGGTGGAGACTGAGAGCAGACACTGTCTGGTCACATACCGGCCTGGTAAGACCCGCATTCACACTGTCATAATTGGACAGTAGCAGTAGCAACTGTGGACAGCTTGGATTGTGTTGTTAACGCTGAACCAATCCAACATACTGAGCATCCATGCAGTGAAATCAGCAAGGAATAGTTCCTGTTTACCAGTAAGAATTCTGTAGCAGAACCTGGTTCTTCAGTGTTGGTGGCCGTCTTCCAGGACCGATAAGACAGAACAGACATGAAAAGAAAACAGAGACACTGATTCAGGAGATCTCTCTCTCTCTCTCTCTCTCTCTCTCTCTCTCTCTCTCTCTTTCTTTTTCATCCTCTGAGCTCGGGTCCTCTACCAGAGGCCTGGGAGCTTGAGGGTTCTGCGCAGCATCTTGGCTGTGCCTAGAACTTCACATTTCTGGACTGAGATGTCTGATGTTGTTCCTGGGATCTGTTTTAGCCACTGCTCCAGTTTGGGGGTGACTGCCCCGAGGGCCCCGATGACCACAGGCACCACTGTGGTCTTCATCTTCCAGGTCTTTTCCAGTTCCTCCCTGAGGCCCTGGTATTTCTCCAGTTTCTCGTGCTCCTTTTTCCTGATGTTGTAGTCACTTGGTATTGCTACATCCACCATAACGGCTTTCCTCTGTTTATCCACCACCACAATGTCCGGTTGGTTTGCCATTACTATTTTGTCTGTCTGGATCTGGAAGTCCCACAGGATCTTAGCTCGGTCATTCTCCACCACCTTCGGGGGTGTTCCCCACTTTGATCTCACAGCTTCCAGTCCATATTTTACACAGATGTTCCTGTACACTATGCCTGCCGTTATGTCGTTCCATGTACGCTTTCCCTGCCAGCATCTTGCACCCTGCTGTTATGTGCTGGACTGTCTCGGGGTCCTCCTTGCACAACCTACACCTTGGGTCTTGCCTGGTGTGGTAGATCTGAGCCTCTATTGCTCTGGTGTTTAGGGCCTGTTCCTGTGCAGCCTGGATGAGAGCCTCTGTGCTGTTCTTGAGTCCAGCTTTTTCCAGATGAAGTGATAGCTGACTGGATAGCTGAATTGGAAAGTCATCAGTCTTTCACCCGGGAGACCCAGGTCCGAATCCAGGCTGGGGCAAAAGATAAAAGATACAACAGTGAAATTGAGCTATCCAGTGTGGGTCCTTAGGCAAGATCCTTTGAGCTATATAGCCTACCTCATACCATGAGAGACATTGATAAGTACGACATGCCTGCTCAGACGTCGCCCGGCCAAACAAGGTCTGCGTCAGATGCTGGGGAACCAGAGCACCTTGATGAAAAATGGGCTATTGGAACAAGACGGAAATGGGCGAGAGGTGAAAACTTGGATCTGTTGGAATACTACTACTCAAGTAACCTTAATCAGAGAGGCTATTTTATATTTTACATATTTGCTAAAACTCATGTTGTGACTGTATGGTGTGAGACAGGTAAACCGTGAATAAATCAAGTTTCTCTGCTTTTTCCCAGTGCCAACTAGAAACATACAATCAGAACCAGGAGGTGGGTCTTAGCGCTGTCAATCAAGCTTATATACTCGCTACTCCCTCACTCCCTGCCTCTCTGTTACACTACAGTTTCTTCTTGATAGCCAAGTCTGTTGTGAATTTTCAGGCTAGTTAGCATGACTGCAGATGAACAGTTTTTGTTGAAGGGTAAGATGTTTCTCCACCATTACATCATTAGCACATTGAGCTGCGTGTACACAGTGTGACTGGCAGCGCTAAAACCCTTCTCCTGGCTCTGATTGGTTGTTTGTCACAGGAAGCGGTGCAGTTCTTCAGACGTCAGCAGTAGAACAGGGAGAAGGTTTAGGAGCTCAATTGTTTCACAAATTATCTGTCTCACATCATACTTTCACGAGTTAGTGACTGTTATGTGTTTAAAAAACTTTTTTTTTTTCCTTAAAAGATACATCCTGCAGCTTAGAAGAAAAGTAAAAAGTTATTGGCAGCAGTTGTAGCTCCTTTGGAGGCTTCATCTAGGAGAGAAACACAGCTAAGCTGATGAGTTCTGAGGCAGATTTGGAATTTTTAGCTCATGCAATAAAACCTCACTCATTCTCTACGACTAGATAAGAGATGGGGTTAAAGAGGGTCACTTAATGTTGACGGCATGCATTGTTACCCTGAAAGTAAAACAGTTTTAGGTCTTTGTTGTATTCCCTTGTATCCCCTCACTTCAACTACAGTCGGCTCACTACAGAGCTGCATGTATGCTCCTGCTCCAAACTGGTTGTGTTGCTTTGGGCCTGACGGTTATGTTTCTGAACCTTGGGGCTGTTTATGTCAGTAAATGTTGTCCACGCTGCAGGACGCTCCCATCAGACTCTACGATGCGTCCTGATGGCGCTGACTCGTGCGCCTCAGCTAGACTCCAGTCAGCTGCCCAGCTGCTCCTGCTCCCCTGTGCAGACATTCAGCGCTGGCTCATCCTGCAAACTGCTGACCAAGAACACCATCTTCAGGCATCCAGAGGGTCGTGGGATGTTGGTATGTGCTGGGGACGAGGCCTCCAACTCCACCATGGTAGGTCCTGTGTACACTTAATTTTTGTTTTTTCTATACCAGGCTATTTTAAGAAATGTATATATTTCAGTTCAACATTTGTGGATTAATGACCTCAACTTGATTATAAATGAGTTGCACTACCAAGCAACTAAATTTTGATCCATCTCATCTTCCTAATGCACTGTTTGCTCTGCACCTCCCCAGGTGTGGGATGCAGGAAGTGGCTCTCTGCTTCAGAAGCTTCCAGCTGACCTACCAGTGTTGGACATCAGCCCCTTTTCTGTGAATGGAGAGAACTTTCTGGCCTCTCTCACAGAGAAGATGGTGAAACTTTACAAATGGGAGTAAAGGAGAACATCTTGACTTTGTTCCAGTTGCAGTCAGACCACAACGAAAGTGACTAGATTGAAATGTTGGACATTATATGCTGCTAAATATTTTCTCTAACAGATTACTGGCTGAGTCAAGTCAGAACATCTTCCCTGTTCCTTTTTTTTTCAGGTAAAACTGAAAATTTATGTTGGTGTGATAAGATTGTTTAAAAACCAGGTTGTGTGAAAGTGATGCACATTACCTCAACTGAGTCTCCTCCAGAGTTCTGTTTTAGCTCCTCAGCTACAGATACGCTTGTGGGTCATGCTCTTCTGTTCTGGGTCTGATGAAAGGAAAAACTTTGAGAAAATATTTGTCCTGCTGTTCTCGAAATTATGCAGATCACTGACAAACCCATTAGATGCATTACTGCTAAGCAACTACCATCAAAATCAGAAACATGTCCATTACAGATGAAAACAACTTCCTCACCGTCTTTCTTTCAGTTGATCTAGTCTGACATATAAGGCTGCTGTGTTTACGACACCCACTGTTGGATTAGAAATATATTTTTATCTGCAGTTGCTTAATTATACTGATTATAAATTATGAATTCAGTTGACTTAAATTGAAAATGGGCACCAGAATTGGTAAAGGTTAACAATACCTGTACAGGTTTTTTAACCTGATATTAAACCATGTCAGTTTATGTTCAGAACCTCAGAGAACATTTCTAAAGCCAGATATCTTGATGTTCACTCCAACATTTAAACAGAACCGAGACATAAAGACCTGGGGCTGGAGGTGTTAGCTCATAGTGCCACTTCAGCATTCAAACCGGAAGAGGAAGAAAATCAAAGTCGAATGTCAACATAGAGATAAAATCCGTTTTTCCAAGAAATTGTGATCATTATCAATTCATTTCTAACTGGTTAAACTGAGTTGTTGCAAAGGTCTGTTTGTACACACATTCATCACACAGAAACTTCAAGTGCCAAAGGAATACCAGTCTTATCAATCAAACTTCTATTTTTAAGGAAAGTTATATGTATATTTCTTACCAGCTGTTTGTGTACAACTTCGGAGTTAATAAAAAACATTTTTTTTATTTTTTTTTTATTTTATTATTCTGTCGTTCAGAATTGTCTGAGTTTGTGTTTTGTGAAGTCTTACAGGCTCTTTGACAGCATTGCTGTCTAGACATATTTTTTTCTTAACACATTTAAAATTCAGGACTTACCCAGTGAGTTAGTCATGAGTTGTTTTTCTTATTTTTATCATAATACATTAAATATGTTAAGTCCCTTCTCCCTCCAAGCATGTAGTCCTAGAAGCCAGCTGTTATCTGTAGACTATTCCTAGGTTGGGACTATCTACATTAGGAAACAAATTGTCCTAAAATTGAATGTATATCTTTGTATTATTTTACTAACTCACAAGAAATGTAATTTTAAGGACAAATTTCAGATTTATACAAAAATAAATGATGGAATTAATCATACAGAAAGATTTAACCAGAGGTGCAAAAAGAGGATAGCAGCATACGCTATGTGACTTCACACTATGTTTTCTAATACTTTAGGTCCATCAAACACAGCTCTAGATATCTGCTGATCTTGATGAGTCTGAAGTCGTTCAGTGAACTTGCAGCTTATCACACTTGGAGCTCTTTTATTGGTTAAAGTAGATTAGAGTGTCATATTCCTCAATGAGTTTACATTAACCGTCATTTAGATATGTTATCACATCATGGTGTATAAGCCGCTACTGGATAACTCGGTCAGTACAGTTTATCAGGTCCACGGCCTGTTGTTCCTAGGAAATGTTTGATAAGCCCCAACTTTACAAACATTTTCTCTTCTTTTATACCATTACCATTTCAATGTAACGTGTTGGGGGTGGGGGTATTATTATTTTACTGGAAATCAATTTTTTTTTTACCTGTGTTTGCAGGAAAGTTTAAAACAGGCCGTTGTATATCTTATTATGGATAAAGCCATGTTGGAGGAAATTGCCACTGCTGGCACATTGATCAACTAAATTTGGTGTGTGTCATGTTCTCACTTCACCTCAGACATTTTATATATTAAATTGAGACACACAATATACATTTTGAGCTAAAATAAAATCAGGAAAATTTCAATATTTTTTCCTCAATCATATCAGAATATGGAACTCGATTCATTATATATAAAGTGAAATATTTCTATAATTTTGATTGTCATGGCTTTAGGAATAATGAAACCCCAGAATTGAATGTCTTGTAAAATTGAAATATTACATAAAGAGCAAACAAAATTAATATAAAATTATGTTCATGTATATGCATATGGTTGGGCTCCTTGTACATGAATGATTGCATCAAGTTTTTTTTTGTCTGTTTACAGCAAAAGTCTTGATATGAGTAATAGACTAAAAATATATATTAACAGTTCTCAATGGATTTGCCAAAAACATTACATTTGCAATCTAATTTATCACTGAACATTTGACAGAAGTATGGTTCATAAAACTAGAGCCACTTTTTACTTCCTCTGAAATGACCAAATTAGAATCGAATAAAACACTCCAGTGAAAATAGAAGTCAAAAAACATTACATGCATAAAGATCACCTGTGATTTAACTTGTTAATTTTCCAATGTGAGAAAACTTTCTGGAGAGGGGAATAAAAAAATCACTGCAGTTTTGTATGAGAAATCTTTGATGTCTTAAATCAGTCAAAACTAGGTCACTGACTTTAGATCTGATAAACATTATCCATGCAGACTAACGTTTTGTTTTATCTGGAAGAAGACATTTATTAAAGTCTCTTAGTAAAGCTGCAGAAAACAGTCGTTCAAATTTTAAAATTGTGATTAGAATATTACTTTACTGTATTTATGTCCACCGGCGAGATACCAGCTAATATTAGCTGCAGTGCTTGGTGTAATACGGGGTTCAGCCCCGCCATAAAGGCTGAGATATAGTTCCAGTCCAAACGTCCAGCAGGACTCCATACAGTAGTCTGCTGCATGGCAGTTCTCAGATGTCCAGGAATCAGGATCAGCGGACACTTTAGTGCCGTCAGTGCCCAGGTGGTAGAAATCGTCCTGTCCTTTTTCGCTTCTTTATCAACTATCATTGGCTGGTGATGAAGGAGGGACGTCATCTGATCGGCAGGACAGGTCTGAGCTGAGGTCAGAGGTCAGACGCACCGCAGCGAGGCTCAGACAGAGGAAACGGAAAGAAGCAAATAAGAGTCAATATGGGTTTGTTCGTCTTTCTGGTTTTTTTTTTTTTTCATTTTACACAAAACATTTTCCATATAACTTTTCTTTCTTTTCATCTTATTATTTTTTAGTGCTTATTATCCAACATTTTAAGAAGTCATAAATCATTTCCTTAAACACATATAAACATGAAACATGTTAAAAGCTGTAGTCTCTTTTATCCTGTCCAATATTAACCTTTAAAATGTAGAATGCAAGTTTATGTTAACTTCATCTGAGTCACGTCTCACCAGAGAACAATGGATTTCTCTAGATTTGTTGATCTCAGTGCTGCAGACTGTGAAGTCAGCGGGCAGTCCTCCTCTCAAGGCCTAAGAGAGACATGAGGCTGGATAATGTCCTGGTCAGTACCTTACTTTGACCGCTGACCCCTCCAAATAGACAGCCAAGGATCATTTCACCAAGTTGATGTTATACTCTGATTACAACACAATACATTACACATAGTTCTCTGAGGAGAATTTTATTATTTAGTTTTATTTTCCAGCTTCTCCTCCTTCAGGAAAGTCATGATTCCACTTTTAGCATACAAAGAAGTTGTTACCATGTTTTTATTTCAGTGAGACCTCTTTACTGATTTTTCTTTGAAAATGTAGGAATGCTCAAAAAGAAAAACAAAACAAACACCAGTATTTCTTAAAACATATTATTTCTCACTTGTAAGGTTTAAACTTAATTTTTAGTAACATTAAAAATAATTTTGCATGAACTGATTTTGTACAGGAATTCAATTTCTTTTATGGTTTTACTTAATGTGTCCCAAACTGCATGCACATGTCTCTACCATTTCATCAATTTGGTCTCCAAGACAAACGTCTTTTTGGGGTGTGGTAGAGTCTGATCATGCTGAGGATTTCTCCTATTTGTGGTCTCCTCGCTCCACCACCCCTCTTGTCGCCCCGTGCAGCATTCTTTGAAGGGCAGTTTCTTGCCCAGTGGCCAGTATTGCCACAAATCCAGCAGTCATTTAAATGGCGTGGATTTTGAGGGGTGTTATTTTGGGGTTGTCGAATATTGTGACCTCCTCTGCTTCTGCTTCTTCCGCGGCCTTTCGTCCGGTCGTTGGAAAAGGCAGCGGTTTCTAAACCTCCAAATTCATCCAGGTGAAAAACATCTGATCCTTTCACAGCCTTCCTGACCTCTTCTAATGTACAGGGTCTAAAAACATATACGTTTTGTGCACCTTCCTCTAGTGATGGTTACAGTTGTGCTGCTAGGACTGCAGCGGCTGATACTGAGGCAGACGGAGCTGCTGCAGCGGCGGGGGGAAAGGTGGCTGCAGGAGCTCGCACTCCCTGCACCGCTACAGCATTCCGTGTGCTTGGAATGACTTTATTATCTTCCGTCTCTACAAATAAATTTTTTGCCTCTACGAATTTTTTGTCTTTAACCTTTTTAATTTGTTCTTTCCGGTCTGTGGCTGCTTTTAACCATAATTTAGTACACCTTAGCTCATCCTCCTTTTTAGCCTTTTTTATTCCTGTTTTTCTTTCTACACTACTCTCCAAAATTCCCACAATTGTTTGTCATTGATCAATTTTTAGCTTTCCATCTATTTTATATTTCTTCCTCCATTTTGACATGTATGTTCATGCTACCAGGAAATCTGGACAGCATGTATTTTTCATCCCCGTTGGGGCCCTCAACGAGTGAGGATTTACAAGACTGTGTTTCCCATTATTTAAAACACTTACAATTTTAGCTTTGGAATTTTTGTATTGTGTGCTCTCTCAGAGAGTGCCGTAGGTCAGCGCTCAGTGCCTTCTGAAGAACAGGCTTCTACTTGGAGCCTAGCTTCCAAGCGGTTCTTCACTTTGGATTCTAATTCCGAAGACAGAGTTTTACTCTCACAGAGAGTAGCACCATTCACACATACACACACACGCACACACACGCACACACACATCAATAAAGCAGCAGTAGCAAAACAGTAAAGTCAGCACAGTAATGACAAAACAGAAAATTCAAACTTCCTATCCGCACGAGAATTTACCCTTATGGGGTCTCCTCAATCAGAGAGGGGTTCTAGCAACACCTCTTCTTTCCTGAGAACTTTACAGATTTTTAGTCAAAACGCTGTTTAACAAGGATTCTTAAACCTCAGAGCTTTAGTTAAAACGCTGTTTAATAAGGATTCTCAAACCTCTAGATATAGCCATTTTAAAACTAACCTACATTTCTATAGCTGTCGGGTTATCCAGTTGGATCTTGTCACTCCGCTGTTGGCAGACAAAGTCGGACCTACGTCCCCGGCCTAGCGAAGAATTTTACTTCCTGGGTCTTTCTTTCCAGGTCAAATTGACTTCTGGCCATGCATGGATTCAGCGTGTCTCCCTCTGCCTGACAGCGGTCGGTATGAGAGATCCTGGGTTTCGGCACCAAATAATGATGTCCCAAACTACGGCCCGCGGGCCGGATAAGGCCCGCCTCCACATTTGGTCCGGCCCCCTGAACAATACCAGAGAGCATTCAGATTTTTTTTCTTCATTTACCGTATTTTCCAGACTATATGTGGATTTTTCTTCAACCACCAGGGAGCTCTTTAGCAGGAAGTGAATCATTGGAAGTGGTTACTTGCGCGCCATCACTGAGCCCACAAGCAGCAAAATGAGTAAGAAACAGATGAGGTGTCTTAGAAAAGTTTCTTTCGAAGGGGAAAAGACCCAGAGAAGAGACAGGAGAATGGATTTATCCCAGATCAGTAAGTGAGTCCCACATTACAAGCCCGCTCTGCGTAACATGCGGTGACCGGCTGCTAATGAGGCAATGAAGCTTCATGCTGCTTTGCCACATAGAGACCAAGCAGGCTGTGCTCAAGCAACACACCTCGGGTGTCATTGTCTCTCATCACTCCCAGATGGGACCGTCTCCTTGCAGAGAAACAAGCTTAGGGCTCCTGTTAGTCATTATCGTGAGTTAAAATTTTCACGAATGTAAAATATTTGTTTTTGTGGCGCTACTGTATATTATTTTGAAGGGATATATAAACGTTACCATAGCGACCAAAGTCAGAGAGCGTTTGGGCAGTGGTCGAGAGGAGATGAGTAGAGCTTGCGAGTCTTAAGCCTGGTTTAGACGGCAAGATTTAAGAATTGTCGGCCAAACCTCTCCAAACCTCTGTGACCACAGAGCTGATAAAAGAACAACAGGTTCGATCGGTTCGTGTCTCCAAGGCAGGAGCAACACGAACCGATTCTACTCACGAACATCCCGATTCCAGAGGATAATCCAGTAAAAATCCCCAACATAGCGGGAATTTAGAATAACCAAACATGGATGACGATGTGATACAGGGCCGTGCAGAAACCACTAAAGGGGCAGGTGCTCAAAAAAAAAGGGCACATCTAACCGCATTCCAGGACAGAATATTAACAAAGCCTCTCAGCTTTCAGAGTTTAATAAACAATGATAAATTACAAAATTGTGAGATATACAATCAAAGCTAATGAATATCTCTAAACAGAGCATACAACTATGCATATGTAAGATATTTTATTAGTCATTTCTTTCTGCAGGTCTATTGTGTTTAGGAAAGTATTGCAATATTCAAACCCGCAATTTAGCAAGATATGTAAATCAGAGCTGGACCACCAGACATATTTTGTCTTTACATAATTACACTATTAAAAATATAAACAAGGGCACAATGCAACCTTTTAGTGGACTGTAATCTATAACAGAGCTGCCTGTTTGCTGCAGTGGAGATGAAGTTGGTCCATTCAGAAAAGCAGAGCTGCATCAAACTTTAACATGGAACTGCAGAAAAAAGAAAAAAACAAAAGCAAACATTGAATTGTTAATGCATGTCATCATGAGAAAAGCCTAATGAGTTATGCTTAAAAAAACTTTTTTAAATATTTAAATCACACATTTGTCTCATGAAGTGATTTTTATTTTTTATTTTTTAGTTTTTTTGCAAAACAAACTTATTTGTGCATGTCAGAAATCTTTTCTTGATATTCTAAGTTTTTGTATGACTCAAAGTTTTGCTTGTAATTCTCACATGACGTCATGGGCAGGGTCCAAAATCACAAAAGATTTCTGATGTGTGAAAATAAAAGTTTATGTTTGGCAAATA
Organism: Poecilia reticulata; assembly: GCF_904066995.2. Classification (NCBI taxonomy): domain Eukaryota; kingdom Metazoa; phylum Chordata; class Actinopteri; order Cyprinodontiformes; family Poeciliidae; genus Poecilia; species Poecilia reticulata. Next base: position 520,640 of record NC_088835.1, read on the forward strand.
ACTTTTTAAGTTCACGAGACAAAAATTTGTTATTTAATTTTAAAAAAAAGTTTTTTATACAAAATGATTTTTTTTTTTTTTAAAAGGAATCATTACAATTACAAAAGTTTTGATTACAATTTTTTTTTTTACTTAACTGAGGTTAGTTTTTCCCCCCCCATTGAATAATTGGGAAACAAATTTAACTTACTCTGCGAACCAGACCCTAAACTTAAAGTCTGGGTTGAGTTTTTTTCCCCTTCATTAATGTCACTTTTATTACATTCATTATATCTATCATGGTAATTCACAGTGAGTTATTTTTAATTCTAAATGAATATCCTTGTTGGACTTTTATTTAAGTGTAGGAGCTATTTTCCCCTTTTTGCTTTTGGTTAAATCTTAGAATTTAAATTGTTTAGTTTATTTTTGTTTATTTTCTAGTTAATTTATAATTAGAATTTTGTTTAATTTAGAATAAGTTCTTTCATTAGGAATTCACTTAATTAGTTAATTAATTTCAGGTTGGGATGTGGGTATTTTACGGTATAAATAGGTGGGTTTTAGGTAGCTTATTATGCACGTGGGTCACATCGGTTTTTAGTCAGAGAACAGGTACAGGAATACAAGCAGAAGCCTGTAACCTTTTGCCTGAATTGCAAAATAAAACAAAAAAACTGCATTTTGACTTTTGATCTTTTGTGCTGCGTAAACCAGAATCCACGGTGCATCAGGTGACTATTTGAGTTGGATTCACTTTTGTTTTGATCACCTTCGAGTTTTGAGTTGATTTTTGAATTTAAGTTTTGGGACAAATGGTCACTACATTAAGTGTTATTCTCCTTCAAGATACATTTACCTAACGCCAGAATAAATCCAATGTACATTATGTAGCAAAGGAAATTAGAAGATCGGACATATATCCATTATGGAGATGATCGGTTTTGGACGGGCGATGTGCCCTTATTGCATAAGCGATACTGAAGAATGACTGATATCATTAGGTACAGGGAAGAAGCTTTTAGTCATCTTTCTTTGCTAGCAAAGTCGTTAGCTAGCAGCTAGCTTATAGCACAACAACAACAGCCTGATGTCTGTATGATAGAAATACGGAAGCGCATTGCTATCACGCAGGAAAAAAAAAATTCGAGCGCTATCACGTTATAACGTGATACGTATCTTGTTAAAACGTGATACATATCACGTTATAACGTGATACTATCTTGTTAAAACGTGATACGTATCTTGTTAAAACGTGATATGTATCTTGTTAAAACGTGATAAGTATCTTGTTAAAACGTGTTACGTATCTTGTTAAAACGTGATACGTATCTTGTTAAAACGTGATAGTTATCTTGTTAAAACGTGATACGTATCTTGTTAAAACGTGATAATTCTATGTCCAGGAAGTGGCGGTATTATGCTAGGCTAGTACAGTGGCTGACATGAATTGGTCAGGTTTCCCTTCATGTTTGGTCTACATGGATATGGATGCTTTGCACTGTGGTTAAAACCATTAATAGCATGCTACTCTGAGCAGGATCCTAAATAGAACGGGGCTGCACAGAAGGTAACGTCAGTTTGGTTCTCTAGCTGTGGCGGCGTTCCTGACTGTCTGGATCGGAGCTGAAGTTGGCTTCCGTTTGTAGCTTCTGATTCGGGAAATGGCTAAAGAGCGATTAGAACGGAGGCTCAGATGTATTTGCTGAACATTTTCTGTAAAACATTTTTATTGAACAGTACAATAGGTGCATAACGGCAACGGTTGTTCGTAACCAAGCAACCAAAATAAACAGAAGGGTAGATAGTGGCAAAAGACAAAAAATTAGATCCTGTTAAGCATTCTTCAAAATAAAAGACTTCCTCTCTCTTCCCTTTTGTCAAAATAAATCATAAATAAAGCTTTGAATTTAATTATTTTTCACATTACCTTTTTGTAATTATGTACAATCAAGTTACATTCAGTAAATAATAATAAGCATTTAAATTATACTTAATATATGACTGTAATTAAGTAACTCCGTCCATTTTCTTTACACCCTTGTACGTTAGTGGGCTCGGGAGGGGTGTTGGTGCCTATCTCCAGCTGACATTCTGGGCGAGAGACGAGGTACACCCTGGACAGGTCGCCAGTCTGTCGCAGGGCAACAAAGAGATACACAACAACACACACACACACACACACACACACTCACACCTAGGGACAATTTGGAGAGGCCATTTAACCTGACAGTCATGTTTTTGGACTGTGGGAGGAAACCGGAGTACCCGGAGAAAACCCACGCATGCACAGGGAGAACATGCAAACTCCATACAGAAAGACCCGTGCCAGGAATCGAACCCAGAACCTTCTTGCTGCAAGGCATCAGCTCTACCAACTACACCACTGTGCAGCCCTGTAAATAAGTAACTAATCATGGAATTAGATTTAATATGCAAGTGTTAAGAAATCACCTGATATGCTTTAAAAACAAACATACATCGACACTTCAAATCTGGAGTAGATTATTCTACGCCAATGGCAGAATATTTCAAACCTAGTTTGTCATTTGTGAAACCTTTATCTGAATTGTGAATCTTCAAACATGAGAGATTTAAAAACCTTTTCGTATCTGGAATGCATTATAAATGAACTATCACATTTACAATATTTGCTATTATTTTAGCCTTCTGTTTTCTTTCATTTTTTTGTCCTAGAGCACCTGCCTTTCTGTTTGGCTGTTGTGGTTTACAGGAATGCATTTTAACTTGAGAGGAAGTCTTTTATTTTGAAGAATGCTTAACAGGATCTAGTTTTGTCTTTTGCCACTATCTAGCCTTCTGTTGATTTCGGTTGCTTGGTTACGAACAGCCGTTGCCGTTGTTGTTAAAAAAAAAATCTGAACAGAAAATGTTCAGCAAAAACATCTGAGCCTCCGTTATAATCGCTCTTTAGCCATTTCCCGAATCAGAAGCTACAATCGGAAGCCAACTTCAGCTTCGATCCAGACAGTCAGGAACGCCGCCACAGCTAGAGGACCAAACTGACGTTTCCTTCTGTGCAGCCCCGTTCTGTGTAGGATCCTGCTCAGAGTAGCTATTAATGGTTTTAACCACAGTGCAAAGCAGCATCCGTATCCGTGTACACCAAACATGAAGGGAAACCTGACTAATTCATGTAAGCCACTGTAAAAGCCTAGCATAATATCGCCACTTCCTGGACATAAAATTATCACGTTTATACAAGATATGTATCACGTTTTAACAAGATACATATCACGTTTTAACAAGATACTTATCACGTTTTAACAAGATACATATCACGTTTTAACAAGATACTTATCACGTTTTAACAAGATATGTATCACGTTTTAACAAGATACGTATCACGTTATAACGTGATAGCGCTCGAATTTTTTTTTTCCTGCGTGATAGCAATGCGCTTCCGTATAGAAATACTGAATCGATAGATAAGAACAGTTTCTCCTCACCTGGCTGTCTCCTCCCGCTCAGTAGTTCTTCAGAGAAAGGCAGACGCAGAGGCCTGTCAGTGTCTGTTGTATTTCATTACCTCTCTGCTTAAACCGAGACTCCGAGCTGAAGCAGAAACGATACTTCAACGTTTTCCGTCATCTGACAAGTAGCAAGTCTACTCCAATTTATTCACCAAAAACTGTTCTGTGATCTGGAACGTTCGCTACGTTGAGCTCCAGTTAGCCGCTTTCGCACTGCTTTCGTCACGGGCAAAAGGTCAAAGGTAACAAGGTGAACGAAGGGCTTATTATGTTGTACAAAAATAAATAAATAAATAAAAATTTTAGTACATGTTATGTGGCTTAGAAAATAATAATACAAATAAATAAATAAATAAATAAATAAATAAATAAATAAAAATTGACCAAAAGGGCACTTGGGGTCAAGGAGCAAAAAGGGCAGGTGCTCAAGCACCCCCACCCCCTCTCTGTACGTGCCTGATGTGATAGCTTGTGGAGTCATTTTTAAGAGATAAAAGACGTAACAAAAAAGAAAAGGCGGTGGATGAAAGACGACGGTAGCAGCCGCTCTATTTGGTGCACTATGATTTGGAGGTGACTGTTTTTTTATAGTTAACATTTTTAACTGAATAAACATAATAATGACCTTTAGATTTAATAATAAACATTTCCACATATCGTCTCCGATATCCACGTTGCGCGATATGTCAGCTGTTTGGGATTCCCCTCTGCTCTTACGTCACTATCCTGGATTTATTCTGTGAAGAACCCAGAGAGGGTTATTTGGTTATTATTTATTTCATTAATAGTGTTATTATTTATTTCCTGACTTTTGTTATGTGAAGAACCCAGAGAGGGTTATTTTATTGTGCTTTCTGGAAAACAATATATATATTATATTTAGGCACTCCTGCAATCGTCACACTTTTTCTGTTACAAACTGACTCCGGCCCCCCACCTGAGAAGGGAAAAGTTATGTGGCCCTCAGAAAAAAGTTTGAGGACCCCCGCTCTACTGGTTTTTCTTTAAAAGTGTAGGAACGCTCAAAAATAAAAACAATATAAGTTTTGTGCACCTTCCTCTAGTGTTACAGTTGTGCTGCTAGGACTGCAGCGGCTGATACTGAGGCAGACGGAGCTGCTGCAGCGGCGGGGGGAAAGGTGGCAGCAGGAGCTCGCACTCCCTGCACCGCTACAGCATTCCGTGTGCTTGGAATGACTTTATTATCTTCCGTCTCTACAAATAAGTTTTTTGCTTCTACAAATTTTTTGCCTTTAACTTTTTTAATTTGTTCTTTCCGGTCTGTGGCTGCTTTTAACCATAATTTAGCACACCTTAGCTCATCCTCCTTTTTAGCCTTTTTTATCCCCCTTTTTTTTTCTACACTACTCTCCAAAATTCCCACAATTGTTTGCCATTGATCAATTTTTAGCTTTCCATCTATTTTATATTTCTTCTTCCATTTTGACATGTATGTCATGCTACCAGGAAATCTGGACAGCATGTATTTTTCATCCCTTTCTGGATCCTCAGCAAGTGAGGAATTACAACACTTATTTCCCATTATTTCAGTACTCTGCAATTTAGCTTACAATGGCTTGATATTTTGTGCCTTTTCTTCAAAGAGAGTGCTCTAAGTGAGCGCTTAGTGTCCCCTGAAGAACAGTCTTCTAGGCCAGACTAGTTCTGGTCCGGTTCTTCAGCTAGGATTCTAATTCCGAGGACAGAAAGTTTTACTCTCAAAGAAATCAAGCACCATTCACACATACACACACCAACAAAGCAGCAATAGCAAAACAGCAATATCAGCACAGTAATAACAGAACAGTAATAACAAGCTTCCTATCCAGTGAGGACTTGCCCTTATGGGGTCTCCTCGAACAGAGTTTTAGCAGAGCGACATCTAACAAGGATTCTCAAACCTCTAAAATAGCCATTTTAAAATTCACCTACGTTTCTGTAGTTTTCGGGTTGTCCAGTTGGATCTTGTCAATCCGCTGTTGGCAGACAAAGTTGGACCTATGTCGCTGGCCCAGCGAAGAATTTTGCTTCCTGGGTCTTTCTTTCCAGGTCCTGTTGACTCTGGCCGTGTCTTCCTCTGCCTGACAGCGGTCGGTATGAGAGATCCCAGGTTTTGGCACCAAAAATGATAGGTATTTTTCTCAAACCTTCAATAAAAGAACCACAGACAACGTATATGAATTTTATGACCAAGCTTTTGCAAATGGAGAAGACTCAGCAAACTGCTCCTCCAAGCCGTCCACTGAGCGTTCTAAAGACCATCGGTTACAGCTTGTCTTTTATTATCAAGCAGAAACAGGGAGGATAGGTAAGAGACAATTTATTACTGCACACAGGCAGTTTCTAAGGTAGGGAGTATTCCGGTTGATAAGAAGGCACCTGTGGAAACGTAATTTAAGGTCTGGGAAACACACAGTTAACTGTTTCACATGAAGACAAACAGGCAGATGGGGCCTCCAGGTCAGTTTATACACACAGAAGGAAGAGAACACTTTAAATTGAACATTAGACTGAATATGAACTAAAGTAGTAACAAAATGATAATACCAAAAAATCTCTAACAGCAGGTGTCAGCGGAAGTGCCAGTATGAGGTGCCGAGGTCAGCCGAAGTCAGCCGAAGGCAGTTACAACACTTGCAGCTAGCCCCGAAAACAGTGGCACTTGTGGCGCATAATGACACCTGCCACCGGAAGTGCCATTAGTAGGATTTGGTGTCACGATTTGCGCCTGCTGTCTCTCATCCGTCTAGTCAATCCACTGATGGGGATTTCTGAGCGTTTATAAACGGTCAAACATGTGTTTATTATATAAAATTTACAACGCCTATATGGTGCCTTTGGTGACATTTTTTTTCGGAAAAGCAAACGTAATGCAATTAACGTCCGAATTTCTGTTTATATTTTTGGTTTACTTAGAACAAATGTTCAGAAAAAGTTTTTGGAACTCAAGGTAGCTTCACCAAAAATAACTGGACTCATGAAGGAAGGAAACTCGTCTACGTCTTTATTTTCAGTTCCAATCTCTCCGAGCGTTCCTGAACGTCTCAGTTGGCTGAGTGGCTCAGTGAAGATGGCGGACTGTATACGTGTTCCTCTGATTTTGCTGGTGATGTGCATCTTTTCTCTGGCGCATCAAGTTCGAGGAGGTGAAAACAACGGTGTCGGCAGGCTCAGTGCTATTGGAGACAACCCCGCAAATCCTGCTGCAGGTCCGGGTCCCGGAGCAAACCAGGGAGCCGCTGAGAGGAACCAGGCAGCGGGGGCCTCGTTAAGTCGGAGGCGCTCTACCGGCTGGAAGCTGTCCGATGAGGCAGTATGTAGGGAGGATCTGACCCGACGTTGTCCGAAACATTCCTGGAACAACAACCTGGCGGTACTAGAGTGTCTGCAGGATAAAAAGGAGGTAAATTAGCGCCGATGGGAGACGTAGTTTGAGACCAGCTGCAGGGTGTGCCTCCGTTAGCAGCTTGTAGCTAACTGCTGCTAGCGCTGGTATTTTGAGAACGTCATACAGAATACAGAACCGCAGCCTAAACGAATTTGTTTTAAATGGCTCCCACTTTGTACTGTGATGTCCAGCGCAAAACCAGACAGAGAACACCATAGAAACACTGACTGCTTAACCTGTAATTCAGCGTGGTGCAATGGCAGGACTGTTTGCTATGGTCTCTAAAAGTAAGCTTTTTGGTTCAAGGATAAACGTTGAAACAGTGAAAGTAAATTACAAAATTATAGTTCAGAAAAAAAGTTAGAGGGTAATTTTTTTGTCAGATTACGCAAGATGCATACGCACAAGACATCACTAGATTCTTGTGTGTGTGGGATGTTCTTTATGTTGGAAGTTTAACTCTGGGTAAATTGATCTATTAAACAAGTTAGAGCACCGGTAACCTGCTCACATGTTCAAGATCGTTGAGGAGTCAGGTAATTTCTGTTCCTCAAACCATTTATCATCTTCATTAGAGCGGTTAGGATTTGTTGGCATATTATAGGTGTGTGGATTTCAATTCTTATTTAGAAATGGCACCTTTCATCTATTTTGCACAGTGCACCGTACTCTTGTTAAGTTTTCAATGTTACTTAAGAAAAGTTTTCACTGTAAGTGAAAACTTCCAGTTTCACTTCCAGACAGACATCAGTCATCATCAGTGTTCAGATGTCTGGTCTGAGATGTTATTGAGTTTATCTTGGCACGATGCAACCAAACAGGCAGATCAGGTGATAAAGTTTGGAGAACAAATAAAAATCTTTCTATTGTATTTTGATTAGTTCTCACGAGTAATAATCTAACAAAACTTAATCCAGTTTTGTAGCTTGTCAGAATTGTCATGATCTCAATTCATTAAAAATAGATTTTATTCCACAGCCCTATTTAAAACGTTGTGGAGGTATTTCAAATCAACTGTGCTGCAGCTCCATCTGTAAGTATTCCGCAATCTCATTTTTCACATGGTTGTTCATAAAGCTTTTCAGGATGAAACTTTTTTTTTCTACCTACATATGTAGTTAATGACTTGATGTCAGTGGATAAGGTTTTGTGTTGTTCATGTAGTTTTCAGGTTTCAGACTTTTTTGTGGGATCTTCCCAGTGTTCTCCACACAGGAACCTGATAGTGTGTTTGATTGTTTATTCACTTGTTGAGCTCATCAACTTGCAGTTGAGCAGAACTGCAGCAAACCAGGATCCCTGTGTGTGTGTGTTAGCAGGCTGTTCCAGATGCTAGGACGAGCCTTGACCTCGTTTACTTAATCAGTCACAAGCCTCTAATTTTATGATAAACTCTGGTGAAGAGCTGTTTTCATCTAGTTTGGGAGAAAACTGCTGATGAAAGGAGGCTTGAAAAAGTTCAGAATGCTTAAGATAAAAAAATCTGGGTCTTTGAGTCTCGCTTTGGTTCTGATTCTCTTGATCTGTGCAGCAGAGTCTCTCAGGTATTAAGTTGTCGGCATAACATAAGTTGCATAGAAAATGACATGTTGTCATGGAGGTCCACTAAATTTTTAAGTTTTATTTATTTATTGCAAATGAACTTGACACTCGTAATATTAACCTTACAGAATGATCATCTATCTTAGATCAATTAATATTGAAAATAATGCTTTGTAGAAGAAGTACACTTCTGTTGAAGTTCCCTCGGCTTATCAGTTTTGTGCAACACTTTGGTGCCCACACATGTACCTCAACCCTCAGTTTTGTCATTTGATTAGTATAAAGATTTTTCTAATCAGAAACATTTGCCTACAGTGCATTTGTTACCCACGTTTACTGCTCTGTTCTTTTTCTCAACAAAATGAAACTGAAGAGAATGTCAATATCAGACTGTCTCTGAACAATCATCTTTGGGATAAAGCCTGTTGACCCACCAGTCCTGTAATACACTGGGGGAAACCCTGCATGTATAAGACGTCTTTGTTGTTCTTGGTTAGTGGACTAGTTGTGCTTGCCTTTCTAAATTTCTTGAGCGACAAAGTAGCAATCTCTAGCAAATAAGTTTTTAGTGTTGCTCATAGCCACCGCTCTGCTGCTGACACAGCTTGCATTAAGGCTCAAAGATGTTTGAAATACCTTGTTTGTATGCAATTTATCTCAAACAAACTTTTGTGTCAATGTGGATTTAGTGATCCTCCTCTGGATGTACAGCCATGTTACGAGAGTCTTAGACTTCCAGCGGTTTTAGACTTTTGGTAGCTTGAGCAGAGCAGCTGAAAGTTAAGTGGAGGGGCTTTAGACCGATGCTGTGTACGATCAGAGAAATGTCTTTTACTCAGTGATTAGACAACGTCTTGTTTCGGTAAAGGCATTTCATCTTTCGCATGAAACGTAAGAAATGTACTCTTGGGACAATTCTCCCACTGCAGCATACGATGGTGTATTTATTTTACCCCCCTTACACTTCTGACCAAGGACATGGTAGATGTTGGATACAGCAGAAGACAAAGATGTTGCCCACATGACTGGTCAAGAATGAGCTGTAAGAACTCCTAAACCAGGACAGTAACAGAAGAGCCACTGGGAGACCCTCCAGTATTTGTCTGAGGTGCTGCTGTGTGCCATCTTTGGAAGATGTCATTGAGTATCTTCAAGAATATCTTTTTAGTTTCATGTTGAAATATTCATTAGTTTGACCATGGATAATGGTGTTGAGGGACGTACTGCCTAACCTGGTGTTATAACAGATGCCGTTCTGCTCTGCAGCTTACATGCAGATCTTGTTTCTAGACAAACATTCATTATCATGGGAAAGGTTTCTCTCTCTCGCTCTCTCTTTGTGTGTTCACTTGTTCATCCTCCTGTGCCTCGTCTTGACTGTATGTTCTGACTGGATCACATCTGGCTGTGGCCTTCTAGGGGTTTCTAATCAGTTATAACAAAGTTTCCGAAAACAACAACATTTAAGTCACAATAAAACATGATGGGCTGTCTCAAGAATTAAGACTAGAACGATTTGTTCAAAGTAAGTGTTGATCCATTTTAGTAACACATTTTACAATGTTTCTTGTTTCTTTTCCAAGGAAGCAGATAAAGTTTTGCTCTCTGGAAGCTGAACCTGTTTCAGGCTGCTGGGTGGGATTTCAGAATTCTTTTTAGACTGGGGTTTCTTGGGCCTGCCCTCGGTCAGCCTCTCTGGCAGCTGCGCTGTGGTTTTGTGTACGTGGTACTTGGTCCAGATGGAGACTGAAGACTGTCCTCTCTGGTCTGATGTCATGTTGCTGTTCTGGTTTGTATGGTTTCAAATACTGAAAAATGTTGCCGTTTCATTATGTGGCAGAGTAAATGGTAAATAAGAACTATAAATTAAAGTTATTGAGCGATTATTTTAATGTTGTCCATATTTAGTGTAATCAAACATCTGATATATTTCATTCTTAAAATATATATTTTTTCTAATATCTTTGGACTTAATCTTTGCTGCTTTCACAGTCTCATACTCAACTTCTTCCTGTTTTCTCTCATAGCACACTTTCAGGTCAACCATGGGTTAACCCATCGGGAATGCATCGTACTTGGACACCATATGATTTAAAGTGATTGTCCATGTTCCAGCCACAATCTGAGTAAACAAAATGTAGTTTTAGGAGTTCAGTAAATAACGCGTGCAGCTCAAAAAAATTGAATATTGTGGAAAATGCAGTATTTTTCATTTCAGAGTGAAACACGTGTACAGATTCAGTACATCTGGAGCCAAATATTTTAAGCTTTTGTTTTAAGTTTGATGATTATAGATTATCCAAACCCATAATTGGAATACTGTATAACATAAATAAACATTTTAGTTGACTTGGTTGAGCTTCCTTTTGCATGAATTATTGCATTAATGCGGTGTAACACAGAGGGGATCTTCACTTTGACGGATTGCTCAACATGGCGCACATTATCACATTTATAGAAATTTCACTGTAACAAAGTGAGTGCTCTACAGGAACCGTTGGCTAATTATTTACGTATTCAAGCTCTGTGCGTGCAATATACTTAGTTTGTTTAATATAAAACAAACGATGACCGAAGCAGTTTGTTTGTTTTGAGAGCGTACATTCGACAGACTTTTTTTGATGGGAGAAATGAATTGTTCAGCTGGTATTGGTTCTATTAGATTGAAATGCTGCACAACTGCTTCACTTGCATTTAAAAGCATTGACTGGATATTATGAAAAGGCTGCATCCGGAGCCAAACGTAACGGTCAGCCCTTCTTGCGTTGCTCCAAGTTGGAAGCCGGCTACACCTTCCAGTCCAGCAGCGTGCCGTGGAAACACACAGAGCACACTGAGACGGCAACAGGTCAACCTGTGTGACGCGGAAGGATAAAATTATCTATAATGGCTGCTTCTTAATTGTGTTTATTGCGACTTTCAGATCTGGAAGCAGTGAAATCAACAACCAAAAAAAATGTGTGTGTGGAAGCTGAACTTGTTTGAGGAAGGAAGTCGAACCTTGACTTTAATCAGCATTTCAGAGAAATGGTTTCTTACTGACGGTGGATGTCTTTAGCCAATTTGTCTGCTGAAGTGTGACATCAAATGAGCTGCTTGGCGTTACTCGGTGTCATAAACTTTTTTTTTTTTTTAAGATATTTTATTTTCTCAATTTCTTCTACTAGTGAGAAACTGTTGAGGCTCTTTCAGCGACTGGTGGTGAAAGTCTTAGGGCAGCTGATAACAGGATCTGTAATGAATATCATGTTTTGAATCGGGTTATAGTATGATGAATAATTTAGATGGTAAAGAAAAAAAAAAAACACCTCAAAAAAGCATAGCCAGACAGAACATAAAAAAACGAGTAAGACAACCCACCATGAACATCATCGCAAAGTTTTTCACTTATCAGAGGCAGACTGGCAGAGAACGTCCACAGCTGAAGTTTGTTAAAAAAACATTTTTTTGAGTTTGTTGTATGAATGACATCTCATAAAATATCATTAATTTGTAAGATTGTTTTTTCCCTCCACAAATGAAGTACAAATTTCATGGTGTCTCAGTAGTTTTTAGGTCTGATGCAGCATGTAGCTAGACCTGGCTGTGGAGAAGGTACATTAAGGCAGTTTTCTTCAAATTGGCTTCAAGTTCTACTGTGGAACTACTTGAAAATATAACTGTGGTTTTAAGTTACCCAACAGGTGGATTGTGTCCCTCTAATGTGAGCATGCATTGAGAAATCTCCTGTAGATCCAATGGCTGAGAACATAAAACCTGTCAGGATCTCCCTGGCAGGTCTGGTTAAGCTTCCAGTGTTTCTCATCTCTATGCTGGTCCTTTATTTGGCCATTTTCATATTGTAGTTCTGTAGTAAACTTTTACCTATAAAGCCATGTTTCCAGAAGGCTGTTTCACGTCGGCAGACTGATCGATATCGGCGTCGATCAGTCTGCCGACATCCTGCTGAGCAGAGCCGTGTGTGCACGATGTGTGTCTGCCTGAGCTCTGCCATCAGCCTCAGACACGCTGTCCAAATGTCTCAACAAGAGAAATGTTTGGATTGTCATCAGGCTTACAGACACCCTGGAACATCATCTACTGTCTGTACATCCAGGCTTATTCCACATCCGTGTCTATACGTTGGTGTTGGGTGGAACTTCATCTCCCGTCTCTCAACATTTGGCTGATTATGGGAAGACTCTTTATGATTATAAAGGAGGTGTTGATCAACACGGCGAAAATATGATCTAGAAGTTGTGTTTTTGCATACAAGCTAATTTGATTTAAGTTTCAATGATTGTCTAGTTCAGTGTTTCTCAACCTTTTTCGGGCCAGTGCCCCCCCTAGCCTTTATCCAGGTCTCTCACTGCCCCCACCAAAGAATTTGCAGGCTACTTTGCACTGACTATTATTTTATTATTAATATTACTATCGCTCTTGTAGATGTTTTGATTTTTATGCTTGTTTCTGTATTTATCATCAAAACTAATTTCCCAGAGAACAAAAAAGCAATGTGAATAGAAATTATTTTCACAGGCGTCTACGAAAAATGTAATGAACATTCAACTTAAAATTGGTAGGCCTAACAGCAGCCAATCAGAGTGGAAAAAATATTCTCGTTCTGTACCATTTTCTAGTTGTTAAATATTCCACAAAATGACCAGATAAAAGATGTTCAACAATGAGAGTTTAAACTTTGAACTATTTCCAAAACGACTGAGTTCTGCAACATTAAAACATGGATAGAACTGTAACTACATTAATCATAACTCTTCTTCTCTTCAGTGTTTCTGTGAGTTTCTGGTGGTGCAGCTCTGTGCTGCCTTCAGGAGAATGGGACATCAGAGTATCATCCATAAAATTTCACCCACATGGCATTTGTTGTTCAAACCAGAGCTTTCAGTGGAAAAACAAAAGTTCCAGGTTCTTTTAAAACCATACAAATATGAGACAGAAACATGGATTATATCTTTATATAGACCTGTCTATTGATTTATAGATTAATAGTTTTACTGGACAGAAATTGCAAAGACCAATCTGGTTCTTAATCAAATCCTAATGAGTCAAATTGAAAGTGTCATGAAGTCGTCAGCCTCATGACATTACAACTGACATAAAAAATAACCCCCTATGGTGCGGAACGTTCGGGAAACGTATCGATGGAGAAAAGGCAGACTGACATAAACCTTTTAAAACAGCGGTAACAATTTTGGTATTCTGATTATTGAAATTTAAAAGTGCTCTGGTACCTTGTTCTATCACACCCGTTTCATACCGGACCACTTAAGGCACCAGTGTTAACGCTATAAAATGAAAGCTATAAAATGAAAGCTATAAAATGAACGCTCTCTATCGTGGTATCACTCATTGAGGGATTTCTTTATTTAAATAGGTTCATTTTTCAGAGGGATACACTGTGAGGGTATCGTGATTTTAGTAATTACATGTTTATAAGAGCGATTTTCTGTTGTCCTTCCATGGAAGCGGGCAGCCTTCAAACGGAAATAAAACACTTTTTATTATAAGTTGCTGCTTAACATGATCACAGAACTTCCAAAACATATGTATGAAAATACCAGACAAAGTGAATCACAGCAACGTCATCAGCCGGTGTAACGCTGAACTGATGCTGTGAAGCTACCAGTAGCAGGAGCGGAGCTGCGCCATAAGCTACAAACACTGAATAGAAGAAGAGCTACCATCGATACAGTTGCAGCCAAGCATGTTTTAATGTTGCACAATACAGTTTTACAAAGTTGTAAAGTTTACCTTTGGCCAAATGCCCCCCAAAGGAATCCCAGCACCCCCCTTTTGTAAAGATTTCCGCCAGCGCCCCCTGCCGTCCTCTGAACGCCCCCTGGGGGGCGGTACCGCCCACCTTGAGAACAGCTAGTCTAGTTCATCTACAGAGCCAAAAAATAAAAAATAAAAATGTTAGAGCTGTAATTAAATCTTAATGCCAAACCCCTGACCATGTTTTTTTTTCTTTTTCTTTAAGGAATCTGAAATTGCTGCTGACTGTAATCATGTAAGTACTCTAAAGCCACCTCTTCCCAGCATGCCTTGCTCTGAGTGTATTACTACATATGTAGAATGGAGAAATTGGTTTAGCACGTATAGTTAAATGGAATCTTTAACGTGAATGTTCAGTAGTTTTGTCAGTTTCATCATTTTAGTTGGAACTAAAACACTTGAATATAAAAGCAACGTATCATCTGGAACTGGTTATGGTTATGCTGTCTGCTTTCTTTTCCAGCTTCTGTGGAACTACAAGTTAAACCTCACCACCGATCCGAAGTTTGAGTCTGTAGCTGTGGAGGTCTGCAAGGCGACCATTTCTGAGGTCAGAAGTCAACACCACTTTGACCTTGTATTTAGTCAGAATTGATAAACTAGCCTACTTTGGCTAACTAGATCAATGTGCCAAACTTAGAAATATTAAAGCTGGTGAGAATTATTAGTTATTGAGATATTGAGATAAGACTAGTTATTGCAACACTAACTTGACTTTTTACTTATTTTGAAGCTTTTTGTTTTTACAGTTTTTCTTGGCCAGATTAACAGCAAAACTTTCTCCAGAATCAGTTGGTCCTCTGATCTCTCAGTTCCTGTGTTAAACTGGTTCTACTTTAATTCTGACTTTATCAGCAGGTGGAAGCATGCTCACGGAGCTCAACAACCAACCAAACTCGTTTGACCACACGTTTAAAACTCTGACGTTAGCTTAGCTTTTGATCTGTCTGATTTGTAAGGAGGAAGTACTGGGATCGGCTCATATTCCATCTGATATAACACAAGTTCACTGTTTGATCCTTCCACTGTTTGATATTATCCATTGGAGATTAAAGTACCGTATTTTCCGCACTATAAGGCGCATCGGATTATAAGGCGCACCTTCAATGAATGGCCTATTTTAAAACTTTTTTCATATATAAGGCACACCGCATTATAAGGTGCATAGAATAGACGCTACAGTTAAGGTCGCCACCCGTCCCTTTGTTCCGTACTCTACAAATGTGTAATGATAAAGAAGTAGTCCCCGAGTACTTTATGTAGTAGGCTGCCCCAGTCATTGTTTCACTCACGGTGTTGGTGTTGCGATGTTGTGCCCAACTGCTTTCTGGGTAACACAGACCAACTGACATGCTGCCGCCGCAGTCTCTGTCTCTGGTTTTTAGGTGTGCCTAAAAAGTGCAGAAATTACGGTAGGTCAGTTTTCTGCGTTTCATCGACTGCGTAAACACCGTTCCTCATTCAGTTTTTAAACCTGTAAAAAGTTTGAACATTTAAATAACTCTCTTTAACAGTAAAACCTATTTTTCAACACTGCTGGTACTGATCAGATATTAGCTGGACAGGATTTTGAAGTGTTTATAAATTAAGATGGTGCCATTAAGACATGTGATATTGAGATAAGACTAGTGTAAGCCGCCTCTCTGTGCTGTGCTGTATTTTGCATTTTTGTGGAGGGTCAAAATCCAGCGTTCTCCCTGTAACACATGGGAGGAAATCAGGAAATTAATTTCCATATAAGCTCCAACCTGTCCCATATTGTCCAAACATCTTTGGCTACAAAAGCACTTGTACCAGATCTCAGCCTCTCTAGGTGTTTGTGATGTAATGATGGATCTTTTAGCGTACTTCCTGGCAGTGGCACTTGAGCTGGGGAACACTTGTTCTTATCTGGTTATCTGGGGCTATCTTTAAATGTAACACCTGTTTGGTTTCAGACCACAGTCAGACTGGTAAAAGCTGTTTAATCAAAATAGCTTCTGTGCTCTCAGTAGATGTAGAGTGTTGCAGTTTACATTTTAGACAACTCTGTTACTTAAAAATTGAAAGATGAAATTAAACGTCTAAAAGGTCTAATATTTTCAACTACACCAGTCAAATATTGTATTGACATCATACCTGTTCACAAGTTGCAAAAAAAGTTCAACATTGGAAAGAACTTTTTTTGAACAAAAAAAAAAAACTAACTTTGGCAACACTATTTTATTTGACAGGGTGTGCACATGACACTATAATAAACATAACAATTATCTTGAACATGAAGGACTCTTTATGAATGGCTATGACTTTTAAATAATGACACTTTTAATGCAAAGCTGCTCTAAAAGCTGCCTAGAAAGTCCGTTAAAAGTGCCAACTTTGCATTATTTTGTAAATAATAACACTTTAATGCAAAGTTGGCACTTTTAATGGACTTTCCAGGCAACGTTTAGAGCAGCTTTGCATTAAAAGTGTCATTATTTGCCGAATGATTCTTTATGACAACAGTTAAACGTTCATAAAGACTCCATCTTCATAACAGATGTTATGTCATGTTTATGACAGTGTCATGTCAGTCTTATGCACACCCCACCAAATAAAGTTTTTGTTTTTCGTGGTTTTGTTTTTGTTTTGTTTTACTTACAAAGTGACTGACCTCTATCAGCGTGGATGTTTCCAATTACAACTTATCCAAACCGAGTTTTGGAACTGAAACAAGCCTCCTTGATGAGACTCAAACCATCTAATGAAAGTAATTCTTCTCCATACTCAGATTAAAGAATGTGCTGCAGAGGAGCTGGGGAAGGGCTACCTGGTCTCCTGTCTGGTGGATAACCGTGGAAACATCACCGACTACCAGTGCAACCAGTACATCACCAAGATGGCCAGCATCATCTACAGTGATTTTCGGCTGATTTGCGGCTTCATGGACAAATGTCGGGAAGACATCAACACTCTGCACTGCGGCAGCATCAGCACCGGGGAGAAGGTGAGCTGAGCCTCAACACTGGAGACAAAAATGTCTAAAAGGAAAAAAAAATCCTAATTTCTTTGAGGACCTTAAAGTAACGGATCCTGCAGCTGAATACTTTATACATGTTTGAGGTTCTGTTTGGTTTTGGTTTGCACATCTGGACTTGGTGAATTTGCTCATTTCTTTGTGTCTTTGTGTCGATCTGTCTTAGTAAGCAGCAATTATTGTTACAAGTTTGGCCGCAGCCCTTTGTTAGACACTGTATTCTTAAATGTTTCATTATATTATAAAACTATTATATTGTAGCACATTGGGGAAATCAACAAATGAGTTTCAATCTGACCTGTCATTTTATTTTTTATTTAACCAGGAGGTCACCTGACTAAATAATCAAAACTAATTGTAATTGTTCAAACATGACCATAAAACATAAACTACAAATCTTTACATACAATTTGCTTATTAAAAATGATTTCTTAAATGCAAAAGTAGAACTTTTTACTCTGTATTAAAAGTTTTTATTTTTTGTATCATATTTTAACAGGTGTTTTTATTAAAAGCATTAAATCTAAAGTTAATGAACAGTCCTAAGTTTTCGAGCGATGACTGAACGATTTCTCAGCAGGGCAAAGACAAAAGCCTTCCTCTGGCCTGTGAAACATTTCTGATCTCAAACATGAAAGCTGTGCTGAAACGGTTAAACCACCCTGTGTCATGTTTGCTTTAGAACACGGATGTCAAACGCATTGTTGGCTAGAAAAACATCTTCAGGTGCTTTGTTCTCCACTTTTAAACTTTACTTCCAATCTGAGACCCAAAGGACACGTTTTATCAGCGTCTCTTTCTGGGACGCTGGCTGTGAGAGTTGAGGCTTGTTTGTCTTTTTTTTTTCAGCTTAGGATTTTTGCAGATGTGGGAATTTTCTAAATTCAGAACAATTTCTAGAGCTTGTAAAGTTGTGGATAAAGTAACCCACTACATTTGTGCACATTATTGAAGTTATCTTTTTTGTTTGTTTGTTTGCTTAGCAGAAAATGTATTTTGTAACTTTTTACATAAGTCTAGTTCAGGAAATGTTGAAATTTTCTGAATACATTTGTATTAATTTGCTGTAAGAAGTGGGGAATGTATTTGGTCTATTAGCTGAACCGTGATTTGACTAGTCTGACCTATTTGGAATGACATGAGGTTCTATGAAATAAGACATGTTTGACACGCCTGCTTTAAGATTCCCCAGTTCG
This sequence comes from Poecilia reticulata, assembly GCF_904066995.2. Classification (NCBI taxonomy): domain Eukaryota; kingdom Metazoa; phylum Chordata; class Actinopteri; order Cyprinodontiformes; family Poeciliidae; genus Poecilia; species Poecilia reticulata. The sequence continues at coordinate 539,012 of NC_088835.1, forward strand.
TCTTGAGTTTAAGCAAATATCTTGACATGTGAAACAGACACTGCAGACGGAACACATTGGACCTGTCCAACCAGAGTGACTGATGGATGAAGTAAAACATTAGCTGTTGTGTTTAACATGATCGTACTTTAGATATTGGAGGTCTAAGCTGGTTTAAGTTGTTGCAGGATGTCAGGTCATTGTTTAACTAGTAACTGGACGAGTTGGTGGAGATTCACCGTCTGCAGAGTTTTACCTGAAGGACTCTGAACTTTCATTAGGTGGTTTGAGTCTCAAGGAGGCTTGTTTCAGTTCCAAAACTCGGTTTGGATAAGTTGTAATCGGAAACATCCACGCTGATAGAGGTCAGTCACTTTGTAAGTAAAACAAAACAAAAACAAAACCACGAAAAACAAAAACTTTATTTGGAGGGGTGTGCATAAGACTGACATGACACTGTCATAAACATGACATAACATCTGTTATGAAGATGGAGTCTTTATGAATGTTTAACTGTTGTCATAAAGAATCATTCGGCAAATAATGACACTTTTAATGCAAAGCTGCTCTAAACGTTGCCTGGAAAGTCCATTAAAAGAAAAGTGCCAACTTTGCATTAAAGTGTTATTATTTACAAAATAATGCAAAGTTGGCACTTTTAACGGACTTTCCAGGCAACTTTTAGAGCAGCTTTGCATTAAAAGTGTCATTATTTAAAAGTCATAACCATTCATAAAGAGTCTTTCATGTTCAAGATAATTGTTATGTTTATTATAGTGTCATGTGCACACCCTGTCAAAATAATGTTGCCAAAGTTAGTTTTTTTTTTGTTCAAAAAAAGTTCTTTCCAATGTTGAACTTTTTTACAAATTGTGAACAGGTATGATGTCAATACAATATTTGACTGGTGTAGTTGAAAATATTAGACCTTTTAGTTGTGTGACCTTATTATTATCACTAATGAGGTCACATGAAACTACACCCATCTGAACAAATATATTAGAATGCCGCTGATATGAGGATAACAGTTGGTGCCTTGGATTTCAGATTTTACTGAATGTGACATTTTGATGATAGATATTCAGTCTGTTATTCAGCTCTAGCCAAAATATACATTTATGACTTTAAATCCAGAGAATAATTGGTTTAAAGATATATCCATATCATTAAAAAACAATATTTATCTTTGATGCCCAAATTATTCTGTACGCCTTGCAGATTCATATAGTTATTTTCATTCAATGATGTATTTAAAAAAAAAATCAGGAATCAACAAAGGATAAGTGTGTAAAATAAGCATCAGTTTGGGCAAGATTACTTTTTCAGTCTTTGTTTTATAGGAAATTTAATCAAACATCCTTTCCATCATCATAATCTTTAACTTTATCTGTGAGGACTTTGACTAGGCCACTGCCAACTTTATGTTCTTCTTAGAAGCACTGAAAGATCCCATAAACCTAAGTCTGTCACATGTCTGAAACATGTTGGTCTTAACTGTATGCATCAGTTGGTTTAAAAACCAAAGCTATCAATATAGCTGTTCATAATCAATATGACAAATGTAGATCATTTTTTACATTGGTACCAAGATGCTATAAAACTGTTGGATGACGACAATCTGAAGGTTTTTATAATCTCAATCCAGCCAGTAACATAACAGAGGAAAATGTGACAGATTTCCTGTCGTCAAACAGAGTCACAGACAACATCCAGTATCTTTTTTAACAACCCTGACGCCTCCGTCGCCATTATCACGTTATTGACCTAAACGGTTCTTAAATAATCAATCAAATTTTATTTGTATAGCACATTTCAGCAGCAAGGCATTTCAAAGTGCTTTACATAATTAAAATAAAAACAGCATGCGACAGTAAAGAGAGAGAGATTTTGGAAAAGATTAAAAAAGAAACGGTGTGAGAGAGAAATAAAAAGTTAAATAGAAAAACATCAAAGACATCAAAACCCACACTCTAATCCTAATTTAGTCATAAGCAAATCTAAACAGGTGGGTTTTAAATTGAGATTTAAAGGCACCCAATGTTTCAGTTGTTTTACAGTTTTCTGGAAGTTTGTTCCAAATTTGTGGTGCATAGAAACTGAATGCTGCTTCTCCTTGTTTGGTTCTGGTTCTGGGGATGCAGAGCAGACCAGAACCAGAAGATCTGAGGGCTCTAGACGGTTGGTACATCAATAACAGATCTTTAATGTATTGTGGTGCTGAACTGTTCAGTGATTTATAAACTCACAACAGTATTTTAAAGTCTATTCTCTGAGCTGCAGGGAGCCAGTGTAGGGACTTTAAAACTGGTGTTATGTGCTCTATCTTCCTGGTTTTAGTGAGAACAGCAGCAGCAGCTTCTGGAGCTGTTTGATTGATTTGTTAGTCAGACCTGTGAAGACGCTGTTGCAGTAATCAATGCGGCTAAAGATGAACGCATGGATGAGTTTCTCTAGATGGTGCTGAGACATCAGTCCTCTAATCCTGGAGATGTTCTTTAAGTGGTAGAAGGCCGACTTTGTGACTGTCTTAATGTGGCTCTGAAGGTTCGGGTCAGAGTCCATCACTACTTCCAGATTTCGGACCCGATCGCTGGTTTCTAGTTGTAATAACTGAAGCTGTAAAGCCGTTTGGCCCTGTCCTTCCTTGTAAAGTTTAGGTCTGTGTTCCCGTTTAGCCGGTGCGTTAGTGGTTAACGACCCAGTGCTAATCACTCATCGTGCAGGTTTAACCCGGTTAGGAGCTTTCGCGCTCCTAACCCGCTCCTAACCCATCACGCTTATTTTATATTATTTTATTATTATTAATAATTTTTCCGGTTACATTAAGCACCAAACCGTATCAAATGTTTTGCCCACTTAGTCAGACGGAGTTAATGCGCGCGGCCACCGGATATCTGAAAAACTCATCCAGAAATTCGACCAACCAAAATAGTTTGTGTCCCCTTGTTAAAAACTCAACAGACACGAAATGAAAGAGCTACTAAAGCCACATTAGGAGCATTGAATTAAATCCCCAATTTGTTGCGCATCTCTGCATAATGCAGCGGATTACCACATCATGCAGGGCTGGTCCAAGGGTGTATGAGGCCTGGAGCAGAATATGACTTGGGGGGGCCCCTTTGGTTGCTAAAAACATCAGCACCTCTAACAGCTTCTGTGTTAGATTTAGTGAAATCTAAGACAGGGGGAGTAGTTTAACTGGCAAACCTAAAAAGCAATAAATTATAACTGCAGCTTACTAGTTTGTATTTGTGAACAAACACAGCTGAAACTCAAAGATTAAACTCGGCATCAGATTGTAGCTGTGGTAACAAACCAATCTGACTATGAATATTGTTCTTTGAACTTCTACAAAGTAAACTTGCCAGATCCTTAAAATCTTACATATAAATGTTAAATCATTTAAAGTTTTTTAATGTTTTTTTAAAAAAACTTTTCAAGTTTTTTAATCATATGCTGAAACCATTATGTCAAATTTAGCAGCAATGATAGTCTCAATAAACAAATGCTACATTTATATTATCTGTGGTCTATGTTAAAATATTAGCATTTATGGGGCCCCTGAAGCTCTGGGGGGTCTGATGGAGCCTCTGACTTAATTTATTATGACCACAGAAGTGGACATAATTGAAATTCATTTTAATTGTATTTTTTTATTAGTTGTTTTTAAGACTGGTTGTGGGTTTATATAGCAGTTCACTGACAATGTTTTCCCATAACATATAATTACCCAGTGATATTTTTACTTTGTCTACTTAACATCTTTTAATGCAAAAACACGGTGGACCGCCTTGGCGCCCGACCACTGGGCTTAGCAGGTTTTCTGGGGGAAACCCTGTGTGTATATATATATATATATCCTACCTGCTGCTGTGCCTATATATATGTTTCACACTATATTGTTTCAGTTCACTTGCATTTTTTTTGTATATATAGATTTTTTATATTGGTTCTGCTCTGTCCTCTGTACTGCTGTAACAATGCAAATTTCCCTACTGCGGGATTAATAAAGGAATATCAACAAGAAAAAACAAGATAATGATATACTATGCAGGTTTATAACATAAAATACTGTGCAGTTATCATAAATATTATTCTCAATCCAGGGATGTGCAACTGGATAGGATGAATTTTTCTTTATGTACATAATGGTTATTGAATATTAGACTGTTTACAACACAGCACACCAGTGCAGTACGGAAAAACAAATGTGCAATAACAGCAGAAATTTTCTTAAAAAATGAGTAAAAACAAGATAAAAGCTGAGAATGGACATTCAGTGTTTGTTTTTTTTATATGAAAACTGAGGAGTTAAATAGATGAAGTGACCTGCTCAAACTGTGTGTGTGCAGGATGTCCACTCTCAGGGAGAAGTGATTGCCTGTCTGGAGAAGGGTTTAGTCCGTGAGGCTGAGGAGCAACCAGGTGCACACCGCATCAGAGACGACTGTAAGAAGGCCATCATGAGAGTAGCCGAGCTGTCCTCTGATGATTTCCACCTGGACCGATACCTGTACTTGGCCTGCAGAGACGACCGGGAACGCTTCTGTGAAAATGTGAGGATGCTCTCTGACACATCCACAGTTACTTTGTGTTTCATGGTGTACTGCTGCAGTCTTATCATCTGTTTTAGCCCATTACGTCAGAACCTTTTTTTAAAAATTTTTTTGCAGCTACAGGTTCATCTCAAACAAATAGGATAGCATGAAAAAATCAATCTGCTGTGATAGTTGAGTTCAAAAAGTAAAACTAAAGATTTGCTCCACACAGTGGTTGCGTTTCAAGCTGTCACCTTTCGTTTTTGGTCAGTATGGCCTGCAACTTAATAAACCCAACAATTTTGCAGTTTTTTAAAACATCAGAATTGTAATCATGATTTTTTTTGTTGTTGTGCAGTATCTGCTCTATGCACTTGTTGTTCCCAGCTAACCTTAACTACAGCCATCACACTTCATTTCCACTTTCATACGTTTTCTTCTTGTACCACACAAGACAAAATGTTACCAAACTTATAATTTGATCAAACTGTAAAGTCTAAAAAGAGTTGTGTAGTGGTTCTCGGCATGTTTTTTGAACGAGGTGAATACTTCGCTGCTGATGCGTCGTATCAGAAACCAATAAACCAAAAGCAGAAGCCCGTCTTTACATGTGGTTGTGAGTTTCAGTTAACTTGATCTTTTTTCCCCACAGACAGCAGCTGGGGAGGGTCGAGTTTATAAATGTCTGTTCAACCACAAGTTTGAGGATGCCATGTCTGAGAGGGTGAGTTCCCCATCCACTTTTTTCATCTCACTGCCCCCCCTGCCGCCCCCCAACAGCTCTGTTAAATCAGTGGCTCTTAAAAGGTCAGGGGAACACTCTGGTCACATTGTAAAACTGAGTAATGGGATAAAATTCAACACATTGAGCTGATTTGGCTTGGATTCATGCTTAGTGGCTTGCATTTTCTGGTGGACTTGTAAACTCTGGTGCTGATTTTTGCGTCTTCAGTGTCGCGAGGCATTGACCACCAGGCAGAAGCTGATCGCCCAGGACTACAAGGTGAGCTACTCACTCGCCAAAGCTTGCAAGTCGGACCTGAGGAAGTACCGCTGCAACGTGGACGCAAACATGCCCCGAGCCAAAGAGACACGTCTGTCCTACCTGCTGCTGTGCCTTGAGGCCGCCGTGCACCGAGGTGAGCAGGTCTTTCCTCCGTCTGCAGCGCCAGGACGTTTAAAATCCAATTTAAAATAATTGTACTGTATGCTTCCTGCTCCGTGACATACATTTCAGGTCGAGTGGTGAGTGGCGAGTGTCAGGGAGAAATGATGGATTACAGGCGGATGCTGATGGAGGATTTCTCACTGAGTCCTGAGATCGTGCTGCACTGCCGCAGTGAGATAGAGAACCACTGCTCTGGTTTACACCGGAAAGGCCGGACGCTGCACTGCCTGATGAGGGTCGGCCGAGGAGACATGGAGGCCATCGAACCCACCTGCCAAAAAGCGGTGAGTTAAAACGGCCTGGAACCTCATTTAAAACCAGCAGGAGAATTAAAAAGATAATCTAATGGCAAGTTTTAATGTTTATTGGTTGCTGTCATAGAACAGAATCATAACTCTGGTCAACAGCCAAAAGAATTTCATCAGGACAGAAAAGAGACAGAGAATTTTACACAGTGAAGACATAATGTTCAATTCACATGTATTTACACTTATTAGTGTTCATTATTCAATTTACAGAAATCCAAGTTTGTAACATTTAATTAATACACTTTGTTATAAAACCATTTTTTTTCCTCCTAAAAAATACATATGAACGGAAATGAACTGATAATGTCACAAAAATGTCATCAATTTAGTCAGAAGATCAGATTTCTATAAAGCAAAGTAAAGTTAAAAACCTGATTGAGAAAATTTATGTAATTTTTGGATTCAGTGCTGCAAAATAATCATCTTCTTGGTCAGACTTTCAGACTAATCTAACAATGTTAAATTAGATGTTAAAAAAATAAAAAATTGTATATATGTAATTTTTTTTTTCTGTCATGGCATTAAAATGAACGTGGTGGTTCTCTCTTTGGCACATCAGAGCCATGTCTCAGTGCTGTCAATCATGCTAAATGAATGCACGTCAGCTTTAACTTTACTTTCATCAGTCTGACAAATGTTTTGAACAATCTGAAAATAATTTTAAGCCGTTACTTTTTAACTTAGATATTTCTCCAACTTTCAACACTGCTTGAGGCTGTTCAGGATGTTTCAGTTGGATTTTTCCGCCTGCAGTTTGAAGGAAACTGTTTATTAAAGGCGGCAGAGAAACAAGCTATTAACCTGCTCCGCCCTGCCTAAGCCAAACAAAACTAGCAATAATGTGTGATTATACATAAAGCCAGCAGCTTCTCTGCTCCAGAGGTTTTCCAGCAGCACCACAGGCCAGAGTGGAACACTGATTCCTGCTTCTAAAGGAGCCGCTGTGGCTCTGGTACTGCCTCTGTTTCTGACCTGGGTGTAGGAGCTTCAGCCTCTGGTCGTGTCAGTTGGTTGAGGTTCTTCTCCTGATGTTGCTCTTCTTCCTGTGATCAGCTCAAGGACCTGGTGCAGGAAGCAGACCCAGGAGCCGACTATCGGATCGACAGGGCGCTGAACGAGGCCTGTGAGTCCGTCATCCAGACAGCCTGCAAACACATCCGCAACGGAGACCCCATGTAAGTCCTGCTGGTAAAACCCCCCAGAAAACCTCAAAACACCGTTCCAGAACACAATACGTACAGCCAGGCGGATCAGCAGTAACTGTACAGAACTGGTTCTGATCATGCAGGATCCTGTCTTGTCTGATGGAGCATCTGTACACTGAGAAGATGGTGGAGGGCTGTGAGCACAGGCTGCTGGAGCTGCAGTACTTCATAGCCAGAGACTGGAAGTAAGATGAGCTGTCAGCTAAAAACAATAAATGACATGAATTCATTTTGGGAATGAGTTCAACTTGAAAATAACTAATCAACTAGTGCCATGTTAAATAATTTAATTGCTTTTCAGAATAAAACTACAGTCACTTATTTTTGAACAAATAGGACAAATATTAAGTTTGTGTCTAAGCCGTGTTTTTCTCAAAGTGAGGTGGATGGAAGATATGATCTGTCTGCAGTCAGAGTGAGAATCAATGTTTAAAACAAAAGAATGACAATGTCTGTGTGTTCTTGATAAACCAAACTACGATTATATTCATGATGCAGTGCCGTTCCTCAGGCTGGACCCCATTCTGTATAAGAAATGTCAGGGTGATGCGGCCAGACTCTGCCACACTCACGGCTGGAATGAAACCAGTGAGCTAATGCCAGCCGGGGCCGTTTTCTCATGCCTGTATCGCCACGCTTACCGCTCAGTGGAGCAGGGACGGAGGGTACGTATCCCATGGCAACCGTTTGACTTTTACAGGAATCTTTCGTCTCTGAGTGAAAGATTAAAACTTTAGGATTGTATAAAGCTGGAAAGCTGAATACTGTCAGATGGGCAGCAAGTCAATACAGCCCATGTTTTAGTGATTATTCAGTCTGTTTCCATTGATTAGCTCCTCCATTATGCGTTCCATCTGGTCCGTCTTGGCTTTTATTTTGAAACACAAGATGTATTAAGAGTCTGTAATGAATAACGAGCAGCCTCTAAACCAGTGGTCTCAAACTGAGTGGTCAGTCCACCACACTTGAATTAAATGGAAAGAGTAGGCCACTGCTTCAGTAGCCTGCAGTTGAGCTCCACAGAGATCTGCTAGTGAGCTGATGGTGCATCCTCTAAAATAAGTGTCCAGACCTTCAGAACGACTTTTTTTTCTTCTTTTTTTTTTATGCTAGAATATAACAAAGGTAACGGCGTGTAACCACTACGGTTTTTAAAAAAAAAAACTTAGAGGAAACACTGAGATGTGCTGAAGCAGAGACGCTAAAAGCTGCAGGAACCTGGCCTTACAGGCCTGGACTGTACTAAACTCTGACATAAAGCTCTGTGATAAAACTGGAAACTTTACCTCAGTAAAGTATTTCTTCTCATCTATAAACATGTTTTTTTTATGATAAAGTGTAAAAATATATTTTTTTCGTTAAAACTAACTTTGGAATTGTTCTCACTCCTCATCCTCAGCTATCGAGGGACTGTAAGGTGGAGGTCCAGAGGATTCTCCACCAGAGGGCAATAGACGTGAAGCTGGATCCTGAGCTGCAGAGACGCTGCATGGCCGACCTGGGGAAGTGGTGCAGTGAGAAGTCGGAGACCGGCCAGGAGCTGGAGTGTCTGCAGGACCATCTGGAGGATCTGGTGTCCGACTGCAGAGACGTGGTGGGGAATCTCACAGAGCTTGAGTCAGAGGTTTGTGTTCCTTTCTAAGCTGTTGCATTCTCAGCACCACACTGGTGATGAGAATGATTAATGAAGCCATCGAGCTGTGACTGAACATAATGTTGTGACTAAACATTGCCTCTATGTTCCCTTCTCAGGACATTCAGATTGAGGCTTTATTAATGCGAGCCTGTGAACCTGTAATTCAAAGCTACTGTCATGTGAGTATTCACTTACTGATCCATTACAGATACAGTGTTTCCATGTTTGAAATGTAGCATTCATAAATTTCCGAGACAATTTGGGAACAGAAGGTTTTAGGATCAGTTGTGGTTTACATGCGTTTCTTTAAACCACAAACATGTTGTGTAATTGTACCACATGTGTACTTCCTCTTTGACACTGGGATAACTGGTAATAACAATCAAAACACTGTGCTTTTTTTTTTTTTTTACTTCATGAACGTATTGGAAGATGAGTGCAGCATTTTAAACTGACCCCTTTCTGTGTCTGTGTCCTATTTCCTCTCCATGTGTCAGGAGGTAGCCGACAATCAGATCGACTCTGGTGACCTGATGGAGTGTTTGATTCAGAACAAACACCAGAAGGAGATGAATGAGAAGTGTGCGGTGGGCGTCACACACTTCCAGCTGGTGAGCAAACCGAGCTTCTGTTGTAGCTCAGCTTCTACAGGCTTTTTTCACTTTGGCTTTCATATCATTTAAAGTTTATTTTTAGTTCTGTTTCTATAGTGCTAATTTACAGCAAATGTTGTCTCAAGGCACTTTACAAAAAATGATTAAATTAAGTCACACATACATTCCAATCAGAGGTCACGTTAACAGAATATTTTCCATATTTGACCAGTTATTTTTTTAAACGACGGGAAAATTTAAAGCCCATCGGTCATTTGACAGGTTATAATTAACACCTTTGACTGGTGCACATGTGCAGACATTACAGACTTTACACAAAGAGTTAATCGCAGAGGCAACTAAAATCAATTAATAAAAAAAATCCTTTCTGAATATCATCTCATGGACAAATGGGTCTTTAGTTCAGTGTTCATCAACACGGGAGCTGACAGCGTGTTGATGAGTTATGGACCTGGACCAGACACTTGGAGCGTATGGTTCAGAAGCCCATTACATTTCTTTGGTAGAAATGGCGCGTTTAATTTCAATCTCCATTACATACAGATCAGAGAAAACTAAAGAGAATGCAATGTTGTGTTAATCCATTTATTAGGGCTGTATAAATAAATCGATTTGGCGATGTATATCGATATTTTCCGCCCTCTGAAAGTATCAATTTTTCATCCGCGAGTATTGATCCATTAAACCACAGGGGTCCATAGTCTTATAGCTCTTTTTAACATCTAGTTTGTTACGGCGCAGCAGCAAGATTCCGCCTCCCTCAGTCTTACTTTCAAAATGAGCTTAAAGTGCATATTATAAACTACACACCAGTTTTTAAATTGTGTTAATAGGCCAAGTATAACCGGAGTTATGCTAAAATTAGTAAACCATATTTTTCCGAATGTCAGAGAAATGTCAAAAGCGCCGCCATTCCCCGGTTTTTCCGGTTATGTGAGAGGGAATGAGCTTCCAAACGTACGAAACGAAACATTAGATTCCTGTGTTTTTGGAAATGTAAAATCTTCAATAAATAACGATGGGTTGTATTTTGTTGCTGTGAAACAAAGTTGCGCAAGTAACCGTGAAAGAGAAGCGGAACGGAGAAGAGGAAAGGAGCAGCGGCGCGAACGGAGCAGCTGTAAAAGCAACGAGATTGCGAAATTAATGCAAATTTCGACTGGTAGCATTCACTTCGTAATTAGTTTTTAGCTTAGCGGTTTCTGTTCTTTATATAAAGGATTACCTGAAGAATGAACATGGGTTGATAACATCCGAAGCGGGCGCGCAGCAGCGCTGTTTTGAGCAGAAAGACGAAGAGGAAAACCCCCCAGCCGGAATCCGCGGCGCAGTGAGGATTTCCATGATAACAATGGCTGATCGATCATTTTTATTAGCAACAGACAAAGAGTATCAGAGACTGAGAGTACTATGAGATCCTGGCAGTCTGAGAGGCAGCTACTTCTCTAAGTAGCTGCCTCAGACTGCCAGGATCTCATAGTACTCTCAGTCCAAGCAGGGGAATAGCGGCGCTGCGTAGCTGCAGGGAGTCGATCACTTTGGGGTGAGGCGGAGCCACTACTTTAGCAGCTAGTATTAAACAGCTTACAGCCACGGCTAACTCCTGGAGCCAAGGTAGAAAAGCCTTTTTCCCCATAGTCCAAAAGACTGCAATGTGGCTGCATTTTTACTCCAAAATGCAGCCACAGTGTCCAAAAGAAAAAAACACGCAATTATTTGCATATTGAGAGTCTACAGAGGCTGATAATCTCCCCACTCTGCTCCTGGATTACCGTTTAAACTTTTGAGTTTTATGTCAAATCCACATGATTTAAATGACAGAAACTAATTCTCTCATTGTATCTTTGATTCATTTTTGTCCAGCTGCAGACTGTTAGACTGTCCAATCAGAGTCAGGTATTGTGTAGTTGGTGCTTTTAATCAGTTTTCAGTTAAGTAAATTCAAGTCTATGGAACACAAAATGTCACTAAAATCACTGTCCTTCTAAAATCTTTCAGAAAATCGCAAAAACGCACTGAATTGTATCGAATTGTATCGCTCAACAAATATCGTGATACATATCGTATCGTGACAAGAATATAGTATATCGTATCGCAAAATTATTGTATCACTACACCCCTACCATTTATAGTCTAAAACAGAGGAGCTGGCAGTTTATCTTGAGGAAATAAATAAAAGTGCAGAAATTAGACGGTAACGTGCGCAGTGCGGACGCGTCTCTTCGCCGCTGCGAAGAATTAAACTTAACTCATCCTGCGGTAGGGTTGTGTTATTATACAGTAATCAGCCACGCCCCTAACACCTGCCAACTTTAACGGACTGACTACTGACCAGCTCTCCAACTAACGGGTCCGAAAAGCCTCTAATTCCTGGGTATTACCACGGCTGAATTGTAGAGGACATTTTGTTTAAGCTGGCTGTGAGGGAGACACGTCTAAGCTCTAACTACCTTCGATCTGAACGTTATGACCCGCTACAGTTCCTGTATCAGACATCGGAGTAGCTCGCCGGTGCCCGAGAACAAAAACCACATTCGTTAACGGTAGCTCTCTCTCTTATTAATAACGTGCACTTGTTACAGCTTAGATCATTTTAGAGACTCGGCATGAGTCCCAGGGTCATTATTTATCATAACCAAAGAGACGTCTGAAGCCCCAATTTACTAGGATCATGAACATTGATTTTACATTAACCTGAAAAACTAGTTTCTGAGTGACTTAATTAATTTAACTGTCCACAGCATCAATTTAGACTTTAGTATTTTAATAGCAAGCTTTAGCAGGGGAAAATGACATACAGCTTCTTCAATCAGAAAGAAAAAATTAAAAGATTAATATAAGTAAAATCTTTAGAAATCACACTTCCTACCAGTCCCTATTGTGTCACTAAGTAAAAATGAGATGCTTTGGGATGCAGCTCCACTCGACCCCCGATGATGAGGTTAAACTTGGCAGCAGAAAACTTTAACATCAATGGACAAGGTCCTGTCTTGAGAAGGCGGAATCCCATTTAGAACAAATCCAAAGTTGAACTGGTGAGAATCTTCCATGAAATCAGTTCTTTATCCATATGCGATCTTTGTTTATTCCCCATGTCTGCTGCTGCATCGTTGAGATGGTCTTGGGTTGAATGTAGGACGGTTGTCGAATCAGGACTCGGGTTGTGGGTTACTGGATCTTGTTCCTTTCTCGAGCGGCTCGAAGTCTTCACCTCCCCGTAGTCCCGTTACATCGCCCTTGTCTTAATTCTGCATCTTCGTGTGGTCTCGACTCGAACACCGAGGAACTAAGAACCCCGTTTCCTCGCCTGCATATATTTTTATACCTTTTACATTTCGGGGGGGCACGTACACAGTTCTTTCACTTCCTACCTCTCCGCGTACTTTCCCTGACGTCAGGTATCTTCAGTTAGCCACGACCTTTATTCCACTTAACTTTTAACCTTCCTTGTTCTTTAAAACTTCTTGCTGAAGTCCTCTTATCTGTATTCACACCTGATGCAGATATAGTCTAAAAATCTCACTTCCTCTCTTCTCTCTGCTCAACTGTTCTTTCACCCCTCCAGCCTATATTTGTAACACAGCATCAGACACTTTTTATCTATCTCTGGTCTTTTCATTTCTACTCTCCAACCTGTAACCTTTAAAGAAAGGATTACATGTATTTTACTCATCTTTAAAACATGATAAATTCATTTTGCATGTAAAAACAAAGATTACATGAGTTTCATTCAACATTAAATCATAATACAAGATTACTAGTAGCTCCAGGTCCCGACCCCACTAAGGGACAAGGGTGCAAGAAAATGGATGGATGGATGGATAGTAGCTCCAGGCATTTGTGACCTGTTTTCTGTGTCCTGGAAAGATCTCAACCAGTTCCATGACTCTCTTTCTGTCTATGATTTTTTTTATGATTAAATAGGAAAAATTGGATTAAAGCAAAGTTTGCAACGATACACACAACCAGATTAATTTTTTTACTGTCTGACTCTACTGTTGGGTCTTGATGTCACTGGTGTAATTAATTTTAAGGTAACTTTATTTATTATTACTATTAAACTAAAATCTCCAGCATGGGGAAGTGGGATGAGCTGGACTTTTCTCGACAGTTGCCACCTTTCAGAAATCAAAATAAGGGACAAACACTAACGCGCATCGTCCTAGTCTCGTAAGCAGGGGGGCGGTGTGCTTTGGGTGCTTTGACTAGGGCTACCAAGGGACCAGTCCCTATATATTTAAAGCCGTGGGGGAGGCGGCTGCAGCGGCAGCATGTCGGTTGGTCTGTTTTACCCAGAAAGCAGTTGGGCAAAATATTGCAACACTAACACCGTGAGTAAAACAATGGCTGGGGGAGCCTACTGTATAACGTACTCGGGGACAACTTGTTCATTATTACACATACACATTTGTATAATACGGAACAAATCGCGTCCCGTTTATTGCTACATTTAACAGCCAAATACGGGACGGTTCCGTATTTTAAGGGATGGGTTGCAACCCTATCCGGCGGTTTTAACAAATGGAGCTGAGGACGTTACCTTCCCAGTCAAAATGAAGGAGAACAAAAAAGTCTAGTGCGACCTCTGGTTCCAATTGATCTTAGTTGTCAAGCAGTACAGCATTGACTTTCACAATTCACTCCACAATGTTAACCAGGAAAAAGAATTGGTCTTATTTGGGTTAAACAAATTTCTCATAATCAATTACTGTCTGCATGTAACTTAATATGGTGAAGTCACAGCTGAGGTTTTACACCATGTTAATCCTTCTTTTCAGTCTCTTACTAGGAAGTAGAAAAGTAATTAGTTTTTGAGTCATGATTCTGTTGTATCGACAGTCGGCTAAAAGACGCCTGGCTGACAGCACTCAGCTACAGAAAACCTGAAGAAGACCCCACCACCTTTAAATCATTTCTGTTTAGTCCTCTTTAATCAAACTCCAGTTGGTTTTGTTAAAAAATCCGGTTTGTTTATGGTGGTGTGAGTGTGTAATTAAACTCTAATCCCTAAAATCCGCCTCAGCTCAGTTGGAGTGGCCGCTGGTGCGGCTCGAATACATATGTGAATACCAAGGGAACCGGAGAGCGCTCCAAAAGTAGGAAACGGACTATATTGCATGGAATTCTGGGTAAATACAAACAAAACAAATGAGCGTCTAGTGTTAGCGGGAGAAATGACCTGTGGTCTTTTAACCAAAGACAAAACAGAAATCCTCCAACCTCTGAAATATCACACCACTCTAGTTTTGTTTACATTTGGTGAATTAAGAAGTTGAGCTCAGTGTCTTCTTCATAAGTTTTTATCATTTCCTTCAACAGTTATTAGTGCAGTGCCACCACAGGTGAGGAGGGGAAGAGGTTTTCATTTGACACAGTTCAGTGTGAAAGGGAACTGCAGCAACTGGAAAATGTAACAAATGTTGCAATTTTGGTCCCAAATTGAACAGAATCTGAGATCACTTCCCTTTTTGAAGCTACTTAAACTGAACTACATAAAGAGACCCTTCAAATGATGCTGATAGTTTTACGCTATTTCTTAAAACACAAGGTGGGATCATTTTCAGTTCGTGTTGGAGGGTGAAATCATTTATTTTAGATGCATCCAGATTTGGGCATGGAGGATTCTAAATGGGATGGCAAGCTTCAAAGCACAAAAGTTTTACAATTTTACCCTAGCCTAATTTTTAGAAACTGCATTTACTTTATAGTGAACTTGTAGCTGTAGAGGTGAAAGCATGCAGCTCCACTATCTGCTGAATCTCCAGGTAACTGTATGCCATGACTGTCTGCAGGTTCAGATCAAAGACTTTCGTTTCTCCTACAAATTCAAGACCGCCTGCAAAGAGGACGTCTTGAAGCTTTGTCCCAACATCAAGAAGAAGTAAGCTCCTCCGCTTCTCCTCTCCTCTTCAGCAGTAGACGGTTCTGTTGGGTTTGTAATCCAATTTGAGAAAATTTTTTAGATTAATTCATCTCAAATGAATATTTGAATATTAATACTTGCCGTGTTTTAGAAGACTAAATATTAATATTATGTTTATTCCACTCCGCTGTCCCGACATTTAAAAGCAGTTTTACATGATCATGTCATGAGAATAATTTATCTTTAATCAAACAAGTTATAATTTTGTTGCTAGATTGTTAAATATGATTAAATGACAAGATTCCTGTAATTTCTTCCTTTTTTAGTCTTTCTGTGAACATTCATCAGCCTGGTCCAAACCCCCCCAGGTCTTTATAAAGACCAATATCGCCGCCACATCATTTAAAAAATACCACACACACTGGATTGGTTTCAGAAAAGTTTTCATCCACAGGAACCTACACAAACCTGCCACTGAATGTTATTTTAATCATTCCAACCCTTAGGGGCAGTGTAGCACAAAGCTAAAACCTGTGTCGGCCAATCAGTTTGCTTCAAAATAACCACTACTTCCTGTTCGGAATTAAACATGGCTTCAGGAGGTTAATTTGTGTGGACAGATGTATATGGTTTGTACTACTTTTGAACAGTATATTAAAATATGAAATTATTAAAAACATTGTATCAAAGCAATATGTTGCTGTATGCACATTATTTGTTTCAGACAATGATGCAGATTTCTGTTTTCTGCTCACAAAGAAAAAAATTTTTTAGCCTCTATTTTTTTGGTCAGTTTTTATGAATCATTTTTAGTGATGGTAAAAGTTTTCATGTAGACGAAAGGCTAAAAAAAACCTAATAGAAATGTTTGTTTTTTGAGGCTACGTGTGAGTATGTGAAAAAATCTGTTCCTGGAGTTTAGCTTACGTATTTTGCACCAGAAAGTTGCCCATTAATTCGACACACTGCTGTGTGTGTGCCGACTCGACCGTTTCAGCTCGTTTATGTCTTAATAAAGTACCAGATGATGTATGTCGTCACTGACGTCCCATTGGCTCACTTTAAGTGTTTCTGTGGTTGTTGGGAAGATGCAGCTACCAGGACATCGCATTATTTTCGCTTTCCATTTAAATTGCTACTAAAAAGCTGAATTGAAACGCGACTGTGCTGATGACGTTCGCGTTGGTCTCCCTGCTTAGGGTGGACGTGGTCATCTGCCTCAGCACCACAGTGAGAAACGACACCCTGCAGGACGCCAAGGAGCAGCGCGTGTCGGTCAAATGCCGCAAACAGCTCCGAGTGGAGGAGGTGGAGATGGTGCGTTCACTGACACACTGTTGCAACTTCACTCACTCACGCCTTGCGGTTTTACAGAATGTTTGAGTTTGAGGCTTTAATCCCAGGATATTCCTGTTGAACTTTAGAGTTCTTTCATCAGTCTGTGTTTCAGACCTGATACTGCAATACTTCTGTTGTGATGTTTTATTTACTTATTATTATTATTACTCTTATTATTTTATCATATATTTATTTATTTATTTTTTCTCTTTCTCTTTTCATCTACTTATTCTGTTATGGTTTTTGTACAGTACTTTGGTGCGGTTTTAAACCTGACATTGTGTTTTTCTGTGAATCCATCAGTCAGAGGACATCCGTCTGGAGCCGGAGCTGTATGACTCATGTAAGCAGGACATCAACCGGCTGTGTCAGAACGTGGCTTTTGGCAATGCACAGGTCAGTAGTTTACACACACACACACACACACACACACACACTTTTTGCTCATTTTCATGTCAAAGAAACTGTTCTCGCATTTTGGACAAGTTGTGCTATTGGAAGATACACAGCTGACTGGGCTACTGACACACTGTTGCAACTTCGCTCACTCAGGCCTTGTGGTTATTACAGATTTTGCTCATTTAAAGGGCCAGTACACACTGCAGGGTTTGTAATAATTTTTTAAATCATTTTGAGATTTTCTTTAGTGGAAATAACACACAAATAAGTAGTCTTATTTTTCTTTTTCTTTTATTGCTTTGCAACCATCCTGACAACAGAGAAGATAATGAAACCACCATTTGGTTTTTTCAGCCCAGCTTCCTGTACTTTTATTCTTCTGAATTACATTCCATTTAGCTGTGAAATGTAGAATCCAGGGCAGGTGGATTCATTTTCATCACCTTCTTCTTTATTCCGTCCCTCGTCCTCCATGATTATGAGGGACGGAAAGTTTGACTCGGTGTCTGCATCCCTCTCCAGGTGGTCGAGTGTCTGAAAGAGAACAAACGCCAGCTGTCTTCGCGCTGCCACCAAAAGATCTTCAAGCTGCAGGAGGTGGAGATGGTTGACCCTGAACTGGACTATCAACTGATGAGAGTCTGCAAGCAC
The DNA here is from genome assembly GCF_904066995.2 of Poecilia reticulata. Taxonomy (NCBI): domain Eukaryota; kingdom Metazoa; phylum Chordata; class Actinopteri; order Cyprinodontiformes; family Poeciliidae; genus Poecilia; species Poecilia reticulata. The sequence goes on from NC_088835.1 coordinate 556,711, forward strand.
ATGATCCGGGTGGGCTACCACTGCTTGTGATTTCTATCATCACATTGTGTTTACTCGGCTATATTTTGCTTTTTTATTCAGTGTAAGCCCCAGTGTTGAGTGTTATTGTTCAGAAATAAACCAAGAAGAAGAATCAGATGATGAGTAACTCAGACGAGGTCTGGAGAGTTTTGCCAAAGACAAAAAAGAAATCCACCAACTGCCAAAATCTGACACCTCCATTTATCTTTACATTTTGTGAGGAAGGAAGTTGTGCTCAGTGTTCTCTTCTGAGGTTTTTGTGTCTATTCCTTCAGTAGTTTTTGGTGCAGTGCCACCACAGGCGATGAGGGGAACATGTTTTTCAATTAGTTTGGCTTGTTTGACACAGTGCAGTGCAGCTGAAAATGTAGTGTTGCAATTGTGGTCCTCAGTGAAACCAAGTCTACTGGACTATTAGGTGTGAAAACACTCTAAAATATTTAAGTTATTTGTAATGTTTGAACGTAACGCACTGGAACTGATTAGCAGTCTGTAGTGAACTATAGTTATTTCCAGGAATCTGGAAATAATAACTATTATTTTTTCCAAATTCTGAAACCTCAACAATCCAAAGAACCTTTTTGCATTTCATAAATAAAACCGGCTAGAGCAACAATGTTACATGACCTTTGAAAAAAAAAAAAGGTACTTTGACAAATACCTACGATAGGAACATTTTATTTTAAAGATCTAATATCTTTAAAATAAAAGATATTTTATTTTAAAGATATTTTAAAAAAAAATTATTTTAATATCTTTAAAAATTGACAGTAAATGTCAATTTATTGTTGACATTTCCTGTCAACAGTAAATTGACAGAAAATGGGATTCAGCAAATGAATTGAGCAAAACAGAGATCTTCTGTAAAGTGAGTAGAGATTGATTTTTTTGTTTTTAGTGTAGTGTTAATGTTTATAGAAAACATTAACAAAGAACAAAGTTTCTACCTCTGTGATGAGGTAATGGATTTAAAGAAACAGTACTGGTACTTTTGGCGTCATTCTGTTGTTGAAAGTAAGTAAAATTATTCCATGAAAAACTAGAAGAACCGCCAAAACCTGTGTTTGGTACTTGATTGTATTTAGTTATTTGGAGTCACTGTGAAACGTCCACAGAGCCTCTGGTGGCTCAGGCTGCAGTCTCATTGTTTTTACTGTGTTTTTGTTCAGCGGTTCTGCACGGAGTCAGAGGGGAAGAACGTTCTTCAGTGTCTGAAACAGAACAAGAACAGTGAGCTGATGGATCCTAAATGCAAACAGATGATCACCAAGAGACAGATCACCCAGAACACAGGTACACACACCCTCTCTGACCTTTCACCCCCTCCTGCTGAGCCAGTTTATAAGCCGAAGCAGATTGAAACCTAACAGTTGTGCATTTGTGTGTGTGTGTGCTCAGACTACAGGTTAAACCCCGTGCTGAAGAAGGCTTGTAAAGCCGACATCCCAAAATTCTGTCAGTCTGTCCTGAACAAGGGAGCGACAGACACGGAGCTGGAGGGTCAAGTCATCTCCTGCCTCAAACTCAAATATGCAGACCAGGTCAGAGTCGATACTCAAATCGGTTACTTGTATAAATGAAACTTGGAACATTTTTACATTTTCATCATGAAGATATGATGACAATGGAATGATTAAGATGTCTAGAGAACAGCAAAGCTTTAAGGATTCCTTCTGTTCCTCTGCTCTGTGTTCTGCAGCGTTTGTCTCCAGACTGTGAGGATCAGATTCGGGTCATCTTGCAGGAGTCGGCTCTGGACTATAGATTGGACCCTCAGCTCCAGATCCACTGCACCCAAGAGGTTTGAAGCTTTCTGTTTGAACACACACTCTACCGCCACTCTACCTTCGTTCACTTCCTGGTTTCAACAAAACCTGTTTCTAGTGTTTTGCTTGGCAGCAGCTGCAGATGTGGGATTATAACAAATAGGAGTGAAAAACTGGAATTACTTTTGAGTCGATTAACACAGGCTGTTGTGTAGCCAACTGACCAGCAGGGGGAGAGAACAGTCTTAAAATATTCCTAGCCCATGTTTTGTTGGTAGTTGAAGGTAAACCAGTCTGTGCAACGATGAAAAAACAAACTTGGCTAATGTTTACATTGTAAGTGAACTGATTGGTGTAGTGCTTTATCAAGTCTGGGGACTCCAAAGTGATTTACACTTTGGTGTAAATTGCGTGTGAATTTGTGTACATTCATACACAAATTCACAATGCAGAAAGGTGAAAAGTGTTCTGTAGTGTAATCCAGTCTACTGTAATAAGTCACAGAGCAGAGTGCACTGCGCTGGTTCCACTGGTTTATCTATGAAATCTATCCGTCCAGAGTCAACATGGCTCTGTGTTGTTTGTGTTCAATCTGTGCACAGAGAGCATTTAACTCTGCTCTGCATCCCCAGAACCAGAACCAAACATGGAGAAGCAGCATTCAGCTTCTATGCACCACAAATCTGGAACAAACTCCCACAATATTGCAAAACTGCTGAAACACAGAGTTTCTTTAAATCAAGACTAAAACCAGCTGATTGGAGTTGCTTTTGAAACATAATGGATTAAGACTTTAATGATTGGTTTGCTTAGTGTGGATGTAGCTGTACATGACCATGAGCTGGACCAGGTTTTAGAACCAACACATGAACATGAAGTCATCTTCCTGGATAGTTTGTCTCTTTCCAGTGAGATGTATGAGAAATGGCCGGATACAGAGCAGCCCAGAGTTTCTTTTTAAATGCATGTGTGTGTGTGTGTGTGTGTGTGTGTGGGTGTGTGTGTGTGTGTGTGCGTGCGTGTGTGTGTGTAGATTTCAAGTCTGTGTCCAGAGGAGGCAGCAGCTCAGGAGCAGACAGGACAGGTGGAGGAGTGTCTGAAAATCAACCTTCTGAAGATCAAACAGGAAGCTTGTAAGAAGGTGAATGATCTGCTGATGAGGCAAAGCTTTGCTTCCTCTGGATAATCTTTCATTAAGAAGTATCAAGAGAAAACACCATCCACTGCATATTAATGAACAGAATTATTCCTGAACAGTCTTCCTACAGAATCACTTTCTTTTCTCTCTGTTTCTTAACTTGCGTTCCTGCGTCTTGCTCCTCTCGCAGGAAGTGCTGAACATGCTGAAGGAGAGCAAGGCGGATATCTTTGTTGACCCTGTTCTCCACACGGCGTGTGCGCTGGACATCAAACATCACTGTGCTGCCATCCCGCCAGGCAAAGGGCGCCGTGAGTCCACACACACCCACATGCACACACACACACACACACACACACACACACACACACACACACACACACACACACACACACACACACACACACACACACACACACACACACACACATCTTTCTTTTGTTACTGAACACAATTCATCTTAACCCTTGAGTTTCAGTCTGTTGGTTTATTGATTTAATTCAAATTATTAAAAAACACTGGAAGAAAGTCTATCTTGGTTTATTTATACGACACCCCCCAGTGGTTTTTTATGTTCCCTTGCAAAAATGAAAGTCTTTCTGCTATGTAAGGTTTCTGTAAGGTTTTTTTTATGCTTGTTAGATATCTCACTAATGATATATTGAAGTTTTATATCTTTTTCTATACAAACTTTCATGCAAAAGCAAAACATATCAAACATGGGCTCTTTAAAATCTCCTCTAAGGCATAAACACAAACTTTCTGTTGGAAGGAAAATGCTTATTATCACAGGATAATAAAGTCATCTGACAGTTTTGTGTGTTTTTTAATATGTTGTTTGGTTAATAAAAGGCCGTTTTTATGCATACCAACAAGAATAAGCAGTAATTGATTGATTTTTTTTTCAATCTGTTTTTTGCACCAAAGTGTTAAGAATGTATAAACAGGTTTTCAATGAGGCTCTTTAAAGGTATTTAAACATTTCAATTGACGTTCGTTATCATTGCAACTGTGGATGTATTGTGAGTGAACACAGAACCTTATTCACCCCCATGTCCACCAGGGGACTCTGTATATTTATCAGTGAACATGCAGTCGGTGTGTTTTTAAAGTTCTGGTTATTGAAGCCAGCTCTCGTCCTCAGAGATGTCCTGCCTGATGGAGGCACTGCAGGACAAACGTGTCCGTCTGCAGCCAGAGTGCAAGAAGAGACTCCAGGATCGCATCGACATGTGGAGCTACGCTGCTAAGGTACGGCTGACCTCTGACCCCATGCGCTGAGCTGTCTGCTCCGCCGTGCAGCTGCTCTCGTGCAGGCTGCTGTAGCCCCACAGGTTGAAGTTTTGGTTCAGCTGTGAAGCTACGACCGACTTCTCTACAGTGAATGTAGAGCTCTAACACACACTATGCATGGCCGTGTGTGTGTTTTAGTTCTGTTCAGGAGGATGATTGTGACCCTCAAATTTAATTTCACACAAAAGCTTTGTTTAAACTGCTGTGTTCTTAACCAAAGTCAGAGTTGTATGAACTCTAAGTCAGTCCGCTGCCTACCTTACAGCAGTGAGTGGACTGTGTTGTAGTTTAAAACCCTTTTAGGCCAAATGTGTCGGCGGCGACGACGCAGCCAAATTTGTAGTACGGTAAAGCCGCGACACTGGAAAATTCCAACGGTTTCTGAAAGGGGAGACATTGAGCTTTCCAGCCAATATCAGGTCATTACGGTGATTTTGTAGTAGGGAGAGAAATTGACGGGCAGGGGTAAATTGCAAACATAACTGTTAGATATTGAAAGTTGTTGTTATGGACAGGTGGCGCCAGCAGAGGGATTCTCAGACCTGGCCATGCAAGTGATGACATCACCGTCCAAGAACTACATCCTCACTGTGATTGGTGCGGGTGTGGCCCTGCTTTTCCTCGTTGGGATGTTTTGTGGCAGATTCACAAAACGAGTGACTCAGGAGCTGAAGGACAGGTAAACCCCGCCCACCCGGGGGGGGCAGTGGGGGGGTCAGGAAGAGTTCACAGGAGAACCCACCGCCGCCTCTGAGGAATCCTCTCCACACACGCCCATTTTTACCCGCCAATTTAAAAAGACAAAACGAACAAAAAAAAAACTGCAGCGTCCAGCCTGATTTGTCCTCTTCAACAGGGTTTTTTTTTTTTGTTTTTGTTTTTTTTTTTTAAATCACTGCTGGGGAAATGACATTACTCCCAAAGCCCCACCGGTGAACGTGGGTGTGACTTCCCACGCCTCATGAGGACAGTTTCTCCTCTCCCTCATCTTTGTTCCTGTGAAGATCTTTGCTTGGATGAGTGGCGCCTCCTGTTGGTCTCCATCCACCTCTCTGATGTTGATGCAGTATTCGTCTCCTCTCCTGCTCATCCTGGGGGGGCCGGGCCAAGTTGGGGGGGCGAGGACGTGGCGGAGCAGTGAAGAGGAAGGATGAGCTCTCAAAACTGACTGGTGGAGAATAAAAACCTTTTAAGTGTAAATGTGTAGAAAGTGGGATGGGATAAGGCTTGAATTATAGAGTGGGTTAATGACTCCAGTATTTTAACAATGAAGCTGTGTCTCTTGGTGCGAGTGTACGCTGTCCAGTCCTGTCCTGTCCTTTTTGTCCCAATACTCTTCTTAGTTGTCAAGCGGATTTTGGGGATATTTTGTTTTATTTTTATTTTTTTCTCTGTCTTTGCCATGGGACTGCCAGGTAGGTGGAACCTACCAGCCATCTCTCAACCAAGCCACACATGATTGAAAGGGGAGCGAACACTTAGTCATATTTAAATAGAAATATTTTGTTTTCCAACAGTGAACTGGTTCCTCCATCGCAGCTTCCAGCTGCTTCCTGCCATTGTCAGCATTCCGTCTCTGGGCAGAGCAGCAGAATTCACTTCAGTTCTCATTCTTACACAAACTGACTCAATTGGTGTCAGACGAGTCAGTTCAGACAGGTTGAGGCTTTTTTTTTTCTAGAAACAATTTGGGAAAACTAAAAACAGATCATATTATTACAAAGATGTGAAGATTTTGTGTGAAGATGATACTGGAATCATTGCACAGCTTTTTTTTTTTAAATATCAGTGAATATAAATGTTTTGTTATAGCTTTATTTATTGTTTAATCTGTGTTTTTTTTTTCATTGATTTGAATGTTCTTTACGGTTGCCTTTTTTTTCTTCCTTTTTCAGCGAGGCTTTTTGAAGGGAGAAAGGAGAGAGACAGGTCTGAGTTCCTCCAGGCATCATCTTCATCCAGCAGCTTGACTGATGAGGGAGCTTGATGAAATGACATTTTCATTTAACATTTCATACATCAGAAATTTAAAGCTGTAAAGCTTAAGATAATTTGCTTTTTTTTTTTGTCTATATCAGTAAAAACATTCATGGAAGTTTTTAACTCCGAGTCTGCTGCTGGAGTTTGAGGTCTCAGCTGCTGAAAGCTCGACTAGTGGAGTTCTGCAGTTTGGGGGACAAAATAGCAAAGCCTGCTGGATGAGATACGTGCAGAACAGAGAGAGCAGAACAGCTAGATGACTATATGTGTCGTACGCTGTGCGTGTCGTGCAGTTGACTTGTACTGCTACGTTTTTCATCTAGCTGCAAGTGTTCTATAGTGAGTGCTGCCCATGCTGCCTGAAACTCCAAACTTTCTTCTCTCAACTGCCTTTTTTCAGCCTTTTTTTTTTTTTAAATCAAAGTTGTGCCTAAAACGTCCCTGCATTTTTCATCAAATGACAGGGTTGGTCAGAGATGGACCATGTCCACATCATGTTAATTGTCGCCTGGAGTTTCGAACTCTGCAGGCGATTTGGTCGTCTGTTTTATGATCCAGAGAGGCGATGGAAAGTTGTTTTTTTGTTTGTGATTGAATATATGTTTTCTGTCTGGATTCATGAAACTTCTTGTTTTTCAGTTTTTGTCTCATTTTGTTGCTCTGTACAGAAAACTATGGACAGTTTCTTAATAATAAAGTGTGCAAGGTTTCTATTCTGTTGTCCAGTTCTTTTCTCAAAGCCATTTTTGCAGTCAAGCACAGAGGATGCAATATTTGCTGTATATATTTGCATTTCACAACACCATGTGGATCTGTTATACTGATTGCAATAAAGAAAATGTTCTTAGTATATTTAAAATGTAGCTATGTTTAGCTACATCTACAGTTTAGACTGGTGAGATAATCTGATGAATTCACACACTGATGATCTCAAACTAGAAAGCTCTGCACACAAACACAGGATAGATGGACAACTTCTCTCCAAATTATAAAAAGTGAACAAAAATACTTAAACTCACCAAACTAGTAAGTGAACTAAGTGAAATTAAGAATGGAAACTAAACTGTTAAAACCAAAAATAAAGTTTTTGGTTCAGCTTTGGAAAAAAATGAAGAGCACTGCACTGAACCCCATGATGATGATAATGAAAGCCCATCATGGTTATTCCACCAAATATTGATTTCTGAACTCTTCCTGAGTTCATTAGCATTGTTTCTAGATGAATATAAACTTGTTTTCTTTGAAAGCACTGCATTTTATGTTATTTCTCATTTTTTACAAATTAAAATGTTTGCTTGGAATTTCAGAGACATGTCAGTAAAGAACAATGTTCATTTTACTTAAACATGAACCTTTAAAAAGTAAAATCAGAGTAAATTTTTTTTACTTTGTTTTTAAACAACATACATTCATAACATGAGGGCTAGGGCAGGTATCAGCTAGTCATACTGGTGACCATCACAACGCAGACATTTCACTGTATAAAATTACACAAAATAAATACAAAAGAAAGCTCCCAGGTGTCTGAGTCATGTAGAATCACAACCATCAACTGTTACACACTTTTGGTTATAAAATAATCCAATTTTTCCCAAAGTCTCTCTCCTTCTTCCTTCTGGAGACGTATTGTAAATGTCAACATTTCCATATTGTATATCAAGTTTATAATATTCACAGAGTAGGGGGTCTAGGCTGGAGGCAGCATTTAGTAATCGCCTTCTTGCTTGCAATCAGAAACATCTTCAACATGTGTCCTTATTATCTAGTCCTTCAGGGAGTATTCCAAGGTACATAGCAGAAAATGAAAGGGCTAAAGATATACCCAGAATTTCATAGATTACTCGATTAACATCCTTCCAGAAGGTTTTCAACTGCGGACCAAAAGATATAAAAACAGTCTGCAGAAGCCACACCACACTCCCTCCAGCAAGAGGACTGAGAATCACCCAGCTTCGATTTCTGCTTTGGCGTAATAAAAAATCTGATTAGATTCTTCCAACAGAAATCGCGCCATGTTAAAGAATTTGTGGTGGACAGACTGTTCCTCCATATCCGCAGCCAGACCTCCAGTAAAATTATTACATTTGCTTCCTTTTCCCATCGTTGTCTGACATAATCAGTTGATTTCTTATTCATAGATGCAAAATTTCTATAAAGTTTGCCGATAGTGCCTTTTAGTATTTTTACCAGCATATGAATCCATAAATATTTGCACTATTCCTGGCTCTGCATCCAAGTCATAAGTTTTGATTTCTTTCCTGAAGAAACTCCAGACCTGCAAATAACGGTAGAAATCCCCTCTGCCCACGTCATAAGTCCGGCACAAATCCTCAAATTTGACCAACTCCCTGTTTTTAATTATATTACAGAATGCAGTGATTCCCTGTTTCCAGGGCCGTGCAGAGACCACTAAAGGGGCAGGTGCTCAAAAAAAAAAAAAAAAAAAAAGGGCACATCCAACGGTATTTTAGGACAGAATATTAACAAAGCCTCTCAGCTTTCAAAGTTTAATAAACAATGATAAATTACAAAATTGTGAGATATACAATCAAAGCTAAGGAGAATCTCTACGTAGAGCATACAACTATGCATATGTAAGATATTTTATTAGTAATTTCTTTCTGCAGGTCTATTTTGTTATAGGAAAGTATTGCAATATTCAAACCTGCAATTTAGCAAGATATGTAAATCAGAGCTGGACCACCAGACATATTTTGTCTTTACATAATTACACTATTAAAAATATAAACAAGGGCACAATGCAACATTAGTGGACTGTAATCTATAAAAGAGCTGCCTGTTTGCTGCACTTGCAGTGGAGATGAATTTGGTCCATTCAGGAAAGCAGAGCTGCATCAAACTTTAACATGGAACTGCAGAAAAAAAACAAAAGCAAATATTTAATTGTTAATGCATGTCATCATGAGAAAAGCCTACTGAGTTTTGCTTAAAAAACTTTTTTAAACATTTAAATCAAATTCGTCTCATGAAGTGAATTTTTTTTTGCAAAACAAACTTATTTGTGCATGTCAGAAATCTTTTCTTAATATCCTAAGGTTTTGTTTGTGACTCAAAGTTTTGCTTGTGATTCTCACATGAGTCGTGGGCAGGGCCCAAAATCACAACAAAAGGTTTCCGATGTGTGCAAATAAAAGTTTATGTTTGGCAAATAACTTTTTAAGTTCACAAGACAAAAATGTGTTATTTAATTAATTTATTGTTATTTAATTTAAACAAAATGATTTGTTTTTTTAAAAAAGAAATCATTACCATTTTTGATTACAATTTTATTTTACTTAACTGAGGTTAGGTTTTTCCCCCCCATTGAATAATTGGGAAAAAAATGTAACTTCATACTCTGCGAACCAGACCCTAAACTTACTTAAAGTCTGGGTTGAGTTTTTTTTCCCCTTCATTAATGACACACTTTTATTACATTCATTATATCTATCATGGTAATTCAGGGTGAGTTATTTTACCCTGGGTGAGGTGTGACCAAGTCACTGTGTTGCAAGTCTCGTGTAAGTCTCAAGTCTCTGTCCTCAAGTCTAGTCAAGTCAAGACAGGCAAAAGTCGAGTCAAGTCTCAAATCAGGAACCTTTAATTTCAAGTCATTTCGAGTCGTTTATTTTATATAATTTGCAATTATACATAAAATTCAAATAATGGACCATTTGTTCTTTTTAAAATCTGTATTTATCTCAAATGATAGAACATGTGCAGCTGAACACAAAGTATAAAAAACATTTTTAAATTGGACCTCTTTAGTTCTGTTAAACTTGATATTCAATAAAAAAAAGTTTTCAAAAAATGAAATAAGTATAGATGAAGTTATCACAAGTCAGGAAGGTCTGGTGCATTTATTTTTCTGCTTTTATTTCTAAGTATGTTAGTTTCAGTCCTCTGTAAATATGGGCCAGATATTCTAAACACAAAATTTATTTGGGACAGTCACTGTATTTGGTCTGTTTTAACAAATAAACCACATGAAAAAATCAAAATCATTGCAAATAAAGTGGAGGGGTTTTGAATTTGGATGTGATGGTAAAATAAATATCTGTCAGGCCAAGTGGGTTAAATCTACAACCAATTTCACATCTCAATATTGATAAAAACATGTTGTGTGAATCAAGCTGGTCAGAATCACTAAACACAAAATAATGAGCTCATTATTTTATGTCTTACTCAGTTAACTATCCCACTTAGTGTTATATTCAGGGTCAGTGAGATTGTACAATTTTTATTTTTACAGAAATTTTTGAAAGATGGCCAAAAAAAAAACAAACTGGATTTTTAAAAAAAATTGTTTTCCAGCAAAGCTACTTGGAAATGGGTTCTGTGCGACATGTGACAGTCACTCCTAGGCCTGTCACGATAACAAATTTTGCTGGACGATTAATTGTCTAAAGAAATTATTGCAATAAACGATAATATTATTTCAAGACCTTATGACACTGATTTAATGGAAATGACTAATAATACATGCGATTTCCGGATATTTATTTTCAAAATAACATGTAACACTGGAACTGATCAAATAAATAAACAAAACAACCAAAAACGAAAATAAAATGGATTCTCTGTCTCCATTAACAAAAAACGTACTTGAATAAAAACTAAACAACATAAAGCCAAAGTGGAAATAAATACTGCATTCAACCAAAAGAGTGCAGATTATGTAATCTCTAGATTTAAATGGAGAAAACCGGCACATTCGACTACCTAATGCAATAGTTCACACTACATCATTTTTTGCCCCTATTTTCCCCTTATGACAATCTTAGATCGTTGGCCGATCTAACCGATCATCCTGCAGTGTGTGGTGGGTTTCGGTAGATCATTGTGGCCGCTCCGATCTAAATCAGGGGTTTTCCCCGTGGAGCTTAACGCAGCCCGTTGAATGTGACAGGTAGCCAATCAGAAAGCGCGGATTCTCCTCCGTGCTTTCTGAGGGGAAATTACGGAGAGGAATCCCAAACAGCTGACACGGCGCAACCTGAAGTCCAGCGGACATTGGAGATGACATGTGGAAACAACATTAATGTTTATTCGTGCAAAGAATATAGAAATGACAAGGGGAGGAGTTGGAGCCAAATTGCTACCGCAGTTGATGAACCCGGTATGTTTTCAGCTATTCTTCGTTAACTAACATAAATAGGTTATAATTATTTTCATTCAGCTAGGACTTTACGCTGTCTCTACTCACATGCATCACAGGTAGATTCTAGTAAAGCATTGGATTAATGCCTGATATTAAAATTAGTTAACTGGACTTGCAGCCGTTATTTTGTGCCCATGTGGCTGGACACCACACAGCACGACGAACCCGATCGAACCGTTATACCTAGGATTTCTGTCGGCTAATGTGTCTCTCAGGGTTTGAAAATGGGCCAACAACTCATGTAATGTGCGCTGGACATTAGACTAAGGAAATGAGGAAGGGAGGGTCAGTGGAGAGAACCGGAGCTGAGCCTTTTTCATTCAGCGTCATCAACAGAAAGAAAAAAAGGCAGGAAGAGACGACAAAGACGATAATTAAAATGATCTCGATAGGTTTTTTTATCGTCCGATTAATTGATTTACTGTTTATCGCGACAGGCCTAGTCACGCCGGTCAGTGCATTAAGTCAAAAACAGTTGACTTAATGCACTGACTGCAGTAAACAAGCAGTCAGTGCTTGTTTACTGCAAGCTTGTTTACTGCACTGACTGTAAGCAGTGCTTGCTTGCACTGAATATAATTTCTCAGCGTAGATGTCTTCAAACACACCAACCATCCTTAGATGATACTAGACCGGCTCGTCATCATGATGGGACAGAGAGACTCTTTTCCCTGAGTTCAGGTCCAGAATCTGCTTTCTGTTCCGGAGCCCCGCTCACTATCCACCGGCTTCCTGAGCTAATAACACGGTGCACATTATTTGTGGAGGCATTTGAAGGACCGGATTTATGGTAAAATGCCGGACAAAGTTGGACATCGTGGCATCTCCATCCGATATTCTCTTCTTGCATGTTTTACAAGTTGCAGTTCGTTTTTTATTCGAAAGTTCATAACCTACGTAGCCAAAAGAAATTACTCGCGGAAGCATATTCGAGCGGTTATTTCGTCTTTCGTTCCCTGAGCTCTGTAGTCGCCGCGTTTTTTTAAATGTCCAAATCCTGTTAATTTGATTGGTTGAGCTGCAGCTGCGCACACATACATACATAAGGAGAGAGGAGAAACATAGGGACGGACTGCGATACGGAATGAGTGAAATTAATGACGCCACTTTATAAATAATGTGTTTTAAATTTTAAGACTTTGAGTAAAAAATATCAAGTCTTTTCAAGTAAACAGCTTCAAGTCGAGTCAAGTCTCAAGTCAATGGCATGAAAGTCAAAGTCAAGTCCGAGTCGTGATTTTAACGACTCGAGTCCAAGTCATGTGACTCGAGTCCCCACCTCTGCTCCCATCACTCCCAGATGGGACCGTCTCGTTGCAGAGAAACAAGCTCAGGGCTCCCGTTAGTCAGTATCGCGAGTTAAAGTTTTCACGAAAGTAAAATGTTCATTTTTGTGGCGCATTTGGATCTAATTTGGAAGGGATATGTAAACGTTACCATAGCGACCAGAGTCAGAGCGTTTGGGCAGCGGTCGAGAGGAGATGAGTAGAGCTTGAGTCTTAAGTCTGGTTTAGACGGAAAGTTTTAAGAATTGTCGGCCGATTCTCCAAACCTCTGTGACCACAGAGCTGATAAAAGTCCAACAGGTTCCATCGGTTCGTGTGTCACAGGCAGGAGCAACACGAACCGATTCAGTCACGAACATCCCGATTCCAGAGGATAATCCAGTAAAACCCCCAACATAGCGGGAATTTAGAATAACCAAACACGGATGACGATGTAGAAGCAATAGTGATAGTTTGTGGAGTCATTTTAAGAGATAAAAGATGTAACAAAAAGAAAAAGCGGTGGATGAAAGAGACGGTAGCAGCCGCTCTATTTGCTGCACTATGATTTGGAGGTGACTGTTTTTTCACAGTTAACATTTTTAACTGAATAAACATAATAATGACCTTTAGATTTATTAATAAACATTTCCACATATCATCTCCGATATCCACCGGACTCAGTTGCTCGATAAATCAGCTGTTTGGGATTCCCCTCTGTTCTTACGTCACCTCGCTTTCTGATTGGCTACCTGTCACATTCAACAGGTCGTATTCTCGTTCCAAGTCAGGGAAAACCCCACAGGTTGCGATAAAAACTCCAAGACAACCCAAATTGGGTATATTCAGGATTTAGCGCCCCCCTCACCGCCCCTCCAACCCCCCGGGCCGCAGCAAAACTTTCCAAGTTTTGACCGATCCGCGGTAATAAAAAGGTTGGGGACCACTGCTGTAGAGGACTGTTACAGTGTCTCTGTAGTGTCCAAATGAGGACTGTATTTTATGATGGCACATTTTCTTTTTTTTTTTTAATTTGTTTTCTTTGCACTGTAATCTCCAGAAGGTAATCCCCAGAACAGAACCAGCATTCAGGTTTATCAGGTTGTTAAGCCTTTTCTGTCTCTGGCTCTCATCCTGCTGCCCAAACAGATAATGGCAGAAAGTGTATGTTTAGCTGATATAGTTCTGCTGTCCGGTTGAGCTGGCTGTCAGACTAACAGAAAGATCTACTGTGGATGTTGTTTGACCTGAGTGCAATCTGGTTTGTTGCACGAGGTTCTATGTGTAAGGATGGGTGTCCATCTGAGTTGCGTGTTTTCATGTGTGCGTTCTGTCTGGTCAGTGGAGGCCCCTGGCTGCCTGACAAATCAGTGTAAAATTCTTCTGTCCAACATACCAAAACATCCCAGTTTTCACAGCACAAACATACAAGTTATCTTCTAACCCTTTTCTTCACCTGTGAAAAGATTAGCAGCTGCTTTTCATAACAGGATAAGTAATAAAACCTGGAGAAGATAGACCAGTGTTTCTCAATGTCGATCTTCACACCCCCCCTGCCCTGCATGTTTTAGGTATTTCCCTTCTGCCACACACCTGAATTGTATCTCTGGGTGATTAACAGGCTTCTGCAGTACTTGATGGTCATGCATTCATTTGAATCAGCTGTTCAGGAATAGAGGCACATCTAAAACATGCAGAGCAGGGGGCTGTGAGGACCGAAGTTGACCGGTCAACTCCGGTCAACCGTCTATCACAGTTGAGAAACACTGTGATAGACAGTACATGATAATATGTTGTCTTTTTGTACGCATGTAAATATGTGTACAAAAAGGCAACATTAGGGCAGTGGTCCTCAACCCTCGTCCTCAGAGACTGCTACCCTGCTTGCTTTTGATGAGTCTGGACTCCAGCACATCTGATTCATATGATTGCATTACCTCCTTTGCATTCCTGCAGATGCAGCAGTAGCCGGTTAATCACCTATTCATTTAATAGGTGATTTTAGGTGTGCAGCAGCAGGGAAACACCTAAAACATGCAGGACAGTGGGCCTTGAGAACCAGGGTTGGGGACCACTGCTTTAGGTCATAATTTTAGTAAAAGTTTCAGGATGAGGCTGTAATAAACCTGCATTTCTTTCTTTCCAGCTATTATAAAAGCAGCCATCATCACTGAAACATTAGATGGGCAGAGTGGTCAAACCTCACTCTTTTTTCTTTTTTTTTTTCAATCTTGATTTATTGACAATTATGAAATCCTTCGCTGGAGGAATTTTCACTTGATAGTGAACACATTCAGCAACATCATGACCTCTTCAAATATTTTAGGGGAGGTGGGTAGAGGGTTTTGCCCAGAGCGCCAAACAGGCTAGGACCGCCTCTGCTTGTGCAAAGAAAAAAATATATATACATGGCGTTAATGAGTGCTACATGCATGTGAATTGATTACAAGTGTAAATGTGTCGACCTTCTTGTTTAAAGTAAGATTCTTCATGTGTGACTAGCAGTCACCATGAAGTGTTGGAGAGCAGGAGCCATAAAAAAATGAAGGTTAAAAATAGTCTTTTTTTATTTTCTTTTTTTGTCCACTTTTTATTTCAACTTGGGAACTGTGGCCATATCTGGAGATAAACCTCTATAAGCAGAGAAGGAGCATAAACATGGTTACTCTCTTCCTTTATATGCTACATCAGTTACAGACCAATGAACAGATAAACCACTGACACAAATTCACTACTTGGAGGATCAACCTGAATTGAATGAGCTTCAATACATCAGCTCTTTACAAGAACACGCACATTTATAAATGCTTAAAGGGTTTTCCTGAATGTTAGCCCATATTATCAATCAGGCAGTATTTGTAATTTTACATATGGATTGATTTTACTGCACACTTAGTTTTTCTTTCTTTTTTTCCTAGCTGTCTGTGATAAAATGTAAAACCTCTTTAGTCTGTTGAGGAGCTGCAGGCAGAGCCAGAAGACAGTGGGGGGATCAGCAGCCTTTGTGTCAGCTTCCAACAAAAACACAGCAAGATTCTGTTTCAGAGCCATTTCTGTTCATGTTAGATTTCATAACTATTTTCAAGAGAAACCAACACAAAACTTCATAAATAAGCCTTAAGTCAATCATTAACTGTAGCTTAGTTGACCTAATAAAATGACCATCTTATGGTAGTTTATACGTGAGCCAAATAAGTTGCATGTTTTTGACCTAATGGTTTCTGAAACCACTTCTTAAGGCTTGGTCTTAGCAATGCTCCTGCACCACTACAGCTGATTCTAATGGTGAAGCTGAGATACTTCCTCACCATCTCATTACGTTTTGCAGAGGCTGGCTTAATATTCCAATTATTTTATTAAATGGATGATTAAGCCAGGTGGAGATGGGCACCAGCAACCCTCCTGACCCCAGTAAGGGACAAGGGTGTACAGAAAATGGATGGATGGATGACTAAACCATTTAATCATCCATTTATTTTATTAGGGTGTGTTAAATCAAGGAAGATCCTTCAGCACAACTGAGACTGTTCCAATGCCAACATCTTCACCAGGATTTACCTGGAAACATCTATAGCAATATTAATCTGTGTTAAGGAAGAAACAAATATTGTTGTCCCTCCTTAAATGAGAGTGTGTTTAAAGTTGTAGAAAAGGTTCACAGTAAGTCTATATGTAGAATGAACGACTATACACTACACATGTTAATAGCTAAGTGGTCATGCTGAGTCAACAAACAGAGGACTGGGTGTCTCAGTGATAATAATAAAGTGCTGAGAGGTCACCAGAGAAGGTAATGCTATAAGTTTTCTAACTACTACATTGACAAACAAACAAAAGATGATGTCTCTGAAAATTCAGGTCTCAGTAAATTCTTATGGTATCCATTGAATGGTTATTAGTCCATGGACTCCTCTTGCTTGTCCTCCCTGTTAGAACATGTTCGGGGACACAAACAGGGTGACCTTGGTGAGGTAGCGGCCTAGCAGGGTGTTGTTCTCCAGCTCACTCATCTCCACCTCGGCCTCCAGTGTGGCCGGCCCGTTAATAGACGTCACCAGGAGAAGAGTCCCGGTCTGCCGACCAGAGCGCTGAACACTGAAGTGACCGCGACCACGGCCACCGGCCAGGCCGAACCGCAGCGTGTCTCCCAGCACACGGGCTGCAGACACCCGGAAGAGGACACGAGGGGCAGACATGTTGGACACCACAGCGAGAAAGTGGAAGGAGATGGAGTTTGGAGCTTGAGTGCAGGCTTTGTCCCCCAACATACACGGATTCCTCTCACAGCGCCTGGAGAAAAACAGGCACCACATTCTCAGTTAAAGCACGTTTGTTAAATTCACTTAGTTGGGCTTTCCTTGCTCTTCATCTCACAACATTTTAAGGGTGTGACAGCAGGCAGATCTAGTTTCAAATTCTCATGTTGTTTAGTAAACAACAAAAAAAGTCTCATGGTGAGTTTTCTGGCTGAGGACGATTAAAACAGAGGTATGCCAGAAAGAAGCCTTTTCAGTTCTGCAGTTAGTTCTGTAAAGATGTAATGTTTAGTTTACTCTGGTCTGGTGGGATTTTAACTAGGACCATGCGCTGGTCAGATGAGACTGAGATTGCATTTTTAGCACAGTGGGTGGACACGCTGCAAAACAAAGTGTGAATATTTCAAAAGGCGACTCGCTCACTCACACCAGTGACACATCCAACCTTTAGGGCAATGTTGTGATGCTGTGTTCTTACAAAGGCAATATGAGCCACGTTAACGAGTGTGGCAAGATAAAAAAAAATCTTGCCATATGAGGAGACTGATTGCTCACTGGTTGGCCACATTGTCTTTATATTATGTGGACATTGTTGGTTTGTTTTATTGGTTGGCTGCTGTCTGGCAAACAAATGGTGAACACCTGAACCACCCATCTGGGAGTCTGGATAATTAAAAGGACAGTGTTATATAAAATCTACTTTTTAAAGCATTACATCATGTTATAATGTTATTCCTTCATCAAAACACACCAGGAGTGTTGCCTTGATTCTTTCATGTGAGATTGAAAAATCCTTTAATCTCCCATGGCAACCACATTCACCTTTGCAAAGCACTAGGGGTAACTGAGTGTTTTGCTGCTCCGCCTCGGAGCTGCAGTTTCCAAGCTTCCCCCCACTCAGCTCCTTCAGACTAGCCAGCAGCAATTAGCAAACACCTGGTGGAACTTAGCATCAACTGAGCTCATTATAGGAGCTACTTCTCAATGCAATGCTGGTAAAAACCTTGTTAAAGGGTTAATAGAGGAGCCATGCTGTGATGACTTCCTGAAGGCGCAGTGTTGGAAAGAGGAGGATTTCCTTAAAGAGACAGAGACTCAATTTTAATTTTCTTTTAAGTCATACTGCATTTATAACACCAGACGGTAACAAAGTTACCGATTGTGCTATAAAATGATACTGTGTGGCTCATAGTACTGACCCTTTAAAGCAGTGTTTCTCAACCTTATTCGGGCCAGCGCCCCCTAGCCTTTATCCAGGTCCCTCACCGCCCCCCACCAAAGAATTTGTAGGCTACTTTGCACTGATAATTATTTTATTATTAATGATACTATCATTATTGTAGATGTTTTGAATCGGTGCACCGATTATGTTTTCCCGTACACTTCAGCGCACCTTACGCTCCTTCACCTCGCGCACATAACGGGGTAAATGTAGCGAGTTTTGCCCTAAATGTATCGGCGTCCGGAGGAGGGGGATTTGGGGGGGGGAGGCGAGTTTCTACGCTCCTTCGTGGGGTTGTGCCGATTTATGTTTTCGCATCCACCTGAATAATGTGTAGTTGCGCCCCTACCCATGGCACTTGAACAATATTATTTTACATTTTATCTGGAAATAGTGTCTGTTTATTCTTGCCATACAGTCCTCTGTATTAATTATTGATCAAAAGGTCTTGCCATACCAGTTTATTCCTCCGTATTTACTTTAGTTTCTTAGTTTATTCTTGCATTTTGTTCTTCATTCATTTCCATTTAGTTTCCTTTGATTAGTATTATCATCTTTTGGTTTATTGCTATGTCCACTTTAGTTAATTTCCTGTTGCTAGATTTATTTTATCATTTATTGACCACCAGTAATTTTCACTCATCACCTGCTGCTCCTCCTAATCGTCATGTGTTTCACATCATGTGTTGATTTTTCACTGTTCAGCGTCGGATTCTCTGTTTTTATGCCATAATTCACATCTAGTTCGTTGCTCCATTTTATGTCCCGCTTCTCCTGTTTCAGAGTTTTGCGGAATGTGCGCCTCGTTATTTTATTTTATTTTTTTTTGCTTTACTCCCTATGGTGCGCAGCGTTCGGGAAACGTATCGATGGAGAAAAGGCAGACTGACATAAACTTTTTTAAAACAACGGAAACAATTTCGGTATTCTGATTATTTGAAATTTAAAAGTGCTGTGTTGTTCTATTACCCCCGTTTTATCCCGGACCACTTACAGCACCGTGTTAACGCTATAAAATGAACGCTCTCTATCGAGGTGTCATCCATGGAGGGATTTCTTTATTTAAATGGGTTCATTTTTCAGAGGGATACAAAGTGAGGGTATCGTGATTTTAGTAATTGCATGTTTATAAGAGCGATTTTCTGTTGTCCTTCCATGGAAGCGGGCAGCTTTCAAATGGAAATAAAACACTTTTTAATATAAATTGCTGCTTTGACATGATCACAGAACTGCCAAAACATATGTAGCCTACATAAATACCAGACAAAGTGAATCACAGCAGCGTCATCAGCCGGTGTAACGCTGAACTGATGCGGAGCGGAGCTGCGCCATGAAGCTAAAAACACTGAATAGAAGAGCTACCATCGATACAGTTGCAGCCAAGCATGGTTTAATGTTACACAATACAGTTTTACCAAGTTGCTCAAAGTCTAAACTGGTATTGTTGTGCATTTATGGTGTAAAGTTTACCTTCGACCAAACGCCCCCCAAAGGCATCCCAGCGCCTCCCTTTTGTAAAAATGTCCGCCAGCGCCCCCTGCAGTCCTCTGAACGCCCCCTGGGGGGCGGTACCGCCTACGTTGAGAACCGCTACTTTAAAGGAAATGGCACACTGGTAAAGCCTGTCCTCTCAGGGAGAGTAACAACAGCAGAGAAACCAGGCTGTGGGTTTGATCAATCTGCTCCTTACTTCCCCTTCTTACTTGCTCTTCTTTCAAAAAGATTTACGAACATTGTCCTGTCCTCCAGGTCACCAGATACAGCAGTGGCAGGTTATGTTGAAGCATCAATTATGTGATATCAGAGAGAAATAAACATTCCATGAAATAAAGACTTACCTGAACTTGCTGTTCCTGCTAAAACAACGATCAGTTCAGCAGTTCAAATAGAAGAAAAAAACTTTTGGCCATCAGTTTCTAACAGTAGACATTATTTTCTTTTGTGCAGCAGGTCATGATTTATTTTACTAATAAACTGAAATGCTATTTAAAACTTTTTTTTTGCAGAAAGAACCAAAGTAGGCCACAATAATAAATAAATAAGTGTACTTGGAATGCGGCATTTGCATTTATCCAGCTTCAGCTACTGTTGAAGATAAGTATACGGACTTAAGTGAGGTCCCTTAATATGTGACTTTGCTTTAACAGCTAGGTTGTATTTAGGTATTTGCTGCCTTGTCATGCATGTGCAGCTCGATTATGATGCGTTTTTATGTGTTTGTTCTGAAAAATCCCCCACTGACCTGTTGTTTTCAGAAGCTGTCTCTGGTGGTTGCACCACAACACTGTTCTTACCACAGTCATGATTTAGCAGTAGGAATAAATTGAAACTTTGAAAGTAGTAAACATCTCCGGTGTCAAAGATAGTTTGATGCCTTTGACCAATCAGGTTGGCTGGAGCCTGAGTCTGTAGCTCATGTTTGGCCAAACCTCAGTCTCAGCCCAGAGTGGCTTGCAGAACAGCTAAGTGCTGGGTGCAGAGGGGAAGTGGTTGACATGCAGGTTGAGCTCATTGTTTTCAGAGTGACAGTTCCCAGAGGTAAGAGACTTGTGGTTCTCTTTGTCTCTTTCTAATCCCTCATTTTCATTCCTTTCCTGCTGATGGCTGTGTCGTTGTGCTTGCCAAGTTATTTATTTCTTGTTTATCTCAAGGCAATTCGTTTGTTAGCTTCTCATTAGAAGCCAAGCATTGTTTTATTTATGACAGGATTTACTGTCCATGAGGTTCCTGAGCACAGCTGACTCCTGCAGGCTGGGCTTGGAAAATGTGTTAACAGATGAAGATTTAATGTAAACCAGTAGGAGTCAACTTTGTTGAATCATTTGCAGAATGTATGAAAGTTGTGAAACTGTGCTAACACTGGGTTTACACAAATCAACATTTACAACATTTACAGTACTTGCCTCGAAAAATACTGAGAGAATTTTGTGTTAAAGTAAATTTACAGTTAAACCCCAAAATATTCATATCTCAAGCAGATTTAAATGAAAAATGACTTAAATTCAACAATTATTTTTGTTGAATTGTTGTTTTTGAGGCATCTCTCAAAAAATAATAAAATAATATAAAATATTACAATTGCCACCCTGTTGGTTTTCCCACTGGCATTGCAGCAAATTATGATGATCTCAAGTAGTTTGAGGATGTAGGGTCTCATTACCATCACCCTAATCTACACAGATCCACTCACACATTGTCTCTGCTGATTACTCTGCCTACACTGCTTTTTGAAACAGTGATTAATAAACTGAACTAAGAAGTAGAAGTAGTTTTAATGCAACAGACGTTTCACTTCTAAGTGAGTAATATTTTGAGCTAACGTTATTTCTAAATGAGTTTCTGGTTACTCTACTCAGTTCTAGTTACTTCACTGAATAAAAACCAAGTGTGTTTTAGTCAAAAACGCACAGACACGAAACATTTCTGGGACAACTTCATCCTAACTGCTGAGCCGGCCACATTTGGAGGTCAAAACCTCCAAAAACAAACTTCCTGGCCAAATAAAGGTGACCACCTGGATTTATCTAGTAAGTAGACACAAGCAACGTTCCCTCTAAGCTGCGCGCTTGCGCAATCGCGCACTGCTCGCACAGTCTCAGCGCACAATAAAATCTATGCAGCGCATAAAATTAGATCCAACGTAAACTGGAAATTGAGCCCGGACATCAGTTTTGACAGGCCTGTGACTCACAACGATAGGTTCACTTATGCTACGCAGCCAATCATCGCATACTATTGTATATACGTGCCTTGTCCATATGCGTTGTGGTTCCCTGCAGATTTGAGTTGAGACGCAGCCCCAGCTCCACACGAGTTAACAGGGAAGGGCATCGACGATTAATCTACGTCGCTGAACATAACATTAATACCCTCCAGGCTACTTGTTAACAAGCTTAACGTGCTGTATTGTTATTAGCTAGTCACCTTTTAGCTAACATTATCCAACAGCTTTACTCAACTCAGTCGGTTAGTTTGGGGGAAAACTGTGCAAAGTTCTTTGCGTTTTGCAGCCATAATTCTAACACCTACGTAGCCCTGCTCTGCTGCACAGATGTAAACTCAGCACGGGCGTCTCAGCCATAGACATTAATACTATTGATATACTTGATTGATATACTATTGATGTCTATGGTCTCAGCGTTCATGTTGCGTTTGAATGCGGCTCGAAAAAACAGGTTACGACGTATTAACAACCGATTAAACCGTTTTAACTGCTGAAAAAAGTGACAGAGGGCACAGATATGGGAAGTACAGAAGCCGTATCAAATTAATATAGGAATATCAGACAGTTGTTACAGGAATTTACACTGCATCACAAGCTACAACCCATTTCATTGTGTTGTAACAATGTTTTAATGTGAACAAAAAGTTATGTCTGAAAGGTGTAAATGTTTCATTTCTCACCAAAGCAGGACTCTTACATATACTATGCATCTCATGATCAGCAATATTTTAGTTTTTTCATTTCAAGTGGGCAAATCACATATATTAAAAGCAAACTAATGGAAGTTGCTGCTGTAATTTGATTCTTTTAATAAGCCATGTAACTTGCTATGATTCTAGATTTATAACAGGTATAATACTGTTATAATACATCAGCTAGGCCATCGGGCGCACACCTGATGTTGCTCACGGTGGTCCTCAGTGTGCTCAGGGAGCTTGTGTATACGCCCAGACGCATAAAAAATTAGAGGGAACATTGGACACAAGCCTTTAGTGAGGATAACTACTGCAGCAGCAAATCTGTTAACATCAGTTGATGCAATGAGGAGCTACTTTGTCAGCCATGTTGAAAGACATCAGTCTGTTCATAAAGTGTCAGGTCATTGGCATGCATCAGGCAGGAGATTACAGAAACCACTAACATTGGGTTAAGAATGGTCCGACGCTTCATTTAAAACCGGAAGGGAAGTGGAGAGCCATCGTATTTGAGGAAAAAAAAGGTTGTCACAATCATTTAAAAAAAAAAATCCTCACGTGAGATCACTTAAATGTTTGGTGAAATCAAATCAGAAAAAAAAGTAGAATTCAGGACTATGTTTAGTTGTGAAAGTTACAGCTCAAGGGATTGGGGCCGAAAGGTGGTGTTGCTGTAGGTAACCACTAAATAGTGAGGCTAACCAGAGAAAATGGCTCCCATTTAGAATAACAGCAGTATTGTCGTCCAGTCTTTTGTGAGTACACAAAAAGACTGAACTCTGGAGCAATGGACCTTTCCAAGCTCCGCCCAGAAACGCCGTCGAAAATCCCACGTGGCTGCATGTCTCACAAACAAAACATCGCGGTGTTTAGTTTCTATGTAAACATGGCGTCTTTCATTTCAACTGACCCTCTGCAGAGTATTTCTGAGTCGATTAGTTTAGCATTTCTGCCGGATTTTCACAAAATATCAGCCACGACAATGGACAGGGGAACCAACAAGTTCATGTCATCTTTTTTGGACGACATCAAAATGCTTGAGCCACATGATGCCTCCAACATTGTGCACGTCACAGCAAAATGCTACCGGTCGATGAGGAAAACAGCAGATCCTCACACCCTCAGCATAAATATAGCTGTGGACAAGATCGTTGATGCCTATTGTTCTTGCAAGGCTGGGTAAGTCGGGCATTCATGGTTTTGAGGGTTACTTTTGAAATCACTGATTTCTGTTGTTGGCAAATGTTTGAGTGTCCTAGGCCTGATGCACTGTACTTGGTACTAGCGTGGCTAACACGATTACAGTGTAGTAAAAAGCCTTTTCAGGTAAAATAAAATCTTTAATGTATGTCAGATACATTACACATTGCATATTGATTTGTTCAGCTAACGTAAGACAGGCTTCAAGGTGTAGAAGTTGTATCGGTACTGCCATTATGCTGTACTTAGCTAAAAGGTTTTCATAATGGATGTGTTTATTATTGACTTTCTTTTTTTTAATTCACTAAACACAAAGAAATCAAAGCAATAATACTTAAACCAGCACATACTCCTTTGTTCAACCGTTGTTGAGCATTTGCAGCTCAACAACAGTTGAGCTGCAAATGCGGTCGTGCACAAGCTTTGATCCAAGCAACGCTTTCCGTTTCAGATTTTGGAAATGTGTGAATTTTAGTTCCACAAATACGATCAGGATACCTGACATCGCCTGTACAGATACCCCACTGACGGTGGAGAACCATTCTTTTTCGAGTCCTGACGCAAAAACTTTCTGCCGGTCTGCTAGTCCACAATGTACATTAGCATGTGTTTACTACTGTAGCTTGTGTTTGTCAGACGGTCACGCATGTGGTAGCTGCGCTGTGACGTGAAATGGGCATTAGCCAATGAAACGCGGCCCCTGTGGTAAGGTCCATGGTGTGACGTGTTCCAGGGTGATGGTGCATCAGGGGAGTTTGAGAGGTGGGAGAAGTGATTACCCATCATATCTAGTGCATACAGTACAAACCTGTGGAGGCAGTGCTGTGGTCTGGGGTTGCTGCAGACCGTTAGGTCTAAGGTCAGCAACATTCTGTGCCAAAATAATGAGGTCAGCTGATGCCCTGAATGTACTGAATGACCAGGTTATTCCCTCAATGGGCTTTTTCTTTCTTTCCGATGGCACACTAGCATATTCCAAGACCAGCCCCGGCTCCAGACGAGTTTAACAGGGGGGGTATCGACTTATTTGGGGGTGTGGGTGGGGGGGGCAAATGAATCTATGTAGCTGACCATAGACAACATCAGTATCCTACAGGCTACTTGTAAACAAGCTTAACACCTAACCTGTTTTTCGGAACCGCTTTCAACGCAGCATGAACGCTGACACGCTCGTGCTGGGTTTACACCTGTGCTGCAGCAACGGAGACTTGCTGCTGCTGTGCAGAGCTACGCAGGTGTGTTAGGATCATGGCAGCAAACCAGCAAAACGCAAAGAACTTTGCACAGTTTCCCCCCAAACTAACCGACTGAGTTGAGTAAAGCTGTTGGATGAAGGAGATGTTAGCTAAAAGATTACTAGCAAATAATACAGCACCTTAAGAACGGATTTAACCTTTTTAACTGCTGAAAAAAGTGACAGAGGGCACAGATATGGGAAGTGCGGAAGCTCCTACTGTATCAAATCGTTATAGAAATAACCAGGGGTGAAAGTAAGGGGGTACGGCCTAAAAGATTTAGTTGGGGTACGCAGTACCTGCAAGAGAGAGGAGCGGCTGTCTGCTGTATAAAATCAATGGGTTCGCTGTGCAGCTGTGAGTGCACCCACTAATCAGCCGTGACTGATTAGTTTTTCAATAACAATCTAAAACACGACTTAATCAGTTAATGAATAGCTTTTTTCTAATTTCATATTGTTTCTGAACTGTTCGTGCTTTGCTAGAGCAGTGGTGCAATACGTCGATCGCGGAAGGTTTTGAGTCGATCTCGGCATTAGGTGACAAACTGAACGTCGGCGGGACGCTGAGACCAGCACGTCCTCATCTGGCTCCCTTAAAACGTTCGTAGCTTTTTGAAAGAACAAAAAAAATCAACAAAACATGTTCAAATTAATGATCCAACGAACAAGTAATTATTGTTTCAACAAGGTGTTGTGCAATTCTGTGCATTTCGGTTCCATTACCAAAGTAACGAGGAGAGGAGTTTAAATTTAACTAATCAACCATTGCTGTGTTCATGAGAGGTTTATTAATGATCGCAAAAATAAATATCAAGCCTGCAAATCTAATATCGTAACGGACTGAATGTTATATTTTAACTTAATCTCAGGTCGGCTTGTGGAGCGCAGGAGGTTGCCATGGCAACGGGTGTGAGATGGAGAGTAAAAAGGTGCAAGTGGTTTAGTGTTGATCATCTGTTCAGGTTGTTTTACCTTCTTTTACCTTTGCCTGGGTGCATCACAGCCGCTGTAATTTCTGGACTTGGACTAATTACCTCGTTCTTTGTGACTATATGTCATTTACAACAAACATCAAACACGGTAAATATGTTTCATTAAGTATTTAACAAAAAATTGCTTCTACCGCGATAATTATGTGAAATTAAATTAATTGTCTAATATAAAAAAATAGTTAGGTGCTGTCGGGCTCAGAGGCTTTTCCTTTATCAAACAATTTTGTTTTTTATCTCTTATTTAGTGGAAATATTAATGATGATATTTTCTCCAAAATGATAACCTTTATAGCTCCACTGATTATCCCTGTCTGGACACAGGATCAATATAACAAGTTTAAAAGCTAAAATGAATGGTTATATGCCAGACATGGAAAACTGGGATGCACTCCATGCCATGATGTTCAGAATTTAGGTCTCATGGCATCTCAAGGTGTCAACATTGCACCCAGTGGGCTGAGGGAAATACAGCTTTATTTTGTAATTCAAGGGCTACCCAGCTTTTATCGCTTCGCAAAAAAATTAATCAGCACAGAAACTCCAAAGCACACAAAGACACAATATATATAAAATATTAAAAAAAAAAAAATATATATATATATATATATATATATTTTTTGTCATAGTACCCCGAAGAATTTAATACTACTTTCACCTCTGGGAATAACAGACAGTTTGCCGCTCTGACTCTGGGGTAAAAACAACAAACAACTTCCAGTCCAGGGAGGCACGGCTGACTGTGGGCGGGCAATGTCCCCCAATGCTAGTTAATGGTGCTCAGTGCACTGGTCTCATTTTTTCCAGATCTGTTTATGTACATTACCTTTTGTAAGTATCAGTTTTAAAAGCCTTGTATTTTGAAATCTATATTTCTTCTGCCTGAATTTGGTATGTTGAAATTATGAATAATTTATTTTATTCTTTAAAAATACTAGAATTTGTCCATAACTTTCATATTTTTGTTGACCTGATTACATAAATTTGTACAAATAAAATAAAATGTCATGATAAAACACTTGATGTGCGCCTTTTTACCAAACATTTTCTTACTCTTACTTGAATATTACCTGAGTATTTTTTTCAGAATAATTTTTTTTGTAGTCGGGTAAAAATACATAAGTAATTCTGTTCTTTCAACTTTTGATGACTCTTGAATATTACTTGAGCTCAAAAGCTTATTGGTTCCTCTCCTCCTGGCTGCAAATAACATGAACTAAGCAGAGTGTTGGGAGTTTCAGGTAGAGTAGGTGAATGTAGGTGATGTTTGTCCTTACATGGGAGACGTCTTGATATATGTGGCGTTTTTTGTCTTGGGACACTTCACTGTCACGCACTTAAAACCTCCAAACGTGTTCACACACAGCCGGTCCGCCGTGCAGTTGTGTGAAAGGTTTTCACACTCGTCAATGTCTAAAAGGGAAATGCGAGAAGTGAGACAAGCATGGATAAAAACATCGGTTCCCTGGCCTGATACTCATTCAGTCTGTCCTGCTTGTGTCAGATGTGATCTAACAGCTAAAGGCAGGGATTCCCAGTCCCAGTTCCTTCAGAGTTTCTCTCCTTCAATTTAGATCCATGTGACACAGCAGAATCAAACAAGCAGCTTGTTAACAGGAACCCTGCAGAGCTGAACAACTGAATACTGATGCTGGCAGTCAGCCATTGTGATTCAGCTGCTGACCTGTGCAGCTGCGACCTTCTCTGGACAAGCTGTAGCCGGGCGGGCAAACACAGTGGAAGCTTCCGGGTGTGTTCACACACTGATGAATGCAGAGACGGCCAGGCTGCGCGAGGGGGAAAAGATGACACTCGTCGATATCTGAAACACACGCACACACACCCCCCCCCACACACACACACACACACACACACACACACACACGCGCGCACACACGCACACACACAAACCTGTTGTGGATTCCACAGACTGATTGATATTGAAGATTGTTTTTTATTTCTTTTAAGAAGGAAACTCTTTCTGAGGAGCAGCCATACCTGTGCAAATGTTATTGTCTCGGCCTGATATAGTGAAACCAACATCACACGTACAGTGAGTCGAGCCCAGGAAATGTGTGCAGTTAGAAGGCCGGACAGAGGAGGAGGGCGAGGAGGGTGTTGGTGATGAAGCCGAAGAAGATGAGGCTGCTGTGGAGGACTCAGATAAGGCAGCGAAGGAGGACGCAGCTGAAGAGAAGGAAGCCAAGGAGTTGGCAGTGCTGTTAAGTCCTAAAGAGAGACCATGAGAACAAAGAAATGACAAAGTACCGATCCTCCATCTGGGTCGTTATTTTATTTTATTTTATTTTATTTTATTTTATTTATATGTGTGTGACTCACTTCTGCACATGGGTTGTTGTCCACTCCACTTCAGAGACTCTAGACACACTCGAGTTCGTGGGCCTATCAACTCGTAGCCGGGCTTACAGAGGAAGTGGACCTCGTGTCCCATAGCAAACACTCTGCCCAGTCGGCGTCCGTTAGCCGGGGGGTCAGGCTTAGGGCAGGATGCTGGAAACAAACCAGGAGGGCTTCATTGACATTGGTTCACAAAGCTTCACAACCTTCTGAATGTTCTGTTTAGTTTCTGCACCACTTTGGTCATTTAGATTAATATGGAAATTTTAAATCACTTCGTTTCAGCATCAGTCTGGTATTTACATGGACTTTTATTCATAAAACAAAAATGACAATTTTACTGCACTTTGGCACAGATGTAGCTTGCGAACAGACAAAAAACGCATATTTGGACCCCTAAGCTAACAGGATTTACCGGCTTATTTAAACAAGAGAGACTGGATTTATCAAAATAACCAGAGGGCCAGGGCCAAAATGAAGAAGAAAGTAAAAAACAGATCAAATACTCGATTTAGACCAGGGTAAAAAAAAATGCAGATAATATACAAGCTAAATTCATTCAAAGCAAGAAATTTAATTATATGAAAGCAAAATATTTTAAAAATGACATCATTAACAAGTTGTTGATGTAATCATAGTTTGTGTTTTATATATATTTTGGTAGTGTCAGATTATTTATTGAAAAAGGGTAAATATTCAATAAATTTTTATTGAATCATTTTTCAGACTGGGGTTTCTAAGTGACTGGAATCACCTCAGCTCTTTCGGATGTTGGTACAAACTGTTGGTGGGAATTGTTTTTTTTTTTTTTTGTCATTGTTTACATGTTTTGAATGTATGAACATCTGATAAGAGAGACCACGTCTCCTGTAGCTTCTTCCTGCATTTTTACCCATTTTAAAGAAGGTCATGGTGCTGTTGTGCAGGGCGTTTATCTTCTTCCTAAGGGAACGCAGGCCTTGCTGGTATGATGTCTCATGTAGCGCTAACATCTTCTCTACCTGCCGCAGGGAGTTCAGTAGATCATGGGTGGATGGACACTCCTGTGGACAGGATAAAGACACTTCAGAGGACAAACTCTACTCAGAAGTAAGGAAGCTACAGGGAAACTGTAAAAAAAAAACCCTTATCAGCCAGCATGTATGCGTATACAGAAATGTTAATAAAATATTTTAAAAAATTCTAAAGTGTCACCACTTTAGAAATTTTCTGTACACACTTTTATCTCAGATTTAATGAAGACTTTTTTGAACACTTTGGAGAAACAAACATCTGGTTCTAATAGCCAACCAGCTGTAGGCTGTTCTTAGTGAACGGATGTAAAAGTTAGTGTGTGGATTATTAGCCCTGGCTCATCTGCAGATGTGAAGCCAAACCACTGATTTAAAGGTGAATATTACTGTAGAGTGACTGTGGCTCAATATCTGTCCTCCAAACAGAATTTCCTCACACACACACTCTCACACGCACGCGCGCGCACACACACTCACACAAACACACACAACCTGACTCCAAGTTCCCTACCAATCAGTGGTATGATTGTGGACTGAAAAAAGAAAATAGTTGAACCAACTTAATTGAATTGCTTTATTAGGTAACAAGTAATCCAATTAAGTTTATCCAACTTAATCTATTAAATTGGTTTAACTCGGCAAATTTAAGTCGGTCTTACTGAAATAATTTAGTTTATTCCAAATAAAGAAGTAAACTAATAATGAGTTGTGCTCTACCCTGCACCCTGGTTGGTATAGGATCTGTCCCTGGTGAAGCTTGGGTCATGATGTCAGACGTCAGGATACGAACACAACATTGAACTTAATTGTTTCAAGTAAAGTCAAAGTAAAAAGTTCCTTTATGTTAAAAATGTGTAACTTTTAAGTTAATTCAACACAAAAAACGTAAGTTATCATCACAGACCCAAAAGAACTAAGTGAGATTAATGTAAATAAGTCCATAACATGAACTACAGCCCAAATACACTTTTTATAGTATGTGACTGTATTTGGGTGAATGTATCTTTTCAGTAGTATGATTAAAAAGTGCTATAAAAATTATTTTGATAGGATGATGATAGATTTCAATCTACATAACTTCCAGAAGTGTAGCTTCATGCCTACAAAGTGTGTGAGTTTGCTTTGCCTCCGTTGCTTTTCATAAATGTTTGTATATGAAAATGTTTGGAGCATCATGAAGGAAATGAGAAACCAGAGTCCAATGAGAGGGGGAGATAAATTAACTTATTCTCATGATCATAGATTCATTCATTCATTCATTCATTCATTCATTCATATAAATATTGTCAGAAATCACATAATATATTGAATAAAATATTTCACTTAATATTTAAAAATTGGATTTAAATAAAATGATTGCATAAGAGTGAAGATTAAACCTGGTCTTCCATCAACAATAGCTTTAGTCATATTCTGATGCAAAAATCAGAAATGAGTTTGACTGAACTGTAACAAGAAGTAAAGACTCAAACTATTTGAAAATTATGGAGAGAGCCTTTAGGAATTTTTCGAAAATATTGTCAACTAGCTTTTGACCACATTGGGTTTATGAAACAGACTATAGGTTTTATAGATAACGATATATAATAGAAAACAGACTTTTTTTTAACTCAAGTAGATTTAGTGTTCAAAACCACAGCAGATGAAAAACATGTACATCAAGTGTATCTTTAATCAGAAAACATATTTCTCAAAGGTAAAATTCTACCCAGGATCAGAACTCTAGTTCTAGAAATGTGTGTGTTATTCTTTTTGCAGACAAAGGGCTATCTCACACTGCCGGCTCTTTATCTCCAACATGATGCAGGTAGGAGGTTGTTACATAAAGGTGAGGTTTTCAGAGCGGCAGTAACATCTGGGTGTAAATAGTAGCAGACATCATTATGGCAGCTGAAACACTGAAACCCTGCAGCCATGAACCTCTGGATCTGACGTCTGCTGGGATTCTTCTCTGCTGGTTCTTGGAGTGAAGATGAAGCAGAGAGGAGCTGAGCTGTGCATGGTGGGCTGCTCTAAACGCAGTCGACCCCCTGCTGCTTGAAGACGTACTTTTTACAATGGAAATGCAACAGTTGTTCATTTGAACACACTTTACTCATGTCTGATCTAGATTATTGGTAAACCGACTAAGTTATTTAGAATTTTTCCAGTCGTACTTCACACTCAGTGTTTTGCTCATTCAAATGTGAACAGAACTGCACTCAAACCAGCAACTTCCAGTAACCTGTCATCAGTCAGTTTGGCTTCAATTCAAATCAGTTTGACTTAGATCTACATCTAAGAAACAATGAAACAATTCTTCCAAAAAGAATTATCAGCATCCAACATGGCAGCTAAAGAAAGAACTCTGAAGAGGTTAAATGAGAAATCAAAGAAGCAGTCGCCTGTTTGGAAGTCTTCTTTACTCACCTGAGCAGAAACCAGCCCAAAGTGATGAAGACTCATCATTAGAACCAGGAGCTGAACTCCCTTCATATTCAACACAAATTCCATCATCACACTCATAAACTGGATCCGGATCTGGATGAACTCAGGGATCAGCAGATCAGCTCTGTGCGTCCGGCTCCTGCAGAGTTTCTCCCAAACTGCTAAACTTTGTTCTAGTGATGATGCCAAATTTCCCCTCCGTGGACTGACAGCCCCTCCTCCGCCTCCCTGCATCCCCTGCCTCCACCCACCTCGCTGTCCAAAACTTCCTAGCTGGGAGGAGAATGCAGAGGACTGAGGCAACCACATCTGGAACATGCTTGGCTGCTTCTTTAGATTCATCATTGTCCCCTCAATTAGACGCCTAAATTAGAAGGAAAAGTCAACTGCTTGTGGTGCCTTTTAATCATCACTAGCCAAACAAAGCAGTTACAAAGCTGACTATTTCAGTTTCACTTTCCTGCTCTAATCACTGCAGCTATAAAACTTCACTTTAATTTTCAAGTCCTGAACCCGCTGCCCAGCAGTCGAGTATATAATGGGCTCCTAATGACAGAGTAGAGCCTGAAGGCTCAGGCAGAGGTTACTACCCCTCAGTCAACACTCCACCCAACACCCTCACCCCAAATTGGAGTTTTGTGCCAAAGTCATAAAAAAGTAGATTAACAGATCTTTTACAAAAACAAAAAGGGCTGCTACTGAGAAATCATGGAAATGGCTAGAGAAAGTTAGATAGTAGAGAAAAGTAGATTTACTTTTCAGTGTTCTCTTCAGCCAGAGCACCAAAGCAAGAGGTCAGAATCTACCACATCACACATTTTCCAGCATGCAAGCTAGCTAAAGATGCAGACGCTGAAGCAGTGCAGTACACACAGTTAAAGGAGTGTGGCTGTTATGAACACACACAGGGATGGTAAAGACTGAAACCCTCATCATACCTCCCAAACACAGACCCGAAGGCAGAAAAACGCTTCTCAGCTTCTGAATGTGACATTAATGGATGAATGTTAACAAGTAGGTTAAAAACATCCATCCATTTTCTTTACACCCTTGTCCCTTATTGGGGTCAGGAGGGTTGCTGGTGCCTATCTCCAGCTAACGTTCCGGGCAAGAGGCGGGGTTCACTCCGGACAGGTTGCCAGTCTGTCACAGGGCAACACAGAGACAGACAGGATAAACAACCATGCACACACACACACACACACACACACACACACACACCCCCACACACACACACACACACACACACACACACACACACACACACACACACACACACACACACACACACACACACACACACACACACACACACACACACACACACACACACACCTAGGAACAATTTAGAGAGACCAATTAACTGACAGTCATGTTTTTGGACTGTGGGAGGAAGCCGGAGTACTCGGAGAGAACCCAGGGAGGAAATAAAAATAGAAAGAAAAGAAAACATTGCCTCCATGCATGTTGGAGCAACACCTGGGTCCAGACTTGATTTGCTGTCTTAGCTGTATCTCATTTCTGTCGTTTTCTAGGAAACAGGTTGCAGAACGTTCCTCAAGCCCTCCGAGGATTTTAAATTTTCCAATGTAAATGACTTCAGATCCTGTAGCGCTTCTCTTTCAGTAAACAAAGCTGAAGCATAATCTGTTACACGGTTGATTCATAACTGTGCACACTGTATTCTGTGGTTGCATCCGGATTTGCCAAACAAAATGACAACAACAAAGAGGTGGGGATTTCGGGGGACAGAAAAACCTGAATGTAGCAAGACACGATATTGCTAAAATGCAAATGTGACAGCAGAGAAGGCTGTCTGCCACAGTTCCCTCTGTGGGTGCTGTAGGAGAAGGAGCTCATCAGCAGAGGGAGATTAAACTTCTGTGCTGGGTTCTGGATGGTGAACACAGTCTGAAAAAAAAAAACAGAAGCACAAAGTAGAGGAAGAAACAATGAATTATAAGACCACTTAGTCAGCTGTGTACAAACAGTGATAGTTCTTCTGAGTCCTGAGCTTTGGGCAGCAAGGAGTTGGCCATATCCCCAGTCTCTGAATAGTTCAGGATTTAAACCTTCTTTTAACATTTTTCTAACCACACTCCCAAAGTCACAGAATCCTCAATGCTCATCAGTATAAAACACTGAAAACTCAGAACCTCTGTGATTAAATATCAATCCTATCTGGTTTAACAACCAACAAAGGTTAAACAGCTCCATGAGAAGTTTCCTCCCATCTATCATGTGATAGATGAAGTTATCTATCACATGTTGAAAGGTCAGAGTGTCATTCTCTTGGTTGCGGCAATTTATTCTACAGACAGAACTGCACGCAGGGAGTTGAATACTTATTTTCACATTAAATATAAAAATACAAAATGTATACCACAGTAGCTGATCCAAAATGCTGCTACCAGACTGCTGACCAGCTCCAGAAGGGATTGGTATCGGGTCTAGATGAATTTTAGAGTAAACCCTAAAACCCTCAGCATTCTGTTAATAAGCCATCAACTCAATGCTGCCAGGCTCGGAACAAAGCAACAGGATGCAACATTTAGTTTCAATGCTCCTCTGCTCTGGAATCAACTTCCTGAAATCAAAAGATTGAAATGAATATCTTTTTTTTGTTTAAAGCAATTTTACAGACAAGATCAAATTCTATTTTCACAGTTTTTTTAACAGCTTTTTCTTATCATTGTAAACTTGAATTTCAGTGCAATTGTAAAAAAAATTATATATGTATATATAATTTTTTTTTATTATTATTATTATGAATTACATGTGAGTAATGTGAATCTCATTGGATCTCACCTCTACACAAGGTGTAGAGGTCTCTCCTATTGGGAGAGACTGGGAAATGATGTCTTTCCGAGTCTCTCCCAATATAAACCAGTCTCAAAACGCAGCTTGTACATGCCAGGGATGAAAGCTTTCTGACTGGTCAGTCCTGGGCAGCAGTCATCTTCATTTGTTGTCCAGAAAGATGAGATGGAAATCTTAAGTAAAATCAATAATATGACATTTCTAACACCAAATGTAGTTCAAACAATACAACGGCTTTGAATTAAATAGAGCAACAAAAGAAAGTCTTAAATTAAACTAATTTTCAAAGAGATAAACTCAATAAAATCCTACCCAACACCGATCATAGTCCAAATCATCAGGTTGGTGTCAAGTCGATACAAGCTCAGGGCGATCTTGGCGCCTGGGACTCCATCACTTGTGTTCACCATGTAAGTGGTCAGAGGGCTGGACTCTGCTGCTGCCATGTACTGATGGAAACATGTGCCCAGTTCAGTTCATCTTCTAACTATTGGTACACGAAGTCAAGTCTCACGTATTTGTAAAGCACATTTCAGCATCAAGGTAGTTCAAAGCGCTTGACATGATAAAAACGTAACAACCAGTTTTGAAAGAAGAAACAAACATTCCATTTGATCCAATACCATCATCAGTTATAATTAATCAAAGGCAGCTCTGAACAAGTGGGGTTTGAGCCTTGATTTAAAGGAAACTCAGTGTTTCGGCTGATTTGCAATTTTCTGTCAATTTGTTACAGATTAGAAAGGCATAAAACTGAATGCTGTTTCGCCATGTTTGGTTTTGGTTCTGTGGATGCAGAGCGAACCAGAACCAGAAGACCTGAGAGGTCTGGAAGGTTGATACAACAGCAGCAGATCTTTAATGTATTTTTTTGCTAAGCTGTTCAGTGATTTATAAACTAACATAAGTATTTTAAAGTCTATTCTCTCAGTGGAAGGACTTTAGAACTGGGCGATGTGCTCTCTCGCTTCCTGGTTTTAGTCAGAACACCAGCAGCAGCGTTCTGAATCAGCTGTAGCTGGAGGATTGACCTGTGAAGACACTTTTGCAGTAATTAAAGATAAACGCATGAATGAGTTTCTCTAGATCTTGCTGAGACATTAGTCCTTTAATCCTAGAAAGCTTGACCTAAACTTCAGCCTGATCTCTGATTTCTATCAGTAATAATCGAAGCTGTACGTTGACTCTAGATCGTTCAAAGATAAAAATTTCTGCTTTGTTTCTGTTCAGCTGAAGAAAGCTATGGCACATCCATGTGTTGCTTTGTTCTTTGTTCAGTGCTTGGATGGGTTCAGAGTCACCTGGTGGGATTGTAATGTGTAGAGCTGTGTATCATCTAGATAGTTTAGGTAACTAATCACATTACTTATTATATTCAGAGGATTACTATCATATGCCAGCTCAGATGAGAGGTTACCTAATGCAGGGCCAGCCCAAGGCATAAGCGAACTAAGCGGCCACTTAGGGCCCCAGAGCCGCTAGGGGGCCCCCTAAGTGGAACAGATTTTGTTTTTTTTAGTAATGACTTTTATGTGATTATATTAACAAAAACATACAAATTCATTGCAAAGTTGTGATTTTTTTTTACAATAATATATATTTGATAATGTATGTAGAAGTCTTTCTTATGTGGACAAAAATAAAGATTAAAAAATAAATTGCTCTTGGGGTCCCCCCGATGGGGAACATGTAGATATTATTAATTTCGTGCTGTGCTTAACAGCAAAGGGAGAAACCGTTAAAGTACAACTCAAAACCACGTCTTTCTTGCTCTCTGTATCAGCGCAGTGCTGTATGGCTAGCTCACTGTTACTGTCTCTTACTCTGCAGTTGTGGAGTCACAATATGTGGGATCATGAGCGCCCCCAGCGATGAGGCACGAGAACTGCCTGCCTCACCTCGAGTCTGTTCTCTGATCGCTCCTCAGCACAAGAAACATGTTGCACAAACAGTTGGTGACAATAAAAACACAGTACATTAAATACATAAGCTAAATTATGGAAAATCAGTTCATACATTAAATGTTTTTAAGCATTTTATTGGCGACGTACAGACAGGAGGAGCATGCTCTCATAGAATGGCAACCGGTGCAGTTAGCGAGAGGTTGCACAATTTCAGGTGAGGCTCAGCTCACTGCTGCCTCACCGGCTTCGCTTCTGAGCATTTGAATGGGAAAATGCGAAAATTCAGCAATTTTGAAGAAAGAAAATCATCAGATTTGGTTAAATTAAATGAAAAAATAGGTACTTTATTAGTACAAACCACAGGGTGAAAATATCTTTATAAATGATATTTTTCCATATATATATATATAAAGGGCTCCTTATTTATTTATTTTTTGTCATAGTACCCCCAAGAACTTAAAACTACTTTCACCCTTGGTTGTAACTCAAATTAAACTGCTTACATCATAAAGTATAACTTCATGATTTTTAACCTGAGAGAGCAAGTTTTAGTGTGATAAATATTGCTGCCATTTTATTTTCTGGAACCCAGTCCGTGTCAGATTCAAAAAACAAAGTACCAAACAGAAATGAGACAATTTATTATGTTTAATCTCAAAACAGATAAATTCTGATTGAATTCAATTCAATGTAATTTATGTCAGTTTATGTCAGCATACCACGCTGCTTTGGTATTTCTGTGTTTGCTTTTCTACTTTCTTGTTCCATTGTGATCAACCTTAGCTGCTGTTTGGTCTTTTAGAGTCGATCATTTTCTTAGTTGTTGCTTATTTATTTAGGTTATTTGATGTGTTAGGTTCTCTCAGCCTGCCTTCTGCTTTCTCCCACAGCTCCATCCAGTTTAAGCTGCTTTATTGAGAACTTCACATCACATGAACTGACTTTTTACATCAGAACCGTATCATCTTGTATGTTTTCTAAGGGAGCCTTACTGCCCTCTGGTGGGTGTAACTAAAACAACACCCAGGACGTTTCCCTTTTTTCAAACAACAAACTAAAAAAGTTTTTAGATGTAGATGATTCAATACCAAATCAATGAAATTATTACAATTTTACAGAGCCCTCCAGGCGACATGGGGAATTTTTTTCTTTTGCGTTCCCTCGCAATAATCTACTGATCAGTTCATGTGGCTTAATTGAATACTCCAAGCCTCTACGGGGCCGCCGTACTTTCTGCTTTAATACAAGGTTATGTAAGGGTTTTCCATGTATGTTAATATCTCCTTGTGAAATATCTGACGTTTTACATCTTTTTATTTGGAAAGGCACAAGAAACCTATGATATAAACAACTTTCCGTAAGTAGGAAAGAAATAAAAAATACATCCAAACTATTTGGGCTATTTCTGAGTTATTATCGCGGGGTAATCAGTCATCTGACAGTTTTGATTGTCTCTGTTGTGTTTGTTTGAATGGTTTAAAGCAGTGGTCCCCAAACTTTTTCCTGTGAGGGCCACATAACTTTTCCCTTCTCTGGTGGGGGGCCGGAGTCAGTTTGTAACAGAAAAAGTGTTACACGTTTACAGGGCCGTGCAGAGACCACTAAAGGGGCAGGTGCTCAACAAACAAAGGGCACATCTAACCGCATTCCAGGACAGAATATTAACAAAGCCACTCAGCTTTCAGAGTTTAATAAACAATAAATTACAAAATTGTGAGATGTACAATCAAAGCTAAGGAAAATCTCTATAGCATAACACTATGCCTATGTAAGATATTTTATTAGTAATTTCTTTCTGCAGGTCTAATTTGTTATAGGAAAGTATTGCAATATTCAAACCTGCAATTTAGCAAGATATGTAAATCAGAGCTGGACCACCAGACATATTTTGTCTTTACAGAATTACACTATAAAAATATAAACAAGGGCACAATGCAACCTATTAGTGGACTGTAATCTATCAAAGAGCTGCCTGTTTGCTACACCTGCAGTGGAGATGAAGTTGGTCCATTCAGGAAAGCAGAGCTGCATCAAACTTTAACATGGAACTGCAGAAAAACAAAAAAACAAAAGCAAAAATGTAATTGTTAATGCATGTCACTATGAGAAAAGCCTAACGAGTTTTGCTTAAAAAAACAGTTTTAACATTAAAATCACACATTTTTGTCTCATGAAGAGAAAACATTTATTTGCAAAACAAGCTTATTTGCACTTGTCAGAAATCTTTTCTTTGCTATTCTAAGTTTTTGTTTGTGACTCAAAGTTTTGCTTGTAATTCTCACAACAAAAGATTTCTGATGTGTGCAATGTCCATGTCCCCAAATATTCTACAAATTATAGTTTAGGCAAATTAATTTCTATCTTTTTATTTTTCATTAGGACTCTGCTAAATTCTGGATACTCTACATCCACCTTCAAAACCACCTGGCAGAAAATAAATAAATAAAAATAGTAAGAAAACTTTTTTTTTTTTACAAAAATTTCATGTTAATACCTTTTATAAACAAAACACTACATATATCTCACACGCAATACAAATATTTAGTTTTACTTGCTGTTTGGTCCAAGTCCACCTCGCTGCAGAACAGAAAGGGGGGCGGGGACGGACCACTGTCAGTCTCAGACATAATATAAGCATAGACATAATTATGTCTATGCATAAATGTCTATGGACGGGCACATAGACATTAATACGTAGACCCCTCATGAAGCGGGCCGGCCCGTTGCTACGATACGTAACAGCGTCCGCCATACTGAATGTGGAATATGTGCCAGTAAGCCAATACAAGTGAACGGACCGAACTTTATAAAGTGCCGTTTTACAAAGTATTTTAAGTTAATACCTACATTAAACATTAATGATACCACAAATCATCTCCTTGACACATTTTCTCACACATATTAATATATTTGGCAATCAAAGAAATTACTAAAGACAGAGTTTCTAACTTTTGATGTGATTATTTAATTGTTTTGGGGAATTTCTGAATAAAGAGCACAATGTTTTATTAGATAGAAATTATTCTGATAATTTTTATACTGAATTGATGGACACACTTTTACAGTGTTTTATTAAAGAATATATTTACATAATTCCATAATTTAATGTACATTTAACATTTCAAGACAAGAAACAAATAATTTTCCCGCATTTATATTTTATACGTTATTGAGAAATGACTTAATTTATAAATCAGTCATTGTCAAACATTAAACTACATTTTTCTTACTTTTTTCCAGAGAATAAATATTTATTACAGTATGTCAACTCTGCTATTGACAGCAGAGTGAAAATAATTCTAACAGAGTAAATTATTTTTTATTTCATTACAAAAGCTACATTAATACTTCAGATTGAGATATTTAGAAATACACAAAAAGTGAAAGAATAAAACATTTATTTTATACTGGGAACACTGGTCACCACAGGCAGGGCTTCAGTCTGCTGGTCACACTGGGAGAACTCAATGACTTCTGAGACGATCTGGTTCACAGGCTAAAGCCAAGGATAAAAGAGAAATGATCCAAAAGAGTAATAGAAAATACATACAGTATGTTTCGTATATGTTTCTTTCACATTCAGAAAAAGACATTTTCAGCATGTTGGGCTCTGACTCGTAGCATCTTTATAGCTAAATACCGACATGGTGAAGCTGAGCTGGGAAACAGAGACTGAAGAACAGCAGCTCCAGCTCTGATCCTGACTGATCTTTCCTCACAAAATCCTCTGGTTTTTAATTAACTACTCCTCTAACAGCGGTTTTTCATCAGCTCTCCCTCATTACAAAACAGTATGAAAACGTTAGCTGCTACGCTAACAATCAGCGGTTATTTCGGGCCAATTTAGCTACATAGAACATATTTTCCGGTTGTTTAGAAGCGAATTTCTCAGCGCTCCATGAGGCGTCTACGTATTGATGTCTATGGACGGGCAAGTGTGAGGACCCATGGCTGCCTTTTACTTCTGCCCGAATGTAATAAAGCGATAATAAATACATAAAACCAGCTTAAAATATATTAATCTGTAGACACTATTAATTTTTTTGGGGAAAATTCTTCAGTTTATATATAATTTAGATGCAAATATGTATATTTGTTACCGATTAACTCTGTTACCGATTGCAAATATTTTTTCACAGGCATTGAAAGAGAAAGTCTTTATTGGGCTTCGATCATCCTCCTGTTGACATTTCTTACCAAACCTCACTTGTAAGCACAACATGTTGGCGCTAGAGTGTTGGAGGTAACGTAGCAAAACAGAATACTGTAATTTCTGAAAGCTAGAATCTTTTCCGGGGCCACAGAAAGGATGTCTCAGATGCTGAGACTTCTCTCGGCGGCTGTTTTGCCTCTCTGCCGGGCCGGAGGAGCCCGAGGACGCACACTGGGTTCAGGAAGCCTCGCGGTTCGGGTAGGTAACTGCTGACTGTTTCCCATTCTCTGCTGTAAGCACCAGTGTGATCCCTTCAGGGACACTTCAAGAGTTAAATGGACACATTTTACTGTAACACAGCTTAATCGAAACATAATGTTGCGTAAGAACAACATTCCTAAATTGAATATTAGGCTAGATTTAGCAGGTTATCTAAAAGCATTTGTATCTTGTTCTACGATTCGACCTCAGCTGTATTTTTTTTAAGCTCAAGTTTTCACTTCACGTGTTTAATCAACAGTTAATATTTAGTTTTCATATGTACTCGATTATAATATCAAACTGATGCTTTGTTCTGGATTTAGCCGTTTCAGGTTTTGATCAAAGGTTTTAAAACGAGGCTGAAGACGACATCCGATTAGCAGCTTCATATTCGGCACTAAAGGGCTATTCCGCTGCATTTACAAAACCGAGACAACCTTTAAGCAGTTAGTTTAAAATCTAACATATAGAGAATGCTCAAACGTGAAGTGGGTTGTGTTACAATAATTAGAGATTACATTAAGCAGTTCTTTTTATTTGAGAAACGTCAGTAGTATTGTGAAAATACATACGAAGATTCTACAACCATTTACCTCTCAGACCACCTTTCATGGGGTCCCGCTTAAAATATCAACTAAATGTAGTTTTTGAGGACGTCAAGTTTGCTGTGATTAGGATCGAAGTATGGTGGAAACATTACATCAGCCACTCAGAGATGCAGCCTCATGCTGTGAAACAGCTGAATAATAAGTTCAGCATGAACTGAACTTATAATTGAAGTTCAGTTCGATAATAGACTGAACTTTAAAGCATTGTTTAATTACTAGAATCAAATGATAATATATCTAACTTTGAAACTGTTTATCTGTGTTCTGTATATAAACTTAAAGGTTACAACCTTTAAGTTACAAACTTAAAGGTTGTAACCTCAGTGCTCTTTTCTAAAGAGCGTTGAGGTTACATTTGTTTGACAGTTTTATTTGTCGCTATATAAATAAAATAAAGTAGTTGATTTAAATGGCTTTATAGATAGATCCTGTCTCGTGGAGAAGCTGTGTCACAGAAGGGTTAAAAGGTTAGTCCTCACAAAAAAACAGCAGAAAAAAAAGAAAACAAGGATGGGTGAGATAGTTTCTGTCCTGTTAATTGAAACAGGTTAATGCCAGAAAGGTGAATTAATAATCACTATACAGAGCAAAGCTCACTGAATATACTTAACATCCATTTTGCTTCTCTGCTGATCAGTGACATTAAGGGTTATTAGACTCTATCAAAGAATTGTTCTGGGAGAACAGCGAACAATATTTTGGACTTAGCTTAGCCTAGGGGTGGGCAATCCTGGTCCTGGAGGGCCAGTGTCCTGCAACTCTTGGATGTCTCCCTGGTCCAACACACTTGAAACCAACAGCTGAATCACCTCTTAAGTGCAGTCAGGTTCTCCAGAGTCCTGCTAATGACCTCATTATTTGACTCAGGTGTGTCGAAGTTGAGACGCATCTAAAAGTTGCAGGAGACCGGCCCTCGAGGCCTGGAGTTGCCCACCCCTGGCCTCTGGAGAGTCCAGAACTTATCCTAACTTTTTTTTGGATGAAAACATTTAAGCAATTATAAATTAGAATAAAGGTTGCTGAAGGTTATTAAAACAATGACACAGCAGATTAGTGCTGCAATCAAGGCAAAATCCCAACCAAAACAAATATATCCTTTCCTCAAACTGTGTAAACTCTTGAGGTGCTTCTATCGGAGTCTTTGTGGTTCCTGGTGGTAGAGTCTTGTATCTGCTGTGTTCTGATGTTGTCTTTTTTTTTTCAGGACTGTAGTTTTTTCAGTCAAAGTCAAGCTAATTTCTTGTCTCGTCAAAGAGCCTGGTTAGCTAAGCGACGTGTCTATTCCACCGAGCCAAAAGGTGAGAGCTGCTGGATATGATCATCTGCTCGATTTTTATTTGAAACTTTTTGTAAAGCTTTTTATTACTTTTATATGCAAAACAATTTTTATTATGAAAACTACTGAATTTAATAACTTGCATAAATCCGACTTTTGAGTCTACTCATTTTTCTGAGTGTTGAGTTGGACCTTTGAGAGACCTGTTCTCACTGTCATTAGTCTGCTCTGTCCATTCCACAACCAAAGTAAGACAATTTAATTTTCAGGCCACCATTCTCCTGGATACATCCAAATGCAAATTTCAGTCAAACTTAATGAAATTTGCAAGTTTAGATTCTTTTAGATTATAATCTAAAAGATTTAGATGATGTCAGAAGGGTGTGGGATGGGTATAGTGTAACAGGTTTTTATGTTTTAATTGTC
Source organism: Poecilia reticulata (assembly GCF_904066995.2). Classification (NCBI taxonomy): domain Eukaryota; kingdom Metazoa; phylum Chordata; class Actinopteri; order Cyprinodontiformes; family Poeciliidae; genus Poecilia; species Poecilia reticulata. Next base: position 599,904 of record NC_088835.1, read on the forward strand.
TTTTAATAGTATTTATAAAAACCCTTTTCTGTAAATAGCATAGATCGCATAGTTTTATGTTTTTTTTTTATGTAAAGTTGTGTGAATGAGGGTCTGCAGATGGAAATTAGCTCGAGAGCCTGTTACATAGCATCTTTTCATTTTTTTTTTTACTAATACTCCTTGTCAAACAAAATCACTGAAACAAACCGGGAGCAGATTGCTCATCATATTATGTAAAATTGACTTTTTTTGAGCTTCGTGTTATGTTATTCCCTCATCAAAAACATACCTGGAATGTCGCCTCGATTCTTTCATGCATGTTTGATCCTTTTGGTGATCCTTTAATCTCCCATGGCAACCATTTTGCTCCTTCAGATTAGCCAGCAGCAATTGGCAGACATCTGATAGAACTGCTCTCCTGCTGAGCTCATTATAGGAGCTACTTCTCAGAGCAACACTAGGAAACATTTTTGTTAAAGGGTTAATAGAGGAGCCATGTTGTGATGACTTCCTGAAGGCGGAATTACAGAAAGAGTAGAAGTTTCTTAAAGATATATATACAGGTCCTTCTCAAAAAATTAGCATATTGTGATAAAGTTAATTATTTTCCATAATGTAATGATAAAAATTAAACTGTCATATATTTTAGATTCATTGAACACCAACTGAAATATTTCAGGTCTTTTATTGTTTTAATACCGATGATTTTGGCATACAGCTCATGAAAACCCCAAATCCCTGTCACAAAAAAATTAGCATATCATGAAAAGGTTCTCTGAACGAGTAATTAACCTGATCATCTGAATCAACAAAGTAACTCTAAACACCTGCAAAAGATTCCTGAGGCTTTTAAAAACTCCCAGCCTGGTTCATTACTCAAAACCGCAATCATGGGTAAGACTGCTGACCTGACTGCTGTCCAGAAGGCCATCATTGACACCCTCAAGCAAGAGGGTAAGACACAGAAATAAATTTCTGAACGAATAGGCTGTTCCCAGAGAGCTGTATCAAGGCACCTCAGTGGGAAGGAAAAAAATGTGGCAGAAAATGCTGCACAATGAGAAGAGGTGACCGGACCCTGAGGAAGATTGTGGAGAAGGACGGATTCCAGACCTTGGGGGACCTGCGGAAGCAGTGGACCGAGTCTGGAGTAGAAACATCCAGAGCCACCGTACACAGGCATGTGCAGGAAATGAGCTACAAGTGCTGCATTCCCCAGGTCAAAGGTCAAGCCACTTTTGAACCACAAACAGCGGCAGAAGCGCCTGACCTGGGCTACAGAGAAGCAGCACTGGACTGTTGCTCAGTGGTCCAAAGTACTTTTTTCGGATGAAAGCAAATTTTGCATGTCATTCGGAAATCAAGGTGCCAGAGTCTGGAGGACGACTGGGGAGAAGAAAATGCCAAAAGGCCAGAAATCCAGTGTCAAGTACCCAGAGTCAGTGATGGTCTGGGGAGCCATGTCAGCTGCTGGTGTTGGTCCACTGTGTTTGATCAAGAACAGGGTCAATGCAGCAGCTATCAGGAGATTTTGGAGCACTTCATGCTTTCATCTGCTGAAAAACTTTATGGAGATGAAGATTTCATTTTTCAGCACAACCTGGCACCTGCTCACAGTGCCAAAACCACTGACCATGGTATTACTGACCATGGTATTACTGTGCTTAATTGGCCTGCCAACTCTCCTGACCTGAATCCCATAGAGAATCTGTGGGTTAATGTGAAGAGAAAGTTGAGAGACGCAAGACCCAAAACTCTGGATGAGTAGCCCACTATCAAAGCTTGAAGCTTTGATAGTGGGCCTCCATAACACCTCAGCAGTGCCACAGGCTGATGGCCTCCATGCCTCGCCATATTGAAGGCTGCAAAATGATTCCTGACCAAGCATTGAGTGCATAACTGAACATAATTATTTGAAGGTTGACATTTTTGGTATTAAAACACTTTTTTTTATTGGTCAGATGAAATATGCAAATTTTTTGAGACGGGGATTTTGGGTTTTCATGAGCTGTATGTCAAAATCATCAGTATTAAAACAACAAAGACCTAAAATATTTCAGTTGGTGTGCAATGAATCTAAAATATATGACAGTTTAATTTTTATCATTGCATTATGGAAAATAATGAACTTTATCACAATATGCTAATTTTTTGAGAAGGACCTGTATAGCTATATTATAACACAAAGGAGAGTTTGCAGTGAAATATTTGTAGGCTCTTATATTTTAGTATTTCCAATCATCATCATGGAAAGAAGTGCCTCTTAGTGGTGCAATAAATCTTCTTGTCGGCATTTCAGATGGAAAAGGAGGAGCACCAGCAGGAGGCGGAGGAGGACGACCAGGAGGAGGCAAGAGAGGAGGTGGAAGGAAAGACTGGTGGAGTCGGATGCAGAAGGTTTGTCAGGAAAAATTAAGCCATGAAGATCCAACAGTAAATGATAATATTTGTAAACTTTGCAGATTGTTCTATCCTTTTGATAAAATGTAGAAAATTATAAAAATAAGCTAACTGCTGGTGGTGCAGGTGATTGCAGAGTTTCTCCCTGTTGGTTAAGAGTAGCGTGAGGGTCATTTTATACAGATGAAGTAGCACCTGCACAAGTCTTCCCTTCTGCATCTTAAAAAAAAGATGTTTTGCTTTGGAATTGTTGGGAATGGAAATCCCGATCAATGAATCATAATTTGTATTGACACATGGAGCATAAAATCAGCCAAGAAAAGCATTCAGACTTTACTTCTTTTATTCACTTTCAGCGCTGAAAGGAGACGCTTTAACCATTACATTCGAGAAGAGTTTCTAAAAAAGTCTGTGCAGCGTCTGAGGAGGAGGAGGAGGGTAGCTGATTATATGGACTGAAGACACTCCCTGAAATCACACCAGGTCTCTGTGGCCTGAGAAAACGTTTCTTTTTCGTGAGAAATGGACCTTAGTGTCTAACAGAATCAAACATGTAACTCTTTACTATGGACCTTTGTCAAACAGCGTGACTCTTTCTTAACCTTGGTAAAGTGTCTCAACAGAATCTAGTGGGAAAACTGTAAGATGTCAAACGATGTGTGTCTTGTGGGTTATTTTATTTTTGCCCAGTGCCAATAATAGCCTCAGATCATCTTTATTTGGTGCTGGATGTGTCTGTTTTCAGGGTGACTTCCCCTGGGATGAGAAGGATTTCCGCTACATGATGCTTACTGCTGCTGGAGTCAGCTCAGCGTTGTTCTACTTCTACTTCCGAGACACGGGCCGAGAGATCAGCTGGAAGGACTTTGTGCACCGCTACCTGGGCAGAGGCCTGGTGGAGCGGTTGGAGGTGGTTAACAAACAGTTCGTCAGAGTCATCCTGGTACCAGGAGCGGATGCTGAGGGGGTGAGGGGATGATGATATCAATGGTTGTTGCAACACAGCAAAACAAATACATAAAAGTAGTTATTATCAATTCCTTTGATTTAGCATTGAACAGTCATTTTCTAGTTAACCTGCTTCTGTTTCAGACCATTACATTCAGTCCTTTCTGTGTTCCTCAGAGTTACGTGTGGTTCAACATCGGCAGCGTTGATACATTTGAAAGGAATCTTGAGGCTGCACACATGGAACTGGGCCTGGAGCCATCACACCGGGCCGCTGTCATCTACAGCTCTGAGAGTGACGGGTGAGTTTAATCCTTCAACACCCAAAGAACAGAGTTTGATCTTCACTATGGAGGAAAAAATAAGAATCACAATTTATTTGGTCAATATAAAAAAAAAAGATGACTCATTAAGTTTGAAGCACACTGGGCTGTAGAGGTAACGGTTCACATCAGCATGCCCACCTGGAAATATCTGTAAAACTGGCTTTTATTTCAGTTATTCCTTCTATGAGTTAATCTGAATTTCAAGTCAAAATAAATATAAGTTGTAAAATACGCTTGTCGGACAAGATGGTTGTTCTTTGGTGGGTTAACATCACAGGAAGTACAAAAAACAAATACAGATTTGCCAAAATTTTAATCTTCATTTATGTATCAATATCAAATCGATACATAAATGTATCGATTTGATATCAGCACTGGTGGTCATTGCAAAGTTTGGAACAACTTATTGTGAAAGTAAATTCAAGATTTATCTGATTCCATCCACATGCAAAAATATAGAAAAAGCTCGTTCATCCAGGGCTTTTAGTGTAAGAGAAGTTCATAAGCTGGTTGCTAAGCCACATGATTACATTTGGCTTTCCAACAAAGTTGCTTTATATTCTGCGTATTGGTGAATCAGCTGAGCAATAAACAGGTCTGTTGACGTTTCTGCACCATCTCTGAATGTTTTAGTCACTTGAACGATATTATTATTCTTAGGTTTTATATTGCTGCATTGAAATGTTACAATATATTTCAGTAGATTTTTTTCTTGCATCCTTACAGCTCCTTCTTGATGAGCATGATTCCTACTCTGTTGCTGATTGGCTTTCTGCTGTTCACACTGCGGCGTGGACCAATAGGAGGAGGCATTGGTGGAGGAAGGAGCCCCTTCAGCATGAGTGAGTCGACAGCCAAGATGATGAAGGACAACATAGATGTCAAGTTCAAGGATGTGGCTGGCTGTGAGGAAGCAAAGCTGGAGATCCTGGAGTTTGTGAACTTTCTGAAAAACCCACAGCAGTACCAGGACCTGGGAGCCAAGATCCCCAAGGTGAGAGCAGCCAGGCCTGTCAGAAGGGAAGTCCCCCGTCCTCGTTCTTCAGGTGACAGTCGGTTGATGAGTGTGTTTTTGTAGGGTGCCGTTCTGTCTGGACCTCCTGGCACAGGAAAGACTCTGCTGGCCAAAGCCACAGCAGGAGAGGCCAATGTCCCCTTCATCACGGTCAATGGCTCCGAGTTCCTGGAGATGTTTGTCGGGGTCGGTCCAGCCAGGGTGAGTGGAATAGGCCCCACTGTCATCCAGTTCAGTGCTTCTCAGGAAATGAGAGTTGAACTAACACGGCTTCTGTGAAGGTGAGGGACATGTTTGCCATGGCGAGGAAAAATGCGCCATGCATCCTCTTCATTGATGAGATTGATGCTGTGGGGAGGAAGAGAGGAGGAGGAAACTTTGGGGGTCAGAGTGAACAGGAGAACACATTAAACCAGCTGCTGGTGGAGATGGACGGTACAACCACATTCTGTTTTTGAGCCTGCTGCATTTTTTTTCTCTCTTTTTTTTAATTTTGTTCTTCTGTTTCTCAGGTTTTAACACAGCCACTAATGTAGTGGTCCTCGCTGGAACCAATAGGCCGGATATCCTGGACCCCGCTCTGATGAGACCAGGACGCTTTGATAGACAGATTTACATTGGTACACTCAGTCTTTATGTTTACTGCAGCTCACAGTTTGTGTGGGAATCTGGTTAAACATCAGGATTTTATGGAAAGCTGACCTGTAAAACCAGATCACTGAAAATATTCAAGGTGGACATCAGCTTGTCTGCCTCAGAGGACATGTGTTTGGAAGACCAGAGTGCTCATGTACAAATACTTGATGTACATCACTCATGGTTTTTTTCCCTCCTCCTCTCAGGTCCTCCAGACATCAAAGGCAGGGCTTCCATCTTCAAAGTTCACCTGCGACCAATCAAACTGGATCCCAGTCTGGATAAGGACGCACTAGCAAGGAAAATGGCAGCTGCCACACCAGGATTCACTGGTGTGTAACATCTACTTGATTTATGTGAAGCTATGATTTTGTTGTCCTTGAGCTTTTTCATGACAGATGAAATTGAACTACTTTGCGATAGCTGTGAAGTAAATCTCTAAATGTTAAAGACAATTATATAGAAATTGCATTCATCAACATTATTGACAAATAGACTGATATATTCAATCCAGACTATGATGCTGTTTGGTATTTCTTTTTGTCAATGAATCAGGTGCTGACATTGCTAATGTGTGTAATGAAGCAGCTTTGATAGCTGCCAGGCACCTGAGCCCCGCCGTCAACCCAAAGCACTTTGAGCAGGCGATCGACCGTGTCATCGGAGGTTAGTCATCAATTTTAGCTGCATTGCTGGCTTTTTTTTTCACATTGCAAGTGAAAATCCTGTGTCTTATGACATAAAATAGAAATGGCTAACAGATGGACTGAAAAGAACATTTACTATACAGTATATTTTATATTCATGTTTCACATTATCTGCCTGTGTTCAGGCCTGGAGAAGAAGACTCAGGTCCTGCAGCCGATGGAGAAGAAGACGGTGGCATACCATGAAGCCGGCCACGCCATCGTGGGCTGGTTTCTACAGCACGCCGACCCGCTGCTCAAAGTATGGAGTCTGAACATGGCAACAAAATCAACTTCACATTACATGCCAATATTAAATGTAGACTGAGGAGTTTGTCAGAAATGTCTATTCAGAGTAAGTACAGACTGTTATAGAAACCAAACTGAACTCAATAATTAACCAGAAAGAAAATAAAACCAGCAGAATCATCATCCAGCAATGCAAGAGTGATGCTGTTCATCTAGTCATTAGAAAATCAGTTTCTCTGTGTAGCCATGGCGGAAAGCACTTAAAATGGATGCTATGGCTAGAAAAATATTGGATAAATCCAGTCTATTTACCAGGCAGTCTACTATAATGTTACTAACAATAAATCTGATGGACCACTTGCTGCATTTAAGGCGGTATTCTTTGGTGTTTCAACACACATGTACACGAACACTAGGTCTTAGAAAGAATGGGATTTTTGTATGGGTTAGAGAAGAACTCTTAAAACTGTTGGCTTCCAAATAAACGGACAGCAATAAACATAAACCACCCCAAAACTTAATTTCATGCTAAAAATAGGAGCTGATATTGGTTCTTGTAATGCTCTTTAAAGACATTGACCTAGTTTCTGTTTTGCAAGTCCAGTTGCAGCTCAGGTGGTCTGGCAACCAAATAATTGTGAGGTGATTGTCAGTACACCACTTGGAAGTGGTGTACTCCTGGAAATGGCTGCACCTGATCATCAGCTAATGGGTTTTAGTAATTATACAAAGTTTTCTATTTAGAAAAATGAAAGCATGCCATGACCTCCTGGACAGCAACAGTTGGACATGCGTGTATTCAGGAACCAAACCAGTGGAGGAGGACGTTGTGGGTTCTCTCCATCAAGTAGAGCTGGAGGTTTTGGCGAAGGGGCAAAGATATCTGGGGTGAGAGGGTGTTTAGTTTTTGTCTGATGGAACAGATATAAAAGAGTAGCAGAGTTTGTTCTGGGTCATTCCTATGATATGGAAGAATGTCTTTCACAAGGAAAGCCTCAAATTCACATTAAAATCTTTTACTTTGCACAGGAGATTGTCATGAATCCCTGGTGTAGTTTTGCAAACATTGGTGTAGAACACATGTTTTGTGTTGTAGGTCTGTCTATGGCTAGATGATTTTCACAATATTCCAATTCCAAGACAAAACAATTGAGAGTGCCTCATGTAACTGGACAGTTGCTGCTACTGCAATGTAAATACATTGCAGTAATGTAATGTATTGCAATGTGTACAATGCAATACAATGTAACGTATGCATTGTACTGCAGTAGCATTATTGCTACTGCAGTACAATGCATTGCTACTGTCCAGTTACATGAGCCTTGCCTTGTTTTCAGGTGTCCATCATTCCACGCGGGAAGGGTTTGGGTTACGCTCAGTACCTGCCCAGAGAGCAGTACCTCTACACCAGAGAGCAGCTGTTTGACAGGATGTGCATGATGCTGGGAGGGCGTGTGGCCGAGCAGGTCTTCTTTGGCCGGATAACCACCGGAGCTCAGGATGATTTGAAGAAGGTCACACAGTCGGCCTATGCGCAGGTACACACATGCACACACATACACACACGCACGCACACACACTTGCTGGGTCCAAGTAATATGGAGGAAGGGGACTCTTTGTTGAGTTGTGACACTTCTCTCTGTTTGCTGATGTTCAGGTGGTGCAGTTTGGGATGAGTGACAAGGTGGGGCAGGTGTCATTTGACCTGCCCCGGCAGGGTGAGATGGTCCTGGAGAAGCCTTACAGCGAGGCGACAGCTGAGCTCATTGATGAGGAGGTCAGAGGACTGGTGGATCGAGCGTATGAGCGCACCCTGCAGCTGATCACCAACAAGAGGGACCAAGTGGACAAGGCGAGAACTTTTATGTGAGATGTTTATCAGGTGGCACAGGGAACAGGAGGGAGTTCAGGGTTGTTCCCTATGTTTAAAGAGGTAGTATTATGTATTTTTAGGCACATAGTGTCATATTATATCTATCAGGTTACTGTGTTAACTTCAGTTAACTGTATATATCAAACTGAAACGGCAATTTCGTTGTCTTTCTAACAATGCCAATAAATTCTTCTGATTCTGAAACATAACTTAGAAGAAATTTGACTTCACAGTTTGGCACCTTGAAATTGGGCCTCTGTCTCTTTAAGAAGCTGATACTCTTAATGACACTGCACCTTCATCATGTTGTCACAATGAAGCGCCTTCATGATTCTTTTTACAACTGTTATGAGTATTTGACTGACAGGTAGTTCATAAGATGAGCTTGACTGATGCAAAATTCCATTAGGTGTTTGTTAATTGCTGCTGCTGCTAGTCTGGAGGAGTTTTTACTCTCCCTCACAAGTGGTCTGTGAGGGAGAGTAAAGCCTGGTGGGTTACCAGGCTTATAGTACACTGGGGTAAACTCTGACATAAATACTAGCTGTTGAAAGACATTGGAAAAGTTTAGATTTTTCCACCAAAGGGGTTCTAATGCTTAGAAAGATATTGTTACTTTGTTCTTACCTGGTTTGATTTTGAATATAATATCTTAATGAGCAGCTCTAAGTGAGACTGAACCACTGGGTTTAAATGTTCCCATCTTCAGTGCTGCCTGTCATTAAACCTGCCAGTTTATATGATAGTTGGCTACCCGGTGTAGATGTTTGTGGGTAGGATTGATACAGAGACTGTCTTTGTCGTCATGCTGAAATTTCTAGATTCCCACAGGCGGGTGGATTTATTGAATTGAGCTAATTTATGTTCATCCTCTGTGTTATCCTCAGGTGGGGAAGCGCTTGCTTGAGAAGGAGGTTCTAGACAAAGCAGACATGGTAGAGCTGCTGGGTCCTCGGCCATTCCAGGAGAAGTCAACCTACGAGGAGTTTGTGGAGGGGACGGGGAGCTTTGAGGAAGACACGAGCCTTCCAGATGGCCTCAGGGACTGGAACCAGCAGAGAGGAGGGGAGGCGGAGGAGACAGACCCAACCCAGGACAGACAGCAGGCAGTGTAGGATATGAGGAACCTGGAGAAAACTCAACCAGCTGGACAGAAATACATGAAGCCGCTGACTCTGTTTCTCTCTGCCTGACTGTGTGGTCCCCCACTGGCAACTGTTCAGATTGGATCATATATATATATATATATATATTAGCCTAGGCTAATCAGAGAGCTGTGGAGCTAACTGTCAACTAACTGTAAACTATTTCTCTTCAGAGAGGAATATTCTCTACAGCGCCTTAAGATTTCCCGTCTCTAGATTCTGCCACATTTAACTACGCCGGGACAGAACAGAGAGAACATGATGATTTCTTTATTTATTCTTTTACAAAATGTCTGTCCTCCTCATAACGAGGAAGAAATACTCGACTTGAGGAATGTTTATGCGGCCAAACAAGGCTGAAATGTTTTTAGAAATAAATCAGATGTTTTTTAATTTACCTGGAACAACTCGTCTGACCGTTCTGCTTCACAACACAGCAATTTTCATTTGCATTTTACCTCAGCTTGGACTTACCATAAGGATATTTTAATTATATAAACTCTGGGATAATGACTGAGAAGGTTTTTTTTTGTAGACCACTGTTGCAAAATAAAAAGAATAAAGTTTGGTTTTCTGAAATTAAGCATGTTTTACTAAGTCATAAAAGACAGTCACATGTGCCTGTAGACTTTACTTTCAGGTAGAACAGTCACACCACATTCTGCTTAGCAGAAGAAACCTGCTTTATTCTGTGTTGTCTGTAGTTTCAGTGGTTTTCAAGGTGTGACGCAATTTTGTTAACCTTGTTTTGGTTAATAAGGTTAACCAGAACTTAACTTTGTTTTAGTTAAGTTTAGTCATTCTATCTTGGCTATCTCTAATGTCATCTGCAACTTGTAAATGTGATTGTGTTGAGGACGCATCGATGTGGTTGGAAATGGAAAAGTTTTCTGACTCTGACCTTGTTCAGACGTATTCTTTTTGTAGCATCTCAGACACAGTTACATCCTCAGACCATGGTTGACCATGGAATCAGCAGAGTTGTGCTTTTGAATTATTGCAGCTACAAAAAATCTCACTACTTGGAGAGACTTTGATTATGGGAGAGATGGCCACAGTGTCACTTGACAGTACCCTTCATTGGGTTGCTAATCCCTTCACAATTTACATAACATCCTGTTATCACTGCAATCCAGCCTTTAATATAATATATATTAATTACTGTCTCAAAATATCAGTTAAGGTTGAAAGAAACTCCAGCAAACACAGGACCTACTAGGTAATTTAATGCCGTAGTTGCTAGCTGAGTTTACAGCTAGCAACTATGAGATTATTTCTGACTCATCCTGTTGGTGCTAAAATAGCTTTTTGTTGGCATTTTTTATAGGTTCAACTCAAGGAAGTCCACAGGTATATGCTGATACATTGATACTCCGTTGTGTTTTGGGTCCTGAGTGTTTCATGAATTAATAAAAACAAATTCTAACAAATAAATAGAACTTTAAAAGACTTTTAGAAAGCTTTGTAATATTTAAAAAGGTTACAAAGAAAAGCAAAAGGAAATAAATCATGACTAGAGACTTTTGCAGTGGTGTGTTCCTGGTAACCTCTGACAAACTAAACTTTTGAAAACATGTTTAAAAGTGCATCTTTATTTTCGACAAAGATCTTTTTTTTACAATGAATCTCAACGCATACACAACATTTCTGTATGAAAAAGCTACAAGAATGCTACATCTCTTAGTACAATGGCAATATACCTGCACGCTGAAGCTGCACTTCTTAAACCTGACCAGCAGGAGGCAACAACTTCCCCCGCAACGAGTCAGCTCAGGAGACTCGGTTGCTGTTTCTGCTTCTATATATTTTTGATCCGATATTACTTATTTCAGAAAATATTCTAAATTGAATTAAGCAAAAAATATTACAAATAAAAAATTAAATAGTCCTATATACCGGTAGCAGAGAAAAACAGAATGCTTGTTTCAAACTGTTTTCTTGTCTTCCGGTGGTGGATGGGTTCTTTTTTCCCTGGTTTATGTTAACTGGAGAAGGAGAACTGGGAAAAACAGAGATGCAGCAAAGAGACGAAGGGACATGGAGATGGCAGATGCTCCTCCACAGTCCTTAGCATCCTCCTGGTGGACCAATCACACATTTTGACATTTTGTAAAAAAAAAATTAGCTAAAACATGCCCAGATTTTACCTACATAGTTGCTCAGCACTTAAAAATATAATCCTGCAACAACATTAAAATGTTCATTCTTAGCGCTGACCTTTGGGTGGTAGGAGTGGCAGGACTGTGGACGCCTTCGCACCTTCTGAGATTTCATCCTGTTGCACTTCACAGTTGCATTATGTTTACAGATATTAAGGACAGATATGCACACACACACAGGGCCGGTGCTGAGCAGATCTCTGGGTACAGCAGCAGCTACTGACAAGATGGTAGAGACTTCTGTTATTTAATTTTTTTTTCTTTTTCCAAGACCTGAACAGAATGTATGCATTTAGTTGGGAGACATTTTGTTGAACAGTAGAAGGATATATTTAATTTCCTTTGGCTGCAGCAGGATGGGTCCAAACTGACGGGAGCAGTCACAGGAGGCTTGTGTCACAACCAGAACCAAGTTACTGTCAGGAACCTGCTGCACCACAAACATCCTGAAACACATGATGTCAAAGGTCAAAACCAAACAGTTTTGAAGGGAAATCCACTGAATTGTGAGTTAAGAATTAAATTGGTCCAGGCTTAACTCACAATAATTTGATGGGACATCATGGGACAATAATCAACTTTTGCTTTTTTTTTTACTCATCTCCGTTCAAATATTTCTAAGAGACATATTTTCAATAAGATTATGTTTAACTCATCTATGGTTTATTAAACCATAAAAAACTCATAATCAATCACAATCACTTAAAAAAAATGGTTAAAAATTAAACATCTCATCATTTTTTCCCCCTTAACATCACCGATTTTTGAATTTCTGAAGCTTGCATTCAATTACTGTTCAAGCGTTTTAAGAAATCTGGTGTAACTTCATTAAAATACAAAAAATGTATGACTGACATAAACCTTTTAAAACAACAGAAACAATTTCGGTATTTTGATTATTGAAATTTAAAAGTGCTGTGTTGTTCTATCGCACCCGTTTCATACCGGACCACTTACAGCTCGGTGATGTTAAGGGGAAAAAAATGATGAGATGTTTAATTTTTAAGCATTTTTTTAAGTGATTGTGATTGATTATGAGTTTTTTATGGTTTAATAAACCATAGATGAGTTAAACATAATCTTATTGAAAATATGTCTCTTAGAAATATTTGAACGGAGATGAGTAAAAAAAATTAAAAGTTGATTATTGTCCCATGATGTCCCATCAAATTATTGTGAGTTAAGCCTGGACCAATTTAATTCTTAACTCACAATTCAGTGGATTTCCCTTCAAAACTGTTTGGTTTTGACCATTGAAAGACAATAATACCATTAAACATCTGCACTTGCAAGGTGTATCAATAAAAGCATTTAGCTCCTTTCAAAAAGCATTTCTGCAATAAACTCACAAAGCTGAACTGCCTCTGAGCTCTTTATTGCCAGTCATAAATCACGTGAAGATGGCGATGTGCTGCAGAGCTGGCACTTAAAAAAAAAATCCTGAATTGTGAACTACCACAATTCCACAACAACCCCTGCTATCGATGCAGGTGTTTAACTGCATCAACAGCTGCATGCATAAAATCTGAAGGCTCTCATACCATAACTCCATATTACGTTCTACGATAATTTGTGACTTAATTGTAGGTTTGTTCTTGGATTCTTGGAGCCATTTTGCTTGGAGCCATTTTGCTCAGCCAGACACTGCTGGGAAGCTTCACCACTGTTGTGCACTGAAGTCCCAAATATTTAGAATGGCTTTCCAGACTTATAGATGTCAGTTATTTTGTTTTTCATTTATTCTTAAATGTCACTAGATCAGGGCAAGACGTGTTACTTCCTGAGATCTTTCAGTCTACTTCATGGCGTCAGACGGGATCTATATAAATAATTTCTTGATTGTACATGTGACCCTGTGCTTGGCTAATAAGACTGATTCCAAAAAATTGTTAGCACAACCTGATCCCTGATAAAAATGATCTGAATAAAGAAATAGGTCCTAAAAACAGGAAGTTAGTGGAAAGTTTAAGGGGTGTGATTGTGTGTGTGTGTGTGTGTGTGTGTGTGTGTGTGCGCGCGCGTGTTAACATCCGTACTTCTGACAGCGTCCACACTTGATGAGACTGTTGGCCTCCCTGACCGATGAGTCATACATAAAGCCGGGGTATGCAGTGTCACAGGGCTGCAGCGCATCCACTTTCTTTTGCTTATGAGCTGAAAATACAAAAACACAAAATGCAAAAGTTTACATTCCTGATCAGTTCAGATGAGATAAATTTATAACAGGATTTTCTCAGTAGTTGTCCTAATACCACCACACACTCAGGCATGTTGTACTCACATGTGTGATAGCCGGCTTTGGCTGAATGCATGGAGAATGGTAGTGACCACACAGAGTGAGAGGATGGTGTTGAAAGTGATGATGATGATGATGATGATGATGATGGGATGATGAAAATGAAACAGTGTTGCATTTGAAAATGAGAGATAAAGCTGTCATATGACGAAACAGAGCAAAAATATCACATCTCCAGACATCATGATTATCACAGTTTCAGATTGATTTGGGTTTCTGGACAAAAGAACTAATGAAGCAGCACCTGTCACTATGAACAATCCCTATTGAAATGACTCCAGGACCAACATATGAACCTGACTCTACTGCAGCAAGACAACAGCTGCTCACTCTGTCTGGTCCATATCTTACAGAGCCCCCTAGGTGATGTGTGTGTGTGGGGGGGTGATATTTTGCGTTCCCTTGCAAAAGAAAATGTTGCAGGCGTTATTGCGTTACCGCTCAATAAGCTTTGCGTTCCCTCGCAGAACTTATTGCGAAGGAACGCAATAAGCTGACAGTCAGAAATGTGATTTCAAAATGTCAAGTATACACATAAAAGAGACTCAGTGAAAACGTGTTTATATATTCTTAACTCTTTATATTAATTCTTAACTCTGTAAAAAACTGATTGAAGATTGATTTATTCACTGCATGTTTACAAAACAAGGTTAAAATGACTTAACTACACAAACGTCAATAAATCCAATACAAACAAAGAAAGTACACAAATCATCATAAAGAGTGTCAGAACGAATTAAAACTAATCTAATCCTTCATATAGTTGGCAAAATACACGCGGTCACATGATTGGTTTCACTGAGTCTGCATTTGGATGCAGACTCCTCCAAATGTTTTATAGCTTCTTTATGCTCTAAACAGCTGCTTTTGCTTGTTAGAGCATAAAGCAGCTCTAGATGATCACAGCTATTGTTTCAAATTCAAAATAAAATCATTTCTATCATACATACATTCCAATTGAGTCTAGTTACCGTGCAGTGCATTCAGGTTAAAATTATTAAAACATTGGTATTTTTTTTTCTGTTTTAAGAAATCCAGCGGATTGCATTGAGTCATTGACTTTCTGCATTCACTCCTGGTCGTTGTTAGTAACTTTGTGTATTCTCAAACCACCGATGGGTGGTTTGAGAATACACAGCACACACATAAAAAAGAAATAGGACCTCTAATTCAGGAGTAGTGCGTATAAGTTAAAAATAAGACATTAATGGCAGTCGTAGCTCTCTTAGTAGCTTTATCTAGGAGAGAAGCACATCTGAGATGAGTTATGAGCTGGATTTAAAGGCTGGAGGGTCAAAGAGAAGATATGCAGTTAGTCACAGCAAAATCTTGACCAGCAGCTTTACAGGAGGCTGGGTTTGATTTACCACTGAAAAACTGAACCAGCTATATCAGAAAGAAAACATTAAGACTGCCAGACCAGATATAGAGTAAAATACAGAAAGGACATGAAACTCAAAGTTGAAATAACAGCAACAAAAGTAAATTTGGAGACAAGCAGAACATAGCAGATCTAGGAGAAATGGATCTGAGACACTTAAGGTAAGATTTCACATCTTAAAAGATGTGAAATCTTACCTTAAGTGTCTCATCCATCCCACCACAACAGCTATACACCAGTTGCTTTATTTTATGATAAATCCAGGTCAAACTGGTTTCCAATATGTGCGCAAACAAGCATAACTCTGCTCAAAGTCTTAATATAACTATGCCTTTACTTCAAAACAAAAAAACTATCCCTGCTTCCGAAACACGGCAGAAGACTGTGCCTCAAAGTTCCAGCTCGCACTGCAAACATCAGAAAAAAATGTCTTGCATGGAGATTCTCCGATTACCTGGCATTATGGGACATTTTGTGAAATAAACTCATCTTAAACTGAAAAAATGGATGTTTGGTGCAACATCCATTGCAATCAGTTTTATAACACTTTCTGACCAAACTGACTTCACAGAGTTCTCATGTACATCTTGGCATTTTTGGGTGAGTACAAACATTTTTATTTGAAATACTTCATTCAGACTTTTTCTTTGTTAACTGTGTTTGGGAGAGCTTAAAAGATACAATAACTGAGATTGATGATCATGTTAACTTCATCTTACCATCTACAAAATAGTCAGAGTGCCAGAGACCACAGAAGTTGAAGTCCAGCACAAACCTAAAGGATAAAACAAACACACACCTTAGAAAAAAACAGTAGTTTGATTTACCAAGGAAACACTGAATGTAAACATTAAAATGCTGGGTTGGGACCAGTCTAGTCTAATTTACTTATCTGTTGAAACTGTTGGTACCAACAGTTGAAACTTTCTTTGGTACCAATGTTTGAATAATGGAAATCAGATCCACAATAATCACAGATCCTCCATTACAGATACTTACATCAAAGCGTTGGAGAAGAGCCATCTCATCAAAGCCAAAATCATGTAGAACGGCTAAACAGGAGGAAGGTATTTGGAAGATTTCAAAGGAAAAAAATATATTGAACTACACACATTAATAATAACAATTATAATAAATGATTTCCTGTGATTCTTTCTGATGTATGCTGTCAAAAGTTGCTCAGTGTGCTGAGAGACTTACGCTAAGCAAAGGTCGAGCACTGCTGGCATGATGGTGGCTGTTCTTGCACATAGCCTGGTAGTCAAACAGAGACACTCTGCAAATAAACATCCAGGTTGGGTTTAGGTTGGCAGCAGACAGAACTGCTCAGCTGAAGGGTGTCTGATGAAGTCCTACTTTTTAAACATTCCCATTTTGATGAGTGAAGCCATGACGGACCCATCCACCTCCCCAAAGAAACGACCAACCTGCAAAGAACATTGTGTTTTATTATACTCCCATAACATTGACATATAGCACAGTTCTATTTAAATTAATGTTAACATCTAGCAAACAGGTGCTTCATGTAGTCACACTGAACTGCTCTTCCGACAGAATTCTGTCACAATGTTAAAAAATTAGAGGTGTGCCGATCGATCGGTCATCGATCATAATCGGGCCAATTGAAAAAGTGTATGATTGGTGATCGGCGATCATTGGTTCTTGTTGCCGATACCGATCACCTGCATCTCATTTTGCAGCCTGCCTGTGCAGCTGGTCTCCTCTTTCCTTCACGCTGCGCAAACGTGCAGCAACAAATCCTAAGCGATGTGGAACTATAACACATTGAGTGAATGGGGACGTTTGCGTGTTGAGGCGGAAAATTGAAGCACGGGGGGGTGAAGCACGTCAAAATGCATAAACACGATGAATCTAATATGGCATAAAAACAATGCCATACCTGACGGAGTTTGACTACATCGAGGCTCACTGCAGTAAAAAAGACATATGGAGGATCAGATAGCAGGTAAAGCAGCGCACAAGCTACAAACACTCACCCGGATTAGCATGACGGTCAGAAAGCTAAACAAATAACCCGCAAAATTATTTAAGTCTTCGAGCTGCGATGTAAGACGCTGGTTCTGTTATCGCTGTTGAACCACGAGAGCAGTTCAACAGCTGCTCTCGCAGCTGTTGAACTGCGAGAGCAGCTGACTCTCACTACCAGGTGGTAGTGAGAGTCACTACCACCTGGTAGTGACTCTCACACCGAACCTTTGCTTAAAGCTGCAGCATCTAACTTAAAAAAAATAAATTTTACATACGTATTAAAACTTTCGCTGTCCTAACATGAGACAGAATCTCCAAAAAAATAATCAATTTCCTCCCTGTTCTGCATAATTACTCCGCTCAGTCAGAAACAGCCACTCAGAACTAGCAGTAATCAGCTAGCCGCCATGCTAACAGGAAGTTATCATTCAGTAACTCTGGATTGTTTATTGTAATGGAACCTGTATTTGCCTTTGAATGTTAAGATTTATACTTGAATTTTTTGGCAATGTTGAGAGGTTTTATTTTGGCTCTTTGCATTATTTAGCCTCTTCAGAGCCTTAATATGTAATCAGGCTGTTAAAGATAGTATTATCAATAGCAGGACAATTTGCAGAATGCCTGTTTTGTGTAGTTTTCTTCTTGGAAAAAGTTATTAAAAACAAGTTTTTGTCTAAATTAGCGGTTCTCAACGTGGGCGGTACCGCCCCCCAGGGGGCGTTCAGAGGACGGCAGGGGGCGCTGGCGGACATTTTTACAAAAGGGGGCGCTGGGATGCCTTTGGGGGGCGTTTGGTCGAAGGTAAACTTTACACCTTAAATGCACAACAATACCAGTTTAGAGTTTGAGCAACTTGGTAAAACTGTATTGTGTAACATTAAACCATGCTTGGCTGCAACTGTATCGATGGCAGCTCTTCTTCTATTCAGTGTTTGTTAGCTTCTTGGCGCAGCTCCGTTCTCCTGCTACTGGTAGCTAAAATCACGATACCCTCACTGTGTATCCCTCTGAAAAATGAACCCATTTAAATAAAGAAATAAAGAAATCCCTCCATGGGTGATACCACGATAGAGAGCGTTCATTTTATGCCGTTAACACCGATGCTGTAAGTGGTCTGGTATGAAACGGGGATTATAGAACAACACAGCACTTATAAATTTCAATAATCAGAATGCAGAAATTGTTTCCGTTGTTTTAAAAGGTTTATGTCAGTCTGCCTTTTCCCCATCGATACGTTTCCCGACCGCCCTGCACCTTAGGGGGTTAAAAAAAAAAGACGTTCACATCGCGCAAAACTCTGAAATTGTGGAGGGCCCCCTGTTGGTCAGGGCCCCTAGAATTGTCATCACTTTTCCCCCCTATACCGCGCCCCTGGCACAGGCAACACAAACAGTCCTTAGAAATGTGTGACATCATGTACGTTATCTCAGTACTAATGGTAAGCTAAACGCTGTGGCAATGCTAACAGAAGAAGCTAAAAGCTCTGCTAATCATGTTGATCCTTTTCCCTGTTCATTCAGCAATAAGCTGTAGCACTTATAAACAATTAGCATTGTCATTAACGGTTCAAGGAGGAAATTTTAAACACCATATGAATGTTGATGTTAGTTCTCTGAAAAGACATTTCAGATTAAACTTGTCTAATCTATTTTTATATAGAAGAATATTTCATTTCTTCAGTTTTCTAGTTTCTAGAGGATGAATCACAGGTATTTGGATACAATAGTTAACATTTTTTGCCTTTTTTGTGTTTTGCTGGGTTGCCATGCTTCCTACAATTTTCTCTGCTCTTGTTTATTCTTATTAGTGGTGATGTAATTTCTCTTCTGTAAAAGTCTTTGTCGTACCCAGCAATATTCTAAAGGCCTAACCTTACGCAATGGTAGATTCTTAGTGTTTCCACACCTGCCTGCAAAACTCAGAGCTCAGCAAACACGTCAAAGCAGCACTTTGTCATATCTGCTTAGTAACGCCACTGGGAATACAGTCAACATGAAAATGAAAAATGAGCTTTTTCTGTAGGTCACTTTAGATCTGACTATTTCTGGGTAGTTATATTTTCTACATTTGAACACCAGTTCGTAAGTCTAAACCTTACCAATTAAACCTTTTGGTTAAAAAAAAAGGTTTAAGTAGAATCATTTATCTGTTTTGTAAAGTACAGCCGACCTGCCGGATGTGTGTGAATATGGTGAATAAGTATATTTATAGCAACTTGGAGGGTTTAGGATTAACCCTCGTGCTATGACTCTTAGTCGTTAATCCAATCTCACAGGCAGTCGTAATGTGGACATCAGATTCCTAATCCGTTTCTGTCTTGAGTATATCACACTTCTACACAAACTCCTGTGGAACTTAAGATTTTACAAATCCTGCCCTAATCAGCCACTTAAAGAGCCTACTGACATAATTTAATAAGTCTAAAAACAAGCTGTGCTGTTTTTTGCATAAAAGAAATGCACAATTTGCAGATTCTAATTAAATCCTGAAAGACCAAAAGAGCAAATACACCTGTCCTTTATGATAGCCCCAAGCAGCTGTGTGTGTATATATACTGCATAATTTTACTATCAGTCCAGTAGTTTCTATACCTGCTCAGTCTCATCTGACACACAACATTTTACAGTTTTTTGATCAGCAGGTTGGATGAATTTTCCCCTCATGGATAAAAACCATCAGACCTTCTGCAAACTGGCACCTCTCCTTAACGCTCTACCAAGGTCAGATGATGCTTGCAGGTGCAACAGCTGCTGTAATCTCCTTAATGCAGCATAAACACGTGGGTTAAATCCTAATCTGCCTTTAAATCCCATGAGCCATCCAGATGTTTTTGATAAGACCATAAAATGATCCAAAGAGTCACAAAACCCTGAAATCCCTTTTCATCCAAAATAACAGAGATGAAGATGAGTTACACAACTCTGACACTAAATCTGAATAATAAAAGATGCATCTTTGGGATTCCAAGTAGCCTGGACCTATTGGTTCAAAAATAAATAAAACTTAAATAAATTTCAAAAACACTTTTCTCACCACCATGAGCAAAAATATATTTAAAAAGTATTTCATCAATATGTACCATTTGCTTAATGCAGATCTTTGAAATACAATACAGGAGTACTGAGCATTGCAGATGAAACTGATGCATTTCTGACTTTATTCTTATGTTAGGTTAAACCAGTGGGAGAGTTTGGTAAAATGTAACATTTTTATCAGCATGTTTCTTTTTATTGGAAGACATATTGACATTCATTGCAAAATTCTCAAAAATTTTCAAAAAACTATTTGTTGTTTAGATAATTGCTTTGAGAAATCATCTGAATGGCAGTAACTACATAGATGTATTAGATCCACATTGATGCCATTCCCACTTACTTGGAAAATTACAATATTAATAATAATCATTATGTTACTTTAAATGCTTTGTCTTATCTCGTTGGGCTTC
Organism: Poecilia reticulata; assembly: GCF_904066995.2. NCBI lineage: Eukaryota > Metazoa > Chordata > Actinopteri > Cyprinodontiformes > Poeciliidae > Poecilia > Poecilia reticulata. The sequence continues at coordinate 620,434 of NC_088835.1, forward strand.
TGTTTGTTGGCGTGGTCAGTGACATTGCAAATGAGAAAGATACTAAGACACTTTGAAATACCTACTGAGAAAAAAACAAACAAAAAAAAAGCATATTGATGACAGTAATTTGTCAATATTGCACAAAGAAGTATGTGTGATTTTATATTTGCTTCCAAAGCTTTAGATTAAGAAACATCTGGGAGCAGAGGCTTCTTAATCTCTTCTTCCAGAGATAAAGAAATCCAATTTCTGATTACAATTGGGTTTTGATGTAATTATAGCTTTCCAAAAGTGTCCAGCATAAAAGTGATTGGTGTTTTGGAACTTTGTTTGAAATTAATCAAAACTGATATTAGTGTTTAGGTGCTTAAAATGAAATTGATGAAATTTGATGAGTGTAAAGAAGTTCTTATCTAGATTCAAATGAGATATTGGTTTTCTTTGAGTGATTTATTGCATTAGTTACTCAATGGATCAGAGTAAACATCTCATTGTTTGTGGTTGAGCTGCCATTTTGTTGTGCTACTTTCTCAAACTATTTTAACGAACACAAACCGGTTGTCTTTAAATTACTACATGAGACAAGATGTCTACAGCTAAAGTGAAAGAAATACCTAAAGCTAATAAAGTATCTAGAATCAATGTTTTATTAAAGAAGAACATCATAGTGTTTTAACTCCATTATGACCACATTTATATATAAGATTAATTTTGATTTTGTAGCTGTAGAATTAAGGATTCCACACAGATAGGCACCAGATCTTTCTTCTTTTTTATCTGCTTTCATGGTTTAATTGTAAATAAAACATAACTTATCTTTTATTGCACAACTGTGGTATTTTCTTAAAGTTACATCAGAGTTACAACAAGAGCAGAATTGCCGGTGAAACTTACGTCATTCCTCTCTTTGGACAGCAAGATGAAGCCATTGTTGTCAACTAGGTAGCAACTCAGGTCCTGATAAAATATGAGCAAAACTAATGCTTGTAGTTATTTGTTGTTAAAATCAAAGGGAAGAACGTTTGTGAAGAGAATCATATAAAAAGGTAAAGTTATGTACTTACATCACTTTCACAGCTCAGAGGACACACCCCCTCAACATTTGAGCACTGAAAGCAAAAGAATCAAAAGAATCAAAAGAATGAAAGTCACTGGAACTTGATGAGCGTAGTAAAAATAATGATAATAGAACCTGATTACTTACATCTGTGTCACTGGGCTAGAAGAAACACACACAAAGAAAAGTGATCAAGACAAAAAGCTACAGATTTAAATCATTTCAAGATTATCGCACTCCACACAGCTGTCAGTCCTATATTTATGACTTGGAGGGGATAGTTTGAGGGAGAGAGGAAGTAAAGGTATTTTCTGTTGACTTGTTTTACAAAAGACAAAACTTGATTATCTTCATGTTTTGAGAATCTGGGCATTTTGATGTTAAATATAACTTGAAAAAAGAGAATCACTTGGCCAGGATCCACGGCATGGGCAGAATGAGTGACAATGAAATGAAATTATTTGAAATACAAAACCCCCCCCAAAAAAACAATATTAAAAGTTTCAGTTTGGAGGTTGATGAACAACAACACTGCAAACCAGAAGCCAGTCAAGCTAATGATTTCAAACATATGGTATCTTCTATTTCATATTATCCTAAGGCACCGAGATCAAATATAACTTAACATCTTGTTCCATGATTGGCTTCCATTTTCCTTTTTTGTTGCCCAAACAGTATTGATCAGTGAATAGCAAAACATAAAGCAAATAAACCAACAAGAAAATAAAAGTAAAACATATAGGGGTCTGCTGGGGGTCTGTGAGCTGGCTGCTGTCGCTCACCAGATATTTAGTTTCAGTTTCGTTGAGTACATATATTTATTACAGATTATATACTTGGCAACCAAAACAACAGCTTGAAAAAACTGTCTTTTTAAAAAGTGATTTTTGGAAATGTTGGAAATGGAATAGAATCATTGTTGTGTCACTAAGCACAGATATGTTTAGTTCTACATTGTGCAACAAGCAGTCTGTATGATGATGTTTTTTATGTTTATAGAATAACAATCTCAATTTTTAACTTTTTCTCTGACAGATTGAGGATGATGCACCAAGAAACACAATAAAATAAGGAAGATTCAATGGTAGTGTGAGGTGTGTTAGGAGTGCACTGACTGCAGTTTTCTGGCCAATTACTGATCTTTAAAAGGCTTAACCTGCCGATTCCAATTATGGCTGGTACTGATTTTTCTGTTTGAAATGTCACTAAATCTAGCAAGAAATTCGTTGAGTTGATAACAGTGGGAACATTTGGACATGACCTGGTAGGTCAGTGTGTCAGTCAAACCTCTCACAACAGAGCAGAAGAGAACAGTGGATGAGTTTAGACCTTTGCTGAGGTAAATAAGATCAATGGATAAGATCGGCTTAATATGTAAGCATCAGCCGATCATCAATCCCCCAAAATTAAGGAAATCAAGGTTGATTTATTGGCTGGCCAATTTATCGATGCAGCCCTAATAAATATGAATATGAGCAATGGAAGGTGCTTAAAAAAGAAAAGAGACAACTAACAGTCAGCATCATTCAATTGATCAAACATCCCACAAAGTGCTCATGAGTGCTTTTGTCCTGCATTTACCTGTTTGGCAATGGCCCAGAACCTTTTTTCCAGCCAATCCAAGGACATCTGTACCCCGATAGCTAAAAATAGGACACACACACACGCACACACACACAGTGTAAGAACAGCTGCAGGACAAGATGGAATCTGCAGAGGTAACACTTTGTTGTGTTTGCTGAGGAAAGACTAAGGGCAGGAAATCGTCCAAGTCTTACCTTAGCAAAAGTGCTACCACCTCTTTCTGCTTAGGGTGAGCATATTCTACCTGTGCATCTACTGGTTGGTTTCAGGTTCTGGAGCTTTCTCTCCCCACCCAAAAACATACAGGTTTTGTTTACTGGCCTCTTGAGTTGCCTTTAAGTGCGAGTGTGTGCATGTTTTTTTTTGTCTATCTTTTGAGTCTCTAGGTTGCCCAATGCCCGGTGTTGGACTTACGACCTGTCCAATGTGAACTCTCATTTTCTCATAGGTATAGAAAATGGATGGATGGATTGATGGAAACAGGAATTTAACCTGTACTAACTGCCTGTACAGGTCAGTTTTACTGTGTCCTGTTTCCCACCATGATAAGTATAGGCGTTGTCAGGTAAAAGTCCTGTATCTCCAGTTTAAGGAGTGGTGGGACTCCATAGAAATTGCAGGGTCTGTAAATAATTAATTAATCACAATCACATTTAATCAAAATATTATCAAAATAAGCAACATTTCTAATTCAATGTCCCTTTTTGTTGCTAAATTATTGAATAGACACATGAGCTCAACAGCAAAGATATTTCATGTTTTTAATCTTTTATTTAGGTTATTTAAGCATCCGAGTGGTGCAAAGTGTTGCTACCCATTCAGTGTTCAAGTGTTTCAGGAACTCCTGATCATTCATGGAACGTCTAAGAAATGTGAACTGTGGCTGTTAGCATTAGCATTGCTGCTGCTGCATGTTTAGCATTGAGATGCTATTTTAGTCTTGAATAGATTCGCTGCTAGTCTATCTGCTTTTAGCAAAACTTGAACACAGTTTTACAGAGAATTAGCTCTCAGTGGGAGAAGCAACTTTGTTGTCAACACTATTGTTTGTAAATGTTGATTGTATGTCAGATTTATGAGCATACCAGAAACAACCAAATACAAAAGTCAGAACCTTTGTAGGTCAAAAAATCTATGCAATTTTTTAATCAAAAATAACCACGCTTTATCCTGGTCTTAACATTAAGTCATTTATTTTCTGTGTGAGAATCCGATCTACTGGTCATCTTTTGTGTCGCTGTCTGGTTCCCATTAATATACTCATACTGGAGATAGAAGGTTTAAGTTACAGAGATGATCATATTTATTCCATATAGAACATAAATTATGAGTCAAACTCCAAGTGAAAACTTTTAGGTCATTACCTTTAGGTAAAGAATGACCTAAAGGTCATTCTTTACAAATTTCTTTGAACATTTAAGGTCATTAAATGTTCAAAGAAATGATTATGATGATGATGTTGATGATAACTCATCTTTAGTATAAAGAAATATTTCATGATAGAAAACATTAGATTAGGAATTATTTTGAAAACCAGGTGGAGTTAAAATAGCATAGAAGCTTTCTAAAACTTAGTCCTAAACCTGATCTAAAAGCAACACTTCTTATGAGGCCCAGGCTTCGGGAACGATAAGGAGCAAAACATTGTATTTGTTGGGAAATACTGTGGAGAACTTTGTGCGTATGCGCAAACACACACACATGCACGCACACATACACACACACACAGAAGCAGCAGCAGCAGCAGAGCTGTGTGGCTTGTCTATCCCCTGTTTACTCTCTCTCTCTCCTCTCTTTCTCTCTATCTCCTCTCTTCTCCTCAGTCAGCTGGGAGGTTGCACGCTGGACGGAGAGCTCTGGCTGTCCCAGGAAGCTGAGTGATGAAGCGGAGGAGGCAATAATCAGTGGCGGATGAACTGGACTCAATTTCAAATCCAACTATAGATTCCTACTTTACAAAGAAGAGCAAGCTCCTGTGGCTTTTACACTTTTTCCCTTTCAGGGAAATTCTAGCTCTTTCAGAGTCGAGATTTATTTTAAGCCAAAACCCTTTTCCATATAGCAGGTACTTAGGTGAAAAATGCAGATGAAGAACAGGAATGATTTATCTTTGCTGCCTCTCTCTGGAGCTTGAAAAGCCGAGCAGACGGTGAGTTGCTTGATAGTTTTGTGCAGATTATGTATTTACAATAACCTAAATTGAGTCGTTCATCTGGACGTTGTAAAATTTCAACGCTGCAATAAACCACACATAATATGGTAATCATAATAACTTACAATCTCTTTCTTATTAGCTTTATCTAGTTTGAAACCTGTTGAAAAAAACAATTACATCTTAGTTTTCTAAACTTCTGTCAAAGTAAGGACATTTTGCAGATGTGTGACTAATGTTGGTAATTTTGTTTGCTAAATAAAAACAGCAAGTCGGTTTGCCGATGTGGGTGGGGGGAGATGTAGGAGGTTTTGCAGAGATGTGACTTTCACTGCAACCACTGCCTGATAAGTAAGCCTGACTGACTGACTGCCTGACTGACAGAGAGACCTTCAGCACTGAGCTTCTCTTTTTATTGATGTTCTGCAAAGGAGCAGCAGCAGGACCCTGAGGATCAGCAAACACATGTAACACACAGAGATATAGCAGTAAAGTCTGTAATCCCCATGATGTTGGTGACATTAATTCATGTGATTTAAAGTAATGAGTGCACCGTTATATCACACTGAGTGTGTATGTCTGTGTGTAAATGCATTAGCATACTTTTTTCCCTGCTCATCTTTGCCTCAGTCTGGATGCTGCAGTGTGTTGGTACTGCAGAACTTTTGTCCTGCTGTTTCTCTCGAGCTGTTTGAAAGGAAAATTGCCGCACTGGGGCTCCTGGGAGCGGGGTGTTAGTGAGATAGTGATGTTATCTAAAAACTGGAGGAAAGTGGAGAAATTGCACCACATTTGATTTCCATGAAGTGGGTCCGACTCTGAAAAGTAAAACTTCCAATCATAAAGACAAACCGTCGGTTTTCATGAAACAAAATGCTACTTGTGCCTCCTGCCAAAGGTGTCACAAATGTACAAATAACGGGAGGACCTAAAACTCCAGCAGTGTGAGCTTGAGGTAGGACAGCTGCGTCATCTAAATCCGTGTTATGACAACATTGTGGCAACAGCTAGAGGTATTTTCTATTCTTTTAACTTTCTCCATATGTAGGTGTTAGCAGTGTAAAGTAAAACTTCTTTCTGAAAAGAAAGAAAAAAAAATCCAAATCCAAAGGGCCACAAGTGAATAATGGCTTTCATAGGAGTAAAGCACAAGAATATTTAAAGAGTAAGTAGATGATTTAGAACTAATTTAGCCATTTAGCTTATAGTAGAAAATGTTATATCTGTTCCAACAAGTGAAAAATGGAAAAGTAAACATCCCAGATTTAGAGGGAGTTGTAATATGACTGCATTGGAAATAATTATGTTGAATAAAATTAATTAGATTGCACGTAAAATAAGAATTAATCTGAGTGACTGGGTCAGGTTCTTGACCACCATCTGAACAGGCTCCTGGTGCCTCAGTCTTACTCCGTACCCCTCAACTGTTGTGTTAGCTGTCTAAACCAGCTGCTGGTGCCACAGCTGTTTAACTGGCCCTCCAGTCATCATTCCTCTTCAGTAACAGCACAAACTTTTGCAGGGCTGGTCTACAGTTGGAAAAAAAATGCTGGTGAACCGATCAGTGCTTGTTTTCCTACACCTATCAAGTTAGCTCCAGCTCCATCGGATCATCAGCCACTCCAACCAAACATGCTGCTCATTTGTCCCTGGTGTTCTCCCTCCATTAGCTCCTTCATTTCCTCCTCCATAATTTCTATATCTCTTCCCAGTCTTGTCTTCTTCCTGAAGTTACTGTTCACAAGCTCCAGGATAAGCCGGACAAAGATCTGTATAATTTGCATGTTCTTTGTTGAAGAAACTTTTGAGCTTTTCTTCCTGTCTCTTGAGCGTCTCACTTATGTGGACCAGAAGCTCAACTGACATGACATGTTATGCTACTTCTGGTTTTAAACAGTCCTTAGAATGAATGAAAATGGGGTTTTCCCCCAAGAAGGTACAATTTACAGTCAAAAACGAAAACTTGGGTCAGTATTTTGTCACACAGATATATCAGTAGTCTATATATCTACTGATATATAGACATTTAAACACATCAGACAGTGTTTAGTATTACTTTTATATGGTGGGATTGATGTAAGATGGCTGCAGTGGAGGTGGTGATTATTAGGTTTATACCTAATAATCAACCTGGTTCATATTCACCCAGATTTGTTTACCCATTTTACAATATCAGTTGGAGGCAATGATCAAGCTGCTACAATCACCAAAAGTATTTACTTGTCTACCTTTACCCACATACAAATGTGTCATGTCAAACTTTAATCTATGATGGTTGTGCACCTATAACTGCATCAGGTCATCTAGGAAGGCTTTTCACAAGATTTAGGAGTGTGTTTTATAACTACAGAAGCACATTTAAGGACATTGGATGAGGCCTGGCTTACAGCATCTACTACACTAATAATTTACCACCTTTAGGATACTAATTCATCCAAAGATGGTCTTTTGGGTTGAAGTCAGAAAGAGATGAATGTCAGCCAAGTTCTCCCATACCAAACTTTTTCATTGTTTGGCTTTCTTCACTTGTTTGGAGCCATGTGGAAAAAGCCTTCAAATCATTGGGTGAATAAAACTTTCCAGAATATCTTAGTAAGAGTTTCTTTTACTGAAACTAAGAGCCTGTGAGTCAGCCCTACGCCATAATCATCCCTGCAACAAAACTTATCATGTGACTCAACGGAATTGAGCAAGCGCTGGTCTCCAGGGAACAGTCAAATTCAGATTTGTTCATCATATTGTCAAACAGCAAAGCATGATTGAGAGAAAGTCTGCTGCTCAACAAACCAGTTCATTGCAACATTTAGACCCAGCTGCTTGGTCATGCAGCTGGGTCTAAATGACAAGTTAAATTAAGCTTTCCAAGCATCTGAAGGTTGTACAAAGTTTGAAAGTTGATAGCTATCGAGTGTGCAGAAATTTGAGGACCTCAGTGAACTATGCTGTCAGTTACTGATCCAGCTCTGTCTGCCCTAGGGGTGAGTTGTTTCCAGTTACTTCAAATTTTTTGTAATACCATCAACAGTTGACTATGAATTATTTAATTATTTAAGGAAAACTCTTTACTGTAGTTAATCCACTAGTGACATCCTATCATGGTACAGCACTGAAATTCCTTAAACCCCTGAGAGCAACTCATTCTGCCACATATATTATGATAAGTATCCTGCATCCTAGGATTTTATAAACTTCTGTTTTTATGTTTTCCGAATCAAAAACTCAATTCTACTTTAATTTCATAACCCCATTGTACTTTAACATTTTCTTTAATTACTTCTTCAGGTTGATCTACAAACCTGGATATCAGGGTTATCCAGCACCAAGCAAGACGAGAAAAAATGTAAACCGGCGCTTACAGCAGAGTGAATGCTGAAAACATGAGGCATGGACAGAGTCACCATGGGAGTTTGGGTGAGTTTCTATAAACCTTCACACTGTAGGAATTCAGTTACTCCTTCTGTTGTTTTACAACTCCAAACTAAGAACAAGTCTGTAAGAATTTAAATATCTCTGTCCACAGGAGTGTTTCTAAGAATGTTATTATTCATTTGTTCATGTCTCCTAGTCTATGAGGCTTCCACTGGAGTGGTGCTGGTTCTGCTGGGGCTTCTGGGCTCAGTCAGTGGCTGTCCTACTATCTGCACCTGCATCCACAACACAACTGACTGCTCTGCTGTGGGGCTCGTCTCTCTGATGCCCATCCAAAAGCAGCTAGGCTTGGATTCTCTGGTGCTCCATCTTTCTTGGAACAACCTGTCCTCCTTGGGTAGCAGCGACATGTTGAACCTCAGCAACGTGGAGCTCCTGGATCTGTCCCACAATCATTTTCACAGTTTGCAGCCTAGAGCTTTCCTTGGCCTGAGCAGCCTTCGATGGTTAAATCTCTCTTCTAACTACCTTGGTGTTATTGTAACAGCCTCTGACAACAGCACAGTGACTGGCCATGGACTGAATGGGAGTGATGGTTTAAGCAAGGAGGTCTTCCAGGGATTGTGGCAAGTGCAGGGGATTGATCTGTCCTCTAATAGCCTTCTGTTACTGCCAAAGGGCCTCCTGGATGGGCTTCAGAGACTCACCTGGTTGTCCCTGGCTCACAATCGGCTTATGACCCTAGACAGAGTTACATTTGAGCCCCTAGTTAACCTCCAGCAGCTCCAGTTGGCTGGAAACCGTTGGGAATGTGACTGCAAATTGAGGGATTTCAAGAACTGGATGGAGTGGTTAATTTACAGAGGTAAGCAGGTTAACATTTCCAAAATAGGTGAAGAGAGTAGTTTGATATAACATTGCCATATTGTCTTCTCACCTGTCCCTTTGTTTTACAGATGGACAGGTAGATGTGATGCAGTGCAATTTTCCCGGGAACCTTAAGGGCAGGGACATCCGTAGCATTCCAGCAGAGATGTTCACGTACTGTATAAGTCCAACCAAGGATGTTGCATTGAATCAGGCCACTAAGCCTCCCTGCCCACCAGGGCGGCTCAGCAGCATGGATGACTGTGTTCGGCAGCGACATAGGCCAGTCAGCGTACGCAGGGCACATGGCACACAAATAGTGGCAGGAGTGGTGTGTGGCACTGTGTGCATCATGATGGTTGTTGCAGCAACTTACGGCTGTGTGTATGCCTCACTGATGGCTCGGTACCAGAGAAAGATGAAGAGCCGCGGTCAGCCTCTGATAGCCAAGTCTGGAACTGAGACTGACCTGGATGACGTCCCAGCTTTGTCTACTGACACACCTAAAGACGGCTGTGACTTTGTGTATGGATATCGAATCAGCAGCTTCTGACATGCTGAGATCCAATTGCTTTGGCAGCTTTGCTCTTCATTTCTCAAACAGCGTCTGCAGGGAGAAACTCTGCAATTCTGCCACTGTGCTAAAACTCTGGGCGCGGAGTGATCGTACAACTAATTTAACAAGTTAGATTAGGTGAAGTTTAAAAACTGTAGCGCATTTGAAATGCATTTGTGTTCTTCATATGAAACCTATATATGTGCTGATTGGCACATCTGGACATTCTAGTTTTTTTTATTTATGTTTTCCTGTTGCACAGCATCTGAGTATAAGCTTAAGATGCACAGCAATGCAAATTAAATTAGTTTCCCAACAGTCATGTCCATTTCATATTTGACAACTTGTAAATTATGTTAATTTAGTATTTTTCTATCATACCTTCTCAGGACAGACAATGACTGAGACCTGATATATGAGAGAATCCAGCTTTAAGCTTTAATGTAACAGCTACAACTAAATAATTCCAGACTTCTGCTACCACCTAGAGGAGAAGCTCTGAACTACAAACCCCTTCTGTCAAGGTACAACATTTATGACAACTCTCATTTTAAAAATCAACTGCTGCATAAACACGTGAGGACGTCACATGACCAATCCTTAATAATCAAGGATTTGTCTGGAAGTTTTTCTCTTATGAGGAATGAATTTGTTTGAAACATTATCTCAATGGGCTGCACAGTTGGTAGAGCTGTTGCCTTGCAGCAAGAAGGTTCTGGGTTCGATTCCCAGCCCCAGTCTTTCTGCATGGAGTTTGCATGTTCTCCCTGTGCATGCGTGGGTTTTCTCCGGGTACTCCGGTTTCCTCCCACAGTCCAAAAACAATGACTGTCAGGTTAATTGGTCTCTCCAAATTGCCCCTAGGTGTGAGTGTGTGTGTGCATGGTTGTTTGTCCTGTGTGTCTCTGTGTTGTCCAGGGTGACCCCGGAACGTTAGCTGGAGATGGGCACCAGCAACCCTCCCGACCCCACTGAGGGACAAGGGAGTAAAGAAAATGGATGGACATTATCTCAACCTCAGTTGCACTGCTCATCAAGCTAAGGATAGGAATTCATTTCTCTCAGCAGTATTTGGTTTTTCAAAATAACTTCACAAAGTTCAATTTTTGGCCAAATGACATCACAATGACAGCATCTGCTGTGAATCCCAATTTAATCCCTTAAAAAATTTGTAAATTGTGAATCATCTGAGGTAGGTTTTATTTATATTTTATTTATTTATAAACCTGGGCTATTATGCTTTCCTGATTTCTTTTGGATAATCGCTATCTCAAGGACCCCTGCTGTGCTGAAAGGTGGGTCAGAATTTTTACAAACGTCCTTTACTTACACCGCAGTAGCTTTCTGATCATTATCAGAATTATCATTATTATTATCAAAACAGGAATACACACAAAGGTCGCAGTGGTTCAACACTAAAGCTTTAACAAATTAGAAAAAATGGTTACAATTTATTTGACATTGTGTGTGTAACTGGGTCTATATTAATAATTGTATATATACACAAAATGTGTTCTTTCATGTTTTCGGACCAAACCCCTTTGTCCGCTTATACTTGACTGTTCTTGTGTCCCTCTGTGTCTACTATAAGGGGTTAGGTCCTCCAACTCCGCCTTATTTTTTTATTTTCTTCTATTGTTCAGGGTCCTCCAGGACTATTATAAATATTAAGTTATTAATTTCCTTTTCCCTTTTGTTATTCGTTCCAGTGGGGAGAGGTAAGTTTTATAATCCATTGTAATCCTTTAATTTATATTGTTCAAATGTTTATTTTTCCTTCTCTATTAATGACAACTGTTTGGATTTTTTCCTTTGAGTTGCTATTACGCCTTTATAACATTTGATGCATGATAACTAGAGATGTGCCGATCAGGTTTTTTCCTGCCGATACCGATACCGATCACCCATGAGGGTCGATCACCGATACTGATCACATAATTATTATTTATTTATTTTTTATCATAAATACTACCGGTTACATTATGTGGAATAAGGAACCATGAATTCACCTTAATTTAGACAAAAACTTGCTTTTAATAACTTTTTCCAAGAAGAAAACTAAACAAAACAGGCATTGTGCAAATTGTACTGCTATTGATAATACTATCTTTAACAGACTGATAACATATGAAGGCTCTGAAGAGGCTAAATAATGCAAAGAGCCAAAATAAAACCTCTCAACATTGCCAAAAAGTTTAAGTATAAAACTTAACATTTAAAGGCAAATACAGGATCCATTACAATAAACAACCCTGAGTTACTGAATGAAAACTTCCTGTTAACATGGCGGCTAGCTGATTACTGCTAGTTCTGATTGGCTGTTTCTGACTGAGAGGAGTAATTATGCAGAGCAGGGAGGAGATCGATTATTTTTTTAGAGATTATCTGTCTCATGTTAGGACAGCGAAAGTTTTAATATGTATGTAAAATGTATTTTTTTAAGTTAGATGCTGCAGCTTTAAACAGAGGTTCGGTGTGAGAGTCACTACCGGGTGGAGCAGAAGCGGCGCTCCGTCTGAAATATTACTACCGGGTAGCGGTAGCAAAGTTGACACATTTAATGAACTTTTAATGCAAAATTTAATGCAACTTTGAATGAAAAATGTCATTATTTACCAAATGACATGTCATGACAACAGTCGTAAACATTCATGAAGATTCCTTCATCTTCATAACAGATGTCATGTCATGTTTATGACTGTCATGTCACTCTTATGCACACCCTGAAGTTTCATTAGATTTACTGTAAAATAATATTTGGTGTGATGTTCAGAGTGTTGAAATCAAGCAAAACATAAAATAATGGTTTAAGGCTATGAACATTTTAGCAACCAGATTGATATTTTTTTTTTTTTACACATTTCCTGTTTTATTTCAGTTTTCAGTTGATTTATACAGAATGCTAGATTTGGAAGGATTTGTTTTTTTATATCATTAAAATGTGGCAAGTTGACACTAGTGATCCTCTGATCTGTCAGGGACTGAATTGATCCTTCTCCAGCTGCTCCAGAGAGGGTTTATATTGTAATCCCTCATCAACAAGATCAGTTAAATCCCACTAACTAATATTCTGTTGCTGCAGGCGACATATTCTGAATTATGTCTCAATTTTTTTTTTTTTTTTTAATGTAAATAAAAATATATCAGGAGCATCAGTAGATTTGAGTTAAATTTGACATTTTTCCTAAAATAAGTCATTTTTTGTCAAAAGTGATTTATTTAGGCAATACATTTCTAAATAAATAAATACTTTTGGCAAAAAATTGACTTAGGTCTCCTTTTTTAGGAAGGTGACGATATGTTGTTTTTTTATTTCCTTTATCCTGATCAATCCGAACCACTGTTAGTGGTCAGCGTAAGCAAGGGCGTAGGAACCAGTCTGTCATTGGGGGGACGCATATCGGAAACCTGACAGATCAGTAAATAGCTTGAGCAGAAATGTCAAACAATTATGCCATCAACACATCAGTAATGCGTTACTCTAATCTGACCCTTGTTTCAGTAACAAGTATTCTAACATGTTACTATTTACAATCCAATAATCAGATTAAATTTATGCATAGTATAATGACCGTCATTCCAGGATGAACACTCACTTTAGAATTTGCCTCACAACTACTTTAAATAATAAAAAGGGTAATTTTGCTGCTGTTTCAGTCTCATTCTAAATCATTGTGACTAGACTAGCTAACTTTTAAACAAAGTTAGCAGTACAATTTTGGACATGTGACTATCCCAGAATTAAAACCCCTTAGCCAAAAAGATTTAGTTCTATATATGAAAGTAAACTGACAACAAGATGTTATAAACGAGCGATATTCATGGCAAACTTCCTGACAGATCGTTTACCTCATTCAAGGAGTTTCTCTGACTCGTCTGCTGCTGCCTTTACTCTGAGCCGTTCAGAGGGGGGAGGGGGAGGAAGCGCTCTGCTGAATGCGCTGTTATGCGCCTTCAAAATAAAAGCATGCGAGTGGAAGATTTTAAAATGGGGGACGAATGTGGCTCTCTCTAATATTGGGCGGGGGGACATGTCCCCCCTGTCTCCCTGGCTTCCTACGCCTATGAGCGTAAATGCCACAGACCAGGCAACATCAGGAAAATCTCCATGGAGACTTAAAAGAGAAAATGTATTTGACACGACATTCTCCAGAAAGCAGATCAGGACTACAGCTGACACTGACCTCCAGCCATGGCCGTTTTGTCTCCAGATGACACGGTGACAGCTGTTGTTGCTATAACATACTTCACTCCTGTTACGAGAACAATCATTTTCAATAAACTCATATATTTTCTGATTGGTTATTTGCAAAGAATACAAACCAAATATGTTTGGTTAAGAGATGTAAGAGTGAAGACCTTTGTCATTAACAGCGTAGTATAAAAATCTCCCAGGAGTGTTTTCCACGGCCAGGCGATACCAGAGAGGGAAATGGTCGATGGTGAACAGGTTGTTTTTGTCCGATGGAGTCAGGAATTTTCTGTAAGCGATAAATTTAACTTTAGATCAAATTTTATTTTATTTGTTTTGAAAAAAATCAACTGAAAGTGATTTTGTTCAATATCACTTTTATTGAAAGTGATATTGAACATTGCTGAACATCAGATTTGTTCAGATAAAAGTACATCAGAATAAAACCCTCTAACCTGTTTACTACATTTAAAGTACCTATTAAAAAACAACCTTTAACTTGGCATTAAACGTACTTTTTATTCTAATAAATTAAATGTCATGTTTCTCATAGTTTTTTTTAGAGGAAAATCATCATAATTAACTGAAATTAAAGTTTAATCTATACACCGTGTTCACTTATTGAACTGAACTATGGAAATAAACAAACTTTTTGATAATATTCTAATTTATTGAGAGCCAGCAGTGTGATGCGTTATCTACACGTTCTGTTATGTAAGTGAGATTTACTTTCTGCTACAGAGACAGACTATGTCTTGAGTCGGTGTTCTCATCCTTACTTTGCCATTCTGGTCTCCGTTCCTGCATATCTCATTAACCTCATCAGGCCCGAGCGAGTCCCAAGAAAAGCTGTCTCAACCCCTGGCTCCACCCTGCACACCACACCACAATACATTAGACAGGCATGACACATACATATTACTATCAGAGAACTTAAATTACAGCAGCAGATTATAGTCCAGTTGTGAGCTCACACTTGATTCAGTTTCTGTGGTCTCACCTGTCATTAAGCATCACTGAGTTCCAATAAGCCTCCAGTGGGGCTGTTACCACGGCATCAAACAATATCTGCTGGAGCAACAATTCATCACCTAAAGCCAAAAGACATGTGGAATCAAATAGAAGCACATCATTCTGCAAACTGGAAAAATTTACTAAAATAATGTTACAATGTTTTTGTGAGGAGGTAAAACCTACACTCCAGGTCAGGCTCCTTCCCCTGTAGGTATCTGATGACCGCTTGATGCTGGGTGTATTTTCGGTGATCTGGGTCGATGTCTGTCTCACAGTAAGTCCTGTAGAAAAAAAGATTTTGTCAGTTGGATAAACAAAGCAAAGGACCGTTGATCCAATTGGAAGCCTGATTTCTTGATTTCTACAGCTCCCACTGGTGAATGAGAGGAAGAATGGTCATTTCTACACTCATTTTGGATGCCTATGCTCAATATCCCACCCCAGGTCTGAGCTCATGTAGCGCAGGCTCTGTTCACACAGGCCTGGTTTTCAGTGAAATCAGAACATTTTTGTTGAGGTCCAGCTGATTGTTAACACATCACCAGTGATCAGAGCTTTTGAAACCAGCTCTCAGAATGGAGCTTTTCTGTAACACTCCCCACCGAGGCGTGAAGTGCGCAGCAGGTGTTAAAGCACACATGTGCAGAACATACAGCAGCTGGACAATCAACATCCAGTAAACGAAACGACAGATAAAGAAAAGAGCCTGGACAATGAGAACAATTCAGTGCACATTATAATAATTTCCTAAAGTATGTTTGCATTTTAACATTAAGAAAGTAACTTGTTTAAATTGCTATTGTAGCATCTCACTTGACTCCAAAAGTTCTTAAACATCTGTAATGCAAAATCATCTCCAACTTTAACATGCAAATTATATATTGAATATAAGCAGCTAACAATGGAAATATTCCATTTTTCTTGCATTGGAAAATGTATGAAAAACATTTTTCATTGACATGATAAGTGGGACTAAAAAACTTTTATTCCATATTTTCAGTAATTTTGTTTCAAATATATAAATGTAAATATGTTGTTGTACCATTGCTGTAAAATACAATTGAACAACATCTGCATAATTTAGAGTTGTTTTGGGGGTAATTTTAACAGCTGTTTGTCTATCACTAAATGGAGTTAAAAGGTCTATGAATTATCTTGATTTACTCTAAATGTCAGTTCACATTTCAGACGTACCACTCAGAGGCGATGCTTAGGTCAGGGGAGGTCATGTCATGCAGACCTATATTGGAAAGTAAAAATATGTAAGTCAGTAAAATAAATCACAGGAGTTGATATCAATTGAAGAGCAAGAGTGTTGATGTTTCATTCACTCTGCATTAATGACAGCATTCAAGAGAACTGTCAGATAATCCAACTGAGCTGAACATATTGTTTGATTTCTTATAATGACAAGATAAAATATTGCTGGTGTGTAGAACATAACCGAAAATCCTACCTTCTTCCACTGATACATTTCCTGTAAACATCAGACTGCCGTGACCCTTGGTCAGCACCAGGCCAAAGCTAACGGGTATGACAGGGACAAAGCTAAACTTTATACTGAATAAACAACTGGTAGATTCCACCAATGTTATTGAAGAACACAAGTCACAAAAAGAACATTCATTTCAGCACAACTTTTCCATTTGTATATATTGAAGTATATGGAAATTGTTGAAACAAACAAAAGAAAATAAGAGCATTGAATTCAACATATCTGTATAGCATGACAAAACGAAAAGATGAACTGTGTTATACCTGAAAGGCGTTTCAGCAATGTCTGTGTAGAAGTAGTTGTTGGTGAGGTACATTGGTCTTTTCTATTGGATAAAAAACACATCTGATCAGGCAATATTCAAAACAGAAATTGTAATCAAATTGCCCATAGCATGTTTAGAACATGATGCATGTCAATAAGCCGAATAACATCAAAACGTATTTCAGGAATTCAATTCAAACTCTCACACTTACATAGATTCATCACACACAGTGATATATATATCAACCAGTTAGTTCTGTTAGCTTTGAAAATTATGAAACTCCAAAATTCAGTTTCTCAGAATATTACAATATTCTGAGAAACTGAGAAACTTTTCTATATATGCTATAGAAAAGCATCTAAGTGAAGAAATAAAAGATTTTCACGCTTTAACTCAATATAGTTCTGTTCTTTTTTTTTCCTCGGTGGGAGCACTAAGAATCTGAGGTTTGAAATCTATACATTTTATTTTAAGGTTGTCTTATGGTGAAGGCTGTGCTCAAAGAAGTTGGCTTTTCAAAGTGTGGAAGTTGAGCGGTAGAAAAAGGCGAGGACAAGAAACAGGGATAAAAGCAACATTGTTAAACCAGTCCTGACACAGAGACAATGCTGGAAGCATCTCAGCTGGGATACATAAAAAAGGACTGTGGACTGCTGCTCAGTGGCAGACTGTTCTCTTTTCAGACAAACAAAACTTAGCATAAACCTGACAAGCAATGATTAAAACAGAAGCAGCCCTGATGAAGAACTGATTCCAGATACATACAGTGAATGTACATTTCTGTGTTAAAAATCCTTTCTTATTGATGTGATTTAATATTTAATTTTATGATAAACTGAATTGTGGGTTAACTTATTGACGTAAAATGAACCTGTCTATTAATCTTCCAGTTTATGAAGATTTCCCTGAGCACAATAATATCACTTCTACTTCCTGCCTGTGAGACATTCAGTTTTTAGCTCCAGTTTTTACATGAGCCGAGTTACAACAACAGTTCTGGTAAAAACAGTCACTGTGGGTGAGCAGGATTCATTAATATAACTCATTTTAATCGACTACAGTCGACTCTAAGCAGGATGAAATAAGAAGCTTTTGTTTTTCAGAACTTTCTCACCCCTTTATCCACAGAGGCTCTGATGTTCAGGGTCATACTGCCTGTCTCTCCTTTCACCATAGGTGTCCTCAGCTGTAAGAATAAAAATACAAATTAGACTAGATAGAACTGAACAATACCAAAGCACAACATTTGCATAAACATGAACAATTACTAAGCAAATATCTGTCTGTCCTTCAGTCAATTACTCAACAACATTTCTGCACTTCATATATTTTACAAACATATAACACTTTAAAATTACAATAATAGTGCAAAAAGATTCTTCACATAACTAAATCAGGTCCACAGACTCAATCTATCGAGTCTTTACTGTTGAATACATCCAGATTTAAATTGCAGCCATTTTAGTCTTAATCCTGTGTGTGTTTACCATCTCCTCTGTGTCCTCCCACTCCACCTCTGACAGATCCACACTGTTGTAATTTGGCTTTGGCTTTAGCTTCTTACCGTCTTTATACTGCAGGACAGAGGAGCACTGTTACTATGTATCTGAGCTGGGGTGCCTGTTCAAAGGGCTGGACAGACTTCATTCACCCAGGACAAAAAATCAGAGTCAATAACAAAATAAACTGCCTGACATGGGCAGAGGAGCCTAATCTATGGCACCAGTTGATTTTGTAAAGATTTATTATAAAGAAGAATTGATATAAGAAAGTGATAGACCAAATACAAATTCCTCTAATTTTGTGCTAACTATATATGTGTACGTATATGTTATTGGGTTATGTTAATGTGTGGTATACGAGTTCAGAGCATTCCTTTTCATTTCCTTCTGTAGAATGTTTTCTACTTTTTTGTTAAATTCTTTGTGCATCCTTGAAATTTTCCCTTCTTAAATAATGTGCTACTGAAGAGCTGACTGTTCTATATTTTCCATGTTCTGCTTTTAGAAAAAAATAAATAAAATATTACGTCTGACCTGTTCTGATCTTTGGCCACTAATTAAAGAGGACTGTAAGGTTGACTTAAAGTCTGTTCTGTTGCTAAGCAGTCAGTGACAATGACTGCCACAGTTTCTTACATCTTTCTATTTCTGAGCACTAAGTTTGGATTTAGTTTGATGCTCAGCAGCTCTGCTTTATCCATCACTGTGGCAGAAAACAAAGTGTTCAGAAGCTGTACTCACCAGAGGTCGGAGGTCAGGATGAGCCAGAATGTACCCATTGTTGTTGAGGAGGAAGGCGTAGCCATGCGGTCCCAGCTGATAAAACAAACAACACTGCTTTCAGTTTTATTCACATGTGTGAGAATAAAAGTTTTGAAAAGCTGGAGAAGTGAAGAACACTCGGCCTCACTATGTATCTCGGCGCCAGCTTCATCACCTCCATGAGGGGAACATCAGTGCCAACCACACCCAGCAGGATGCCATGCGACAGCTGAAGACAGGCAGCATCATGAAGGCAGAGTTTACACACAACCTCTCTTAATGTCATGTTTCAGTGATTCAGTTATTCCTTTCTCTGGTAATGTCACTGTTTAAATGTCTTCTGTTAATATATTAATATTTTCCACTATGAAAACTATTAACTAGATCTAAGCTGATTTTTTGTTTCGGATTTGTTTCTATTCTGGGTCAGACATTGGTATAAATTTTCAAACATGTTTGAATGTGTGCAAAGCAATAAGTTGAACATCTTTCAAGAATTTGTAATATTATATTTCTTATTAATTGTATTCACTGACTGGTTTTACACATACTTTACATGATTACTATTGTGTGTCATGTCCACATATTGTTTTTCATAACTTTTATGTTTTTTATGTTGAAAATGAAAAAAAGTAAATAAATTCTTTCAGCCATGTATGATAAACTTCACTTATCAATTGTTCAGAAAGTTGTTCCATTATAATTTACACATATATGTGGATTTGATATTGTATCTGAACAAATAAATATGACTTTCAGAGAATATCAAAGGGCGAGTTGCTGAACTGACCGTTTCCTTCTTCTTGCTAAAAACTGGCATGGCCACTGAAGTCATCAGCAGCAGACTCTGAGCTTTGGTGTAGAAAAGCTAAAAGACAATAGAACATGGTTCCTCATTAATTCAATTCAGTTTATATACTTACATATTCACAACAAGGCAATTACAAAAAAATATAATTTCAGACAGCAGAAAAGTGATTGACCAGATGGCATTATGAAGCTGAATTTATTTGTGTAAAATAAAGGACATTTTAAATGCATGTTGACAACTCTGCCAATCTCAACCAGTAGTGTGAAGAATGTCAGATTATGTCCCTGTTTTCTACAGTTCTTTTCAGCTGAAGTTTGTGCTGCGCAAGATTACCTGACTGAATGCTTGGAATCCAGATTGTGGGAACTTTACTAACAGACAGTAACTAATAACATAATAAGCATGTTGATAAAATATTTGGCTCCTACCATAATGGAAGAAATTAACTATGAGCACAAAGTTTGCAATAGTATCGCATATTTGGCCAGAACTGAAAAAAAGAACTTGAAGAAGAAATATGACAGAAATGCTCAACATTCATCTCACAGTAAAAAGGTTGTATTATTATTTTTATTTATTTAATTACTAATTTATTATTATTATTTTTTACCTCCTTTGTGTTGGGAAGCTGCCAGAGTGGGTTTCATGGCCAACAGGTTCATGAAAGAATGAGTCCAAATACAGTTTAAGGAAGAGACAGATGGACATGAAGTCACAGACATGAAGAAAATGAAAATGAAGATGATGCGCAATATGCAGCGTTTTCGGGGAAAGGACACTCAAGTGATTGTGCTGCAATGTGGACGGGTCATCTTACCACTGTGTCCATGTAGGCTTCTGTCCAGATGATGTCATGGTCATGGTTGATAACCATTGGTCGACTGAGCACATGCAGATACTCCATGACATTCTCCTGAACGTCAGCCAGAGTTGAGATGTGTGTGTAGTAACCTGACGAAACCACAAGATCATAGTCTCTATGACTGTGCCCATTCAGAGTGGTAAGATCTAACAACCACACACACACACACGCGCGCGCACGCACGCACTCACGCACGCACGCACACACACCCCCACGCGTGCGCGTGCACACACACACACACACACACACACACACACACACACACACACACACACACACACACACACACACACACACACACACACACACACGCACACACACACATACACACACACACACACACACACACACACTGGACTGACCCTTGTTGTTGCAAGCGATCCACTTGGTTGCTTGAGCAAATGTCATCTCTCTACCAATCAGGTAGGTGAACACTCGAACCTAAACAGAGAATCATGTTAATGGAAAGGTATGTTATATACAATGTTGACAAATTATCATATGTTGTGCTGAAGATGTTTTCAACTTTGATGTAGAAAGAATCATGCACACATAAAAAGTACAGTTCAGTATTGAGAGAAGCCAGATGAGAGGGTTTAGGGAAAACACCTCATCCATAAAAATCCAGGTCAGTGATCTTTTGTAAATGCAAACAATGTTTATGCTCTGTTGGACGAGTTAGAAACCATCAGTGAGCCTTTTATTGTCACAAACGTAGAACTTTATGAACATACAATAAATATTTTCCTATTTTGCACATTGTTAACTTGAAGTTGGATGCATTTTATATCAACATATCAACATAAAGTTGTGAATAATTGTAAAGTAGGAAAGAAAATACATCACCTAACATTTTTTTTTTTACAAATAGAAATCTGAAAATCCATTCACTGATGTTCTGAAAAGGTAAAACATGAGTAATTTCAGACACCATGCTGAAACAGAGCTTGAGCTCAGCATTAAAAAAACACCATACAGAGGGAAAAGTCAAGGGCAAATATAGAGCCTGACATGCCTGACCCTTGAAATTACCTTTTACTGGATCTGATTTAATATTAATGTGGATGAACTGGATGAACTTAGACAGTGGTGACACTGATTCCATGCACATATCAAAACAGGAGACGACCATCAGGTTTATGGAATGATCCTGACCTCAAAACTGGGAAGATGTGCAGACAATTATGTTTTAGAAATGTAGTCAGCCTAGTTTGGCAGGGGCAGCAGAGTAAGTGAATGACGTAATTCAGTCTGTGTTGACCACGCTACCAAATAATGAGCAATTAAAGTCAGAGCAAGAGTCTTTAAGATATTTTAGATGATGATGCAAAAATGTCTCACAGTGGGGGGTGAGAGGATTGTTTACAGCACTTCAATTTTCATAAATTTCCGGTAAGCTTCATAGCATAGCTTCCATCATGATCAAGTTGGTGCAATACATAGGTCATAGCCAAACATTAGTGACTGGGTAAAATCTGATTCAGCCGTTTAAAACTTCAACAGAGTTCACGCCTCCAGCATGCAATAGTTTCTCAATAGCCAAAGGTCCAGTAAAGAGTAGAACAAGAGGCTGTCTTTTGCCAGGCTAATGAACATTAGTGTCTAGGGGAAGATGGAAACCTTGAGGCTAAAATCATATTGGTAAGAACATTATTGAATTCCTTCCTATTCCTCACCCTGCGCTCTGGCCAGTTAAATTCTTCAAAGACAGACTCAAAGTCCTCCATGGCTCCGTCTGTGATTAGCATGATGGCCTGATTACACATGCTGCCCTGACCATTCATCCTTGCCTGTAGACAAACATACAGATGGCAAAAAAAAGATGATGATCAGTAAAACTCCTTCCCAGATTCAAGGCATTCTTTTCTGAATGACCTCCAACCCATCAAGCCAAAAATAAACAAACCTCATTTAGGATCTTAAAAGACTCCTTCATGGCATTCTTTATTTTTGCTTCACCTTTAACATGCAACTCCTCCACCAGCAGCTTAAAGTGCTGAAAGAGAAATGGCAAACTCTATTACACCAGATGCAACACTTACAGAATTCTGGCCACATGGCAGAAACTGTACAAAAACAGTTGTGATGGTAAAACACACATTTGTCACTTCTGTTCTAACAAGGAAAGATACTTGTGCTCTTCTTTTTTATTCAGTCTGTGTTTTAGCGATGAAGATATTTTATATAATAATCTTTATGCTATTACAGTATTACCTTGTTTGCACTGAGAAGCACCATAGGGCGCTGCTATTCTGATGCTATTTTAAGGCCACAAAATCAATTCCACCACTAGTTGGTATCAGCCTGGGTAAAAAAAAAACGTCCAACGTGGCATCATATGAGTGTGACAACAATTGTGATGCACTTACAATGCCTTGAACTTGTTGCAGTTTGGGTCTGCTGTATACAAGTCACTTTTACAACAGAAATAAACTAAATAGCATACAGAACTGACCTGTACCGTAACTCTCTGTGCAAACGAGGCATAAGAGCACAATAACAGACTTCCAGAAAAAAGAGTGAGTGGGTTCTCTTCAGGTATTCCAGTTTCCTCCCACAGTCTATATATAGACATGTTAGCTCAATTTGTCTCTCTAAGTGCCCAAATAACTGATGGTTTCTGTAAGTCTGGATGTTTGTCCCTTGTGTCTCTGAGTTGCCCTTAGATGGACTGTTGAGCTATCTAGGATGTACCCCACCTTTCACCTAATTACCACTGGGAATGCCCCATCCCCTGAAGGTCAAATTACACTCTAACCTAGTGTAGTGGCATTAGAAGCAGGCCATGAAACCGATGTTAGAAGTTGTGTGTGTGTGTTAAATGTCAGCTGAGATGAATGCTCAGCTCTTTAAGCTCTCTAAAGAAGATGATAATTATCTTACCTCCCTGTTGTCCAAGTCAGCCTGCACCAACGTTCCTCTGAAACATGGCTCCACGTAACGAACATAGTCAGTGTACTACAGAGGCAGACAAAAGTACATTCAGAAAGCATGTGTGAGACTAATGAGGCTCCTGCTGAGGCTTTATAGCATATGTACCACTTCTGATTCACTCCTGTTATGATGTGCACATGTGAAAGAGGACATTAGGTCCCTTTGAATTGATATCAGTTCACTGGAATTTGCAGAATTTTGTTGTATCAGGACAAATCGTGTTTCTTTTTTGTGACAGAGTAGTCTCAAGTCTTAAAGGATCAGTTGATTGTGTGGAAACTTCATTTCAATGCTCTATATCAGTGGTCCCCAAACTACGGCCCGCGGGCCGGATCCGGCCCGCCTCCAAATTTGGTCCGGCCCCCTGACCAGTGGACCAGAGAGCATTCAGATTGTTTTTCAGATATTGTATTTTCCGGTTTATATGTGGATTTTTCTTCAACCACCAGGGGGCTCTTTAGCA
Organism: Poecilia reticulata; assembly: GCF_904066995.2. Classification (NCBI taxonomy): domain Eukaryota; kingdom Metazoa; phylum Chordata; class Actinopteri; order Cyprinodontiformes; family Poeciliidae; genus Poecilia; species Poecilia reticulata. The sequence goes on from NC_088835.1 coordinate 644,301, forward strand.
GTAAGTCTGTCCTGTAAACTGTGGGTGTTTTGTTTTGCATGGCACATTGCTGCCATCTGTTGGACTTTTAGGGAACTGCTTGATTTTTATGTTATTTAATCAGTACGGTTGTTTACTAGCGGTAGAGCAGATGAACACACGTGTTTGTTATGAACGCCGCATTCCAGGTCGAGTTCTTCGAAGCAATGCCTGTAAGTAGCAGCTTATATTTCAAAACGAGCCTTTATGTTAACATATGAGGAATTCATATGTTAAAGTTACTTTCCCTCAATGGAATATATACTAGTCAGTCCCAGTAACCGGTTCACTAACAGTTTTTGCCCATGTTCTTTCTGGGTAACAATCAATCGAGAAACCCCTTCTAACTAACACAGTATCAATAATAGAGACACAAATTCAAATTTAATTTGGTGTCGGCTCTATAAAGATTAAAATTGTTAACTTTTTGCATATGAAATGGCAAACAAAGTGCACTCTTTTGTCAGATCATCCTTTTAAAACAACAGATTTAAGGTCTTTCTTAAGTAATGATTTCAACACAGGTATTTCATAATGATCAGTAATGTCAAATAGATCACCCTTCCTACAGTCAATAACTTGTTCAATAGTAGGGTGGGTCTGACACAAAATTTTCAAAATAAACTTCGCCATGTTCAATAAATGGCGCAGTTGGTAGAGCTGTTGCCTTGCAGCAAGAAGGTTCTGGGTTTGATTCCCAGCCCCGGTCTTTCTGCATGGAGTTTGCATGTTCTCCCTGTGCATGCTTGGGTTTTCTCCGGGTACTCCGGTTTCCTCCCACAGTCCAAAAACATGACTGTCAGGTTAATTGGCCTCTCCAAATTGCCCCTAGGTGTGAGTGTGTGTGCATGGTTGTTTGTCCTGTCTGTCTCTGTGTTGCCCTGCAACAGACTGGCGACCTGTCCAGGGTGTATCCCGTCTCTCGCCCGGAACGTTAGCTGGAGATAGGCACCAGCAACCCTCCCGACCCCACTAAGGGACAAGGGTGTAAGAAAATGGATGGATGGATGGATGGATGGATGGATGGATGGATGGATGGATGGATGGATGGATGGATGGATGGATGGATGGATGGATGGATGGATGGATGGATGGATGGATGTTCAACAAAAATATCCCGGACAAGCCCCCACTTATGAACTGTGAGGTTAGAACACTTATGTTACACCCTAGGCTAATAGGGTGTAACATACATAAAGAAAACAAATGTAACTGAGTAAGCACATCTAATCAATCTCTTGCAAAGTAGAAGTGTGTTTGTGAATAAGAAAACTTGTTAAAAATGCCTCTCACAGCAATGAGATTGACAAAATCATTCTCTCCTAGTGTGTCCAGGATGGTGTTAATGGTCTGTTTGGCTATGGTCATCTTTAATCCCTTCATGCTGCCACTGATATCCACCATGATGATAATATCCTTGGGAGATGTAGCTGCCTGGATATACCTGTGAAACAGTGAAGCAAAAGACACATTTAAATCAATATCAGGACCCTAGTGTTAATTATTTAAGTAAAAATGTATTCTCACATTTTTTTTTCAGAACACATTTTCATAGATCTAGTAGTGTCTGGTGTCTCAGGTGAAAACTCGTTTTGTGGAGAAATGTTCAGGGACATACAGTTCTCTGGTATTATTTAGAGCGCATGAACAGTCACATATGGTGCCATGTCGGCTGCAGTGACCTGGCTGAGGAAACAGCTTAACGTCTTTTAGAGAGGATCACAGGTCCAGGTCACCGTTCAGTCTACTCACTCAGGGGAACCAGGTCTCTGTCTGACCAGAACTCTACAGAGCAGTTATTCCTGCTTGCTAAAAAACAATGAAACAAAAAATATACACCATGCAACGCAATGATCTGGTGTGAAACATTGAAAGAACAATAAATTCCTATGACTTTATTATTCTGCATGTGCAGTTTATTTATCTCATGAGTAAGCAGAAAAAGACAATGTCTAGTAAAAAAGAAGTCGAAAGTATAAAGTAGCTAATGCGGTGTGTCAGGGAATCAGAGAATCTATTAGAGCATATCAGTCTTTTACCTGACAACCACTCAATGGCCAAAATTAATTCTCCACATTTACTCCAGAGACACCAGGTCACAAAAAATAATAAGAGATTCAAAAAATATGAAAATACACATTTAATGTTGACTTCAGTGTGCTCTGAGAACTCACCAATTTCTGTTTCTGCTGTCAAAAGCTACCACACCATTGTTGTCAGGAGTCCATTTAATACCTGGAAGAGGTAGTTTACAGTCACGAAGGTTGTCACAATTAAAAAACAATAATTTGATACCAATACTAAGAAAATTACCTGAGATTCATATAACTCAAAACTGCTGCAAAATGAGGTTAAAATATGACCACTTACAAGGTGAAAATATTTCAACTTCCTTAATTAGGGCAAAACCAATAAGTAAGGCACAGTTCTGCCTTAATTAATATATTTTCTAATTAAGAAAACATAGGACTTAAATGTATCATTTATTTTTAATTTTTTGTAAAATTGTCAACAAGATAACAGTATAAATAAGTGCTAGCTATTAAGCTAATTGTCTAATTAATGTGTTCATGAGCGCTTCCATTTTCCTTTCAATTTGACGTTGTTACAAACATATTACTACTGAGGGAAACAGTGGATTATTTTATATGACATAACCAGTTTTTAAAACAAATATAGATCTGGTGCATTTAAAGCATGTTTTTTGAAGAGCAAACATGCATATGTGTTTCTAGAAATTTTGGTAAACATTTTCCAAATTTTTTTGCTCTATTTGCCAGGTTCACTCGAATGACATTACAACTAAAGTTTAAACTAAAGAATAATAGAGGGGGCACACTGGCATCTTAAGTTGCATCACTATTTAGTAGCTCATGAAAATTTTTCTGCGTTAATTTGTTCTGGAATGGAGTGGAGATTTGAATGATAAGAACGGAGCATTGCATGATTAGAATGAAGAGTTGTGTGTTTGACAGTTTGCACCTGAGAAATGGATCTCGGTCGGATAACTCAAACATGACTGTGACTATGAAACTAATAATTGCATTAATAACATAACAATAACACATCATCAGGGAGGTTTACTACTTCACTGTTGTAGATACATTTTTAAGTTGCTCTCAATCATCAGTGTTGTAGTGTCTGCTTGTAGCATTCACTCATCTCATATGTGGCATCCTTCAGAATTTAGTTTGTTTCCTATCCATAGGAAACAAACTGTGGATAGGAAACAATCCATAGTTTGTTTGATTCTTCTAGAGGTTAGTACCTCTAACAAAGCTTTTGTTGACATTGTCATCTAAAACAGCTTCCTCTATGTCTTGGCATCTTCCTAACATCCACACACTTTAGGGAAGATTTGGTAAACCAACCAGTTTCTCCTTCATACCTCAAAATTAAATTAAAACATAAAAGTAATCAAACATTCCTTTACATGTTCTCAGTGCTTAGAGTGAGTGTACCTTTTAATGTTCATTAAAAACTTTTTTTTTACTGGTTAAGTATGAAATACTTAAAAGTTCTTAGAAGTCCTAATTCTTCTTAGTTTTTTTTCACATTATTCTAGTTTTATTCTAAGTACTGTTTTTAAGTACAGTAAACTGCAAATTCATTTCAATAAGTTTCTTCTATGTTTGTTTGTGCCTGTTTCTGATGTGGGATTATTACATCAGGTTCAAAGAAGCTCTTTCTGAAACATATGTCTGTTTAAAAGTTTTACAAATGTATCTTTTTAGCACATTTTTAAAACATCAGCTTGTCGTGATTGTTGCGAAGCACTTTGGTCAAATGCTGATGTTTTAAAATGTGCTAAAAAGATACATTTGTAAAACTTTTAAACAGACATATGTTTCAGAAAGAGCTTCTTTGAACCTGATGTAATAATCCCACATCAGAAACAGGCACAAACAAACATAGAAGAAACTTATTGAAATGAATTTGCAGTTTACTATACTTAAAATCATGAACATAAGAAAGGTCAAGATAAACTTACCAGGATAGATTCTAAAAAAGCCATAGGAACTGCCAAAGTACTGCCAAGTAAGTGTGGGATCTCTCAGAAAGTTGTTAATGTAGACATCATTCAAAGCCTCGGAGTTGTAGATGGCATTAAGCAATTTGGGATCTGCTTGGGAAAATGACAAAATTGTGAGAAAGATTTGGGCAATTTTACTTCCACAAGCAGTTGTGTGATGCGATCCTCCTCACAACCTTTGTTGTAGACATTTGTGGGAACCTGGATGTTGCTCTGTTGAGTATTCACAGGCAGGTTGTTAAAATGTTCGTTTTCTTCAAGCGGAAACTCTCCGCCCAGCTCCACATAGTTCCCGTCTTCATCCATCGTGTTGATCAGCATGGAGTTGTAATAGTCAAACTGAGAGACAGTAAAAGGGAATTAAACTCTTCAATACCAATCATTGCTACATGTTAGTGCTGTCTGTGTCTGTTCTCTGAAAACAGAATTAGCAAAAAACTAGGACAGCAAATGAAAAGGACTCAATGTGGACCTTAAATCAAAAATACAGAAATGCTCTATATGTTAAACATTTTCTCATTTCTCTATATATATATTTTAAATGAAAACAGGATAAAACATGTGATCTGACATCAGTGGGAGGAGCTGTGCTCTGGCAGATTAGGAAGGTTGTTTACATAGGATATTCACCAACACAGAAAAGGGATCTTGGAATTCGGGGAAATACAAAAAAATTTAAAGGTTTTTCCAGATGAATAAGATGTAGTTCATCTTTTGGTTAAATGACAAAGAATAGCCACAGCACCAAAGACACTGTTGTAGATAGTGTCTTTGGTGTAGATACATAAAAACGTCTTTCCTCCTACAGAGTTCTGTCATTGCTTTTTTAAAATCACACTTCAATATTACCTATCATCAAACAGACAAAGATGACATTATGCTCACAAACAAGATGTTGCTAGTCTGATAGTCTAGGGTAGCTATGGTGCTATGTACTTGGACGCCGTTGTCAGAACTGATGGAAAAGAAAAGTATATTTTGGTTTTGGAGTTGTCTAGTGAACCTCTGAACTTAATTCTGTGTCATGACTTTAAACTCTCCAAACATTCTTTAAAACCTTCCAAATTGGCAGATATAAAAACGTTTGATGAAGAAGAGAAGACCTGTGCTACTCCAAAGAGATAGAAAAATTTGATGTCAGTCATTGCAAACACTGGATGGCAGGTGTGAAAGACAAAGGTGGCACAACCAGTTCATAGGTTTATGGGCCGATTACTTCTTCATGTTGGGCCAAATTAGAGTAACATTACATTGAAAGTCAGATGGGTAACTGACAATGGGTAACTTCAGAAAAGATGACTATCTGCCCAAAGAACACAAAGGGCATCGTGAATCTTTAGTTCTTCTATATTCATGACATGCATGTCTTTAAATATTAAAAATTATTTTTTTTTGTTGCTATTTTCGTTTTTGTAGCAACCAGCAGAAATTGGTTATGTTAATGGATTCATATAGAATTTTTTTTTAAGCAAAGATTTCTTGCATTGGTGTTGACCCAGTTTCCTCACAGCGAGCTAAAGTTGATGTAATCTAATTTCAAGTGTCAGCTGAAGTTGTAAAGCTCCTGCGTGTCGCTGCCCCAACTCCAAACCAGCCTGCTGTTACCTCCAGTTCACTCACAGTCAGCATTATCCATTATCTAACAGTGCAAGCCAATTATACCTCTGACTAACAAATTAGATAGACACACACTCACACACACTAATATTTATGTACACACACACACACACACACACACGCACACGCACGCACGCACGCATGCACGCACACACACACGCATACACGTGTCACTTTTCCCATTTAAATGGTACCACATTTTAAAGGAAAATGCATTTGTGGGATGAGCAGTAAATAGATTTTTGTTTACATGAAAAATTTGCCAAGTTGAGTCTATCAATGAAAAACTGTTTTTGGTGTGGGCAGTGGTGTGTGGAGCACCATCTCCCTCCCTTGAAAAACAAGGATTTTAGATAAACAGACAAACTGACAAGCAGACAGACAGATGTGTGTGATAACAAAAAGGAGGATCCACTGACCTGCAGTGAACTGTTGTATTCATGGTACAGGTCAGCATCTTCTGCAGACTCCGCTAACCTCTAGCAAGAAATAGACCAGACACAATAAAATTTAATTAAAACTAGACATTGGACGAACAATGTGTAGAACCTCTGTGTACAGTGACTAGAACAAAATAATTGGTTTTGCACCAATGCTGGTTTCTTTGTAGTTTGTTCTGGTCTCACCTGGAGACCACCATTTCACTTCCAACACTCCAGTGGTCTGGAACTGTTTCCAAGGTACAAACCACCTTCAGTTTCTAACTCCTAACAGTTACTTTGATTTGTTCATACGGCTGAAGTGACTTGAATCAACATGATAACAATCAGGGAGACCCTTAACCAATTCTAAACCTTTTAAGTAGCCTGACACAATCTGCTTACAACAACGACCATAACCCAGATCTTGTTGTAACGTAAAGCCTGTCCGCAAATAGATGCATTAACTCTTGTGTTTACATTGGTCTGTCAGACCAAAATTTTAGTTTCTCATATGATGGTTTTAAACTACATGAAATTATCTTTCTTTAGACATAAGACTAACAAACTAAAATATTACGCTCACAGAGATTAAAGGGTAAATGTAATGGTAATTTTATTATTTAATTCTTCACGGCCTTATGCTTATTAGGAATTTGTCAGATAGTCAGAAACTCTGTGAGAAAGCTGTTCCACTTTATGTGATTTCTATATGCTGTACCTTCAAGATTAAAGGAGGATCCTGGAATGAGTTCAGCTCCATCTCATGAAACACCTGACCTCATTTAGCTTCCTAGCAGCAAACCAATCTAATCGGCCAATCAGAAACATGTCAGTGCAGGATCCTACTTAAAAGGCCGATCCAGAACTGGTTAGCCTCAAAATCAGACTCTCGACATGAAGAAGCAGATCTACATGCCGTTTTGCATCCACAAAGCACAAAAAAAAACTAAAAAAGAGGAAGAAGTTCCAACCTAAAAGCATATAGAGCTCCTCTGCTCACCAGTAATGAAGGCAAGCTCTGATTATTTAATCTGCAATTATTTTCTTAAGAATATTTCAATATGGGCAAAAAATATTGTTCTTATACAGGTGACTGAAAGTGTTAATGATCTACTCTGTTAACACAGAGAAGCATTATTCCATTAAATATATTTAATACAAAAACAAGCAAGAAAGAAGGCAACTTCTACTTTTAAATGATTTAAAACAGTGATAAAGTGTTTCCATTACATAGAGAGGCAAAAATAATTAATATGTCTAACTTATAAATGATGGAAATAAACAAACACACCAAAAAACTAGGCAAAAGCTCACATTTTGTCCATACATAACAAGTTCATGTAAATTAAAAGTTAAAATCCAAACATTATTTGCTTTTTGGTCAACAACAGAATGCAAAATATTAAATATATTTGTGAGGATTTTTTCAAAGGTATTTATGTATTTTTCACCTGGTGTGACCTCTCTTTTGCTATTTCAAAGATAAAGTTCAGTCAAACAACCATCCAGCAGGTGAAAGCTTAACGTTCTAACTTACAGCTGCTAAGATGGAAAATACAACACAGACGATGTTCAAACAAAGGCAGAACAATTTAACACCTCAGAGTTAAAGCCTGGGGATGGAAAACCTGAGGAGAGCCAATTGAAAAAACTTTTGAAAAAATCTATTTTAGATATTTGGTTGGTAGAGCTGTTGCCTTGCAGCAAGAAGGTTCTGGGTTCGATTCCCGGCCTGGGGTCTTTCTGCATGGAGTTTGCATGTTCTTCCTGTGCATGCGTGGGTTTTCTCCGGGTACTCCGGTTTCCTCCCACAGTCCAAAAACATGACTGTCAGATTAATTGGTCTGTCTAAATTGACCCTAGGTGTGATTGTGTGTGTGCATGGTGGTTTGTCCTGTGTGTCTCTGTGTTGCCTTGCGACAGACTGGCGACCTGTCTAGGATGAACCCCGCCTCTCGCCTGGAACGTTAGCTGGAGATGGGCACCAGCAACCCTCCCGACCCCACTGAGGGACAAGGGTGTCAAGAAAATGGATGGCTGGATGGATATTTTGGATTGCAAAAACATTTCTTCTGCTCAATCAGAACAAACACTGAACACCGAAGGTCATTGCACAAATAATCCATATCTGAGATTCTGCTCATAGACAGAAAAAGTAAAATCTTGAATATACTGGGAATGAATCCTTTAAACCAAAGTGAAAATATTGGTCTTGAATCTGGATATATTTTATGCTTATGTATATATATATATATATATATATATATATATATATATATATATATATATATATATATATATATATATATATATACACACACACAAGGGGGTACCCAAAAGTTTCCAGAATGACGCTGCTGCACGCGCAGTTTTCGTAGTACACGATTCTGCCGATAGGTATTTGTTCAACCACGCCTTCTCAATCAGTGTGCCAAGCGGCGTTGATGTGGAAGGTTTTGTCTACCCACAGTGAATTTTCTTGTAAGAGTTGTTTTGTCCAGCCGTCGTTTTTCTTCATGGAGAAGTTCTATGAGCAGCGCGCGGCTGAAGCTTTGCTTCCTGCTCGGGAAAAAAGCATCGGAAACCATTGAAATGTTGAAGACCTCTTACAAGGATGACGCTATGTGTCAAACTCAAGTTTACTCGTGGTTCACCCGCGCTTTAAAAATGGTGAAATGTCAATTGATGATCAAACGCTCCGTTCCCCTGCTACTGGTAGCTAAAATCACGATACCCTCACTGTGTATCCCTCTGAAAAAATAACCCATTTAAATAAAGAAATCAAGAAATCCCTCCATGGGTGATACCACGATAGAAAACGTTCAGTTTATATCGTTAACACCGATGCTGTAGTGGTCCGGTATGAAACGGGGGTGATAGAACAACACAGCACTTTTAAATGTCAATAATCAGAATACAGAAATTGTTTCCGTTGTTTTAAAAAGTTTATGTCAGTCTGCCTTTTCCCCATCGATATGCTTCCCGACCGCCCTGCACCTTAGGGGGTTAAAAAAAAAAAGACGCGCACATTGCGCAAAACTCTGAAACAGGAGAAGCGGGACATAAAACGGCGACGAACTAGATGTGAATTATGGCATAAAAACAGAGAATCCGGCGCTGAACAGTGAAAAACTCAACACATGATGTGAAACACATGATGATTAGGCGACGCAGCAGGTGATAAGATTACTGATGGTGAAATGATAAAATAAATTTAGCAACAGGAAAGAAACTAAAGAGAATAGTATTATCCTCAATAAACAAAGAGAGGATAATACTAATCAAATGAAACTAAATGGAAATGAATAAAGAACAAAATGCAAGAATAAACTAAGAAACTAATGTAAATACAGAGGAATAAACTGATACGGCAAGACCTTTCGAGCAATAATTAATACAGAGGACTGTATGGCAAGAATAAACAGACACTATTTCCAGATAAAAGGCAAAATAATATTGTTGAAATGTCATGCGTTTGTTGAGACTATATCTAATACTGAGAATAAATATTAGAGGTGTGCTGATCGATCGGTCACTGATCATAATCGGCCGATTTTCGTGAAAAAGTGCATGATCGGTGATCGGCAATCATTGTCTCTTGTTGCCGATCACCTGCATCTCATTTCGCAGCCTGCCTGTGCAGGCAGGCGCAGCAACAAATCCTAAGCGATGTGGAACTATAACGCACTGAGTGAATGGGGACGTTTGCGTGTTGCGGCGGAAAATTGAAGCACGTCAAAATACATCAACACAACGAAGCTAATACTAATAAAAACAATGCCATACTTGACGGAGTTTGGCTACATCGAGGCTCACTGCAGTAAAAAAGACATATGGAGGATCAGATAGCAGGTAAAGCAGCGCACAGCTACAAACACTCACCCGGATTAGCATGACGGTCAGAAAGCTAAACAAATAACCCTAAAATTATTTAAGTCTTCGAGGTGCGATGTAAGACGCTGGTTCTGCTCTCGCTGTTGAACCGCTGCTACACGCTACAGGTAGTAATATTTCACAGACGGAGCGCCGCTTCTGCTCCACCTGGTAGTGACTCTCACACCGAACCTCTGCTTAAAGCTGCAGCATCTAACTTAAAAAAAATACATTTTACATACGTATTAAAACTTTCGCTGTCCTAACTTTAAGTTGAATGTTCATTGCATTTTTCTATTCACATGGCTTTTTTGTTCTCTAGGAAATTATTTTTGATGATAAATACAGAAACAAGCATAAAAATCAAAACATCTACAATAGTGATAGTAATATTAATGATAAAATAATGGTCAGTGCAAAGTAGCCTGGAAATTCTTTGGTGGGGGGCGGTGAGGGACCTGGATAGAGGCTAGGGGGTCGCTGGCCCAAAAAAGGTTGAGAAACACTGGGTTAGACTATGGTGGGGGAAGCGTTGCGGCTTCCCAGTAGGTAGCTTACGGTGGGAGTATTGCTACTCTGAAAACTGCCAACGAATAACCTTACGATGAGTCGGCTTTTTTTGGGGGGGATATTTCTACCAGAGAGAAGCTACTCGCTGTGATACCGAACAGAAATCCCAAGCCAAGCGCCCGGCGACCGAGCTTGCGCACTCGTCTGTGGACAGTTTAGCTTGGCTCAGAATAATGTGAGTAGTTACACGAGAGCTGGTTGGAACTCCTGCTCGTTGCGAGAGAAGAGGTTTTTGAATAAGATGTCTGCTCAGCGTCAGCCCTATTTATAGGGGGAGGGTCCCTGCCCTCTCTGACGCTGACAGGCTTATCTCCAGCCAATCCTGGCTGGCGTAATGTAATAGGAGCTTCTGATGAGGTTACGCCAGGGGCGTTCCCATTGTGAGACACCAAACGAATGCTTTGAAAGAGAACTTTTATTTGGCCCAACATTCAGCTAAATTTTAGTACCTTGTTCTGCCTTTAACAAGAACTTTATCTTACTAGCACTGTGTCTAAACATGCTCTATTATAACCTAAGAGGGGTTTTTGTTTTACCTTTACAGACTTCATCTTACTTCCCAACATTCGTTCGATTTCCTCAGAGTAGTCCCTCAGTAAATCATCTCCATTCAGCTCCGTAATCTTGATAATGGATTCTACATCCTTTAGTTTCTGAAAAGAAAAGCAGATCGGGTGTCAGTTTGAGTAGAAACAACAGCAGATAAGTTCAAAATATGTTATGTTTGGTGTCAAATTACCGTAACCTACCTACCTGGAGTATTTGGTATTTGTAAGAGACCCAACAAGTAATCCCAAATATCTCTGGTTCAAACCATAAGGAAAATATGCTCTTATAAGTTATTTTTTTTATTTCTGAATCCAGACAGTGATTAAATAGTAAGAGATGAAAAAAATTCAAGTGGATTAGGTTGTTGTATGTCAGAAGAAATGCAGTTTGGTTATTTACCCTTGATTAAGTTAACCGCTAATTCCAATTAGCCTTTGAAGCACACAGAAGGTAAATAAATTATCAGTGCAAACTTCCACTGTCTACAAAAATCTCCATTGTCTCTGCCTCCATTTATTCAGAAATATTAGGTTTGTGATTTTTGTGCTTTTCTCAATTTTGTAGCTTCTAAAACCCACAAATCAGTGATTTAATTGAGCATCATTTTGTGGGTTTTACACCAAACAACATTGGCACTGCGTAGATTTAAATAATGGAAAATACATGATTGTCCAGGTTCTCTCACTGCTTTCTAATATTAAAATAACGCCACTTATTAAATTCACTTAACTTCTATCAGAAATCAGAGTTATGTAAGAATATGTAGAGTTAAAATGATCAACACTTTGCACCTCTTTGTGAAACATATCTGAGGAATCTTGCTTTCAATTTACAATTTTGTTAATTTGTCAACACTGAACACTTAGAAGAATGCTACGGACAGCAATGTTTACATTAAGAAAACATTTAATTTATCATAAATACATAAACAGAAGATTATGTAACCTTTCAAATAAAATAACCATGTTTACTAATACAAAAAACAATAACAGTGTAAACAGTGACATGAAGAAAATGCTGAACAATCATGCTTGGATTCACATAAACATTAGCTCATACGTTGCAGAGGTCTACTTCTCTTAAGTCTATTGCTTTAAATGCAAAATCAATTTACTCAAGTAAGTTTATACTATTATTCAAGTAAAATTAAAAAGTACAGTGCAGTAAAACTACTCCTATAAGTACACTTTGTCTCCAAAAAGTTTGTCAAGTAAACGTAACCAGAACTACCCACCTCGGAACAACAACAAAACTAGTAGCCTAAGCCTGTTAACAAGCTTAATGTGACATATTGCTTTGGATTAACAAACCCAGCTGCACATTACCTTTATTACTTGTCCCCAAGTACCTTAACTTCTTTCTGTGACACTGAAATTTACCCACTGGGACCAACAATTTTTCTATTCTATTCTATACTATCTGATTGGAGGTGACCATTTTAAAGCTGAAAGATAAACAGGTTTAGTGAGAAATCAGAGCAGGTCCTGCATCACAATGATCCCTACGTATGTTTGTGCATGTAAAAATCTAATAACACCTAGCCTTATTACATGTGAAACTTTACTGTCATTTAGACCTACTTTATATTCATATATATACTGTATATTAGAGGTGTGCCGATCGATCGGCCACCGATCATAATCGGCCGATTTCTGTGAAAAAGTGTATGATCGGTGATCGCCGATCACAATCTTTTGTTGCCAATCTACAAAAGATTGGCAACAATCTTTTGTTGCCAATCTTTTGTAGTGAATGGGGAAGTTTTGAGTGAATGGGGAAGTTTGCGTGTTGCAGCGGAAAATTGAAGCACGTGGGGTGAAGCGGGTCAAAATGCATCAAAACGACGAATCTAATATGGCATAAAAACAATCCCATACTTGACGGAGTTTGGCTATATCGAGGCTCACTGTAGTAAAAAAAGACATGGAGTGATCAGATAGCAGGTAAAGCAGCGCACAGCTACAAACACTCACCCGAATTATTAGCATGACGGTCAGAAAGCTAAACAAAAAACCTGCAAAATATTTTAAGTCTTCGAGCTGCGATGTAAGACGCTGGTTCTATTCTCGCTGTTGAACCGCTGCTACACGCTACAGGTAGTAATATTTCACGGACGGAGCGCCGCTTCTGCTCCACCTGGTAGTGACTCTCACACCAAACCTCTACTTAAAGCTGCAGCATCTAACTTAAAAAAAATACATTTTACATACGTATTAAAACTTTCGCTGTCCTAACATGACAGATAATCTCTGAAAAAATAATCGATCTCTCTGCCTCTTCCCTGTTCTGCATAATTGCTCCGCTCAGTCATAAACAGCCAATCAGAACTAGCAGTAATCAGCTAGCCACCATGCTATCAGGAAGTTTTCATTCAGTAACTCAGGATTGTTTATTGTAATGGAACCTGTATTTGCGGCAATGTTGAGAGGTATATATATATATATATATATATATATATATATATATATATATATATATATATATATATATATGCATTTTGTTATTCTTTTTCCACAGGATTTCATTTATATACGCTTGTATACGCTTGTTGGGTGTTCAGCTGACTCCCTCAAGCTGATTCTTAACTCCTTTATTGGATTATTCAAAAAGGATGTTTGTCTAAGTGTGAGCAAATGAAGCAAATTTAGTGACACATCAAATCACAACTGTGAAATTTGTGCATCTGTTAAGGCGGTTTTGTTTTACCTTCTGAAGGAGCAGAGAGCCAGAGAATTTGGTTGAAAAGTCTCGAAGCTGAACAGAGAACACCGATGCCCACTGCTGCACCCTGGATAGAAGGCAGACATGCATGTCAGAAGGATAGCATCACTATGCAGCAGAATCTGGATCATGTCTACTACATCACTGTGATTTATGACCCTCATATTTGTGATTCAGCTTTATCTGGAGCCAATTACAATGTCATGGAGTTTCCTTTTATATTGGCCTTTATGCTACGTCTTTGAAACTAAATGGAAAGTAATATCTGTAGTTACTATTTGTATTATTTGCCGTTATCTCAACAGCTGACTATGCTTCCTGAGTTCATTTCCTCTCCATAGAGTCTACATTGGGTCTGGCGTTCTGTTTGGCGTGATACCTTCCAGGAAGCGGTCATTAACTGATATAATGCTGCCAACAACTTTATATTTTCCCTCTCCTTCTATTAACATTTTACTTTTCATTATCATAAAGGTACTCCCACATCTGTCTCTTCTTGTGCATCCTGCTCTGTCTTCTCAAACCTCCAGTCAGTCATGGCAGCTGGTCGCTTGTACTGAGCCCGGTTCTGTTTGTTCTCTTCACTGTCGCTACATGCATGCTCAGTATGAAGGATTGCTGCAAAGCTATGTGCTCAAAACTCAACGCTTCCTTTAACAGGAAACTTTTAAAACTAATTTGAAAAATGAACAGACATCTTTTTCAAGATACAAGTTATTGAATAGACTTGTGTGTAGTTTTCTCAACTTACTAGATACTTGGGAAACTATTGGACTTTTCCAGTCAAAGTCATCAAATACTTCTGCTACTGCACATCTGCAAACCAGTTATGTCAAATGGACCCACTCTAAACTTTGACAAGTTGACTTTACTTAAAAAATCTTGGAATCCGATTGCCTTGAAAAATGTAAGTAAGCTTAACTTACTTATTCTTATGTTTTGTTTACTTAACATATACTTGTTCAGTGTACTTAAGACCTTGTTGTATGAACTTAATTGTGTCAAGTTAATTTAACTTAGTTTAGTGAAGTTGTTTCAACTTAGAAATAGCAAGTAAATGATCCTCTTCTTAACTCAACTACATCAAGTTAGTCCAACTTACATGAACAGTACAGTTTACTTAGCAGAATCTGGGAAACCGATTGCTCTAAATAAATTAAGTAACCACAACAAAAGATTTTAAGTTCACAAGATTCACCATTTTATTTTAACAAAATGATATGCTTAGCATAACATAACAGTCAATAACCCCACAGGAACCAGGATGAAGTCTGCCATGGTATCTTAATCCTGTGAATCATAAGAAAAGTACAAATTAAAAATTAGAGTGAGATGAAAGTTTTGATTTTTTTTCACAACTTCTGACAAATGGCAACAACATCGATGGTCTACAAGTAGGAAAAACAATAAAAGTGAGCACGGGCATATTTTGAAGAAACATTTATTTTTACAATAAGTGGCATAAAATAATTTTTCTTCCTTATTTATTGTCTGATTAAGACTGATTAGAATTTTGATGGTTGTGCAGTTAAAGGAGCAACGGCAATTTTCCAACCTGCTATCAGCTGATTATTATATTAATGCCACAGATGTTCTTTTTTCCTGTCTCAATCATCCAAATATCATCAATATAAATCCCCCCCCAAAAAATATGACCCAATGTCCCTTTAACACACCACCAAACTGGCTGGTTTTGAAGTTTATTGTAAATGAGAGGATGTAAATAGGAGTCATGTGCATGTGTGCGCATCCAACTGAACAAGATGTAAATTAAAAACTTATAGAATTTTCTTCACTTTAAATAAAATCAAACAGAAAGCTCACCTTTCTTTTAACCTGGCCAAGAATCTCTGGAAGTGCGTTATCGACGACTCCTTTTCAACCTTGAATGCAGCACGGGAGATCCTATCCTCCATTCTGGTGAACTCTACAAAAACAGTAACAATCAGACCTGGCACCAGAGGAATTTGGCTGATTTTAAGATGGAACAGTAAAGGATCATTTTATTTGAAATAAATACATAAACAAGCATATACCTTTCAAACATAGTACCCATTTTGTTTACTAATACAAAGAACTAATGATGCAAATACTGGCATGTAGAGAATGCTGAGCAATTATGCTCAGATTTGCATAAACATTTGCTCAAATGTTGCAGAAGTCTAAGAATCTAATGTTTCCAATCACTTAAGCCTATATCTTTATGCAAAAGCAATCTACTCAAATATAAGTAACAATAGTTCATAGTATTACAATTATTACTACTATTAGTAAAAGTAAAAAGTGCAGTACCCACCCAAGAAGTTACTCAAGCAAATGTAACCACTACTACCCAGCTCGGAAGAAAAATAACAAAATGAGTCCCGTATTTTCCGCACTATAAGGCGCACCTTCAATGAATGGCCTATTTTAAAACTTTTTTCATATATAAGGCGCACCGCATTATAAGGCGCATAGAAAAGACGCTACAGTAGAGGCTGGAGTTACGTTATGCATCCACTAGATGGAGCTATACTAATGGCAATGTCAACAAAACAGTCCGACTCTGGTTGGCGAGGAGAGCCTTCCGCGACTGGGTCGGGGCGTGGCCGGACAATGGTCACCCTTCTCCGTTCGCGCACAGCATGTTCGTGGAGAACATGGTGTTAAATGACCTGCAGACGACCTGATTCTAGACGGTCGGTAGGTAGATAGGTCAGTCAAACTTTATTCATAGATTACAAACCAGCGTTCTGACAACTATCCCAGCATGCAATGTGCGCTTCTTCTTCTACGGGCGAAAATGAAGTCTGCGGCTACTTATCGTAGTTGCTAGACCTGTTGTGGCTCAATATTGGTCCATATATAAGGCGCACCGGATTATAAGGCGCACTGTCGGCTTTTGAGGAAATTGAAGGTTTTTAGGTGCGCCTTATAGTACGGAAAATACGGGTAGTCTATTTTTAACTAGCTAACCATGATATATTGTCGATAGTAGCTAACATTGTCTGCCCAACATCATTACTCTACTTACTCGGTTTGTTTAGAGGAAAAAAAAAAACAGTGCAAAGATATTTGCCTTTTAATGGTTTTGCAGGGCTTAAAGTAAAAAAAAAACCTCAGCCTGAAACTTCTAGTTATGATATAAATTAACTATGCCGTTGCTATTGCCACAGTTTAATAAAAAGTGTCTTTGAATAGCGCAAACAATTGCTTCTAACAATACAATTAACAAGCCAAACACTTAAACTTAAATAAGACTTCAGTACATTTCAACTCAAAACAAAATGTAAAATGTCTGTGCCCTATAGGTTTGCCTTACAGGCAAAAATCCCTGCAACATTAAT
The DNA here is from genome assembly GCF_904066995.2 of Poecilia reticulata. NCBI lineage: Eukaryota > Metazoa > Chordata > Actinopteri > Cyprinodontiformes > Poeciliidae > Poecilia > Poecilia reticulata. The sequence goes on from NC_088835.1 coordinate 661,430, forward strand.
GCAACATTACCAACTAAATCAGTGTTTCTCAACCTTTTTCGGGTCAGCGCCCCCCTAGTCTTTATCCAGGTCCCTCATCGCCCCCAACAAAGAATTTGTAGGCTACTTTGCACTGACTATTATTTTATTATTAATATTACTATCACTATTGTAGATGTTTTGATTTTTATGCTTGTTTCTATTTATCATCAAGATAATTTCCCAGAGAACAAAAAAGTCATGGGAATAGAAATTATTTTCACAGGCGTCTACGCAAAATTTAATGAACATTCAACTTAAAATTGGTAGGCCTAACAGCCTAAAAAATATTCTTATTCTTTGCCATTTTCTAGTTGTTAAATATTCCACAAAATGAGCAGATAAAAGATGTTCAACATGCCAGTTTAAACTTTGAACTCTTTGCAAAACGACTGAGTTCTGCAACATTAAAACATGGATAGAACTGTAACTACATTAATCATAACTCTTCTTCTCTTCAGTGTTTCTGTGAGTTTCTGGTGGTGCAGCTCTGTGCTGCCTTCAGGAGAATGGGACATCAGAGTATCAACCATAAAATTTCACCCACATGGCATTTATTGTGCAAACCAGAGCTTTCAGTGGAAAAACAAAAGTTCCAGATCATTTTAATGCCATACAAATATGAGACAGAAACATGGATTATATCTTTATATAGACCGTCGTATGTCCCACTTCTCCTGTTTCAGAGTTTTGCGCAATGTGCGCGTCTTTTTTTTTTTAACCCCCTAAGGTGCAGGGCGGTCGGGAAGCTTATCGATGGGGCAAAGGCAGATAGACATAAACCTTTTAAAACAACAGAAACAATTTCGGTATTTTGATTATTGAAATTTAAAAGTGCTGTGTTGTTCTATCGCACCTGTTTCATACCGGACCACTTACAGCACCGTGTTAACGCTATAAAATGAACGCTCTACATCGTGGTATCACCCATGGAGGGATTTCTTTATTTAAATGGGTTCATTTTTCAGAGGGATACACTGTGAGGGTATCGTGATTTTAGCAATTACATGTTTATAAGAGCTATTTTCTGTTGTCCTTCCATGGAAGCGGGCAGCATCCAGACGGACAATAAAACACTTTTTAATATAAGTTGCTGCTTTGATATGATCACAGAACTGCCAAAACATTTGTACAAAAATCCTCAATAAAACATAAAATATTAGAAAATCAGACACCAGACAAAGTGAATCTCAGCCATTTTCATCAGCTGGTGTAACGCTGACCTGATGGTGAAGCTACTAGCAGGAGCGGAGATGCGCCAAGAAACACTGAACAGAAGGAGAGCTGCCAATGATACAGTTGCAGCCAGGCATGATTTAATGTTACGAAATACAGTTTTAGCAAGTTGCTCAAAGTCTAAACTGGTATTGTTGTGATTGTAAGGTGTAAAAAAAAATTCTTTTTTTTACACCTTACAATCCCAGCGCCCCCCATTTGGAAAACTTTTGGAAAAATTTCCGCCAACTTCCTGTCCCCTTTCCCCTAGCCATGCCCAGCGCCACTTGTTTTTAATTCCTTTCTCAAGTAAATGTGTTTCTTTACCAGGTGAGGCAACTCCATCTTCTTTCATATCGCATTTGATTTAATCGCCGAACCGAGCGCATGCGCTTTTTTTCTACAAACCGTTTTACAGTCACTGGTCAAGAACACTGGAGCTAGAATTCTGATTGGCAGACATCTTTGTCTATAATCTACAGTCTAGTTGAAACGGTGCCGTTTGGTCCAATGTTAGCTTTGCTTGAAAGTCTGGCACCAAGACGGAGCTCTTGAAGCCCGGAGACTACAGTTTGGTTGAGGCGGACCATTTGGTCAAAAGCCGGAAATCCGCCCCCGGCCGGAGCTCTTTAAGCCCTGGTTTTGTGCCATGATTCTTACATGGCACAAACTGATAGCGCAAACCGTTACATAGTTACGATAAGACAAAGTTCTCTTGTGAAAATGTGTGCACCTCTGCACAGCAACACGTCTCCGTCACGAACCCGCGGGTGCAAGATCCTAAAGCTAATGTTGCATTTAAAGGCGGCTCGGATTAATTTACATAATTTAATTTACATACATAATTTACATGTCAGCAACAAATTAAACCGTTGTAACGGCTGAAAAAGTCAGGTGGACAGAGGGCACATATATGGGAAGTGCGGGAATCCGTTTTGTATCAAATGCAAATATATGAATATAGAAAGTTTAACCTCTTTTGTCCGTTAAAATGTGAAGTTCAGGGACTTAAGGTGGCGCCGTAAAATCCGAGCAATAACGTGACTTACATCTGTTGTCACCCATCGCCTCCCCCTTTACTCGCACGCGAAGCTCCAAGACATGCGCAGTGGTTTCCTCTGAGCGGGACGAGATGTCTGTCTAATTGTCAGTAATCTTACCTGCGACATGTAAAATCAGCAGCGCTTCGCTTTCACAGATGGTAGGGACTTTGTCCAACTTTTAGCGTCACTTGGAAGGAAAGCTTAAAGAAAGGTAAGATCTGTGAACGTGATGCTAGCAAAGCTAGCTGTACTGAGACATGTTGCATCTGCGATGAAAAAAGTTGTCACTCATGCACTGAATTATTGTGTGGAGGTGTTGACTGAGGTGTCGCAAATATGGGACAACGCTGTGACCAAAGTCTGCATTGATATGACATTCAGGAACGATCTGATTCTTCTGGACGGATCTTTACTGATTAAATTCATTTCAGCTCTAAGTATTTAATATCTAGTTGTTTTTTTTTTATGGGAATGTGGATCTCTCAGATCAATTTGAGAAGCAATTTTGATAGGTAAAAGTACATTTTGTTTGTGTCACGTATCGCGGGTTGCTGGTCTTGACCTAGTCTTGAGTTAGGTGGTCTTGACTACAACTCTGCTACTGGCTCCTTGGTTGCCTGTCATCTCCCACCCACCTTCTTTCCATCCCCTTTCTGTTGGATTTCTTTAAAAATAAATGCCACTAGTGGCAAAAAAAGTAAAGTTCATGTTATGTTAGGACAGGAGACAAGGTGTTTCCATCCCTGAAATTGTGATGCATAGAATCACATATCTAAGTCTAAACCATGTTACAGAGAGTAAACATAATAAAAACATGCTTTATCTGTGGCCTTGTTCATTAAAATGGCACATTTCTAATGTATTAAAATTAAATACACTTAATGATATTAGCGATTAGGTTCAGCAAATACTTTTACTTTTAATACTTAAGTATTTTTAAAAGCCAGTACTTTTTTACTTTTACTTAAGTACAAATGTTAATGTGGTAGTTTTACTTTTACTTGAGTACATTTTTGTCTGTGTATTTGTACTTTTACTTAAGTAAATTTTTTGAGTACTTTCTCCACCACTGCAAACAAGCTAAAGGGCTGCAGTTGATAGATAGGCAATTTTTAATCAGATCTCTTAACATGGACAAAAACATTAAAGGCTATCAAGTTTTAGCTAAGTTTTAGTTTTAGCATAGCAGTTTTAGCTAATGTTGGACCCATGAGCCCATGCTAACATTAGCATATTAGCCTGCAAGCAGTTTTATGCATCATCTTTTACAAGAAAAATAAACCTGTAACCATATATACGAGTAGTAAAGGCATACATGACACATGAAAACATACTAAAGAGGAATAACTCACCTTTAAAGATGCTCTGTTTCTTCTAATGTGCACGTCCACAAACATTCTGGAAGCTTCCCGCACTGTACTGCGCATGCGCACTGCTGAGCTGAAGCATTTACTCCAGTAACAAAAATATTCAAATCCAGTTTACTCAGAATAACTTAGTCTTGTACCTTTCTCAGGCCAAATGTATACATTACTCACATTATTTGAGTTGAATTAACAATTTAGTGATATTTAAGTAAAGCATATACTATCTTACCTGTAGTGGGTAACGCACTTAAAGTTTTCATCTGATTAGTTTCCATGGAGGCTAATGCTAACTGCTAGTCAGTTAGCATTAGCTATCTGAAGGTAAGGTTTATAGTATGGTGCGCTCATAGTCCAGAAAATATAGTAATTGGTCTTAGATTTTTCTGAAAACGAATTAATTATCTGCAAATAATGCCATATTTGAGTGTCTTTGCTGTAGTAGTGACTAGCGGCGTAATCATGTAATTTTATTATCACTAGATGGCAGTAGGTACAGAGCATTTTACATTAAAACAAGAGAATTAGTGATGCATGAATGTTAATACATTCATGCATCACACACGACAGTGTTGTGGCACTGTTCAGGTGTATTTTTGAAGTGGACATGTTAAGTGTAATTTGAAATAAATGTAAAATATGATAAAAATAAATGTTTGTGTTTATTTGATTCCTATTCAAGAAACGTTGATAAGAATGACTATATATGTAATATATATGTTACATTTTTGGTTGGTGGTGTGCCTCGTGATTTTTTCAATTAAAACAATGTACCTTGGCTCAAAAAAGGTTGAAAAACACTGAGTTAGGCATCCTTACCTACTGTATGTCTGGTAAGAATAGGTATTGCATTTTAGAGTGCAGAAATTAGTCATTTCACATTGTTGCATTGTCTTAACCTGATCCAAAGTTTATGACAAGAGCAGTTATTTTTACCCGTCTCAAAATTTAATGGGAAAGACTTTAATTTCATTATAGCATTAAATTCTTCCTGCAATTGCTGACAAGGTTTTTGTCTTACTGGTATTTTTGACTGAGTCTTTGAGGTTGAAATGCTTCTGTGCCATCACCTTAGTCTGGACTCCTTCCACAGATTCAGAGTCAGCAGTATTACCTCTAGACAGAAGAAACTTGTTTGCCAAGAAACTTTTAAACTTTAAAGGTTTAAAAGTTTTATCATCATGTCTAAGAGAAGTTAATTAAATCGCTTGGTGAAAAACCCTTTACTGTATGGTGCTCCATTTTGTGTGACTGAGAAGAGAAAGTTAACATCCATAAGAAACAATACAAGGTAGAACTTACGTCTCTGGTGGGATCTTCATTTGAGCATCAGCCAGAATCCACAAGCAGAAACATCCCAGAATCCTCAGTATGCTCCTTATTCCCAATGTTCCTATTTCCATCCTGCTTTCCCAAAGTTATTCCCAGTTCATATGTCTCAGGGAATTCAGATTTAAAGTTCAATCAGGAGTTTGAAGAAAATGGTTTCTTCATGCTTGCAGCAGGCAGAGAGTGCCAAGATTTTTGCTGATGGACTTTTGACCCTTTTTGGCTTCCGTACTGTCTTGGTAAACGTGTTCTTTAGGTGGCATCTCCTGTCAGCTCTGATCCTTGTCAGGGAAAAAGGCAGTCCTTGAAGATCTCAGAGCCAACTGCAATGAACTGAATGGAAAAGGAAATGAGAAGCACATCAATTTTATCTGTGTTTGGATCCTTCAGTTTTTTTTTTGTCACACTCGCAGTGGTTTCTGCTCCTCTCCATGGCTGTCAAATTTGCTGCACAATCCATTTGGATTAAAAACTCTGCTTCCATATGTAACAGACAGGCAGACAGAGGGAGAGAGAGAGAAAAGTAGGAGGGGAGGAAGGATTGATGAAGGGGATTGGATGAAGGCTCTGTTTTATCTAAGAGGATTAAAGCAATTGCTGCAGACAAGCCTTTCCAGCAACCAATCAGAGCCACCGAAGGGGAGCAGCAGCACAGTGCCCTAACACACTGACACACTCATGCAATTATCCGATTATGGATTATGATCACAAACACCTTAAGACTTCCTGGACCTAACGAAGTTGTTGGATGAATGTTGGAAGTTAAACATTCTGATGTTTAGGTTTATATCTGTCGTTTAAGAAGTAAAACATAAAGATCCCACAGAAATGCAGCTTCTGCCATAATTTTATTAGCCTGTAGTGTTAATGTATAAAAAAGTCCTCAACACAAACCAAATGTGATACATATTTACTGTATTATCTCATCTTGGTGTTTGTTTTTGTGTTTTTCCTAATGTTTTATTATTATTCCACCTATGAAAAACTAAAATGCAGGAACAATACTTTTTGCATACAGTTCAAATCTTTAAATGATGGTATATTTGTAACAATCTACTGGCCTCCAAAGTACATTAGAAATATATCTCTAAAGATGTCTCTGTCCTGCTGTATATTGTCTGGATATATTTTGGCTGTACAACCCAACAGTTCATGAATTGACTAGCTTTTCCCTTTTAGGTTTTTTATTTGGAGCAGAGCAGACACTAACTATTGACCTATTGTTCCCAAGAGAGCAAAATCAGTCAGTCTGATCAAGATTATACAATATTACACAAGCAGACATGAGAAAAACAAGTAAAAATATTACAACTGAAAAGCCTGGAGTGCAGAACCTCAACCTGGAGACCACGTCCAAGATTTATCTGGACAAAAATGCGCTTACTGGAAAACCAAAACACACATTGTAAAAGAAAGCAGAGAACAAGACAGTCCAGTTTACATGTGAAGGGAGGTAAAGAATCCTTCACAGGAATACCTCACTATCATGTCCTTATGTTGTTGAAGATGTTGACAAAACGATTACATGACCTCCTTTGCATGTCATCAAGTGCTGGAGAAGCCTGTTAATCCCCTAAATATTCAAGTCAAGCTTGTGGCAGAAGGGAAACGCCTGAAACATGCAGGACGGTAGCTCCTGCGTACCAGAGTTGAGAAAAACTGAACTAGAGGCTAAAAATCCAAAAGAAAAAAAACTTAACCAAAGGAGACAAGTATCAGACAAACATGCCAAACTAAAGACAATATGCATGAGGATTCTAACAGCTGTAGTGAGGAGGAGTTCTCCAGGTGGATTTCCCTTCAAAGCCAGACTACATATATGCCTCAGGATGAGAATGATTCTGCTCAGGTCAATAATCAAGGGGACTAGAGGCATGAGAAAGAAGACATGCAGAACCAAGACGTAAGTCAAATCCTGACATGGTCTCTAAATGTCTGAAGAAGATGATGCTTCTTCAGAGGAAGATCAGGAGGTGGAGCAGAACCGACGTTCCTCAAGAACACGTCAACCAAAACCTTTGCATATGTTGAGTTAGAGGAAAGTCATTTCAGTGTAAATAGAAATAGTATTTTGAACTGTATTAATTTTCACTTACAGTTAAAGTTAATTGAAAATATTTGATTAATCACTTGGTACTAGAGAACAGATACAAGTTAGTCATTTTGCAGAAAGAAGCTGCAAACATTCTGAGGACTGCTTTTGATTTTTCTGGAGGTGATTGTGCAAAAGATAGTTGTTTCATAACATGATGAACATAAACCATAACTGTATGGCTTCTTAACTCACTAAAGGCAACAGCAACAGCCTTGGATCAGGACTTTTTTAAGCTCTGAAGAAAAAGGAATTGGAACAGGAGATGCTTAGCTTCTGAATTCAAATAAAGCCAAGAAAAATGCTCTCAATTAGCTGATTTATTAAAATAGTTCTTGTAACTTCGGCCTAAAATATGAAGCCCACTTAATGAGAAAAAAGTTGTTTCACACAGTGTATGCAAATGTTTGGGTTCAGCTGTTCATTATAAAGGTGCACTGTGTAAATATCCTTTGTAAAAGTTATGCAAAAACTATTAAAGGTGGAAAAGAAATAGCATAAAGAAAATGTCTTTACAAGCTGCGTGCATACTACTGTGTTATATTTCTTTAAACATTATTTTAGAACTGTGCTTGTAATAGTTTTATTTACCTGTATTTTGTAGAATCTAGAAACTGAACCAGTCACATCATATAATCATAATGCATAATGTTAACCAAATTAAGACTGTACTATATACTTCACATGAACATAGATTTCTCCGCCATTAGAATTTATCTGGCAAATTCAGAAATACATTTTTTTTAAGAAGACCGTCACTCAAGCGACATTTCATATCTAAATATTAGACCCAGAGTTTTCAAATACACACAACCCAGAATCTCTCATAGAAGGGTCTGATGTTCAGACGCTGAAATGCCCCAGAACTATAAGTACAGGTCTACTGGCAGAAAATCAAAGATTCCCATGAATAATTGATCACAGCCACTAGAATAACCACAGATTAATCAATAGAGCAAAGTGTCAGATAAGATCTGATCCCTGCCTGCTATGGCTGACCTTTTTATTTCAGAATACAATCTGATGTCCTGACATTCTCAAAAGTTCTGTTGAGAAAATCCTAACTTGCTGCTAACAACCTCGCAGGCTGTCAAGGGTTTTATGTTTAAATTAACAAATGCCATTAGGCCACAGTTCTCTTCAGTATCCCATAAAAGATTTTCTCCGTTATTAACTCATCAAAGTATGTACTCTTGACATTTTCAAACGTTCATAGAAAGTTTCTCCAAATGATAAGTCAGTACTGCCCTCTAGTGACCAAACGTGCAACATGCAACTACAGTCATGTTGCGCTTGCACACTGCTGTTTGTTCACTTCCACCCTGTAGCGTTGGAGACAAAAGCTGGAGCCAACTTTGATTTATTCTAATTGTTGTCCAGCAAGTTTTTGAGCCTCAGAGTTTTTTGGGTAACACTTTATTTGAAGGGGTGTGCATAAAACACGATACTGTCAGAAACATAACATAACACCTGTTATGAACATAAAGGAGTCTTCATGAATGTTTATGACAGTTGTCATGAAGTATCATTTGGTAAATAATGACTCTTTTCATGCAAAGTTGACACTTTAATGCACATTTTAATGAAACTTTGCAATAAAAGTGTCGTTATCTACCAAATAATGCAAAGTTGACCATTTTAATGGACTTTTAATGCAATTTTTAGTGCAACATTGGTGGTAGGAGATCGTCCCGCAATTGGTGGGTTGTTGGTTTGTTGTCTGCTCCATTTATCTCTGTCGTGTCTTTGGGTAAGCCCCTTCACCCGCCATGCCTGGTGGTGGTCAGAAGGGCATGGTAGTGCCAATGCATGGCAGCCTCTGTCAGACTATCCCCGGGTCACTGTGGCTACTATGCTGTAGCTCACCATTGGATAGTATGGGTGAATAACTGAATGTAGTGCGAAGAGCTTTGATAAAGCACAATTCAAATTCACATTTAGCGTTCTCTCTAAGCAAAGAGCACATTGAAGTGTTTGTTCAAATTGAAGATTGATCTGTTAAATATAAAATGCTTCGTTGTTCTGATATTGTCTGTAGAGAATGGTGTGTGTTTTGAGCAGTGCACTTTCTATGTTCTCACAAAGCAAACAGCTGCAGAGTTTTCAAAACATATTGCCATATTAATGACTGTTGCTGTGTGTGTGAGGAGTGGGGGGTCAAAAGGTGGGCTCATCCCTCTTCTATCCCAGGCTTAGTTGGCCTGAAACACAACAATGGCTGTATTGATGGACCTTTTTCCCCCACGTGGCTTGGCATGGTCAGAGTTTTATGTAAGTGTTTCGGAATTATGTTGAGGATTTTGTGGAGGAGGGGACAGACCTTGAGCCCTGCAGCTGTTGCCTGGCACGCTCCGGCCTTAGAGAGAACAGACAGCTCACATCAGTTCCAAGTATCCTGCTGCGGCCAATAGTGGGGGTCTCTGTCATCGCTGGGCATCTGGAGGGGAGCAACCAGTGAAAATCATCTCCTGAGCTTAGGTTCTTCCTGTCAGACTTCTGAGCTTCAGGGCACCCAGCTGGCTCATGCTTTTATTGCCCTTCATGGTGAAACGTGCCACACTTTGAGTGTTGGGGTGTTTATATCCTTAATACTGTATGCAAAAGGTTGTGAAAGCCGAGCTTGAAATATGCATATTTTCTGGGGCATCCTCAACTCTCAGAAAAACAGACAACAGACCATTTGACCTCAGACAACTCAAAAATCATCAGATATCATGGATCAAGGCGTCAGATGGGGTCTTATAAGAAGGGGGAAAACAACAAAAAACGACAGAAACAGCGGAAAAATGGAGCATGAGATCGATGGGGGGCTGGTGTTGATCTGTTGTGAAGCTCTGTCTTGTTATAACAGTCAATTTACCTTCCGAACCTCATCTGTGGTGACGAGCTTTGAGTTGTGTCTGAAAAAAACGAGACTGTGAATATAAATATTTTTTTTCTGTAGAGTGTCTGGGCTCTAACTTATAGAATTAGTTTGAGAAGCTTTGTCTTTTGGGAGAGGCTCAGAATAGAGACACTGATTCTCCACATGGAGAGGAGCCAGTTGAGGTGGTTCAGGCATCTGGTTAGGATGCCTCCTGGACGCCTTCTTGGTGAGGTGTTCCGGCCCCGTCCCACCAGGAGGACACCCAGAGAAAGAGCCGGGACTCACTGGAGGGACTGTGCTTCTCAGCTGGTTCGGGTCCCCTTGGTATTCCACTGGAGGAGCTGGAACAAGCGGCTGGGGAGAGCAAAGTTTAGGTCTCTCGGTTTAGGCTGTAATCCTGGGTAAATGAAAGATAAAGGTTGGATTGTTAACAATAAGCTCTAGATCAGTTTCATTCGGACAAAACCAACCCAAAACCAAGAATATCTGGGCAAAACACTATTAGGAATAAGAAAGAATCCTGTTGCCTAATGACAGTTTTGGATTCAAACCACCCTTAGGTCTTTATAGGTGTTACAATGAATACAGTGATATTACGAATCCAGAAAGCTTTATTGTTTTACTTTGACCACTGAATGTGAGTGATGCAGCCATCCATCCGAATCTATATTTTACAGTCTTGCTATTTAAATCAGCCATCATGCAACATTAAAATGCAGAGAAGCCATTAGTCACTCTTCACAACCAAGATGTCAGATGTTGAGGGTCTCAGCTCATGGCCCCATTGTTTATAGTTCCTGGATTGAGGTTTATTGTCCCTCTTGTTAAATCACAAATTGAATGTGATTAACTACATCCTTTCAGGTTCAATTTCATTTCGCAAGGCTTCTTTCATTGTTCAGTTAGCAGTAAGAAATATTTTTGGGCAAAAATATCATCAGTTCACAGCATCATAACATGTTCATAAACAATAAAAGTGAAATAAGGACGTACCCCTGCCGGCTTCAAGATGTCCAATTATTCTCATGTCCTGCCACTCTCTTTCTGCTCATTCTTTTGGAATGAGCAGAAAGAGACTGGAAAATCTGTTAGAGTTTCCAGTTGCCTCTAACAGATTTCCAATCAAGACTGAAAACAAGATAAGGATGGACGAAAAAAACCCAACAATTAAAAATACTGCTACGAGCAGCAGAAACGTCAAAACCCGTTAACTCATAATATATGGAAAAACATCTAAAGTTTTACATCAGTTTTACATTTAATCGCGCAGGACATTGCCTTCCTGTGCGATTAAAATCTCTCTTTACAGACAGTCTGGGCCTTCTCCCATTTGGGTGATTCTTTTTTTGCAGCAACATTCCATGTCCCCATGTTTTGCTTACAATTATTTTTTGTAAAATGTGCCAAATATTTACAACAAAGTATTTTAATTATACATTTAGATGTTTGCCATTATTCAAATACAAATGAAATGCCTTATAAATATTATATATATATATATAATCGTTTTTCTTTAATAATATGCAATTGAATCTACTGAAACTATTTTGTCATTTGATATTTTCTTCATATTATACAAGTCCCAGTACTACCTTTCCACCCTGTTATGATGTTTCCTTTTTGCCTTCAAAAAGTCTAAAATTCCATAAAAACCATTTAATGTGACATCAATTGGTTTTGAGGTGAATTCAACCATGGAAAACAAAGTAAGCTTCAACTGTCCCCATCTCTGTACTTTTTCTTAGCTGAAATATGTTAAACCTGTATGAGTAAAGCTTAAAGTTCCACCCTGTTAGGATAGATTGCGAAAAATGTTTATTCAGTAGAATTTAAAACACATACTAGATTTAGTCATTATAGTTTTGTTATTCTATTGAAGGTTAGCTAGCTAAATGTTGACCACATAAAGAGCTACAGGTAGATTAGTTAGAAAAGTTCCACCCTGTTATGTTCCACCCTGTTAGGTTCATGAACCAAATAAGGTAGAAATTAGAGTGAAAAGTAATAATTTTAAGTCAAATAAAAACATTTCAGATGATGGAATAGAGTTGCAGAGTAGTCTGAGGTATTATCAGATGTCTTTACCATTTGTCTGTTTTCATTTTGCTAGTTACCCCCATTGACTCCTGTGAGGGGAACAATGAGTACCTGTCCTGGGAAAATCCACTACAGGGATGTCACCTGTTTACCCAAATAGAGCCAGGACAAATACTCTACCTATACTTTGACTTGAAGAGCCAATCCTGCAACTAATAATGAAAATTGTCAGATTTTAGAATACAGCACATTGATTTTCCACCTTGTTATGGGACAATAACAGGGTGTGATGTTCCATTCCACACATGTTTTTATTAAATATTGTTACAGAAACTTTTAAGTACTGTGAATTTTTCTGTGCCATGTTGGGAGTTGAAAACCAATAAATGCAAATATTGAGATAAGTTTTTAAAATTACCAATATTTTCAATGCTGTCAGTAATAATGAGTAAAAAAACAGTTTTTTCTTTACAATACAGACATAAATGATTCGTAACTTCATGTGTTACAATTTCAAGAATAAAACATATTATATAGTAAAAGGGACACACTATTTTTAAGAGAAAGTAATTATTTTTCAAACTTTTAATGTTTAACTATTTGTGGTCTATATATAAATGTTCATAAGAGGGTGGAACACATTCAGAGACAATGGTGAAAAAAAAACACATGTAATTATTAATTTATCCAATTCTGAGCTTGCCCATTATTAATTTCTTATTGTTAAACATGTCAGTGTTGTAACAAAATATTTAAAACTTAAAACATTAACACTTTTTTTTTTCAAAACTCCTGAGGCCGAAATGTTGCCGCAAAAAAAGAATCACCCAATTTACTTAGATTTCCCCCAGGAGATTTTCTACTGGACCAATCAGTGAATAGAAGGAGACGTTGTGAACGATGATGTCGATTTTCTGCACTGTTTTAGAACTGTAGTCTGCCTGTAGCTTTAGCACAGCAAAGGAAGTGAATGAAACTGTTCAGTCGGTGTTGGTCACGCTTCCAAATATTGGACTAACATTAACACCTTATTCAGATTTTCTTCGCAGTGGAAGATGGTTATTTATAGTTCAGGCAATTTCCAATAAACTTCATAGCGTCGAACTGGCACACTACATACGTCACAGACAAATGTTATCGATTGCGTAAAATTTCAAACCTCAATAGACTCCAGGGAGTAATCATTTGTTCCCACAGTGCTATGTGAAAAACTCAAGTTACATTCAGTTGTTATTAGTGATAAATCAGTTGTTTTACTCCTGATACGGAAATGCAAAAATACTTTTCTTGAATTTTTACAGTCATCCAACTGAAGAGCAAGAAAAGGTTAAAAATTTGGGACATATCGTGACATGAAAATTGATTTAGTCTCTTGAGTGTGGAGAAAACCTTGGTTCTGGTCATTTTATTAGGGAAAAATGTATAAAATTAAAGTTCTTGAAGCTTTCCTCTAAAGAGGTAGTAAAAGTTTGAAGCCTGGCCTTGATACTAGAACTTAAAGAGCTCTGTGTGCAGAGTTTTAGCGTCTCTAGGGAAACACACACATGGAAGAAGTGCACAGCCTAATCCCTGTAAAACTGAAGTTTTAGTGCAATTCACAATGCAGCTGTCCACTGCTGGAAGAATTGAGAAAATGTACAGCTGCAGGAACAAATGTCTCAAACCAAAGAAAGCAAGAACCAAGCCGGACTCCAGAACCTCAATACTTCAAATAGTTTATTAACCACACAGTCACTGACACATGTACAGCATGAGCATGCACATACCACAGGCTGAATGAAGCAGCATTATGTGGCTTTCAGACCGAACACAGCATGTGCTAAGGCCATCCTGTAAATTGGCAGTGAACTCTTTATTCCACATCAGTTTCATAGAATCTGTTTCAAACTAACCAGATAATGGCTGATTCTATGTAGAAAACTACAGTCCCAGCAGCTAGCATGGAGCATTGATACATATATTCCAAAGTAATACTTTATTGCAGTTTCTCCAGATTGTCATTACTTCTGATAAAAGTGTTAAATGATTTTTCTTTCTCATATTTTATTCCCCTACTGTATAAAAACAGTTGATCAAAATGCACTACAATAAAAACAGGTTAGTACTTAGTTCGCCATTTAATTTAGAATGACCTATTGTTTGCTTCTAAGTACAGAAATGAAATTACGCAACGGGAGTAGCCATACAGTATAAAAACAGAAAAATATTGCTGACAGTATTAGTAGCTCAATAAAAGTCCAAGTCAAATTATCACAACTGTTTGTATTTGTAAATGTCTTGTATTTTATGTATTTGGTTGTATTTTATAACATATGAAAAACCCTAAAATCTCTGGCAAATTTTAATTGCATCTGTTCATCACATAGTGACACATCACATAGGGAGGACTGAAAGCGCTCTTGCTGATGGCTCTCAGCCTTTTACGCTCTGAGTTCCAGGTTCTGTCTTCTGACCTCCAGCTCAGACGTCTCTGTATGAGCAGTAACTGGTACAAGCACTCCTTCATCCAATAATTTTTATGTTTAATGCAAGACAAGGTAGCAGGACTCATGTCTGATTGTTAGGTTCATTGACTGATTTCTATGTTCATTTAAGGTATTTCTGAACGATTCATTTTCTTAAAGATAGACACTGGTCTCAAATGTCCCGTTGAAGAGGACCGGGGGATGCCAATTGTGAAACATTATTATAAATAAATTATGACTAAATCTAAATTAAGAGCAATGTCACTGAAAATTAAAATTAAACTGACAATGTCACTTTTTGCAGGTGTAGAAGCAGATTTCAAAAACTCTCACTTGTGTTCTTCCCTCTATGCCTATCTCCTTCTTTCCCTTTAAACCTCTTCCTTACCTTCCTCCCTTTCTTTTCTCCTTTTCCTTTCCATTTATGTGTCCAATACATTTAAATAAACCCGAAGCAAATTCCACAGACGTTCTATATACACATACATATATGTACAGCCTGGATAAAATGAAGAGCCCACTGCACTGAACCCTATTAAAAAAAACCTCCAGGTTGTTCCACTAAATCTTGATTTCTGAACTCTTCCTGAGTTAAAACATTAGTATCGTTGTTTCTAAATGAACATGAACTTATTTCCTTTGAATTATTTGAGGTCTGAAAGCTCTGCATCTTTTTCGTTATTTTGACCATTTCTCATTTTCTGCAAAAAAAACAAAACTAAATTTCTGCTTGAAATTTCAGAGGCATGTTGTCAGTGGTTCATAAAAATTTTCATTTTAAAATCAGATAAACTGATAACTTCAAGTGGTTTCCTAATTTTTTCCAGAGCTGTATATGTTTAATTTTTTAAAGAATGATATTAAGAAATCTCATCCTTTACTACTTAAGCATATCATAGAGAAGAACTGGTCCACTGTAATCTGACCTCAGACATGCAGACGGTGTATATACAAAACTGAGATTCTGATTCCATCCGATCTACACACAAAGATTAGCCACAGCTCTAAAAGGGATCTGCTGTTTGAACTCAAAACAAAATGAAAACAAAACAAATCACAGCCTTCTCCCCGTTTTCTTTTTCATTTATATTTGCACATATGAAAATAACAGACTTATTAGTGCTGAACTTCAGCCATGAATATCAAACAATTTCTCCACGCAGATGGGAAGGATTATGCTGGTTTAAAGTCATTACCTTCACATCCTTTCCTTAAGCTTCCAATTCCCCTCAGCTGCATTGTAATACCCTGCCATGGATCATTTTCCCATTTTAAACTCACTGTTTGCTTATTAATGCCATTGCTTTTCTCTGCAGGGACAGTGTCCTCTACTCAGGCATGCAAGATTGATCAGCTTTATTAATTTTATTTAGTCTCAAACTGGTCTGGAAGCTTTGAAAATTGACACACAACAAAGTTGCAGTATGTCTTTTTGTAGGTGTTGGAAGGACATCATTCATATCTCATCTTCTACCGCTTTTGACGTGAAGACAGGCAAGTTTCACGCTGAAAGTGGCTACCAAAAGTCAGATTATGCTTATAATGGGCAGTAACCTGAGATCACAAAGGGACTTAGGCTTCCCACAACAGAGTTTTGATATCAATTAGATTTGTTGCCACCTGACACCTCAGACTGAACATCTGCACAGGATAATGAGAGGAGGAGAGGGGCCTGCAACTCTGCTGTGTGATATCAGCACTGCTGGAACACAAAAAAAAACATCAGTCAGCACTGATGGAACAGATCCATACTGCAGTGTAGTTCAAACTAACAAACAATCAAAAATACATAGCAGACATCTAATAAGTACAACATTTTTGCTTGGTATTTTGGAGACATGTCAGTAGCTCATAGAATAAAAGAACATTGTTAATTTTACTCAAAAGTAAACCTATAAAAAGTAAAATCAGAGAATCTGATCATTTTGAGTAGTCTCTTAAAATGATTAGTTTTAAGAGACTACTCTTAAAACTGACACACACACACACACACACACATATATATATATATATATATATATATATATATATATATATATTAGTTTATATTGTGTATCAGTTTTAAGAGTGACCTTTGACCTATATATATATATATATATATATATATATATATATATATATATATATATATATATATATATATGTGTGTGTGTGTGTGTGTGTTTATATATTACATATAAAATATATATACACACGCACACATGTATATATACATGTGTATATATATGTAAACATGCATGTATGTGTACATATACACATACATGTGTGTATATGTCTTAGGCCTGCTTGTGCCCCTCAACAATAAGTACTTGGCAAAAAATAACAATTTAGAAAAATAAAATGAGTCTGGCTGCCCTCTGTCTAAAAATGATTGAACGATTCTCAGTGCCTCTACCTCCATGTTGTTAAGACACCAGGCCCATGGTAAATAGGGGGTTGAACTGCGCCCTCAAACTATCAAATTATGGACACAAATATTTTCTCAAAGGTCTCTGCATGGCCCTGCAAGGTCTTATGATTTTCAATGCAGTTGTTCCCTGGTTCGATTCCTGGCACGCGGCCATTTACCACATTTATTCCGCTTCTCTTTCTCTGCCTTTGTTCCTGTCCAGCTTCTTTTGAATAAAAGGTCACTGGTGCCTTCAGCAATTAAAGAAAATAAGAATTAGCATTAAGAGTGTTACAGGAAAGTAAGAAAAAAAAAATTTTGATATGTGTAACGCTAATTAAGGCTAGGCGCCTGACTATGGCCAAGTATAATAATAGGCAGTCAGGAAGGTTTGACCGTGTGTGTGAATAAAACACCATCAGACAGAAAGTAAATTTAAGTTATTGTATTCAAGCTTATATTTTTGCATTGTGACGGCCCTGGGCCTTGTAGGCTGGTCTTGTTGTCCCTCTTTGTGCTCCTCCCATTTGCAGGTGTCCCTGATGGGGTGATTGGAGTGCAGGATACTTAAACCTGGCTGTCTCCGTCTTTCAGGGGTGCTGGGTGGCTCGTCGCTGGTTGCTGGTCACTGGTCGTTGGTGGTTTGTCGCCTGTCGCCCTCAGCGTCCACTCTGCAGAGGCAATGTTAGTTGCCAGGCCCCAGCTCCCCGTCTTTTGCACTTTTGAGTTTCTTTTGTTTTGATAGTTGTTTTTGTTAATAAACATTTACTTTTATTCGCTTTAACCACGGTATGGGTTCATGTTTTTTGTTACGACCCTGAGCCAGTCGTAACAGCATATATTTAGGAAGATATTCAATAATAATAATATTTATAATAACTGATTTTCTATGAATATAAAAGCCACAACAAGAAAACAAAACAAAAGAGCAACAAAACAATAAACCCTGACGACACCCAAGAGGTTTTTTTTCTATTTTAAGTCCATTCTTGAATCCAGGGTGATTAATGGTCCATCAATCAATAATCCAACTGTTTTTAGTCTATGATCCAATGCAATAGGTCCAGAATGAGTAAAGTAGTTTGGTTCATTTAAGTCCTACCGCAAAGATGTGGTGATCCTGTAGCTCGATCGCCATTGTGAGTTGAAACAGGGGGTGGAAAAAAACCTATATATAAAACCTATATTCCATAGAGAATTTCTCAGGAATCTTTCAAATGAATTTCAAGTTAAAGATCACGTTGTTACAGATCCAGATAATTACAGATCAAGTTTACAGATCAAATTAAAGTGCACTTTCAAGTTGTATCCAAGTTTAATTGACATTAGAGTAAATTAAACTTAATCGACTTCAGTATTGTTTCGATAAACAATTGTTTTTCTTTATTTTCTTTAGCTTTGTTGCGCAACTCCAAAGAAATGAATGTCGTTGTGTTTTTGTTAATGTCGTTGTGTTTTCGTTATTGTTGTAGTGATTTCGTTAATGTTGTAGTGATTTCGTTAATGTTGTAATGTTTTCGTTTGTTGTTGTGTTTTTGTTAATGTTGTTGTGTTTTTGTTAATGTTGTAGTGATTTTGTTAATGTTGTGCTTTTGTAATTTGTAATTGTGCTTCGTTAATGTTGTAGTGCTTTGCACCTCAGGGCCACCGTAGGTTACATATGCACGACTGGTCAGAATGACAGCACAACACCTGTAGAGAATGTGTGTTTCTTTAAAAAAGCTCAGTGAAGACTAACAGGACATGTGTAAACCAGGTGTAAGTTCCTTCCCACTGTAATTTTAGAAGGACCTTCAGCATCAGTGATGAAGATTTCGCTTTTGCCAAGAAGAATAATTTCGTTCAGAGTTTAAAACTAAATTACTTCATTTTTGTAATTCAAATTAATACTTGCAGTACAAGTTCAAATAATTCTTAAATCCTTCATTATGTTTTTATATATTTTCAATTTGTTTTACTAAATAAAACATACAGCAGTCACAAAACTATCACCTTTAAAGGAAAATGTCTCTAGTCATAGAGAGCTGCTGCTTTTTTCTGGTTCCAGGGACGATTCTTAAATTCAAAGTTCACCGCAAAAGTTCACATCATTCATGAACCTGCTTCTACACAAGTTAGCAGCAAGGACTTCATCAGTCTTTCGCATTGTTACAAAGGAATGTTGACTGCAGTTTGGAGCTCCTGCTCCAGTCCAAAACATTGGTTGTTTATGTTCTGTGCCATCACACTCTGCTCTTGACATTGAGTGTTTTGTCTCTCAGTAACCTAACCGAGGTCAGCTCCTCCCCTTCCATCCATGTTGACCCCTCACAACAGCAGCATTTACATTCTTCACCAATCCTTTAAGCTCTGCAACCGAGACACTCTCATCCCCTGATCAAAACAGACCTGTTGACACATCCAGCTAAGTCCCAGTGCACAGTTTGTTCTCATCAGTTCCTCTAATTGGCTTGCTGAGATGAAAAACATTTCCAATTCTTCAGAGGGTTGAGAGAAGGAGGAGATGCTCATTTGGCTAAAACCCTCGCTCTGTACAACTTTATCAAAATGTAAAAATAACTTCCTATATAAGACCTGAAAGAAGGTATACACCATGTCAACACTGGTGGTTATTTTTAGCGTTAGAAAACGGGACTATTTTAAGGCATACTGATGCACAAAAAAACAAACGGTAACACTTTATTTGAAGGGGGGTGAATAAGACTGACATGACACTGTCATAAACATGACATAACATGTCATAAACATGTCATGTCATAAACTGATATAAATTTCTTATGAAAGTATTACTGATTGCACTTTAAAAATTAGGTAACTTTATGTTATTAAAGGTAAAGTTTAAACAGTAATGATTTCTTGGTTAATGTCAAGTTGTCATAACAAAGACATTTTGAATAACGTCAACTTTGTATTAAAAGTGTCATAATTTACCGAATGACGCTTTGACAACAGTCATAAATATTCGCGAAGGCTTATTCATATTCATGACAGGTGTTATGTCATGTTTATGAAAGTGTCATGACAGTCTTATTCATCCC
The DNA here is from genome assembly GCF_904066995.2 of Poecilia reticulata. Classification (NCBI taxonomy): domain Eukaryota; kingdom Metazoa; phylum Chordata; class Actinopteri; order Cyprinodontiformes; family Poeciliidae; genus Poecilia; species Poecilia reticulata. The sequence goes on from NC_088835.1 coordinate 681,286, forward strand.
CCTTCAAATAAAGTGTTACCAAACAAACTTACATAATTTTGCAGTCTGTTCATCCTTTGCAGACCCTTATTTTTGCAAGTAAAATATGACTAAGTACCATATTTTCCACTCTATAAGTCACTCCGGAGTAAACATTACATCAGTCAAAAAACAAGATGGTGAGGAAAGAAACATATATGAGACACACTGTAGTATAAGTCTCATTTATTTGGAAATTGCTAAACGTGAGGGGGAGTTTATTCATATTCATTGTGCTCAGTTGCTTTTCAACACACTCACAGAAACTGTGGAAGTCTGCTAATTTCTGATGCACCAATGTCTGTGCTCTAAATCAGGTTGTTCAGGAATGACTATGCTCCGCCCCGAAGCGGTAACACTAAAAAGGCCCGCCTGCAGAATCATTTATATTAATCTCCTTGAAAACTACCAGGACCTGGCGATCTAACTGCATCATTAATAAATCCCAAAAGCAGTTCCACCAGCTTCAAAATATGGCATTGACAGATAGCTATCAAGATGGGCTACGGTACGAGAACCTGATAAGGTAGCACAGATCGTCATAACAACAAAAGTGAATTCTGTATGTTTCCATGTGTGAAATCATTCCTCCAGTTCTGACTTTCAGCCCAAAGTCAGAATTGGGCTGAAAATTCTGTCTTTCAGCTCAGTTGTAGAAAATCTTGTAGAAAATCAGGTGTCAATGTTTGCTGGATTTCCATTGAAATAGGTACTAAAAGTTTTCATAAACCCTCAAAAATACTTGGAGGTTGAAGTCTGAGAATAGAATGAAAACATGCTAACACATCAGTCTATGCAAATGTCATAAGCTGAGTGCAGGGCATGGTTGATGACATGCTCTTCATTTTGATATGTTATCAAAGTCAATCTGACTTTATTTCTAGCAATGACATTTAATATTCAAATGTACTTTAAAATTGCGCCCATAGTCATTTCTCAAACATAATTAAGTTTGCCTAGTCCAGCCTTCATGCGCTATACCATTCAATTCAAACCACTTACAGCTCACTTGAGGCTTTCTCCCGTTATCTTGGATTCCTCTGGTAGAATTTCTACAGGCCAATCAGCAAACAGAAGCTGAAGTTGTAAATGATAACATAAATGTTGTATGCTGTTTTAGAATTGTAGTCCGCCTGAAGTTTTAGCAATGGCAACGGAGGAAGTGAAAGCAGTCGTTCAGACCGTGTTAGCCACGCTTCCAAATATTGAATTAAGATTACTAGCCATCTGGCTCAATTCCACACTTCTCTCTTTGCAGTGGAGGACAGATATTTAAAACACAGATATATTTCCGGTAAGTTTCTTAGGGTCAAATTGTTGCATTACATACATCACAGGCAAATGTTATCAATTGGGTAAAATGTAAAACTTCAACAGAGTCCACGCCTCCAGGAAGCAATTGTTCCTCAACAACTGAGAGCAGATTCTGAAACATAGTACAAGGGGCTAGTTTATATCATGCTACAGTTATCCCAGTAGATGACGATAGTTCAGTCAGGAAGACTCACAATCCTCTGTTGTAAATGTAAGTTTGGATCTCAATGAGACAAAGAAAATACATTTGTCATTGTTTTTATTTTACAATAAGTCTAAGAAAGATCCACAGCTTTCTTTTCAGAAATCTGTGGATAAAGAACCACCATGAGGCATGGGCTGTTGTTGGATGTCTAAGGCCTGACGGTCATAAAACTCATTCTAATCAATTACAGCATACATCTGCTATGTGTCCAACTGATCGTGTTTCCCTCTCCCAGCACCTGTTATTGTCGTAATCACAACTCTCTGAACCCGCAGCCTGCTGAAAATCCACCGACTCAAAGTGGGCTCACAGTTGGCCTGACTACCAACAGAGCACACTCACACACAGTTGAACATATCAGCTTACACAAAGGCATGCATGCCAACAGCTAACACACTCCTCTCCCCACAGTCTTGAGAAGTATGGCAGTTTATTTTCATGTTGAGTACAATTTCACAAATCTTTTTCCATTGGAGGGCTGGTGGGCTTCATGGAACACCCCAACAGCCCAGTGCTTGACGATTCATTCGGCTCTTCCCTGTCCTTTTCACATAAATAAGAACAAACTGCGCTATTTAGCATTGTAGCATTACAGCAAGAAGATCTTGGGTTAGCCTCTGTAAATGTGCATTATCAAAACTGTGAATTAAATCTGATCCAAAACAACTGTACAATATTCGTGTACAGTCTACAGATTTGAGGTGGAACCTCCATGCATGGTTAGTAGCTTCACTCTCTCTGGTGGTTTTAGCTTCACTCTCTCTCTTTAGGTGGCTGGCCAAAGGCTTGGAGCCTTTGTTTGTGCTTCAGGTATGGGCATCTGGCTGTACTTTATGGGTACTCGTCTTTTCATTGCACCTCTTCGGATGATTCGTTCATTATTGTGGGGCTGCATACTCAATCTCTGGATAGGGAGTTGGAGTTAACTCCCCTCTGACCTGGCATCCTGGCTCCTCCCCCTTGCCGTAGCATTTATGTTGTACCTCGTCAATCTCAAGTTGTGATAGCAGTTGCCGTTTGCGGATGTTGGAACACTGAGCTTTGGCAGTTAGTGTTGACTGGGGATGTCGAACTAACCATTCCTTCCGCATTCTTTGCATGTAGGCTCTCTGACTAAGGTTACTTGAGTAGTAGCATTCCAACAGATCCATGTTTTTACCTTGTATCTTTGCCCCGGCCTGGAATCAAACCCAGGTCTTCTGGCTGAAAGTCGGGTGACTTACCCATTGAGCTATCCAGTCAGCTATATTGTTCCTCATCCAGAACGACTTCATCAGGGTCTGGACAGTCCTCACCCCTAATAGTGGCTATAATATCACATGCTACTTTTGGACTGACTCAGTCTGCGAAGGCACTGGATCCTCATCGCTATGTTGAGTTCCACTTTTGCTTGTTTTCTGCTGTGAGCCCTGTTGTGATGTTGCTGCTGTCCAGGCTCTGGGTGACAGGTCAGCAGAGTGAGGAGTAGCCTCTGTCCCCAAGAATGTAGCCGTTGTAATCTCCTAGGAGATACGTTTGACATTTTAATCTGGAATATGAGGAAGACTAAGGAATCTGATGTCTATACACATACATCATCATATGTATCTAGATATATTTCCTCGTATATAGAGATATTGATGATGATCTCTATATATCATCATCAATATATAGAGCTTATATTATATTAGTAGCATATGTGATGCTACAGTAGCATCACATATGATCTTACAGCAGAAATAAAAAGGTTTCCATATCTGGAAAAACTTGTCAGCATCCCTCTTAACCTAAACTTGATTTTTTTTCTAGTTTTAAGAAAGACATGACATCCTTCAGTCAGAGTGTGAGCAATTTTCCAAGTCAATAAAATTCTGTGTCGTGCCAATAGTGAGATAAAGGTGATAACATCCATTTCCTTTCAACCAAGGTTCATAGTGGAATTCTCAGGAACACCAAAAATCACCACTAGTGGGCAGGGTTTTAATGTAACATTCAAAACCATAGAGAGTACAACCAAATAATAATAATAAAATGTTTGATTGAAGCAATGACCAGCTGAAAAAGATATGAGTTAAATCACAAGGGGAGGCGTTCCATCTGCCGATCACACACACTGGGATATATTTCTGATAGTCTTGATTTTGATAATGAAGTTTGTATACTGTCTTAAATTGAATAAGGGAAAGCTTTGCACAAGATGATGATGTCTGAATCCGGTCATTTATTTTGTCCCAATAATCTTTCCCAAATTTAAAACCAGGTTCTTGTCCCCATGCCATTGCTCTGTAAAAATAAATTTTTCTGAAAAAACAGTTTAGGATTTACACTTTTTTAAGCCAAGCAAGCTGGCAAATTTAGTTATGAGGGGCACTTTAGCAGGATAAAAAAAAAAGTCAACATAATGAATTAATTTGATGACAGTAAATTATCTGTATGTTTTATGACAAATAAAAACAGTTAATCAATGATAAGAAGGTTTTAATCCTATCAGTTTGTGATAAGTATATCCAGTTTCCTTGTCTACTTCTTTTTTCTTATATTTGACCAGTCTGTTATTCTCTACTTTAAGGTTTAATATTAACAGGAAGCTATGAGAGTGTTTCTATAAAGGTATCAGTTATGTTCGTCAGCAGAAGTCTCAGAATAGGTGGCAGGGAGGGGGCCTCGAGTGGCAGGGGTTCCTGTGAACGGCAGCGGTGGGCTTCACCAGGCAGGAGCAGATCAGGTTTTATTTATGAAGCTGGGATGGTGGTTGCTGGTACAGACAGGAGGCCCTTTACCTTGCCCATGGGGATAGGAAGTTGGTCATGGGGTCAGAAGTCGAGGGGGCGGGGACAGCAGTTGTGAGGGAGCATGTTTGTGGGCATGGAGGGGGTTGGGGTCAACAGGTGGGACGCTGCTACTGAGGAGCCCCACCTGCCACGCCTGTCAGTCAGCGTACAGCCACAAGTGTGTATTTGCAGTAAGAATGCCGAGTGTTTTTGTGAATGAGATGGGAGTTGCACAGATTTGGACTGAGAAGTCAGACAAATGTATAGCTGAGATGAGGGAAGTGATTCTTCACTGCTTTAAATATATTCTGCTAAGGTTTTCACTAGTGCCTGTTGTTTCTGTGTGTGGATGAATACATTTATGAGCCATAGTGTCACAATCATAATTTGCTATTTCTTCTTAGTTTCTGTACATGTTAAATCTTTTTAAATTTCACAAAATATTCTGATTACAAAAGACAAAACTGAGAATTGTTGAAAGACAAAGCATAAACACTAATGGTCACTACTTTTCCCAGTTGATTAATATCTAGATGGATGTCAGTCTCCCAGCATGCCTTGTAGTAAATCAATTGGACATTGTTCTCCTGTGTGTTTGTGTGTGGACATGCATTTGCTGTGTCAGTGGCAGGTGCAGATAAGATGGCTGGCTGTCCTGACAGTTGCAGCTAACTCAAAACAACACGTGCAACATGTTCTGAAAGACAAAGCTGCCATAGTGTGTGTGCAGTGTGTATGTGCCTGTTTGACACTTGAACTGCTAAGCTTTTCATTTTTGGGGGGAAAATACTTTAATATACTAGATTTGTGTAGGCCTCCAGTCCCATTGTCCTGTTATTGTTGTGCAGTCCGAGCATTTATTTACTCAGACTGCTAACTCAAGTCCATGGACGCCCAAATCTACATGTTTGACATGGAAACCTTCACATAAGTCAGTCAGTGTCCCACGCACTGACTGATCTACAAAATTGAAGGAAAAAGCTTCTGGAAAATACAAAGCTGTTTTATTTATAGAGAACTAGAGCAAAAATAGAAGGAAATGAATAGAATGAAAACATGCTAACACATCAGTCTATGCAAATGTCATAAGCTGAGTGCAGGGCATGGTTGATGACATGCTCTTCATTTTGATATGTTATCAATTTGTTAAACCAACATTTTTGTTTGTTTGGTAAAGGTAATTGTGTGATCTCTCCAGCTTTGCGTGTTCTTGTAAAAATAGCAAAAAATGTAAAAATAAAGATAGTGAATATACTTAGACTCTGTTTCAGGAAGATCTTATCATCATCTGTCTGCATTTTGTCTCAGATATTACTTTCCTGGTTAAATATGCTAATCAATGTCAATTAATATTGATTTCTGTGTTATTTACTCGTTGTGCTCTTGGGGTTAGATCAGAAAGATTTTGATTTTTGGTTATAAAAATAGTAACAAGGAGTGTATATTATGGAGAAACCCACTCCCTTTCTGAATCCAACCGCGATGATCTCATGGGTTACATGTTATGTAAAATATTGGGAATGTCTGCTACGTTTGAATCAATGTTGTTTTTCTTGGGAAATATGCTTTAGATAAAAAGATAACAGTTGCTAAGAAATAACTGTTGCTAAGATGATTCTGTATGAGCACTGTGTAGCGACTACACTTCTAATAGTTATTATGTGTTGCAGATCTTCAGTTAAATGTTGCGGCATCAATCATCAAATCTCTTTTGATTGTTTTGCACCGTAGCAATAATATAAGGTACTTAGGTGTATGATTTGATGTAAAACTCTCATTTAAGTTACATGTACAGAAGAACATTGACAAACGCAATGTATAATGTTTTAATTCGATCTGTGTTGGATTATGGATGCATTGTTTATTAATCAGCTGCTAATTCCTTTTTATTAAATTTAGACAGGATCCAAGCTGAAGCACTAGGATATGTTGTGGTGCTTTTAGAACCTCTCCAATCCCTGCACTTCAGATGGAAACTGGTGAAATGCTATTGGACCTAAAGCAGATGAAACTGTCAATAAATTATTGGTTAAATTTACGACGGCATGAGAACAATCAGTCTACTAAACAGGTCGTCAGAGAATGCTGGGGATATGGTCATGGTTTTGGCTGGGAAGGCAATATCTGTGCAGCTCATTTAGGAATAGCATGCCGTTTGTCAGATTTTAAGCTGCCAATGAAATATCACAGAAGAAGTCTATGTCTTATTTTGGCCATCAGAGGGCACTGCTGAAAATTGATTACTGTTTTCCCCCCCAAGACTGGGCAAGAAATGCATCTTGGGACATCCTGTTTTGCTGTACTAAGCTTGGGTATGTACTGTGATTTATCACAAGGTGCTAATTCTGGCAGAAAATCATGAAAGATGTACATAAATTGTTAAAATATGTTGGAACATTTACATATAAGTGTTAAGCAGTCAGTTTTTTTAACAAGATGGTGCATTTCTGAAATGGAAGGTCCAGACCTGCAGGGCAGCCATTTCCTGCATGTGAGAATGAAATGTGCAATCATCTTTATCCAGTGCAAAGAATAAACTGATATATTGCTGTGGAATGTAAGTGTTGATGAAATAATTCATGTAAGAATGCCACATGTTCTAAATTAGTTTTGCATAATGTTGTAGCTCTCTGTATTTTGACAGTAGTGTCAGAGAGAAGGATCCTGTCCAAGGTGCAGGACATCCTGGACAACGAGTCTCATCCAGTTCATGACGTTCTGGCCAGTTACAGGAGACGGTTCAGCCAGAGACTCATTTTACCAAAATGCACCACAGAGTTTCACAGGAAATCCTTTCTGATAGTAGCCATCAGACTTTACAATGCTGAGTAACTTTACTTAAATATAATTTAAGTAAAGTATAGATTATTTAAAGACAAACATATTTGCACGTGCATGCTTATTTTATTTATTGACTGATTTATTATTTATATTCAGTCATATTGAAGTACTTACACCACTCTTAGGTGCATATATTTATTTTATAAATTTTATATCTGATGGTTATATTTGTTTTATTAACATTTAACACCTTAGATTGATGAAGCTTGTCAACTGATAAACAGTTTTTCCTTGGGTGTCAATATATTCTATTCTATTCTATTCTATTCTATTCTATTCTATTCTATTCTATTCTATTCTATTCACTTGTGCAGCCAAAGACCACTGCCACATTTTTTTTTTTATTTTATCTCTTGTATTTTCTTGTGCATTTTTTGTTATTCTGGAAACTTGCAATATTTTATCTGTGGTAGCCAAATGTTCAATACAAGTCTATGTTCTGCTTCTTGAACTAAACTAACAGACATTACCGTTTTGTTTAATCTTCTATGATTGGAAATAAAAAAACAATCCTGCACAATAAGAAACTGTTATCGTCTCATGTGAAGCAAAATTTTCCCCAGACTACATAAATATAGTTTTTCATCCTGCCCAATGTTTTATTTTTTATTGAAATTATTGCACTAAAAAATAATTACAGCTTTTGATTTACACAGCTTCAGGTTTTTGTTAAATAATAAAACAGGTGAAAATAATAAGGGACATCCTGGATCTGTTTCTTCAAAAGTATGGGATCGGGACTTGGTGTCGGCCAGTACTCAAAATCAAAGGACTCAGAATGGGGGAAAAAAAAGGAAAAAAAACTGATCAGGACATTCCTAGTTTAAATTACAATTTAGCATTGCTGCTGCACCACAAAGTCCATTTTTTTTGTAATTTGCATGTTTCAGTTTCAGACTTTTGTTGTTAAGAACAAATACTGTTAAAGAATCATCTTATAAATATGTTTAAGCATTTTTATATACAATAACTCTCTCAGCTGTAAACTTTAGGCATGAAAACATTTTAAAACTAAGACATGCGTACACTTAGCCTGCATGTCGATGACTAACCAGGGAGTCTTCTACTCACCATTAACATTATGGATGAAGTGAGCTTTTCCTTTCTTCCTGAGAGGGACTTAGTGCTGTTGTGCTGCCAGTGTGTGAAAGTGTGCACGTGTGTGAGTGTGCGTTTTGAAGGCCATGAGAGACCCAAGGGAGTCTCCAGTTGCAGGCTTGCAGACTGACTGGCACCCTCAAAGTAGCTTCTTCATCCTGGAAACAGCTGTTGTCTCTGTGAAGACACATTGAGCCAATAAGAATTGGGGTGGGGAGGGTCTGGAGTGTAGTGTTATATGCATGTGTGTGCTTGCGGGTTACATGATGTGAGTGTGTGTTGGTGGTCGTAAGAAGTGTAAACATTGAAGAGAGGTTATTGAGGAAACGTGCCAAAATATGTCCAAAAAGGAGCTCCAGTTCTGTTCCAGTGTGTTTGATGGACTTTGAAGCCCAGTTTGCATTTTAATAGCTGTGCTACAGTGTTTGTGATAGTCTCACAGGCCAGTTGGCTCTGTGCAGTAAACACCATTCCTTCAGTCCCACTGAGGCAGAGGAAAAGGCTCCCCATCAGACCAACAACAAGGAAACATAACACTGGTTCTGATTCCGCAGTGGAAGTCGGCCATGAAAATTCCCCACTGGGAGTAGAGTCAGGCCTTCCTACAGCAGCACATAGGAAAAGACCTGTTCTATATGCTGTGATATTCAGCTGATATAATCATAAGACAACAAGAAAAAAAAAATTACAAATCATTCAATGTTTTTCTTCAGTTTCCCAGGTCACTTAATTTTCGGGATAATCAACTACAGATAATGGTGTAGGAACATATCTAACAATTGTTGGTGCTTAGGTGGAATTTAAAGATTTTAAAATGCTTAATTGTCTCTTTAATGTGTGGTTTATTGATGAAGAATGAGATGCAGTAGTAAGAGGCCGTGGCATTTGTTCCTACGGAAGTAACCTACACCTTGATTATGTTTTGCCCTGTGAAGTTGTGACCTCTACAGAGTCAAAGTGCTGGTTTAATCAGAGCACAGTCATCGGAACAACTAAAACACGTCTTCTCAAAGATGGAACTCAGTCAAAAGAGACAGGTGTTTAAGGACAGCACATCTATTGTTTCGTTTCTTTATGGCTTAAAGAGATACTATTTTCATAAATTATAAATTCACATAAATAACATGCAAATCCATAAATTGACCTGTTTGGTGGAGTTGTTTTAGGGAAAACAGAAGAATCTTGATGCAGGTGAAGATTTAATAATGTGAAAGAGAATAAGAAAAATAAATGTCCTAATAAATGTGTGGCCAGAGCAGAATAAATGGAACAGCCTGGAATACAGAGAACTCTGGCAAGGAGTGACAGAAAAAGGCTTAGAAATACTGGGAGAGGATTAGTGGCACCGGAACAGCAGCTCAAAGATGGTGGAGCTCTGGGAAGTTGACCAAAGTCACAAACTATGAAAAAATGAAATAATCCAGGAAGTAAGAAATGATACATGTAAAAAAAGACTTACAAAAAGGCATGAAACACAAGAACCAAACTCAGACAAATCCAAATTCAAAACAGTGGTTTCAACTTCTGTTCCAATCACAAAAACCTTATTAGAATAACTTTATCTTGTTCCTAAGTGAATATGTCTGGATATGTCTGGATTCCAGACCCTGCAGGTCTGAATCCAGACCTGCAGGGTCTGGAATCCAGACCTGCAGGGTCTGGAATCCAGACATCAGTGATTTTACTCAATCACTGATGCTTGTCCATGACATATGGTCTGGAATCCAGCACAGTCTGGGTTTTCTCCCCTTGACTCGCATTGATTGTCTCTAGTAAATTTTTTACCGGTACAACTGCGAACAGAAGGAGAAGTTGTGAACGATGATATCAGTTTTCTGCACTGTTTTAGAACTATAGTTGCCTGTAGTTTTAGCAATGGGAACAGAGGAAGTGAACAAAGCCGTTGAGTCTGTTAGTCAAGCTTCCAAATGTTGAATTAACCTTAACAACTGCCTCGCTCAGATCAACTCTTCTCTCTTTACAGTAGAGGATGGTTATTTACAGTGCAGGCAATTTCTGGTAAGCTTTTTAGTATCAAACTGACACATTGCATATGTCATGGACAAGCATCAGTGATTGAGTAAAATTTAAAACATCAAAGGAGTTAACGCCTCCAGGTAGCAATCATACAGAGTCCAAACCCTCTGGATGAAGCAAGTAGTGTATGACTGGACAGGTTTGAGTTGTGAAACATGAAAGGTAGCATGGATCCAAAGGCTCAAGGAAAGATGGAGATACAGAGCTAGGGTTGATTTCATATGGACCTATGAATTTAGGAGACAGTTTTCTGGACATGGGTTTTAATGTGATGTCATGAGATGAGAGTCAGACCTTTTGACCAGGTATACACTGGGGTGCTGGGGTTCTTTTCAGATTGGCAAAATAGTGGGCAGCAAAATGGTTACACTGGAGGGATGTGATGTGACCAGATGTGCTTGCAGTGGCGGCTGTGATGGTGGACCGAGGTAACAGAGATGTCATTTTCATCTGTGGGGAAAAGTGGAGATTGTGCACCACAACGTACATTTGCTGCCTGTGCTCCTGTCTACTTCTCGCATTGCATTTGACCAAATGTAGCATGTATTTTGTTATAGACTTATAGATCTATATCAAAATAGATTTATTGGCCTGGCAAGTTGCAGCCTATGTTTACAGCGTTAGAGGTACGGGTTATAAATTATGTAGTTAGAACAACCCAGCATTTTAACCAACTGGTTAGTAACCATCTGGCAACTGTCTCCAGTCAGCTTATCAACATTTACGGTATTTCCAATAATACAGAAATCCTCAGTCCTCTGTCCAAAACAAAAATACAGTCTACTGACGACTCACAGCCTTAATTCTAAATCAGGGATGTCAAAGTCAAATACACAGAGGGCCAAAAAAACAAATTTGCTACAAGCCGAGGGCCGGACTGGTTTAATGTTTATTAAAACATATGGAAATGATTGCACATAGCCTATTGAACCAAGACCTAACAGAGTGTATTATTTAACGATTAAATGAATAAAGCAATATTTTGTTATGGCTCTGTCAGTAACTTCAAGGGAAAACATTTTTCAAGAGGCAAACAGCAACAAATTTAATTGTTTTTAAAAACAAAATATGTTTCTTAATATCAAGATAAATGCATAAATCAAAGTGCATGCATTATAAACTGAAAATGCATTACTGTGCTGCTCTATGATCCTACCGATCACTGCTTTCAAATAGTAAAGTAAAAAAATAAATCAAATCAGTTGTATTCTTTCTCATGGCTCTTATCTGCAATTTTACCTGAATCCATTCAACTGAAAAATAAAAACAATAAAATAAAATAAAATACAAAAATATATGGCACACAGACAAAACAATACTTCATTCAAAGAAAAATCACGTTTTGTAGAACCAAATGTAAAAATTTAACTGAAACTTATAAACTGAAAATACGTTACTGCTCTGTGATGCTCACTTGTCTGAGGCTGAGCCTGATACTTGGAGGTGTCTCATCTTTTGTACAAGTTCATCAATGTTCGGGGTGAGGCTCTAAGCTGATGAATAATGAAGCCGTTTGGGCGCGCTGTAGTCACTTCGCGGGCTACCGTTGCATTATGGGAAATGTAGTGTTTGCAGGCAAAACACGAGCGGGCGGCTCTGGCTTGCGGGCCGGTTCTCATAGTAATTAAATATCATTCAGGGGGCCATAGATAATTGATTTGCGGGCCGGATGTGGCCCGCGGGCCTTGACTTTGACTTATGTGTTCTAAATAGAACATTAATTCTAAAGAGAACAGTTTCATTCTGACAACAAACGAGGAAAAACACCGTTGGCTTAATAGAAAAAATAAATTGAATTGGCCTGGCAAGGTACAGTCAATGTTTAAAAAAACCCTGTTCATCAACCAAATGAACAGGGTTTCTATGTCTGAGAATTGTAAAATAGTTGCTAACATGTTTTTAATGTTTCAAAAGGAAAGGGTGCTCATCCTGCATACTCAGCTACTTTTTTTCCTGAAAGATTACTTCAAAAGCTAAACCACCAACCTAACCACTCAGAAAAATGCCCACCCATCAGCACACGCTGCCTGCAAAACTCTGCCTGGAGCCAAACAAGGGTACCAGAGGGCCAGGGCAGAACAGATATTCAAGTTTTAGAGCTCTCACAGAGATGAAACATGAACCTGTGTTTTTCCAAAACAAAATTATGGAGGCGAAGAAAAAAAAAGCAGGGACAGTTGTGTGAGTGTGCAGAGGGCAACCGAGGAAGTTGAAACGGTTAGCTGTCATCTCCATTTGGCTTCTGTCGCATTCTCTTCATTTCTCATAAGCCTCAACTTGACCAGTTCCCTGAATACAAGCAGACAAACACGACAAGACGGATGTGCTAATCATGGTTTACTAATGATCTTTTTTTCTTGTCACATAAGTATCAGCATATTTGATTATTAATTGCAATAACACTATCCGTAACTCAAAGATTTTAGATTTACTGATATGATTTTTTAATTCGTTCTTTTAAAGGAGCACTATTATATAAAATTAATACTTTTTATAGCTTTACATCATGTTAAAATGACACTCACTCATCAAAAACATACCTTGAGTGTTGCTTGGATTCTTTTGTGCATGTTTGAGGTCCAATTCCAAGGTGTTGTGAAGTCAAATTTCTTTTAATTTATGTTTGATCGGGGATATAGCACTGCTTGATAATGGTATAAAACGTGCATGGAAAACATCCATCCACCCATCCATTTTCTTTACACCCTTGTCCCTTAGTGGAGTCGGGAGGGTTGTTGTTGCCCATCTCCAGCTAACGTTCCGGGCGAAAGGCGGGGTTCACCCTGGACAGGTCGCCAGTCTGTCGCAGGGAAAATACATATTTCCTCTTTAAGTTTCAATGTCAGAGTTCCGCGGATATGGCGGACAAGCTAGTCATGTTTCTCTGAGCTCCCAAAGAGGTCCCAACTGTTAGTTATTTTATGAAGTAAACTACTAATAAATATCTGGAATATCAGTACTCAGCTTGAAGTATGAAGAAAATCAACAAGTTTATGCCACCTTGAGTCAAGTCTCCGCATTCTAAAAACTCCGCGTACGGTGCCAATAGAGTCTGCTGCAGCTAGCAAACGGGAGAGGGAAGCCAATACCCCGACCAGCACTCCTGAAAAAAAAACACACATGGAAAAAAGAACAAAAGGTACGTCCCAGGAAGAAATAAACATGGAGGCTATTTTGAGTGCAATAAGCTCCTTAGGACAGAAAGTTGATGACCGCATGGAAGAAGTTGGCGCGCAAATGAAGCAGCACAGTTCTATACTAGCGGCTATTGCTAAGTTGGTTCAGCTCAACTCAGAGGAACTTAAAGAAAGCAAAAAGAAAATAATAGAATTGGAGAAACAAGTGGATACACTCTCCAAAGAGAACATGCAGTTGAAAGAAGGAGTCCTGAATAGTGAAAGATGCAAAAGACGATGGTGCCTCCACTTCAAAGGAAAGAAGGAAAAGTCTAGTCAGAAATAAGAGTTTTCTGTCTGTGCGATAGAGAGCAGTGTGGGGTCCTGATGATGAAAGAGAAGAAGAAGCTGTAAGAACCAGACTGAGCCAAAATAAATGTTCTGAGCTTTCTAGACTTTTTCATTTTGTACCTTACATTACCAATCATGGACAATATGTCAAATGTTATTTCTTTACTGTTTTCCTTAATAGTATGGTAATATGAATGTTAGAACTACATGGGGCCTACGTGGGCAAACCCATGTGGGCCCACCGCCATGAAGGGCCCATGTAGGCGGTGCCCCTACATGGGCAAACCCATGTGGGGCCACCATGGAAACTGTGGACAAACCCATATGGGACCTATATTGTCTGCCCTCCTTTTCCCCATATGGGGTCCACCTAGGTATGCTGTAGCCTAGTGAAGAAAATAGTGGTGGGACTTGAGTACAAGATAACTGAATTAAAATTTTTTAATTGAGTTAATTACAGGGCCTGTGAATTATTGCATTTGATTGCATTTTAATCAAAAACCATATATCGACAAAATAAGCAACATCTTCATGTCAGAAATATTTTTTGCTGATGAACTGTAAATAGAAATATGAACTCAAACTTTTTGATGTAGGAAACTTTTATGTATTTACTACTAATCTATCAATATGATTTGTTATTTAAATGGCCATTTATAATATTTTGGTTAATACTATTATATATGAAAAAAATTATCATATAATCTCAACATCCTAAGCAAATAATCAAACCATAACCGTTGACTAAAAGTACAATAAGAAGCTGAATCAATCCTAAAATGTTCTTTACCATATCAGCCTCAGGAGATGATTGAGAAATGAATAGACACTGACGTCTGATTCTTTAGGTTCTTGCGGATCTGCAGGGTTCATCTCATGATCCATTTTGTCTGATGTCATTCAGAACACTGTACCATGACATTTTTTTTTAAATTTTTAATTACCTCCTCACTGACTATGTTCAGCCTGGGATGTGCAAAAATACATCTGCATTTTTGCAAGAGTTTTAGCTTCTAAAACGTGGGTAGATATAGCAGCTTGCTACTGCTGCGTGTCCGTCTCTGGGCAACCAAGTAGCCCAGGTCCGTAGTGTTCTTTCTGTGTTTACTTTGTAGATTCCAGTATAGAACAGACCTACCTGTGTCATCAACCCAGTATGCATTGCAAAAGTGAAAAATTGGCGACCTCCATAGGTGAAAAATGTAACAGCAGATATACACAGCAAATTCAAAAGTGTTAAATGTTTTGGTGTTAGTAGACTTTATGCAAAAGCAGAGTTAATTTTACACTTATAGAGTCACATTCTGTTTATGTAACTCTGGGGTGTATATTATTAGTAGTTAAAATCCAGTGTTAAAACAAAGTGTTTCCGGATCAAATCTGGAGGTGTTAAAATGGAATCAATAACTCTTGACTTCTTAACTCTGAACTCCACCAGCGGCTCTAACACTGAAGGAGTTAATTCACTGACTCCACCCCCAGAATCACAGATTCCCACCGAGAAAAAGCGACAGAAGCCAAGTCATTTCAGGACTATTTACTTTCCACCTGTCTGAGGTGTTTACTGCGCTTGGTAAGTCATTTTTTTCTGAGATGGTTTATAACTATTATTTTGAGTTGAGCTCAACCTGTATGATAGATGTCACGTTCGCCACACAGCTCGGTGTTAGCATATTTAGCTTAGCATGCCGAATGTTAGCGGAGTATAAGTGTTGGAAAAAATCAAGCTGGTGAACATTCAAATTATTGGGTAATTTGATCAGATCCATAATAATCTGGAGTATGTTTTTTCATGATGTTGAACGTTTACATGCATATTGGTCAGATTTATCAACCTTTCTGATCGATTTTTTTCCTTTGAAAAAATGTAAAAGGCTTTTTCATGTTGAGAGCATTATTCCCGCTGTTGTGTCTTCTCATATATACGTTTTGCAGCATGTTTTAATCGTTTTATTGCCTTTTTGTATTGTTACGGCATCAGTAGGCCCTGCCCTCTTTTTTCTTGCAGGGTTCTGCAGTCAGGCCCTGCAGGTGTTGGGTGTTCCTCTGATTGGCGTCCTGCAGCTTTAAAGCTGCTAGGCATACAGCAGAGAGGAGGCTTTTCCCTTCCCTCTCCTCAGATCCCCACTTGGTTTGGTTTGTATCTTTTGGTTGAGTTTTGTTAGGTTTTGCATTTGCTCATTTCTGGTTATTTATAGGTTTTGCTTTAATCTATTTTGGTTTCTTATTTCAGGCATTTCTTTTTTTCAGGGTTATTTCTTTCATATAACTTAATAAATTCTACTTTCATTTACACATTAAATCCTTGTGTGGTCTCCATTAATGTTGCCCCATCAAACGAGCCTGGTGGACGTAACAGTATATATTAGTACCAGCCTGGTTGAGGATGAATCGCCAGTCGTCAGCCTAACAGAGGTGACGACTGTTAAATCGTCATCAAAGATCAAAGATCAAAGATCCCTCCATGGAGGGATCTTATTAATGACAGCAAAATAAATATCAAGCCTGGCATCTTCTCTTTGAGCTCAGAGTCTGAGAGACTTTTCCTCTATCAAACGAATTTGTTTGCCTCTTATTTAGTGGAAATATTGATGTTGACGATTCTCCAAAATAATAATCTTTTTCAACCTTTATAGCTCCATTGTTGAAAATGAGGCTCTAACATTCACAAATGACATTGAAGTAAAATCCAGTCCAATAAATTCCATTCCTCTGGAACCTGTTGGAGGAAAAATATCCCAACTTCAGAAGATGTGCTTTTAACTTAACAGAGCTCTGTGGTTCCTCCTGTCAGTATGAGAGTCAGGGTGAGGAGGCGCCATGTTAGGAAGAGAAGTGGAAGCTGCAGGGTCTTCAAAACAAACACGTCATAATGCTAGGCTACTGAATATCCCCCTGTCTGGACACAGGAACAATATAACTGGGATGCACTCCATGCCATGATGTTCAGAATTTAGGTCTCATGGCATCTCGAGGTGTCAATATTGCAGCCAGTAGGCTGAGGGAAATACAGCTTTATTTTGTAACAATTCAAGAGCTACCAGCTTTTACTGCTTCGCAAAACAATTAATCAGCACAGAAACTCCAAAGCACACAAAGAAGTAATATATATATATAGATATATATATTATCATAGTAACCTCCAGAAATTAAAACTACTTTCACCCCTGTATTTATATATATATATAGGGTTATGGTTATATATAGGATTATATATTGTTTTTTTTTTTTTTTGTCATAGCACCCCCAAGATTATGACTATATGATTATGACAACTTTAAGACTTGTGCATGTTAAGACTTACACAATGAACTTATGCTATTTTGGAAGTTGAGAATTCAACAGAGACACGTTTAACATATTTTGATCAACACGATTAAAGCAAATTACAACGGGGGGAAAAGCAGAGAAGTGCACATAATCAGCTACATGATGTACAAAAGCAAAACTTGCAAAAGGAATGAAAAACTAATTTTTTGATGTGCAGAAGTGACAGTAATTTGAAGATTGAACAGGTAGCTTTAAGAATTTCAATTCTGTTCTGAGAAATGCACCCAAGCTGAGAAAAACTGTAAAATATTAATATTTAAATTCTCTTATCTTAAAATCCTTCAACTGTCATGGACCCAGTGACTTTAGTGCAAGTATTTTGGGGGGTGAGAGTCAAGAGGTCAAAGGAAAATATTAAATATTAGGTCTGATGCCAAGCTTTATACTTCCAAGTATTACCTAAGTATTGAAACAAAAGCTAACATGTTCTTCACAGATTTAACTTGCATGCATGAGCATTTCACACTCAAAGTAATTCAAATTAATTACTGAACCAAACTTGGAAAAAGTTGTTTCTGCCATTAACAATAACTTTAAGCCCATGCAGTCTAAAGTCGACCAGACATATAATCTATGCAGTCGTTCCTACAGAAACATTAATGGAAGTGTTGCATCTGAGGAAATTAAATGTTCCATAAAGTAAAAATATCTAGCTGCAGTGCATGTACATAAACAGCATGGCTCAGAAATTACACATTTCTTTATCAGTTGTTTAAAGTTATCTAACTTCAGTTAAAACCGTGGAAGGAGCTCACCTGTGATGCAGAAATGTGTTTCCTTCTCCTCCTCCTGAACGCGCAAAAATAGCAGAAGCTTGATTTCAAAGACAAGGACCAGGCCTACTGGCCTCTCAGCACCCTGAGCTAGCACCTGCTAGTTAGCAGCCTTAGCTAACGCACTGTGACTTTACTGTTGAGTTCATGTCACCACAGTTTCCTGAGCCACACTCAACTACAGGAACAGAGTTAAAAGAAACTTGCTGCTGATGCTGAAAGATCAAGCAGCAATACAAACTAGATAATTATTTGTTTACATGACAAATGACAGTCTCCATTTACTGTAAACCCTGCTATTTATCACAATAACAAAATGAAAAATTCTCAAGAGTATTCTCTACTAATAGCACAATATTTAAAACCAAGTGTGGGATTTATGAAACTTCAATGAAGGGCGACTTCACAAATTTTATGATTTTGGATAACACTAGAATTGTTCTTTATTGAAGTTTCACAAATCAGATAAAGGTTTCACAAATCCCACACTTGGTTTTAAATATTCTGATATGAGTTGAGAATAATCTAGCCCAGACTTGAAGAGTCTAGGTGTTGTTGTTTTTTAGCTAGAGTAAATTAAAGACGCTGATGGTAGTGAAAAATTTGGTGGAATTGCCCTTTAGCCATTTCCCAAATTGGAAGCAGCAATTGGAAACCAACTTCAGCTTCATCCAAGCAAGAGGGGCTAACATACAGTTCTCTTAATGTATAAGAAATCTATGGTCGGCATAAAATTAATCTCAAATGCATCATTTAAGCAAAGGAGTTTGCTTTGCAGTTTGGTGTATTAAAGGCATTATTAAAAAAGAAACCAAAATATCACACCAGCATTCTGTTCTTTGTAAAAATTACTTTTGCAGTCTTGTTTACGGTTTTACATTGTAGATCAGTGATTCTTAACCTTTTTTGAGGTACCGAACCCCCCAGTTTCATTTGCGCATTCACCGAACCCTTCTTCCCCCATCCCCCCCGCCGACACACACAATACTTTGCGGTATTCTGATTTAGTAATGTAATTATATTAGCTGTGTAGGAGCTATTTTCCCATTTTTTGGTTAAATCTTAGAATTTAAATTGTTTAGTTTATTCTTATTGTTTATTTCCTAGTTGATTTATCATTAGAATTTTTGTTTAATTTGCTGTTTAGAATAAGTTCTTTGATTAGGAATTCACTTAATTAGTTAATTAATTTCAGATTGGGATGTGGGTATTTCACGGTATACAGTGGGGCAAAAAAGTATTTAGTCAGCCACCAATTGTGCAAGTTCTCCCACTTAAAAAGATGAGAGAGGCCTGTAATTTTCATCATAGATATATACCTCAACTATGAGAGACAAAAGGAGAAAGAAAATCCAGAAAATCACATTTTCTGATTTTTAAAGAATTTATTGGCAATATATGGTGGAAAATAAGTATTTGGTCAGCTACAAACAAGCAAGATTTCAGGCTCTCACAGCCGTGTAACTTCTTCTGTAAGAGGCTCCTCTGTCCTCCACTTGTTACCTGTATTAATGGCACCTATTTGAACTCGTTATCAGTATAAAACACACCTGGTCACAACCTCAAACAGTCACACTCTAAACTCCACCATGGCCAAAACTAGAGAGCTGTCAAAGGACACCCGAAACAAAATTATAAACCTGCGCCTAGCTGGGAATACTGAATCTGCAATAGGTAAACAGCTTGGTGTAAAGAAATCAACTGTGGGATCAATTATTTGAAAATGGAACACTTACAAGACCACTGATAATCTCCCTCGATCTGGGGCTCCACGCAAGATCTCACCCCGTGGGGTCAAAATGATCACAAGAACGGTGAGCAAAAATCCAGAACCACATGGGGGAACCTAGTGAATGACCTGCAGAGAGCTGGGACCAAAGTAACAAAGGCTACCATCAGTAACACACTACGCCACCAGGGACTCAAACCTGCAGTGCCAGACGTGTCCCCCTGCTTAAGACAGTACATGTCAAGGCCCGTCTCAAGTTTGCTAGAGAGCATTTGGATGATCCAGAAGATGACTGGGAGAATATCATATGGTCAGATGAAACCAAAGTAGAACTTTTTGGTCAAAACTCTACTCGTCGTGTTTGGAGGAGAATGAATGCTGAGTTGCATCCAAAGAACACCATGCCTGCTGTGAAGCATGGGGGTGGAAACATCATGCTTTAGGGCTGTTTTTCTGCAAAGGGACCAGGACGACTGATCCTTGTAAAGGAAAGAATGAATGGGGCCATCATCACATTTTGAGTGAAAACCTCCTTCCATCAACAAGGGCATTGAAGGTGAAACGTGGTTGGGTCTTTCAGCAGGACGATGATCCCAAACACACCACCCGGGTAACGAAGGAGTGGCTTCGTAAGAAGCATTTCAAGGTCCTGGAGTGGCCTAGCCAGTCTCCAGATGTCAACCCCATAGAAAATCTGTGGAGGGAGTTGAAAGTCCGTGTTGTCCAGCGACAGCCCCAGAACATCACAGCTCTAGAGAAGATCTGCATGGAGGAATGGGACAAAATACCAGCAACAGTGTGTGAGAACCTTGTGAAGACTTACAGAAAACGTTTGATCTCTGTCATTGCCAACAAAGCAAAGGGTATATAGCAAAGTATTGAGATGAACTTTTGTTATTGACCAAATACTTATTTTCCACCATATTTTGCAAATAAATTCTCTAAAAATCAGAAAATGTGATTTTCTGGATTTCTTTTCTCCTTTAGTCTCTCATAGTTGAGGTACATCTATGATGAAAATTACAGGCCTCTCTCATCTTTTTAAGTGGGAGAACTTGCACAATTGGTGGCTGACTAAATACTTTTTTGCCCCACTGTAAATAGGTGGGTCTTAGGTAGCATATTATGCACGTGGGTGGCCATAAGGTTTTTTACCAGCCTACAGAATCAGCCAATAAGTCATATCGGTTTCTATTGTCAGTCAGAGAGCAGGTGCAGGAATAGGAGCAGAAGCCTGTAACCTTTTGCCTGATCTGCAAATAAAACCAAAGAACTATATTTTGACCTTTGATCCTTTTTTGCTGCGTAAACCAGAATCCACGGTGCATCAGGTTTGAGTTTGATTCACCTTTTCTTTAGATCACCTTCGAGTTTTGAGTTTTTTGATTTTTGAATTTAAGTTTAGAGACAAATGGTCACTACAAGCTGTGTTACCACCCCCACGCCACTAGAGGCAGTAGCAACCCCGAAAAGATGAGACTAAGGAGCAGATTAAGACTATAGAATTTGGTAAAAACGGTGAGTTTTGCTGAAAGACACAAGCTCAAATCCATGCTGAGTGGAACTTCTTCAATCAGTGCTCCTCCGCAGTTCTGATTGGCTAAGCAATGTAACGTGATCCTTTGTAGCAAGTGACGGCAAAGCGGGGCGTCATCACGACTTTACACAAGTGTGTTTTTATCTCCGTGGCAGAGGCTCCGCCAAACCCCTGAGACCGACTCACCGAACCCCTGGGGTTCTATCGAACCCAGGTTAAGAACCACTGTTGTAGATATAAATATCAGTAAAATTTTTAATTTTGGCTGATTAGTACTGTTAAGTTTAGGGTAATTAACTGCTGGCAATATTACAATATTTTTCTATGAACTTTACAATTACTTATATTTTTACAATATATTTCTGTATTTTCTACATTCATGACTGTCAAAATTACTTAGGATATATGTTTATTGAGTTACAATAATTCCATGTATTTTCTACGGTAATATAATGCTTTGGATATTAAAGTCAGTTTCTGTTGGTATTTTACCATTTTTTTTACCATAGATTTACGGATTTTTTTTGCAGTGTTGACTTACTGTAAATCCATGTATTTTTCTATGGTAACAAAATGTTTTGGATATTACGGTCAGTAACCGTTGGTATTTCACAATTTTCTTACCGTAAATTTACGGAGTTTTTTTGCAGTGTTGACTTACGGTAATTCCATGTATTTTCTACGGTAACAAAATGTTTTGGATATTACGGTCAGTAACCGTTGGTATTTCACAATTTTCTTACCGTAAATTTACGGAGTTTTTTTGCAGTGTTGACTTACGGTAATTCCATGTATTTTCTACGCTAACAAAATGTTTTGGATATTACGGTCAGTAACTGTTGGTTTTCACAATTTTCTACCGTAAATTTACTGACTTTTTTTGCAGTTTCGACTTACAGTAGTTCCATGTAATTTCTACTGTAATGAAATGTTTTTGGATGAGGTTAAAAACTGTTGGTCTTTTACCGTTGGTTACCATAAATTTACTGACTTTCTTTGCAGTTTCGACTTACTACCTTAAGTAGTTTCTACGGTAATTAAATATTTTTGGATATGACGGTCAAAAACTGTTGGTCTTTTACCGTTTTTTTACTGACTTCTTTTACAGTGTGCGGTTCAGTTTCATCGTTTACCTTTAAGCAATAAAATATTAAAATCATGAAAAACGTCGGTTTGGTGCTTCTTGGTCTAAATAACACCGAATGTAGTCATACTTAAGTGTATTTAGGTGAGTTTTGACACTTTGTGGTTTGATATTGTCCACAGAAAAAGTTTGCATGGCTGCCGCACATTTTCACGCCAGCGAAAAAGTATGTGCATATTTGACGCAGTTAATTTTTATACATACCGACTTTTGCGTAAAATATGGCACCGCACTTTTTTGTGCGCACGCACGCTTTATGCATGAGGCCCGTGGTGGGCAAAAATGCCAGGGCCGTTGTTTTGTCTCAGTCCAGTTGTTTAACTGCATCATACTTTTTACATCTTATTAAGTAAGAACATTTTCAACTCTGCAATTTCTGGATACTACATCCAAATCAAGTTTCTACACTAAATGTAGTAACTGAACATATTTTAACTGAAAAAGAACCAGACATGTTCACACAAACCTTGTGAGACATCTGATTTTCAAACAAGCTTTATTGTTCGGATGTTATTTCTTATTTGATGAGTCTGACCTGTTAGATATTTTCACTGAAAGTACTTTGTGCTGTTCCTGTATTTGTTACCTGCTGTAAATACTGGTTTCAAAAGTTGCTTGTTGTGGAGAATTGGAATTTTTGGAAGGTGTTTCTTCTGCCTGACTTTATTTTGAAATGAGATCATTTATTTTTGCAAATGTTTCATTATTCAAAGCAGCACAGCAAATATAATTGTATATTTTGTGTGAATACTTCATTGTCACAAATAAGGTTTAAGAATACTACTCAAATACTCAGTACTTCTGGAGCCTTTTTATAGTATACTGTTTTAATCTTACTTGAGTTATTTTTGGACTAATTTTTACTTTGTGTTGAGTCAAAGCAGTGCTACACTTACTTCAGTAAAATTTTTAGGTATTCACCGCTACTTGTACCTAAATAGACTATTACCCAGCAAAATGTCAAGACATTAATAGATTGTAGAACTATTAATTAATAGACTATGCATTTCAGATTGCTGAGATAAAATAAAAGACAGAAAATAAATGATAAAAGTATTAATAACATAAACAAGGGAGCACTTGGCCTGCTTTGTAGGATATGTAGGTTAGTAAAGATCAGTATAGAAACTGTCCATGAGGAAAAGCTGGCAGGTGCAGAATAATGGAGGAGAAATAACAAAACTAAAGTTAGGCTTCTCTAAAACGCTTCAGTGAAATTGCTGCATCCAGAGTGTTCAAAGCAAAATGAATGTTTGTACATTACATTTAATACTTTTGCAGTTAGTCATGTGATATTTAGTTCTACATTAGATCAACACTATTTTGCATTTTTATTTGCTGAAATAAAAGGTTAATTCTCATAAGGTAAGTGAAGTATTGTTTGGCATAATTTTCTGGTCAGAAATCTACTTTTTCTTTACTTTTACAACAAATCTTCACAGCTGAATTAATCCAGCATGATAAATGACAAAGGAAATGATGTTGAGGTCTGAGTTAGGTCCATGCATGTAATTTGAAATGATCTGAAGTTCAATAGAAAACCTTCATGTAATTTAGTGAAACCTTGTGTTGTAGTGTCAATACTGAGCTTGTAAAATAGACACATGAAGTTTGGCACCATTTGAACAAATAAAGAATGTTAACAAAGTGTGTGGACCACCAGCACAGAGAAGGCAGGACCCCCAGGAGCCACTCTTGTTACCCAGCCAGAGAGGAGGGTCCAGCCTTTTATATGCTTCAGTCTTAGAACTGTGCTCAGGTTATCAGCTGCTGACCATGTCAAAGTCTGCAGGGTCCCTCATGCTGTGATCCGTTGGAGTTAACCTGACAATGCCATGTGCAATGGGTGGACACCAATCAGTCGTCATTTAGTTTGTAGATACTGTTAAAGAAAAATTGTTTTGTGCAAAATATAAATAAACCAGAACCCTCATAAAATTTTACCTAATTTATTTTTTGAAACTTTGTTTATCCCACTGCTCACCTCAAGACTCTTGGAGGTGAGCGCAGTAACATGGATGACATACATGTATCTCATTACCTTCTTGACTTTTGGCTTTTAACTGTTAGACAAACGTTTTACAAAGTGGGTAGAATATCCAGAAATTTTGCTTTAGTTAGCATAACATTTCTTCATAATATTACTTTAATAAAACATGTAATATTGTAAGCTTGTTCCTACAAGTACACTTTTTCCAAAATTATTCAGATACATGTAACTGAGGAAATCTAATTATCACCCACCTCTGTCTGTTATTTAAATATTTAAGTAATTTGATGTATGGGTGCTGTGCTGGAGACGGGAACTACAATTTCCCTGAGGAAAAATCCCAAAGTTTCTATCGATTTATCTATTTATCTATAATTGAGTTCTATCACTTATAAGTTGGCAGTTTCATGACAAATTTTTTCAGTTTTATTTTTATTTTTTTAAATCTATATCTTTTTGATTTTGTTGAGCTCGTATCTAGTGGTGTAATGTGTTTTGTTTTTTAACTCTATACTTTCTCACACTTGACTTCATATTCTATAAATAAAGTTTCATCAATTGATTTTTATCAACTTGTTATAATCCCATTTTGCCTTCACAAGTTCATAGGTAACAATGCCCTGTTCCTCCCTCCAAGGTGAATATTTGTGCATTAGATTTAATACTTTTGCAGTTAGTCATGCAACTAACTTTACATCATTAGCAATGATGTTATGTTGATTGAGGGATCCCCCAATATTGCTTATTATATTTCAAGTGATGAGATGTAAGCAACATGCTGATTATGTTTTGAAAGAATTATTCAAAATATGCTAATTGTTCACGTTTCACTTTTTCAAGACGCCAAACTAATTTTCTTAAACTTACAGAAACGTGTACTGTGAGCTGGTTTCACTCTGTCACTCAATGGGAAGATGATGTTTGGATGTTTAATGTGTGAAGAGCAGCAGCAGGAACATAGAGACTGAGTGTGTTGATTCAGACACTGAAGGTCTGCAGGGTAAAGGGTGACAGACCACACAGAGAGCTGGGGTACTTCATGACCACACACACGCACGCACGCACGCACGCACGCACGCACGCACGCACGCACGCACGCACGCACACACACACACACACACACACACACACACACACACACACACACACGCAGTAGTGGAGAAAGTACTCACAAAATTTACTTAAGTAAAAGTACAAATATACAGACAAAAATGTACTCAAGTAAAAATAAAACTACCACATTAACATTTGTACTTAAGTAAAAGTAAAAAAGTACTGGCTTTTAAAAATACTTAAGTATTAAAAGTAAAAGTACTTGCTGAATGGATTACCTAATCGCTAATATCATTAAGTGTACCAATCGTATTTAATTTTAATACATTAGAAATGTGCCATTTTAATGAACAATGCCACAGATAAAGCATGTTTTTAATTGTGTTTACTCTGTAACATAGTTTAGACTTGGATATGTGATTCTATGCATCATAATTTCAGGGATGGAAACATCTGGTCTCCTGTCCAAACATAACATGAACTTCACTTTTTTTGCCACTAGTGGCATTTATTTTTAAAGAAATCCAACAGAAAGGAGATGGAAAGAAGGTGGGGGGGAGAGGACAGGCAACCAAGGAGCCAGTAGCAGAGTTGTAGTCAAGACCACCTAACCCAAGACCAGGTCAAGACCAGCACCCCTGCTACGTGACACAAAAAAAATTAACTTTTACCTTCTCAAATTGATCTGAAAGATCCACATTCCCATAAAAAAAACTAGATATTAAATACTTAGAGCTGAAATACATTTAATCAGTAAAGATCCGTCCAGAAGAATCAGATCATTCCTGAATGTCAAATCACTATATTGCACTTTGGTACCATGGTTGTCCTATATTTGCAATACCTCAGTCAACACCTCCACACAATAATTCAGTGCATGAGTTACAACTTTTTTTCATCGCAGATGCAACATGTCTCAGTACAGCTAGCTTTGCTAGCATCACGTCCACAGATCTTACCTTTCTTTAAGCTTTCCTTCCAAGTGACGCTAAAAGTTGGACTAAGTCCCCACAGTCTGTGAAAGCGAAGCGCTGCTGATTTTACATGTCGCCATATCTTAGTCCAAGTAAAGGGGGAGGCGATGCTGACAACAGACACTAAGTCACGTTAATGCTCGGATTATTAAGGCGCCACCTTAAGTCCCTGAACTTCACATTTTAACGGAAAAAAAGAGCAATGCGACTTGAATGTAACGAGTAACGCGACAGTTTTGTAGAAATGTAGTGAAGTAGAAAGTACAGATACTGTAAAATGTAGTCGAGTAAAAGTAGAAAGTACCCATTATTAAATCTACTTAAGTAAAGTACAGATACACGAAAATTATACTTAAGTACAGTAACAAAGTACTTGTACTTTGTTACTTCCCATCACTGTGCACGCGCACACGCACACACACAACAGGAGAGATGTACACACATAGACAATGACACAAAAGATCGCAAACATGAAACGTAACCTGAGTGTCATTAGTGTGCAAAGGGTCCCTGTGAACTGTTTTGTGGTCATCACAACATTAACTGCTGTATGACATACTCAGCAGTGTTTAAGGCTACTTGAGTGTTTAACACCACCACACACACGCACGCATGCAGATGCCGTTCACAGAGATATCATTTATAAAGAGTGAGTCATTCCTTCCCACTGCTGCTGCTTGCTCAGAAAGAGGCTACATTTGATTACATTGTACTATGACTAGGATCAAATTGTAACATATGTACCTGAATTTGAATCTGTTAAATCACATATTATAATGGTAGAAGATGTTGATTTTTGAAATAATAGCTCCTAAGCAAATTAGGAGCTATTATGGATTAAAGCTATCAAAAGCTGAAAAAAAACGTTCCAGGTTAGGAAACGTTTAGTTTTCAGTCCTGCTCCATCCCCTAATGTTCAGTGTTGGGCTCTGCTAGTTTAACAGTAAGTCAACAGGACAAAATATGGAGAGAATCTGACTGAGCTCCAAAGTATTTCAAACTTTGCCAACTTGACTATTGAATTTATTCATCTAGTAAAATATTTTTCTAGTTAACTAGAGCACCTTAAATTTACAACCTTGTTTAGATAACCAGGTCTAGGATAATACTTATCTCTTTCTGTGGCACTGCTGCATTGGAGTGGACAAAGTGCGCCGGCGGAGGAAGGCTGCCCAGGAGCAAAGGATCCAAAAATACATGTTACTGTTAGTACATCCAATACCTAATCACAGCAGAAGGATTAAACCTTGATCCTGGTTTTATTCAGAATTCTGCAAAAGGAACTTTGGAATTACAGGTTCCCTAAAATTGCTGCCAGCAACCCAAAACTGGTTGCTAGCCCCTTTGAGAGAGAAGATGAAAAGACCTATTGAACTCCAGAGCTGAGAGTCACAGCTTCACTGAGTATGACCGTCTGATAGCCAGACAGGAGCCAACAGGATGCCTCAGCTGTTCAAGCTGACCTGTATTAGCCATGCATAACTACCACTAATCATTCTGATTATTTTGAGAACCTGAGCTGAGAAGCAACACTTTACCATTGCTGGACACTTATGCCAGCCTGATGTGGAGCTAAAAACGCCACGTTGTAGTCTTCTTGCCGTAAAACACACTCCAAGCTGTTAGCTGAGCAGCTAGCTGTCTCCTGGTTTCTGACAAAGATGCAGCCAGGTGAACGATTAAGCCCACCCAGGTGAAAAAAAAGTATACTTTAGTATACTTCAAACGTACTTAAATTTGTGAAAGTACACTCTTTAAGTATACTAAGTATTAAGTGTACTACCTATAAGTATATCTGAAGTATACTAAATATACACTTGTACCAATTTCGAAATTAAATTAGAACTTTAAACACACTTAAACATAATTGTACCAAAATACACTTTTAATATATAAAATAAAAGTATACTTTAAGTGAGCAAAATATGAATGAATATGTATGAATTTTTAAGTGCCTTAATAATCTTTTACTATTTATTAAAATTGCCTAAAATAAAAAAAGGATAATCATGATGTAATTTTTAAGAAAGTACCCAATCAATTTTCGGATGTGTGATGTAAAACCTTATAATCAACGGCATTAGCTCCAGTTCATACTCCAGACCAGATGGTGGCAGTATTGCACACATTCATTTATTTAAAAAACGCAACAATGAGAAGAAAAAACTTGAACGCAGGGAAGATACAGACGCTGTTCAAATTTGCCATTTTTACTCGCATAATATTGCCTTAAAAGTAGAGAGAGCCTTGACAATAGTTACTAATTTTGGTAAATTTAAGCTGGTGACGTCCTAATCCGAGTTAGACGACAACACAACGGGACAACAACCAATGGAAATGAAATGTGTGTCACAAAAGGAGCCCTGAGGGATGAAGGCTGCTAAGTGTTGCTAGCTGGTGATAAGTTTGCTTATTAATTATCTTCATTTAATTATAAACAGTGCGGTAAAGATATATAACTTACGTTGGTTTCATAAATAATTATTTTATCAATTTTATTGTGACTTCTATGATTATTACAATAGGAATCATTCAGCTTCATGTTATAACTGCATGGAGGTTGTTTGTTGCGACTTATACTTTAATTCATAAACTAACCTGGTTTTAATTAAGCTCCATAAAACAGAGACTTTGATATTGTGAGGTTGTTGTTCCAACTCGTTCATCAATGATTTTATCTTCAACATATGTTTGCATTCTAACTAAGCAAATGAAGATGAAAGAGGAAGCCAGAGAAATCAGGTGTTAGAAAACCTAAAGACTTTCTGTCTCAGAAGAAGCTCTGACTCCACCAGATCACCAACCAGCTCTAAGGATGAACCTTCACATTGTCTTCATGATGTAAGTTTGTTTTTTCAATGAGGAGCTAGCTACATTTTCAACAACAAAAACTGCTGTGTTACCAACACTAAGTGCTTAATAAACATGATTTGATTTAAAGATATCTGGACAGAATTTTTCTCATCTTGTTAATCTAACATTTCTCTTTCATTTTTTTTGTTGTTGTTGACTTTCAGGGCCTTGTGATGGACTGGTGACCTGTCCAGGGTGAACCCTGCCTCTCATCTGATGACTGCTGGAGATGGGCACCACCAGCCCCCTCGCTACCCTGCAAGGATCAGTGTGTTCAGATCATGGATGGAAAGATTTTAAGGTAGTTTGTCTCCTTAAGTCCACACTTAAAACAGCTTCATAGTTAATGCCAACATCAACTGATTCTATGACATTCCTGACTATTTTTTTTCTACTTCTAACATAAACAGGCAAGGAAGACACCCAGAAATGTTTTTCCACCCCGGTCCCAATCATCATCAGTTCTTATGATGTCACATACACAGCGAGTACAAAACGTCTTAAAATTGTAAGTATTATTTTTTAATTTGCCATTTTTCTGTTCTCTTTAAATACAAATACTTTCTCTGTTTAATTGCTCTATTGTTCTTTTTTGTAGGTTTCTGTAAGGTGCAGTGAACGGGAATGTTCTGTCTGGAGTTCTCACCCTATCCCCCTTAGAGATAGGGTGAGAAGCTCGGTCATCTGGGAGGGACTCAGAGTAGAGCTCCTTCACGTCGAGAGGAGCTAGTTGAGGTGGCTCGGGCATCTGGTCAGGATGCCTCCTGGGCGCCTCCCTGGTGAGGTGTTCTGGGCACGTCCCACCGGGAGGAGGCCCCGGGGAAGACCCAGAACACGTTGGAGGGATTACGTCTCTCGGCTGGCCTGGGAACGCCTTGGGGTTCCCCCGCAGGAGCTGGAAGAAGTGGCTGGGGAGAAGGAAGCCTGGGCCTCCCTTCTGAAGCTGCTGCCCCCGCGACCCGACCCCAGATGAAGCGGAAGAAAATAGATGGATGGATGGATGGATGGATGGATGGATGGATGGATGGATGATGGATGGATGGATGGATGGATAGATGGAGGGCAGTTTTTTCTTGCATGTTGTGGAATAATTATTTGGTTTAAACTGCAGCATTAAGTTAAAACTCACAGTTCAAGATTAATGAACTTAAAGCTAAAAAAAAAACAACCAATTTAAATCAACTTCATAAACTTTAATTTCTGAGTGAAAAACCAATACAATTTTCATGTTGACTTTAATTGTATTTTCAAGGCAGCATTTTCATTTTCAAGTTAACCCACCTTTAAATGTTTTACAGTGTATGGCTTAAGGTTTGGAAGGTGATGCAGGTGCATTCATTTTTATTCAGAAATCCAGAAGCTGAAAGTGTGATTAAT
This sequence comes from Poecilia reticulata, assembly GCF_904066995.2. Taxonomy (NCBI): domain Eukaryota; kingdom Metazoa; phylum Chordata; class Actinopteri; order Cyprinodontiformes; family Poeciliidae; genus Poecilia; species Poecilia reticulata. The sequence goes on from NC_088835.1 coordinate 711,776, forward strand.
TTATGCAGAAAATATAATTTGAGATATGCCAATTGTGAGTGTAGGGAGTAGAGACAATCAAACTACGTAGAATATTTAAAATCAAACTATATTCTGTAATATTTAATACTTCCTTGAATTATGTTTAGCAGTGTAGGATACAGCTCTGGAAAAAAAATTAACAGACAACTTAAAATTAGAGACAACTTAGTTTAGTTTTTCTGATTTTACTTTTTATTGGTATATGTTTGAGTAAAATGAGCATTGTTTTTTTTTATTCTATAAACTAATAACAAGTCTCTGAGGTTCCAATCAAAAGTTAAGTATTTATTTGCAGAAAATGAGAAATGGTTAAACTAACCAGATGCAGTTCTTTCAGTTCTCAAATAATGCACAAAAAAAACAAGTTCATGTTGATTTAGAAACAACAATACTAATGTTTGAACTCAGAGAGAGTTCAGAAATCAATATTGGATGAAACAACCACAAGGTTTTCAGTGGTTTTTTTTCCAGAGTTATATGTAACTTTGTAGTTCCTGTCGTGTTTGGAAGGTTAGCTCCCTCATCCGCAGAAAAACGAAAAACAAATCAGTGTTCACTGTGAGTGGAAATTTTGAATTATGGATGAAACTGCACAGCTGAGGGGTGGGCTGCAGGGAGCCGGAGGGGGGGGTCTTCTGGGTGGAAGGTGGGGGCATCATCTGTCTAAAAATACGCCCTGACATTATATGTTTTTTTGGTTTGTTTTGTCTTTTTCATGTAGCGTTTACATTTTCCGTGGACGTGTTTCCAATATGAACACGAGCTTCTCTGAGTTGGGATGGAGTGAAGTTTTAGAGTTTAGTGAAGTTTTAGAGTTTAGTGAAGTTTTAGAGTTTAGTGAAGTTTTAGAGTTTAGTGAAGTTTTAGAGTTTGGTTGAGAAATAATTCATTAAGTTTATTGTATTTGTACTCATATGACTGTTTCCAAAAATAGTATGGTCACATATTACTTTTATTACTAGTATTACTATTAATAATAATAATAATCACATTCTAAAACACCTTTTTGTTCGTTCAACAGCGTTTCCTTTTTACAAGATTTACAATTTAGATTATTGAGGAACTATTTCTCACAAAGCCCGACATTATAACTTGTATTTACGTATAATTTCTGATATTATTTCAAGATTTTTTTATGATTGGTTTAAATTTATACTACAAGAAATAATGGTTCAAATATTTACCCTATGATTTTTCAACCATTTTACAATCACAATGGATTTAATTCAGATTTCATGTAACAAACAAATGTTCTCTGATCCAATTCTAATTTGATTTACACTGAACTTTACAATCGAATTACAATGAGAATAATTTTTGACAATCATCTTGCACTTGCTCTTGCATAATTAACCGGATCAAATTTGATCCGGTTCATTTCTTGCACGTTGTTGATGAAATAAGAAACGGATTGTCTTGTAAAATGATGCAAAATTAATGAAAACACAAGAGCAATCAGAAACGAAAAACAAAACAAATCATGCAGAGCTGTTACCGGAGCTGTTCCGGTATGAACATTTGCGCTGTTTCTGTCTCCGTGTTGTGCGGCTGCGGGTTTCTGGCTCCTTCTGCACTTAAGAAAAATCTCCTCTTGGGTTAATTGTAGGACTGAGCTAATTACCGTGAATCTGTAAACCCCTCCTGCTGGCAGCAGATTGGTCAAATCCGGGCGGGTCCCCAGTACCCTGACCCTGCCCGCTGCGGCGGGGCCATGTATAAGACGCAGGGGCCCCAGGCTGACAGCTGCTATGAGAACAGGAATCAAACATTATTTCTTCTTCTTCTTGTTCTTCTTCTTTCTTCTTCTTTTTCGCTGTTGCCTGAACACTTAACATCGACTGAAAGCGGGCTATTGGTTTCTGCTTCGGCGGATCTGTCTCCTGCTCTGGGTTGGACTCACTCATGGAGCTGTCGGATATTTCCTTCTCCATTCCCTCTGCTGATGACTTCTATGATGACCCCTGCTTTAACACCACTGACATGCACTTCTTCGAGGACCTGGATCCGCGGCTGGTGCATGTGGTCCCGCTGAAACCCGAGTACTCCTGCTCCCCCTCCTCCTGCTCGTCTTCATCATCGCCCTCACCGTGCTCCCACCTGCATCACCAGCTCCAGCACCCGGAGGCTGAGGACGACGAGCACGTCCGCGTCCCCAGCGGGCACCACCAGGCGGGCCGCTGCCTCTTGTGGGCCTGCAAGGCTTGCAAGCGGAAGACCACCAACGCGGACAGGCGGAAGGCGGCGACGCTGCGTGAACGCCGGCGGCTCAGCAAAGTGAACGACGCCTTCGAGACGTTGAAGCGCTGTACGACGGCCAACCCCAACCAGAGGCTTCCCAAGGTGGAGATTCTGAGGAACGCCATCAGCTACATCGAGTCTCTGCAGGCGCTCCTGCGCGGCGGCCAGGAGGAGGGCTTCTACCCGGTGCTGGAGCATTACAGCGGGGACTCGGACGCGTCCAGTCCCCGTTCCAACTGCTCCGATGGGATGGTGAGTCCGGGAACGCGCGGTGCGCTTTTACGCACCGACGATCTTTAGCTTTCTACCTGCTGACATAATTCCGTCCCAGGTCAGCCGTAACTTTCCTTCCTATTAGACTATTTTAATTTCAACGAACAGTATAAGATGACCGGTGCTTGATTGGTGGTACACGTTATTTTATTATTATTTTTACTTAAAATGTCAAACGGGCATTTGACATTTTAATTGCCCGTTCACCTGCTTTCGATTATTCGTTTTTGTTTATTTATTTTTTAGTCCACTCTTGTGATTTATGAAGCAGACAGTACAACACAGACACACCTGGTTTGCTAATAATAATAGTAATAATAGAATTATTACTATTATTATTAACTTGAGAACATTTCTTTTGATTGGTGTATTCTGAATTAACTAAAATGATATTTGTTTTTTCCCCATTCTTTTCAAATGCGCATTTTAATCTAAACCTTTATGGAGAAATATATTAAGATGTTAAGTGTTAAAATGTATGAACAGCAGAAATACATAAAAACGGAGACATGATTTGGTAATAACATTTCAGCGTAGGGACAGGATGTGTGATTTATTTTTGAAACACGTCCAGTCAACGAACTAGATCGTAGTTTGTTTTATTTCACTTAAAGAAAGTCAAACACTGACGTTTATGTAAAAATTGGTCTCCGGAAAAATACTTCCAGAGACCATTTTCACTTTTCCTGTGAAAATGCTGTCTGACATCAGTAAGCGGCCTTTCTTTTCCTTCCAGATGGATTTTAACGGACCGAGCAGAACAAGAAGCTTTGACAGCAGCTCTTTCTTCTCTGAGACGCCAAACGGTGAGCGTGGTTCTCAGAGCCTTTCGATCAATCAAATGAGTGTTATGGAATATTATATTTAACTAGTTATGAATTTGAACCACATCCAGTCGCATCATCTAACTAAGTTAAATCGGGGGGAAATTCAGAGTGAAAATGTCTTGCATCAAAGTCAGAAATTTAAGAGTCAAATTACCTTATAATAATAATAATAATAATAATAATAATAATAATAATAATAATCAAGTAACTTTATTTGTATAGCACAAGTGGGACGCGGGGGGAGCAACAAATCAATTTACAGTAAATATTAATAAAAATATCAATAAATGTATTTGTATAAAATATCTGTGCAGCTGGTCCGAAGAGGGGTCGCAGCTCGGTGGTCTCCAGTCTGGACTGCCTGTCCAGCATTGTGGAGCGTATCTCCAAGGACGGCAGCAGCCTGCAGCCCAGGCCTGAAGCCTACGACTCCCCGACATCCTCAGCTCCGCTCAGCGAGGCAGCAGCAAAGGCCCGAGAGCCCACCCAGGTCCCCTCCTCCCCCGACAACCAGGACCCAAACCTCATCTACCAAGTCCTATAGAGCCTCCCGCTCAGCCCCGCTGGAAAACAGCACCGTACCTTGTTGTAGAGTTATTAATGGAAAACATGTACTGTAACAAAATGGCCTCATTATTCTGTTTTAAAGAGTCTCCGGCAGCTGTTAACAGCCTGACACGCATCCCTCTACATCATGTCAGTGCTCCTTCCTGCCGGGAAGAAAAAACTAATTTAACTCAACTAAACCTGTCAAAGTTTTTATCAGAGGACAGTGGACATTTTGTTAAATAGTTTTGAAATTTTATTTAATGTGATTTCATATTTCACTAGTCTTAATTGAAACTTTAGTCAATCTGGAGAGACTCAGATAGAAAAAGAAAGTGATTAAAAAAGTTTTATGACAAATAAACATTAAAGTGCTTTGGCATTCAGGCCCCGGCCGAGGACGTCGAGCTGAACTTCGATAAGCTCGATAAACATTACTGATGCTGCATGGGAATGTAATCCCCCCGGGGCCTATACTGGTGGCGGAGGTCGAAGAAGGATGTGACCTGTGTGACCTGAAGAGCCGGGAGCTGAAGGTGGAGATGGGAGGGAGGTGGGTTGATCGCAGCTGGTAAGCAGAGGAGGCCATGGATGAAGGTCCTTATCAACTGGAACTTGATCGATAATTGGCCATGATGAGGCTTAGTGCAGCACCGATAGGTCCAGGGTGATGAGAGGGAGGCGCTGATTGATGAGGCAGGTGAGGCTAGAGCAGGGGTGTCAAACTCCAGTCCTGAAGGGCCGCTGTCCTGCAGTTTTTAGATGTGCCACAGGTACAAAACACCTGAATCAAATGGCTTAATTACCTCCTCAGTTCTCCAGAGCCTTGCTAATGACCTAATTATTCTATTCAGGTGTGGTGCAGCAGAGGCACTTCTAAAAGTTGCAGGACACCGGCCCTCGAGGACTGGAGTTTGACACCCCTGGGCTAGAGTCTTCCAATTGAATTTGCGCCGAAGCTTCATGACATGAACTTCATGAACCTCAAAACATGAACCTTTTTCCAAGTAAAGAAAATCTAAAAACTAAGTAAATAGACCAAACGATGATGATGATGATGATGATGATTATTATTATATGTAAATTTTTCGTCCCTGTTGAAGAGATAATTAAGTAGAAACTTGTCACTACTTTGGTTCCAGGAGGTTGGTCGCATAAACGCATAAATTTTCTCACCATAGATGATTATTCCACTTTTTGGGTTAGGTGAGAACCCTCCCGACCCCACTAAGGGACAAGGTGTAAAGAAAATGGATGGATGGATGGATGGATGGATGGATGGATGGATGGATGGATGGATGGATGGGTTAAGTGAGAGTATTCAATACTATTATCCTAATAGTTTTTTTTCCTATTTAAGTTATATGAAAAAAGAATTAGTTTGCTCATTTGATGAAATGAGTCTGATAACCGTCCAGTAACATTCCTCCACTCTCATCCTTCCTTCTGAAGTCCTGAAGGCTCCAGTAGATCTGAAAATACAAACAAAACAAAAAAAACTCCTGCAGAGGAAGCCTACTGACAAAATAACAGAGACAGACGAAGCAGCAGTTGGAGAAGTAATCTGTGTTTTATTGTTTGGTTTTAAACTCCTGTCAAATTCAGACCCGGAAATCTCCGTCAGGACCATTCAGTTTCGTTTAGTTCTTGTTTCTGTACATATCATGTAAATAAGAGCTGATTTGTTACATGTGAAGTCATGCATTTGTATTTAATGTTCCAGTTTGTATTGTTTGTTGTGAGGAAATTGCCACCTTTATATTTATACTGCTGAAAATTGTGTGAAATTTTTAAGGTAAATAAATCCACTGGCTTATTTATACAAAAAGCTTGATGTTGATACTTTATCACATTTCAATAAATTTTATTTAAAGATGAAAATAATTTCCTCTGGATGGGTGAAACTTGACCCATACACAGACCAGCAGGTTTTGACAAAGGAAGGATGTCGACAGCGTCATCTGCTGGTAAAGTTGAGAAAGTACAGGGTCTTTTTTCAGCTTTTAAAACCATTTTTTGGATTTCAGGTAAGTTGTTATAAAATAAGATATTTAGTCATAAGGTATTGATCGCTCATAAATGTGTGTCCAATTCTCTGAAACACATTAGAATGTGACAAAATGTTACCAGCCCATTTAGGAAAGAACAGCTTGAAACATGTTAATCTATTTGAAATAAAAGTAAAGATTTTGGAAAACAGAGGCAACACAAACTCTTCATATCTTTCCCTGCTGCTAAATATTGCTTATAGTCTTTTGTTTAGACAATAAAAGTCTAGTTTCATATGTAACAGGCTAAACCTGCTTACAATAAAACTATATTTGACTGTATTGGGAGAAATTGAATAAAACTTTTTTTTTTCCTGCTTTATTGGTTACAGGAGCAGCTCTTTGTGTGTTAATGAAAACAGTGAGGTGTTATTTAAATGTAAAGTCTGATGGAGAGAGAAAGTCAGAACTTCGACCGGTTCTGACCTAGTATGTTTTGGTTTCCTAAGGGCCACTTATCTGCAATACTCTGAAAACAATCCATGTTCCCAGAGTCATGGTCTGTTCCAGACGATTCCTAGTCAACGTGGATGTTGCCTTTGAACAAAGTTGACACTTGGTTTCCTGTTGTCAGCAGAAAGTTGGAAGTGTTGTTGTATCACACCCAGCTGTTCCTGTTCTCTAAAACTACTGATGAATAAATTAGTCACAACACTTGAAATATCATCATACGAAATATTAAATAAGCATAAGAATTGTCATCAATATTTTAATATCCTAACAGTAAATTGATTCATCAGTTTAAAAAAATCAGCAGGACAGACTTAAAATTTATTTGAAAATGTTCTCTATGTTGAGCCATGTAATATATTTATTTGTAATCAGGACGGATGATGGATCATGTAACACAAAAGCTCTTGAGAATGGCCAAAGCACCTCTGAGCACATTTATTGAACTTTAATACTCTTCAAACACATCCCATCCTCTTCAATCTGAGTGATCTGAAGTTTTCACATCCCTTCCTAAATGAAATAATTTTCAAGGGTCTGCAGTGCAAAAGAGTGCAACATACTTGAATATGTTGCACTCTTTTGCACTGCAGACCCTTGAAAATTATTTCATTTAGGCTGACTAAAGTAAAAAAGCATGCTCCAAATAACTGGAGCTTTTGACCGAAGACTAGAATCAGCTTGGCAAAAATGAAATTAGAGCTGAACAGATGACTTTAAGATTCCACATCTGAAAAGAAGGAACTTTATTGGCTTCTGATAACTACAGACATGGCTTGAAGAGTCACACTTTATTTACAAAATTACTGAGAACCACAGAGTTGAGGGTGAGGAGGCGTGATGGCAAGCATGTTGAGTAGTGTTTTCTTCCTATTAAACGGCGGCTAAAGGCTCCTTGTTTCTTCAGGACATGGCTGAGAAATCGCAGGGCGGACCTCAGCGTTACTAGTTTCTTCAGAGGTGCAACCTTCTCCACAGTGTGATTTGCTTCATCCTGCGTGTGTCCATGGTGATGGCAGTTTGGTTTGCAAGCACTCGTGGGTTCAGCCTGTCTACTTTCTGCGGCGGGCTGCGGCACCTTTCTTGCTGCTGTAATTCCAAACAGAAAACAGGGAGACATGTCAGAGCTGCGGCATTTTTAATTTTTAATTCCAAACAGGAGCAACTTGTGTCTCCTTTGTCCCAAAGACGCCATGTTGGTGAAACATAAAGGCAAACAGATTCACCAAAGGTTTGTGGCACCATTTTAAAGCACGTATGAACATTTGTAGGTAGAGAGCAGTGTGCTGTAAATACATTTATTTAATCACTTATTTAATTTATTTACTCACAGAGGCTTCCTTTCACATTTAATCATCGATTAATTGGCTGAAATATTTTATTAACTAATTAGTTGATTCATAGTTATATTGAGGTTAAACCTAATTTTGAGAGTTAACACATGAGAAGATGAAGCATGTTTTGGACGATATGAAACTTCAAACCTTTTTGCAAATTGTTATCCTTTTTATTCAGTCTGTTAGTTTTTACTATGTTTAGTATGTGAGCTGGGGAGCAGATATGTAAAGTGAAGAAAAAAAAATTATATATATATGCATCTAAAATTTAAACATTCCATACAATCAACTTTTAACGTTTTGAAAAATTCGAAAATCCTGTTTTTCATCCAATTCTGTGTTAGCAAATACCAGGTAAAAGGAAAATATAAGCATTATAAAACATTAATCTAACAGTCTAATTAAATCCATTGTTGGCTGTGATGTTACAGCACCAGTCTCATTATAAACACCTTCAGCTACACGCCTTGATTTCCCAGCAGGCTCTAACTGACCTGTCTGATTCCCTGCCAACATACACGACTAATGACCAAACAGTTTGACACCAAAAGGAGAACCGCAGGTGTAACTGAAGGGTTGTGACCTAACGCGCTTTTGGAGGGGTGGCCAAATATAAAAATATTGTTTTTAAACCAATTACAGTTTAATACAACCTGCAAACTGCAACAAAGACTCAAAGATGACCTCAGCTAAAGGAGCTGTCCCCAACTTTAACATAAGAAAACAATAAAAATCTGATGTTGAGTCAACAAAGGTCAAAACAAACTGACGCCTTTTCTAGTTCTACAAAGTGTTTTACACTGAACCACGTTCACTCATTCACAACTGATGCACAGGTTTGGGTGAAGTGCCTCACTCAGGGTCACAGTGACGTACGAAGACGCTGGAATGAAACTCTCCACTTCCAGGTTGCAGAAAATCTACCCCAGCAACAGATCCACACTGCCCCAGTCACCAGCTCTGACTTTCTTTAGCCAACTCAGGAGTGGAGGTTTAGTCTCCATGGTAACAAAGTGATTCTGGGAAACTGTGGTGTCTCTCTCACTGTTCTCTGACATGCAGGAACGTCATTTTTGTGACTTACAATTTACTGAGCTCTTCCACTCTCTTGCGCAGTCTTGTAACCTGAAGAGAAAAGAAAATTAAAAAGAATTTTAATCTCAGAAGATCTTGAGGTGATGGAGGAAGGAGCGTACAGCAGAGCAGGTAGAGGTGTTACACACACATGCACATGCATGCACACACTCACGCACACACACACACACGCACACACACGCACACACGCACACACACACACACACACACACACACACACACACACACACACACACACACACACACACACACACACACACACACACAAGCTTTCAATTTTCATGTTTTGGAGCTCTTTTTATCAAAAACCTTTTAAGGAATAAATGTCAAAATAGTAAAAACTAAATTAGTGCAAATACTACAAATAATCAGATTTAGTTTCCTTTTTTTGCATCAGATGGAATAAAACTGAACAAATAACATCAGATAAAAAAGTAGCATGTAATATATCCACTATTAGATGCCTGTATGATAACTAGGATTCAGTTGGAATGTTTGTAATTTGAATTTGAATTTGTCTATTATATATTATTGGATTGATTTAATATGTTTATGTGTATAAATCAGATCTTGTGAATTGTTGCTATAAATGAATTAAGTTGAATCAATATTTCCACACTAACAAAATAAAGACGTCATGTAAAATCTGTTTTTAGAAAAAAATCCTGCATCATTCATTCTGCATTTTTAGTTACAAAATGTAATTATTATAACCTTTTTTGACCATTGGGGTCTGTTATGTCCACCTGATGTGTGTGAGGCAGCAGAGTAATCAGCTCTTCTCACCTCATACTTCTGCAGCTTCAGTCTCTCCATGTGGTCAAACTTCTCAGACTCCAGCTGACGCATCCAGTCACTGAATTCATTGATCTTTTCCCTGCAGGAGAACCAATCAGCTTTTTACAAACTCAGCTCCGCTGTCATCATGCGACTCACAGCTAGTCTAAAAAAATCACTTACTAGTGTAAAAACGTAGACAGCAAACAAGAATAAATGTCAGACTGTTGCTCATTAGAATGGTTTTTAGTTTGGAAGCAGAAGGTTAGGTCATAATGTTTAACAGCTTTAACTCTCATGTGACCACAAGGAGTTTTTAATAGTCTCTGATTTATTTATTTTTTTTGTAGATAAGAAATGACAAAAAAATGCTTCCTGGAAGAGAAAGTGAGTCATACTTCAACTTGTCCTCGCTCAGGTGGTCGATGTTGAGTGCCTTGCGCCTGGCGGCCAAGATCTTCTTCTTCTTCTCCCTCTCAGTCTCTTTCTTTCCTCCTCTCTTCTGGTCAGCCTGTTTGGTGTGGATACAGGTGAGAGTGGATCAAGACCCTACATTTGCCTCTGTTGGTGTGAGCATGCGTGTGTGTGCTGACCTTCTGCAGGTGGCTGCTGTAGTTGGAACCCATGCCGGACAGAGCTGACTTCTTCTTGGCCTCCTCATCAGCCTTCTTCTTGGCATCAGTCTCCTCCCTTATCCGCCTCTCCTCCTGCGTTCACGACACATAAACACACAGTGAGTCCACACTGTCGCTAATCGGCGCCATGACATCATAATCGGTCGACCGACCTCACGTCTGGCCTGGCGCTCCTTGTCCTTCTCAGCTCGGACCCTCTGCTGCTCAGCCCTCTCAGCGCGACGCTTCTCCTGCAGGGTTGGGAAGGGCGTAGTCATGGAGACTGTGCAAAAACACTTACACTGCAAAAATACTAAACCTTACCAAGTCATTTGGGTCCAGTTTCCAGAGCAAATATCTTAGTAAGCTTGAAATAAGACAAAACTAACTTACAAATAACTTTTCAGTGAGATATGCAAACTTGTTTTGTCAGTAATTCATTAATATTGATTAAAAGAAAGTACTTTCTGCGTTGCAGATAATTTTCACTTATAACATGTTTTTCACAAGTTGTAAGTGAAATAATCTGTCTTTGTAAGTGTTTTCATCAATATTAAGAAAATATAGACTTTAAACAAACTCATGTAGCTTGATGAAAAGTTACTTATGAGTTAATCTTGTTTAATTTCAACTGCAATGATATATTTACCGTATAACTAGACCAAAAATACATTTGAATCTTTGCAGTTTAAAGCTTTGAAACTGCTTTTAAAGCAGTTCAAAAGTGTGCGGACACCACACACTATAAAACTGACTGCAGGAAAGTAAGATTTCAGCAAAGTCAAGAGGAGAGTGTTTGGCAGTGCTGAGGTGGAAAAGACAAAGTCTTTCATGTCCAGCAGGTTGTAAACGATCGGACAGTTCTCTGTCGACGACACCAAACCTTCAACACATCAGAGAAATAAAGCAACTGCACTGACAAATTCAGATGAGGAAGTGGTGGCATCTGGTCATCCATGTTGTGTTGTTTCACCTAAAATACTTTTGTCCTTCAGTTGCTGACAGGTTATTAAAATATATTGTTTTGCTGACTGAGTAAGAAAATTGAAGGAAAATTTTTCATTGTTGACATTTGGATTTAAATCAAATCAAGTCAACGAGTCAGACTCACAATCCTCTCCTTGAGTGCGATCAGCTCCTCCTCCTCCTTCTTCCTGCACTCAAAGTGAGCGTCAATCAGGGCCTGCAGCTCCATCAGATCCTTGTTCTGACGTTTCTTCTGGATGTCCTGCATCGGAAAAGAAATAAATTATCAATAATAATAATAATAATAATAATAATAATAATAATAATAATAATAATAATAATAATAATAATAATAATAATGGACCCAGCACTCAGCAGGAAACATCACAGACAAACCAAAACAAACCTTCTTATTTTCATTTAAGTCTCACTTACATCAAAGTCCACTTTATCACCATCTGGGATCTTGGGAGCGCTGGGCCTGCAACAGAGTGGATTCGCTGTTTCAGTCTATTGATGTGTGCCTTTTTTATTATTATTATTATTGTTGCTTTGTGGCCAATGATCACATAACCACAGGAGGAAACTTACTTGAACTTTGGCTTCTCCTCTGCAGGTTAAGAAATGAAGAGGGGATGAGTACATGTCATTGGGTTAGGAGGGACACAGACTATACTGCACTTCTTTTGGGCATTGCTCACAGATCACAGTCATTTTAAATGAGAGATGAATTTGTGAAAAAAGAAAAAAAGAAACTCGCCTTATTAACAGCTAAGGTTAGAATCACAACAGGGAAATGAAACAAAATTAAATGAAACAGATATGGGCAGAAGTGTGAACTTTAAACATGGATTAAATAAAACGTGTGTGAGAATCAAGAGGCAGTTAAAACTGAACGGTTAATACAACCAGTCTCTCTGTTAGTGATTCTTTCTTTACTTCTTCCTTCCTCTTTTTTCTTTCTTTCTTGCTCTCTTTCTTTCTAGACTTTTATTTTCTTTTTGGCTTGACCCCCAAAATTATTTAACACAAGTTATTTCTCCGTTTTCTCTCTTTTAGCCATATTCTGGTTGCCCTGAACCATGCATACGATGAGCTGCAGAGCAAACATAGCTGGACTTCCAGACCTGGAGGAGTTGAGTTGAGTTTTAGGGAAGAGAAACGTGAGCTTTGTTTTCTGCAGGGTGTATTCAGCCCTACTGGCAGCAATTTAACGAATATCTGATGACCTTTAGCTGCATATTAAATAAATAAATAAATAAATAAATAAATAAATAAATAAATAAATAAAGTATTGGAGTGCAGTGTTAAGTTGCTGTTTTGGGTCTGAAAGCCTCTCCAAGTTTGCTGTGCAGAAAAGCATGTGTTAGGAATCCATATTCTTTCACCCGTTTTTTCCCTCTCCAATAACACTTTTGATTTTTCCCAAAAACAGAAAAAAAAGTCACTTTCTTTTCATTCTTATGTCTTAAACCCCAGCACCCTGACAGCTGGTTGGTGCTCCTGGACTGACTTAGTGATGACTGACAGAAACAAGCCTCAAACCAGAACACTGACATCCCACCAAAACCAGAAGAATCCCTTTCATATCCATCAAATGTTTTTAACTCTACATACCTTCCTCTTCAGCTCAACAACGTCAGCATGCAACAAGCATCGAATAAAGACACAGAAAAACAACGTCTGACATTGAAATAGGTAAACCCATTCAACGTAAGAAAAATAAAACAAACAAAAACGTTTATCCAGAAAATAAAATTCCTAAAAATAATTGGGTAGTGGCTTGGTAGTTTGCATTGGCTATTCCACATTACACTTCTGTTGTTTCTTTTGGATAAACATACATAAGTGGAACATTTTCACATATTAGACATAAATGTGGTTAAAATTTGAGAAATTTTGAAAGCGTTGTCCATTTCTGTCAGTAAGATAAAAGACAAACATGTTAGTCAAGCCTTCTGTGTGCATGTCATTGTGAGTAGGTTATGCTTATTAAGTAGGTCTATAACCAAATTAGATGATTGTCCTTTGAAATGGTTTTAGCAAAATTAAATCTTTTCAAACCCAGTTTTGCTAAAGCTAGTTTGTGTTTACTGTTACTATAAAGTAACGTTATGTATGAAATCCAATGAAATGACAGACTCATGTAAAGATATCACAAGGTTCTCCAAAGACGCTTCTCTTTGAGAAGTATTGAGTAAAATTTAACTGAATCAGTCACATTCAGTCAATGATTCAACTGCAGGATCCATTTGGGTCAACCTACAAGAATGACACACTAAGGAAACGTTTTGTCACCTTCTGTATTATTAGCAGCTCTGTAGTCAGTTAGGACAAACAACATGGGGCCATAAAATTGGTTTTAACCAATAAAGTATCAGTTAAAGCTAACTGTGAATTGTGGTGCCTGGTACATTTAGATCTGGGCAGGAGGCTTCTGCATGGATTGAACAACGTCTGCCCACACTCAGGTGCTTCTCTCCAGGTCCTCATGCTTCCTCACACAGTTTAGAAACATGCCGATAGGTTAACTGGTCATGCTGAAATTGTCATTGTGTCTCTGTGCTGCCCTGCACTGGACGGACTGCTGACTTATCCAGGTGGCGCCACCCCTACTTCCTGACCCAAGGTACCATCACATAAAAAGCTCAGCTGTTTTCAGTTTGAGTTAAAGTAAATTGCTAAAGTCAGCTAAAACAGTAGGCATACAAACAACTAGCTGTTAGCCTCCAACACACAAACTTGTATTTACGTCTCAACCAGCTGATGGTGATACGACACGTTCCTACTGTAGGTAAGGGAACTATCACCAATACTTCACAGAACCAGCATTCAGAGCAATGCAAACTAAGCCTCTAGCATTAAAACTGCAGAATGTACCATTTTATAAAAATATAGATTTTTTACATTTTAATTGAAACTGTCACTAAGTCATGGCAGAACGGTATAAGACAAAAATCTGTGATTTTTAAAAAAATAAAAGGCACATACTGCAGCTTTAAAAAAAAAATTATATATATATATATATATATATATATATATATATATATATATATATATATATATATATATATATATATATATATATATATAATTTATGCATATTTATTTCTTCAAGAGGTCCTTCTACCTGCACTGTCTGAGCTCTGCGTAAAAGCTGAGTGCTTGAGTTTGTCCAGAGGTGAAAGGAAGGTAGTATGTGCAGACAGCATCAAGACGTTAGTGGGGTCTTTGCATTGAAAGGGATGATAGAATAATAACCCCGTCCCCCTTCTTGCCACATACCTTCAGGCTCAATCAGTGGCTCTGGTTCTGGTTCTGGCTCTGGTTCTGCCACTGGCTCTGGCTCTGGTTCTACCACTGGTTCTGGTTCAGGCTCAGGCTGTGCCTCTGGCTCAGGGGCTGCCTCAGGGGCAACCTCTACCTCCTGTACTACCTCCACTTCTACAGCTAAACAGCATGCAGCAAATCATTGTGGAGATGGAGGTGGGGGTGGGGGTAGCAAGAGATTTAATAGAAGCGGGAGAGAGGAAGAGGGGGAAAGAGATGGATGTTTTCAGTTCTGGACATGGAAGGGAACATGTGAGTTAATGATAATGCTATTTGGTCAGTTTCCACAAGATGGCGCCAAAGCATGTGAGACAGCAGGCATCGGAAAGAAAAATAAAAAAAGACCATTGATGGATGAAATGGGATTGTAGCTGCACTGCCACTTATATGTTTTTAATTTTAAATACTGTTAATGTTAAACAGCATGCTGCATAAAGTATATCTGGAAGAACTCACAAGTGGGTCATAAATGAGTTATTATTTTTTTTTAATGTTACGGTTGGTAGTTTGCCGGCTGTCTTACCATCGTATTCTTGATCCGAGAAAGAAAGGAGCAGAAGAATATTATCATGTCATCCCATTGGTACCCATTTTTCATAAAGTATAAATGTAAATGATGGGCACAGTGGGAATCCATGCTAAGCGAAACAAAGCAGTCATTCTGGGCTGATCGGAGCTTTAAGATGAATAAAACAATCATTTTTCAGATGGAAGTGTGCTCAGCTCAGAAGGACAGCTACAACTGCAGATAGTCATGCAGAGCTGGAAGACTATATTTGCAAACAGGGCAATTGGATTTCAAACAGCAAGGTCAGTTTTCTTTCTTTTTTTTTTTTTTTTTTGCTGCAACCAGCAAAAATGCTACAGCAACAAAAACATTAAATTTCTGTCTGCACAGTTTCAATCTGGAGGAGTCAAGCCAAACCTGCAAACAGACAAAACTGTCCAGTGCTAACTTTCTACGGGGAATGGAAAGTCAGTTAGAGAATGTTCAGAAATGTCATTTTGATTTAGCATGGAGCTCCCAATTGTACCTGGGCAGATTCTTTGACAATGTAAATATAAATATAGATACATTTAAGTACAGAAAATGTAGTTACTTACCCTCGACCTGCTCACTGCAAAACACAAGACAAAAACAAGTTAGCAGAAAGAAATTCTCACCACTATAGAATATAGCAATATGTTCAAGAGTAAAGACTATTTTTTTTGCAAATTTCTCAAGAGGAAATGAAAGCTGCTTTAAAGCAAAAGCTGAGATTTTTTTGTTTTGTTTGTTTAATCAACAACACTCACAAATGTAATGAAACATTTTTATTTCTGAGAGGAAATGGGAGAAGACTTACACTTCCTCTGCGTCAGACATGGTGGCAGTAGACTTTAAAACCTTAAAACCAAAGAAAACAGGAGTTTAAAGTCTGTCTTTAAGGAGTAACTGTGTCTCCTGTTGTATTTATAGCTCAGGGTTGAGTAGCAGATGCCTTAAATATGTGCAGCAGACCCCACCCTAAATGAGCCCCAACCTGTTTACTTTCACACTATCCTCCTTAGTAGAAATAAATGAAACGAAATGATTACATTTGATTTATTGTAAATGTTTCCCCCAATAATATTTATTGACACTTCTTTCTAACGTAATGATATCCGAACCGCTTGGTTTTATAATTGGTGTAAAACGTTGAACTGAAATTTGAGCCACAGTCATAAATTTGCTTCTCTCATGATAAATGAGAAGGAGACTAAACATAGATTTATGCCAATAGTCTGTTTTTAACTACCGAGGCAGGAGATTAATATTGCAGTGGAGGGAAAAAAAGGTCCAGTGATAGTGTTACAGGTCAGCCTGCTGTCCTCCCCCATCAGCAGCTTATGTGTTAAAGATGATTTTGTCTTTTTGCCAGTAACGGGGCGGATATCCACTCAGCATCAATTTTTCCACATTCTAAATCTGTTTCAGCATTTTATCTGGGAGCATGTCAGCTGACTTGGTACAGTGCCATTAAAACCCAACATCAAACACCCAGTACCCGACTTTACTCATCACTAAATCCATTGCCTGATGGAATCTTCGGTTATTTGTGTACGTTATAAATGTCTTTTGCACAGGGCCACTGTGAAACCCTCCTGACATCACAACTTTCTCTCAATGACAGCTGCACAGATCTCAGATTTGGTTTCACTTTGCATGATGTAAAATATTGGATTCCATCCTCTGGACGTCCTCCAGCATCATTCCCTTATATGGATTTTTTCTGCTCTCACATGGTTCCTTCAATCATCCTCAAGGCGCCTTGTTGACTGAAGTCGCTTTACTTGGGATTTACAACAAAGTCCTGAACGGTTTGACAGATGTAGTTTCTTTCCACATTTCAATGTGATGTCAGTAAACTAGGTGTGTTGGCATTTGGATAATGCCAACACATTCAGTCTTGTATTCAGTATTTCACTGTCCACATGCAAAATTGTCAAATAAAAACTTCAGCAGTGGAGAAAAAGTGCATGCTTAAAAGTGCAGGAGAAAATCTGAGCTAAGGTTCTGAGCCATCTGTAAATCCCTTCAGCATCTCATTGAGTCAAACCTGACTCCAGCCAAGACAACACAAAAAACTACAACAAAGTCCAGCTGCACATCTGACAAGAAATTGAGATTAATCTGCTTGCATTGTGTCTCCATTAAAAGTGCTAAACAAACAGTATATTTTATGCTCACGCTAAAGTCAGACAGATGTACGTCAGTACAGTGAGCCCATTGATCATCAGCTCTTCTGGCAAGCAGAAACACATCAAATATTTGCTTTTTGGAGCTCAAACACAAACATGTCTTCCAGTAGCTATCGCTCTGATCTTTGTAGATGCCTCAACTGGTGATGACAGTGATTTTAAGACACATGGACTCAGTTTGCACCTGACTTTAGGTGATGTTTAGAGACATTGCAGTTGAGCTCCCACCCTCATCCACACATGCAGTCACTCTTGTTCTGCCTTACCTCAGAAAAGCTGAATGAAGTGAGCTCCCTGTTGGCCAAGACAGGCTGTAAGGTTCTGCAAACTCACCACCGTGATTATGTCCTTCTGTTATAGTGACACTTGATCCGTTCAACCTCCCTATTGGCCAGAGGTCGGGCTTGAAGACACGTCCGTCCCTGTCATGGGGCAGGATCCACATCTTCAGTGTGCACCCACGCCCTACACAAGTGCTCAATAAGGAGATGGAAGGCTCGAATGCTAAGGAGGGAGGTTCTAGTTTGGTGAGAGCAACGGAGAAGGTGCCTGCAGGATGCTATTCTGGTGTCGCTGCATTAGGCAAGCAAATTTCATCGAAGCGGGAGACGGGAGCTGATCATCAAGGAGAACAGCAGGTGGTGCTTCAGAAACAAATCCAGACAAGCACAATGTACAGTTTACATGGAAAAATAATAACATTCAGAAGATTTGTTGAGACCAACATTTACATCAAAAATGTTGAAACTTCTCTATTGGTTGTTCTTTCATTGCATGTTCATTTATGTGTTTCTCACAGTGATATTGATGGTAGAGATTTTGATTTGCCTGTAGTTTACATCCTTCATAGCCGACATCACGTTAGAGGTGCTGTTCTTCTTTGTTGTTGAATAAATTCAGGTCTGACAGAAAGCAGCAGAATTTGATTTGTATTTCTGATGAGCTGCAGCTTGCGTCATCCAGGAAACTCATCAGAGGCCTATTGCATACAGTGGGGCTTTGTAAGATCTTCTCACATTGAAGTTGACCTTGCCTTCCACCAGATGGTGCTGTAATGACAGGAGAATAACAGACCAGGAGT
The DNA here is from genome assembly GCF_904066995.2 of Poecilia reticulata. Lineage (NCBI taxonomy): Eukaryota > Metazoa > Chordata > Actinopteri > Cyprinodontiformes > Poeciliidae > Poecilia > Poecilia reticulata. Next base: position 730,100 of record NC_088835.1, read on the forward strand.
CATAGCACCCTGCTCATGCCAATGAAGCCTAATAGTAAAAAGAGAAAAGGGAACAAACTGGGATCTTGGCGATTAGAAAACAAGAAGAAAGGCTTCACATTTGAATAATGCCAACATCATCAGTCTTGTGTTCAGTTTAACAAGTTAAGTATTTCCCAAAACGTTAAGAAGATGAGGGCAGGTTTTCATACTAACTGACTAAATGTGGTCTCTAGTAGTTGTCGTAGAGGCTGATGGACTGAGGGAGAGGGCAGAATGTGAGAACCTGACAAGTCATTGGTTTGGAACACAGTGACCTAGTGCAGTGGTGGTGTGTGAAACAGGGACTGCTTTTCTATAGTTATTACTGATTTGAAATGGAAAAAAAAAAACCCTCTCCACTTCAAAATGGAAATATATCACATTAAACATTAAATTCATTTTAATATAAATTAAGGGTCCAGGAAAGAGAAAAACATTTCCTCTGGTTGGTAACTTGGTGGAAACCAGAAGAGTCCTTCTTATCAAAGAATACTCTCAGGATTTCTAAAATTGATACTAAAAATGTATCTACTCTGCACTTGTATGGCAACAAAAATGACTTAAAAAGACTATCTTGATTCAGTTTTTGCTTTTGGAGTTATCAAAAGGTCCCTCTTGAAAATGAGATCTGGATCTCAATGGGGTTTACCTGGTTAAATAAAGGAAATATATATATATATATATATATATATATATATATATATATATATATTTTTTTTTTTTAATTTGTAATGATGTTGAACCCAATCCCAACAAATTATTTAAAGCGTTCCCTTTGACTTCATAAGATACAATTAAAAACTGTCAGCTGATCCAAAATGCTTCAGCAAAGGTTCTGATTATAATTAAAAGGAGAGATCATATTTCTTTTAATTTAGCTTCCCTTTAGAACACTGGACCAGCTCTACACCCTCAGCAGGGTCCTGGAGGGTGCATGGGAGTTCGCCCAACCAGTCTACATGTGTTTTGTGGACTTGGAGAAGGCGTTCAACCGTGTCCCTCGGGAGGCCTTGTGGGGGGTACTCCTGGAGTATGGGGTACTGGGCCCTTTGATACGGGCTGTCAGGTCCCTGTATGACCGGTGTCAGAGTCTGGACTGCATTGCCGGCAGTAAGTCGGGCTCGTTTCCGGTGAGAGTTGGACTCCGCCAAGGCTGCCCTTTGTCACCGATTTTGTTCATTACTTTTATGGACAGAATTTCTAGGCGCAGCCGAGGTGTTGAGAGGATCCGTTTTGGTGGCCTTGGGATCGCATCTCTGCTTTCTGCGGATGATGTGGTCCTGTTGGCTTCATCAGATCGTGATCTGCAGCTCTCACTGGAGCGGTTCGCAGCCGAGTGTGAAGCGGCCGGGATGAGGCTCAGTGCCTCCAAATCCGAGGCCATGGTCTTGAGCTGGAAAAGGGTAGAGTGCCTTCTCCAGGTCAGGGGGGTCGTTCTGCCTCAAGTGGAGGAGTTTAAGTATCTGGGGATCTTGTTCACGAATGAGGGAAGAAGGGAGCGGGAGATCAACAGGCGGATTGGCGCAGCGTCTGCCTTGAAGCGGGCGCTGTACTGGTCCGTCATGGTGAAGAGAGAGCTGAGTGAAAAAGCGAAGCTCTCAATTTACCGGTCGATCTACGTTCCCACCCTCATCTATGGTCATGAGCTTTGGGTCATGACCGAAAGAACAAGATCACGGATACAAGCGGCCGAAATGGGTTTTCTCCGTAGGGTGGCTGGGCTCTCCCTTAGAGATAGGGTGAGAAGCTCGGGGAGGGACTCAGAATAGAGCAGCTGCTCTTCCACGTCGAGAGGAGCCAGTTGAGGTGGCTCGGGCATCTGGTCAGGATGCCTCCTGGACGCTTCCCTGGTGAGGTGTTCCGGGCACGTCCCACCGGGAGGAGGCCCCGGGGAAGACCCAGGACACGCTGGAGGGATTACGTCTCAGCTGGCCTGGGAACGCCTTGGGGTTCCCCCGGAGAAGCTGGAAGAAGTGGCTGGGGAGAGGGAAGTCTGGGCCTCCCTTCTGAAGCTGCTGCCCCCACGACCCGACCCCGCATAAGCGGAAGAAAATGGATGGATGGATGGATGGATGGATAGCTTCCCTCCCTGATAAATCCAGAATAGAAGTTAAGTTTCTCCTTCTTTCATATAAAGTCCTTAATGATCAACTCCACCAGACATCCGTTCATATGCTCCTAACAGAACACTTTGCTCTGAGACTTCAGATTTACTCCTAGACTTTCAAAATGTAGAATGTGAGGCAGGTCCTTTAATTCTCAGACTCATTTCCTGTGGAACCAGCTCCCACACTAAATGTAAAACTTTCCTTTTTCTTTCTGAGTAACTGGAGTTTATCTGAAACCTGCTGCTGCTCAGTCAGAACTGTTTGCAGGTTCTGCGTGGTTCTGGGCTGCTGATCCACTCTGCCAGCTGGGAGGCTGCTCTTCCGCTCCCCAACACGTTACTGGACGAAGCTCCGGCACACAGTGACACTCTGTTTATTTTAGTTCTAAGTTGGCTTAGTTACCACATCTCTCACCTAGTGGCGGATCTAGAGCATTTTACATTGGGGAGGGGAAAAGACCTGACCAGGGGGCCAACGCTGAACCTCCAGGGTGAAGTATGTGAAAATCCTCTGTATGTAAAGTGAGTCAAAAAAATGTTCATAAAAACACCGAAGGTATTCTTCTAAGAAAACAAATACAAGTTTTAGGTAGCAATGTCCCTTGACTCATCTGCCACAATAAAAAATGCTCACTTTCTTTAATCCCGTGCATTCACTTTCCAGATAAACATCACAGCAAAAGTTCTGGTTGAAAAGTTAAATAATTGAACAAAATAGCCAAATAGATGTAATAATATGGTGCTACGTTATATTCTATTCACCAAACAACTCCAATCACTTGTTATTAAGGTAGATATCAGAACCAGGGTTGGGCAGCCAATGGGAACTCATAACAGGTCAACCTTAGATTATTATATCAGTCACAGGGTTTTTTTATTTTGCTAACCTCAGAAGAAGACGATATTTCTAGTGGTATAGGAAGAGTTTAAACACAAAGATGGCAAGAGACCGAAAGTGGCTCACATAGTTTAAAAAAACAAACTAAAAGAAAAAGATAAACTCCTGTGTATGCGTTACACGTCACTACACACTGTACTTCATCACCTGAAGTGCAGTGTGTCAAATCCACTGTAAGCAATCTTAAGTTGAATAAAGCATCATTGCTATTACTGTAATTTGAATGGTGTATTGTAGCCAGTCATGATTAAAGTATCATAAAACCTGATTCTGCCTCACACAGCGTCAGGTTAGTGATGATATAATACAGTGTCAAATTAGTATCTGAATTTAGACTTATGATCACTTTCCCTGTTTCTCTCCTTTCCAAATCAAGATCCTTGATTAATTGTGCCTTGAGACAACATTACTGCATTTAAACATATGTTTAATTAAATTTGTCTGCAATTTATAATTTTTTTACTGTCCTTGAGGAAGCTGAAATATTGAGATATACTATTTTGGTGAAAAATGTGTTATTCCAAATTCTCCTCTTCAAAGAATAGCACTCTGACTGAGTTAGACTGATTAGTGTTGGACTAAACTGGAATTGAATGAGCTGGAAGAGCCTGACATTGTATATTACTGTTGTAATATTCCTTGAGATAACTTCTTTTGAAAATGGCCCAGCTGTAGCGTTTAAATGTTCTTTTTATTTTCTCAAAGACCTCTAGGTGGCCTTCAAAGCTCACTCAGAGCTCTGTGTTTGTAAAAACTGGGTGTTGGCCTGTTGGCTACGTCTCGCCTCAACTTTCTCTGCGGTCACAATGTTGCTGCAGCTTCTGAGCAACCCACAGCACTCAGGGTTTATTTTTGGAATGCCATGGCGCCCGTTCCTTCCATTTGTAGGAAGGGGGGTCGAGTTGGTCTCAACATGAACCTGCCGTTCTGACACTCCAGGCTGGGACAAGCAGGCAGCAGCTGGCCGGCCACCCCCAAGCAGCAGTCCTACAGGTAACAATTCCCTTCAATTACACCTTTTATTTTCCAGACCAGAGGAAAAGCGTTATGTTCAGTGGCAGCTGCTGTTGGATACTTGCGACCTTATGTGTGTGGAAGGGTAACTTTTTTTGTCCTCTGCAAAACTGAAGCACTGACAGGGTTACGATTTCAATGTTTTAACCCCCCTGTGGCTTTAACACACATTTTACTATTGATCATCTGTCCAGGTTATAACATAGTGTAGCATTCACTTCTAATTTTAATTGAACAGCTCTAATAAATGCTCACTTTTCACCTTTACCATTAATGAAAACACTGTCCTGTCCTGCCAGGGGAAACCTGCCTGGAGCGCTTTAAACTCCACCAATAAGTTCTTCACCTGGTAAGTTGTTTTTATTTACGTCTACTTATTGCCCAACATAAAGTCTGTAGCCTGAATTCTTGCACATGAACAGGTGAGTTTTTTGTTGCACAGCTATTATTAGACTTTCCTCTTTTGAACCTGTGTCCTAAAAGAACTACAAATGCCAACACTAGCAGAGCCTTAAAAGGAGGAATGAGTGTCTCATGTGTCAGGCTGACGTCTGAGTGCAGAAGGGGGAGCTGGGAGAGTTCTCAACATTTACCAGGTTGTACCTATAAATCACCATGGTGACACATAGTGAGATATGGCTAACAAACACTGAATTTAATTATGCTAGAACCTTAAGCTGCCTGGATGGTTCTCTAATAACCTGATCTGGTAAATCAGGGTTAAGACTGGTGACACAATGTTCTGGCAGTGTGACACATACAGAGTGTTATTTCTTAGGCCTAAAATAATAGCTCCCAGGCCGTGTGCCAAAGCTGCATGTTCATGGGACATTCGTGCCTAATTGGCCCTCATGTTTTCCTCGGTGACGTCACGTTTCAAAGGTGTTATCCAGTGTCAGTGGGGCGTGAGATCATAAGGTATAATGAGCGTCCACTTTCAGCCTGTTATAAATAAAAAAGCAAACACCTGATTGGCAGTTAGTCACAGTCCAATACATCCCACGCCAGTATGTAAAATATTTATTACAAGATAGAACTGACTGCTAAAACAATTGAAATGTACAGAGGCTATGCACTTGTACATTTGCTTTCCAGCAGGTGATCATACTCTTGTGACAGAGACATTGTTTGTAGGGGAAGCTACACCTGGAATAATCAATCAAAACTGCATCATAAAATTCTGATTTAATATCAAACATAATTTTTTTAAAATCTACTGTGGCTCTCTCGTGTTTAACATGAATGCAGGAACATCAAGAGTGCAACTTTTCTTCATCGTGCTGCTCACATTTTGACATCATGAGACCAGGATAACACTTAAGAACTGATCCACAGTAACTTGGCATTGTGAAGGTCGAGGATGTTCTCTGGCAGAATTGGCCCCTGAGCTTAGAGTGTCACCAGCAGGCTGCAACAGAGATACAGAAAGACCGGAAGAGTCATAGAAAGGCATAAAAGTGGACATCCTTTGACCACTTCCCACACAGATGACCTCTTCATTGTGAGCAGTGCCCTGAGGAAGTGGATAATTAATGCCACTCAACTCTAAGCAAATTTAGATGAACTGAGAATCACCCAAATGTCAGGTCAGAACATTGAAAACCGTCTACATCAGCATGGTCTGTGTGCCAGACGACCTGCAAGGATAACTGAGCACATCATCAGGCAAAGGCGCCATAGTCTTGCATTGACCACAGACAATTTTTTAAAAGATGTTTTGGATATAGTGGCTTTTATTGAACAGCAAACTGACAGTTAGCTTCTGCACACAGGGTGTGTGTGCTCTATCAGCTAAGCCACCCAGAACTCTGGCAGGGTAACTCTGGACCAGTGGGTTTCAGTGCTGAACAGAAACTATGGCTGCCAGTGATGCTGGAGACATCAAGAAGAGCGCTGTGCATCAGCCACTGTTGTCACCAGATGAACCTGGGTGGTGGTGTTAGAGTGTGGACTGGGGTGTCCAGTCAATAAAGGACTGCCATACACTACCCATGCTACCTGAGTAACATCATTAGTTCAGTCATCGAGCCCCTGTATGAAGAACAATCTCATCATCATGGAAGAGAATGTTCAAGGTCACATCATAAGAGAGTGATTGCTGGACACTGGGGTTCTTCAAAGAAGAACCTGGACATTCTACAGACCTGAATTGTAGTTTTGGACACCAGAAGCTCAATGATTAGAGGGCCGCCCTTCATGAAGAAGGGCCATGCCTCAATAAGTCAATTTATGAACAGCTCTTCAAGCTATAATTGATGGTCAAGGGCACATTATATGTTATTAAGACTTTGACATGTTTTGTTGTAACATATCGTCGTTTTGTTTTAATACACTGTTTGAAATGAGTAAATCACCATTGCATGCTAGTGCTTAAATATGCTTAAATATTCTACTTTTGTGATATAATATCACAATACTCTATATGTTTCCAGAAATTTCAATGGCAAAACATCCCTAACTTTTTGTGAGTACTGTATATACAGCTCCGTAAAAAATTAAAAATCCACTGCACTGAACCCCATTTGTTATTGCACCAAATCTTGATTTCTGAACTCTTCCTGAGTTAAAACATTAGTATTGTTGTTGCTAAATGAATATGAACTCGTTTTATTTGCATTGTTTGAGGTCTGAAAGCACTGCATCTTTTTTATTATTTTGACCATTTCTTATTTTCTGCAAATAATTGTTTTTCAATTTTTGCTTGGAATTTCATTCATAAAAGAACAATGTTCATTTTACTCAAACATATATCTATAAAAAGTAAAATCAGAGAAACTGATCATTTTAAGTGTTTTCTTATTTTTTCCAGAGCTCTATATTTGTATTTATTTGTATACATATACTGTCACCTCAGACCAAAGGGGAAATATTATCCAATTTCTTCTCAAAAACACATATTTTGTTAATTAGTGGATTTTACATTGAACACTGGACAGAGTGTGAGATCACCGGTGGTTTGTGTTGGCCTTATATTTACAGGATGTTCCGTACAGCACACGTGAAAAAAAAATAAATAATTTTTTTAAACATTTGAATGTTTTAATATGGTGAATTTTGTAGTTGTTTGACACAATGGGTATAATAAAAACAGTTGACATATTAGAAGAATAGATGCTGATTTTATTGAATATTTTCAAAGTGGCATAAAAATAGAAGCAAAAAAAAATCTTGTTGAAACAGAATGAAAGTAAAAGCATATTGAGATAGAAGCAGAAATGTATCAACTAAAGCATACATTAGTGTTCAAAGGTGTAAATATTAAGCTAAATATCACAAAGTCACATTTTGATAAACAAATGTCCACCACAATTGTCACAACTATGCATTGAGTAATATTTATGATTCTTACATCCAGTTAACAGCAGTTCTTTACAGCTAAACCAAAATGTTTACCAAAAGATAATTAGGATTACTAACATTATTAACTATTTCTAAATGCCAGAATAATGAGTCAGAGATTATTCTGTAACTTTCTTCAAATTCAGCCATTTACATGTTTACTTTTATATAATTTTCTTAACTGTATGAGTTGGATCGGTTTAGGCCTTCCACAAGCTTGCTGGCATTTCAGGCCTGTCTTCCCTCTCACTGCTTTGACCAGACAGCTGGTCAAATGTAGTGTTTATGCTTACATATAATTATTTTAACATTTGAATGTGGCACGCTCATGCATCTGGAGATTGTTCCCAAATTGTGAACAATCTCCAGAATTGTGAAATTGGTCCACAATTCTCTTCCTACTTAGATTTTCATGTGATGTTACATAAGTAAGTTACAATGCCATGGAATTTTGCAAATTGTTTAAAAGCACAATAATGTAAGGAATTTATTTAAAAAATGTCTAAATCAAAATTGTTCCAGCACAAAAAAAAAAATAAAAAAATCCAAATAAAATTCTGGTAAACTTTGATGAGAAGCTTGTGGAAGGATGCCCAATATTACATAACTCATACATTTGAAAAAACTATTCTACCAAGTACTGAGGAAATGCATAGAAATGTCTGAATTAGAAGGAAGTTGTAAAAAGAAATATTTCCATTATTTTTCTGAAATCTATCAACAAGAAAAAGTTTTGGTAATCCTAAGTGGCCAAAATAACGAAACATTTATTCAGATTTAATGTCAGACAGTAAAATGGTTGTGTCTTTTTGTACAGTGTGTAACATCTAATGTCTGCTTTTAGCTGTGGTTAGTGCTCAGAGGTTTTGCAGTTTTGATTGTCCTCAAGCTAAAAAGTGCTGAACAGGTCAAACATTGATGTGATCCATTTACTCAAGATGATTCAAACAGAAAACGTTTTACAAATGATCTTCTTGAACAGATGAATACTGAAAATTAACTTACATTAAGATAGGCTCATAATGGTGAAAACAGAAAACAGGGAGATGTAAAGAGGATCACACAACTATGACCATCACATGTTTGTGTGGGCTTTAATTTTTAACATGTACGATTGAGTCCAAAATCATTCATACCCCTGACAGATTTCTGAAAGTCTTTCTCCTGACTGGAAGCATTAATGTTTTTGTAGGCTGCAGCAAGCATACCAACATGAATATGATTGAGACTCTCTGGGCGGAGCTTCAGATGATGGAGGGCATCCAAGCTTAAAGACTTGGAGAATATATCAGCAACAAATCAGTGGAAAGATGTGAAAAGATAGTAATCAATTTAAGGTTAGGTGTGATTGCGAATAAAGATTGCTTATTCAGAAAGGTTTGAATTTTTAACATACCAGGATTTTAATGAAATAAAAATAAAAAAATAAATTACTTAGCCTAAACCTGCCAAGGGTATATATATTTTTGGGCCTGAATTTGGAGCTGTATGTGCATTTCCTCTAGAGATGGTCAGAAAAAATAGAGACTTTCCGGTTGCAGAGTTCCTGCATCAGCATTTAAGGTGTTGCGAGATCACTAAGGCAACAGAAGAGGAAATGCTTCCTCAGCAATCACTGTAACACAAACCTGCAAAAGGAACAGAGGAAAAAGATTAGATATTAAAAATGTGAAGCTTCTATTAACCTGATGTATTTTGAAGATAAATTATGTTTGAAAGAAAAACAGAGTTTGTCCGCTTCCAACTTTTAGAGTATTGAGGATTAAGTTAGTAAAAGAGGAAAGAGATGATGATGTTATAGGTATTAAAAAAGCCAATGTGTTTAATGTGCTGTCCCCTCTGACCAGCTGCTTTGCGGTTAACGCTTCCATTTAAATTACTTGCATTTGAAAACACAAAACAATGAACAATTGTGAAACTTTAGGCAAAGATTTAAGAATGTTTTGTCTCTTTTTCTCAATAGGGTGCAGAAGCATTCATGTCTGTTGCTTATGGCACTATCCACCAGCTGGGCCTGTTTTCCCAGCAGTACCCTCCACCACTGCTGCCCAAGCCTGGAAAAGACAATGTCCGTCTACAGAAACTCATCAAAAGGACTGCAAAGAAAAAGGCCTCCACCCAGACTTCACAGTCTGCTACACCCTTCCGGTCGAGCCTTTCCCCTGTAAATGAAGCAAGCCCTGACCTGGAGCGCAGTGACCACTCAACTTCCCCTCAAACACCAGAGACACTCCCTCGACTCCACAGCATCCAGCAACCTCCACGGTTCACCGTCAGGCCACTGTATCAACATGTGCCGTCCCCTTACCCACAGAGGGCAGCTTTTGGTCGAGCAGTTAGCATGTCGCCTCCCATGGCGGCCGCCCCTTCATGCACGTACTCACACCACATCACAAAAGCGTCATTAAGTTCTGCTTCAAATCAGGTTTCCAAAGTCTTAGACTCTCCAGGAGAAGCAAAGCAATCACTGCAATACTCCTCTGTGCCCGAGGTAAGCATACAAACAACTGAACTGAAAACATTTACTGAAAGCCAAGCTGGTTTGAGACCTACCCCTTATGTAGGTACCCCACATTCAAAAATCACAAGTTCAGCTGCAACTCAACATCTGGTACCAGCGGGTCAACCTGTGGTTCGGCCTCTTACGGTGTTGACCCCACTCATAAAATCTAAAAGTCCACGTCCAACATTTAAAGCAACTGAGCCTTCAAAATCACCAAAGCCGATGTTTGATGTGCCTCAGATTAGAATGTACACAGCAAGCACATCTTATTATGAAACATCCAGGACACCTCCAGTGTACGACACGGCTGGATTAACTGCTATTGGCAGCATAATACCTCAAAGTAAAACATTAGCAGAAACAAAACAAGAAGTGCTCACAGCATCTGAGACCAGAGGAGGGAAGGCGACAACGACAACAACACAGCCTCCTTTATTAGACGTAGATCCTGGTAGAAAGACTCCAACATCAGAAGTTAAAGTAGCTGGCCCAAAGGCTGAAGTAAGAAGAGTCACTCCAACGATAGAAACCCAGCAAGTCACTCTAGTGTCAGAAATCAAACGAGTCACTCCGACAGCAGAAATCAAAAGAGCCACTCCAACTCCAAAAATAGAAACAACAAGACCAACTCAAACAGCTGAACATAAAACCACTACTCCAACATCTGAGGTCAGAGTTCAAACACCAACTTATGAGCTTCTGTCGTCCAGGCGACCTAAAACTCCAGCATACCACATTAGCCGAGCCGCAACCCCTGTCTTTGAAATCTCACGACCCAATCCTCTTTTGTTTGCGGTGTCGCCAATCACAGTGGATCCAGAGAGGTCAAGGTCACCCCAAACAATTTCTACTGTGAGCACTTCATTGCCCTCCCTTAATCTGAAGACAACAGAGTTTCCTGAAATTTTACTAAATGGGGATGTTCACTCTGATGTGACACCTGCAGACAACTCTATAAAACAAAGTATTACAAAGTCAAAATCAGAGTCTGATCTAACAAGAAAAGTGACCTCGGTTTCAGCGGTTGGCTCTCAAAGAGCTGTAACTCCTATATCTGTGTCGGCAACACAAGTAGTCACTGCCTATCAAAGGCCAAAAACTCCAACTTATGAAGCCTCTCGCCTTTTGACCACATCACCAGGCTACAAAAAGCAAAAGACGTTAACATCATCTATTTCACATGTGGCCTTTCAGAGACCTAAAACCCCAGACTCTCAAATGTCAAAGTCTGCTTACCGTGGACTTACACCAGCTGAGTATGCTGCTTACGGTGGAATCAAAACATATTCACCTGCATTTGGCATTACAACCTCAGTGATACCAACACAAGATGAGGTTAAAGTTGAAAAGGAAGTTTCAAAACAGAGTAGACACAAAGCAATTGTAAAGGAACAATCAACGGTTGAACTTCTTGAAAGACAGGACACCTCTAGATGTGAAGAAAAGCTGGACCAGAGTCATGTAAAGGCTGGTTCCAGTGTCACAGTCCCAGTCATTGTGGTTTCAACACCATCTGACTCAACAGGAACAATATCAATACAAGATCCATGTACAGCAACTAGTCCAGTTGCAGCAAAACAAGCGGCAATAGTGACTCAAGAAATGCCAAAAGTGGTGGCTGTGCCTTCTGAAAACCAGAAGGAAAAAACCATAGTAACTACACTGACAAAAATAAAAGATCCTCTTCTAAAAAGTGGTGACCAAGATTCCCTGAAGGTTGTAAAAAAACTTTTGAGTAGAGGGAAGGCCCAGACCGATGAGGAAAAAGCAAAATCTGATGTAAAATCTGACAAATCTGTCATCATAGAACCACCTGTTACACAGATTAAGCATGAAAGTTCAAAATCAGTTCCTGCTTATCCTACTCCGCCTGTTGAGTTAACTGAAAGCAATAAAAAAGACAACACAGAACCATGTTCAGCAGATAAACCTGACAAAAATGGCACTAATGACTCCCCTGCAGCAGCAGCATCTCTTCTTAATATCATGCAAAAGTCAAGAGGCATGAAATCAAAAGCGAGTGGGTGGTTGCGACTAAAGAAACACATGGTGGTGGAACAGGAGGAACCAAAATTCCCAGAGACAGGTTCTCAAGCTGAGATCCAAGAACAGGACCAGAGTGAAGTGACGAGGCTAGAGGAGAAGCCAAGTGGTCAGGATGAGAAGCTAGCTACACCCAAAGACATAGACACTCCAAAGGCAACCAAGATGTGGGACGCTGTCCTCTTCCAGATGTTCTCCTCCAAAGAGAACATCATGCATCAGATTGAGTTAAACAAAAGTGAAGATGAAAAAAATGAGGAGAAAAGCAATGAGCAGAAGGAGGTCCCTTCGTTTGCGTTTAGGCTACCGGTGTTGCTTTTCAGCCCCAGGTTTGATGCTAAGAAGCTGAAAGAAGCAGCCTCTAAACCAGTGTCAAAAATCTCTGTTGTGTTTGAAATGGGTCTGATTGGGCGGAAAGGTAAAGAAGAGGAACCAAAAGACTTTAACAGGAAGGCCAGAGGGTTTGCTGCTTCTTAAACTATGCCTGATGTGAAATGTCCAAATTAAACTGTGGGAAAAAAGCTAAACTTGTTCTGTAAGTTAATGGTAGCAGAGATCATGTACAGCTCTACATTAATTTATCTGTTAATATAAGACTTCTAAACCGTCTTTAGTTGCTGAAGGAAACTAAACCCCAACTTTATACTTGACAAATGCATTATAGTATGACGGTAGCTTAACAGGTGTTAGAGGTTTTATTTTTATTAAGTTAGCAAAAACTAGCTGACTTGTCTTAAATGTCTCCAGACATCACAAAACATTAAAGTGTTTATGTAATCTGACAATTTCCACTTGCTTCTTTCATCACACATTTACTAGAGATGCTGCTGAGCCACTGAATATGTATGTACATGGTTGTTGCTTGTGTACAATCTTCCAGTATTTTTATATTTATCAAGAAACCTGCTGTTAACCCATAATCAAAATAAAAAAAACATTTTTTTTTACCACATTGTATTATTTGCCACAACATAACACCTCTGAATGCTTATGTAGAGTTTGTACATGTTTTTTCCCCTTTTCTTTGAAAACACTCACCTCAGTGACAGTTTAATTCTCTGAAGTGTGATTGTGAAGAAGAGAGCAGCTGGAAAATTTATATTAGCAACAATGTTGCTAATAGAAGGCACTAGTGCATTATCCACTAATAATAAACCTCCACAATTACAAATTTGGCATCAGTAATAAACAAACCACTTTGTTACGTAATCATTGTGATTTTCATTTGGAACATTAGGCAGACACTTATCTGAAACGGTAAACAGCACTCCAGAAGCGACTGTAGGTTAGCGTTAGATGGAAAGCTAAGGTTATAAAGAGATACATTTTAGAGGTTATAAAGAAATAAATAGAGAAAATATAGAATAAGGTATTTTTTTGTGAGTTGTCAAAGTTGTAAGAGAAAAGGATTGAAATGCAAACAAAGTGCTGTAAAGGACTTTAGTTAGATGTTGAGGGATGGTGGGATGGTAGAAAGCTCTGCGCTTCTAGACTGTAGTTTACTTTTTTTACTAAGCATCATCTGCCCTTGATTAACACCTTTTTTGGGGGGTGGACAAGAGTCTACTTATCATAGCACTCCATTTGATCTAATAGACTAGATAATAAAGACTAATTATTTTCAAAATAAAGATTTTCATCAACAAAAGCCAATTTTCATCTTCTTTTTTAGGGAAAGAATTTGATTTAGAAGTCAAACCCAAACTGTCTGACATATTTAACTTTTGCAGTGTAAAAAATAACCATCTATGTACTAAATGACACCTTGAAATAATGTTCAATTGCCACCACGTCTCATGTTTTAATAGATTAAGATGCACACATGAAAAAATAAATAAATAAAACTCACAATTACAACTCTATTTATGTTTATTGTGTTGTTCTACTTTGTGATGAAAGTCCTACCGGTGCTTTGGCTGAGGTCTCCACATTCATCTACAGAGATCTTCTCATATTTTCCATGACCAGTGACAATAAATGTATGTTTTTTCCCATGCGGTGTTGGCTGTGGAGAGATGGAACAGAAACGCGTTTATTTCCTTTGAAATCCCTCTGATTTTTGTTCATATTAACCTTTTGACCCGTAGGGTTAAGGTTTTCCCTACAGGTCCATAGACATCAGAGTGATTCAGCTGTTGAGAGCCACTCTGAGCGACGAGACGACAGAATGCTCCTATGAATGAGGAGCTGTGATTGACCCTGTTGCTAGGTGTTATTGACCCTGTTGATGCTGTCTTCTAGGGTCTGTGACTGGCTCTTCTTCAACTTCTGTTTAACAGCAGTTGACAAACAACTTAATGGAGCATTACTGCCACCCACTGGTGAGGAGTGCTGATCAAGCATCAAAGAAAAGAAACAACAAAAGTATCTTATTCTATCAGACAAATGACCAAAGATAAAAAAAAATTAAAAAAAGATTATGGCCAGGTAGCATTTGCTGATTAAGTCTTTCTGAAATGAATCAATAAGGTCTAGTTTTGACTGTGATTGATTAGTGCACAAAGCTAAATAAGACACAAAAAAACACAAATCACTAGATATAAATTAATGATCATACAGTCCAGATTGGATTAAGAGAAGTGTACCATGATGATGAAACTATGCGATATTGTATTATTTGTACACAGTATCAACATGCAGTGCCTGCTGTTGGCACAGTTCAATCCATTATACAGAGAATGTCTCTCCTTTCTGTCAGTCAGGCTCACTGACAGACCTCCTCACTGCTGCTAACATTTTGTCCCTTTAGGAGTTATCTTTGTGAATAACTTTTATCTAACTGAAGTAAAACTACAAGTTCTAAAAATTCACTATTTTGGAAAAAATATTTAAACTTTTCCTCATATGTACAAAAATCACAAAGGTAAAACACACATTAATCTACATATTTACTTCTACACAGAACTCACGGAAAGATACAGAACAGAACACAGAACATTCTAGAATTTAAAGATGTACTTAGCATCACTGTAACAATGCTGCGTAATTCTGACATGAAGAGACTTATTTTGACAGGGAAATAAAACAGTTGCTACAAACCTTTGCTTTTGGTTCGGTCCCCCCTGATGGGTCTCCAAGTATTTCCCACATGTTCTTCTTCTGCAGCACGCCTCCAGACCTCACATCCTAGAAAACCCATCCAGAAGCAGAAGAGAAATGTTAGAACTCAAAGCTGAAAGGATGAGCACTGGGACAACAGAAGGAATCTGTTTATTCATTAACCGGATTCAAGTCAAATCCAAGCATATTGACAGATTCAGATCAAATTACATTCACTCCTTTATAACCCTGAATTAAATACAGTCATCATATAATTGCAACTGGAAGTCTCAGAAAGTCCAACCATCTACACTGAGTGTCACCTGAGTGTGTGAGAGAAAAGAACTCAACTCAATGCAATAAGTATTTATTTACTGATTTTAAGATTTAGAAATCTGGACACATTCAGTTTGTTTGAACTGACTACCAACCAACCAGACATGATTACCCAACCAACAATAAAAAGATAAGAAAGCAATATGCAGGCTGTCTTCCATTTTTGTTATTTTTTCCACCGCCTCCTCCTATAAACAGTAAACAAACAACATGCTGTGTTACCTCCACCATCTCGTGGAACTCATAATCATATGAGTTTGATTCATTCAAATGAAATGAATGTCACTTGTCACCGTTTTGGGTTGGTTAATGTTAGTTAAATACACTCCTGATCAAAATCTTAAGACCAGTCAAAAAATTGCAAGAATTTGCATTTTGCACTATTGGATCTTAAGAAGGTTCTAAGTAGAGCTTCACAATGTTAAAGGAAAATATCAGTGCAAGAGACAAGAACTTTTGAACGGGGAATTTTCTGAAAACTGCATTTACACTCAAACATGATTTTTTTCAGCTGATCAAAAGTTTAAGATCATAACTCAAAAACCCCCGAAAACCCCCCAAAACAGAAATCAAAGTGTTTTACCATGTGGAATTTGCTTGAGTTGGAGTTGGAGTGATTATTGCACTTAAGCAACAACCACTCCAAAACCAGTGGGCAATTCAGTTTTACTTGTCTTTGCTCAGTGTAAAAACACAGACACCTCCTCCTGGTTTCACCGGAGTGGAGGGCGCAGCCTGGCAGCAGCTAAGACTGCTTTATCATCTTAACACAGCTGGCCAAGTAGTTATCAGCTCTAAAATGCTGCATCTTCCAGTTTGTTGACAGGAATGTGAGCTTCAGTACAGATGCTCAAGCTTTATTTCATTTTTAAGAGTTTGTTTAACTTCTTGCATGATGTTGATGGCATGTTCTCATGCAGAGAGACTTTAGCTTTAGTTGCTTTTGCGGCAGGGTGTTCCTGTCATCTTGTGCCATACAGGAGACAAGCCAAAGAAGAATTTTATATTGGTTTTGCTTGTGTTCAGAGAAAGTAAAAGGTAAAAAAGAGGGGAAAAAAAGCAAAACAAAGGCTAGAAAAGATTAAAAGTAAAGATGTGCCGAGCAGGTTTTTTCCTGCCGATACCGATTCCAATCACCCATGAGGGCCGATCACCGATACCGATGACCGATACCGATCACATAATTATTATTTTTTTAATCAAAAGCACTACTGGTTACATTATGTGGAAAAAGGAACCATGAATTCACCTTAATTTAGACAAAAATTTGTTTTTCATAACTTTTTCCAAGAAAAAAACTGGCATTGTACAAATTGTACTGCTATCGGTAATACTATCTTTAACCGACTGATAACATATGAAGGCTCTGAAGAGGCTAAATAATGCAAAGAGTCAAAATAAAACCTCTCACCATTGCCAAAAAATTCAAGTATAAAAATTAGCATTCGAAGGCAAATACAGGTTCCATTACAATAAACAGTCCTGAGTTACTGAATGAAAACTTCCTGATAGCATGGCGGCTAGCTGATTACTGCTAGTTCTGAGTGGCTGTTTCTGACTGAGCGGAATAATTATGCAGAACTGGGAGGAGATCGATTATTTTTTCAGAGATTATCTGTCTCATGTTAGGACAGCGAAAGTTTTAATACGTATGTAAAATTTATTTTTTTAAGTTAGATGCTGCAGCTTTAAGCAGAGGTTTGGTGTGAGAGTCACTACCAGGTGGAGCAGAAGTGGCGCTCCGTCTGTGAAATATTACTACCTGTAGCGTGGAGCAGCGGTTCAATAGTGAGAGCAGAACCAGCGTCTTACATTGCAGCTCGAAGATTTAAATAATTTTGCGGGTTATTTGTTTAGCTTTCTGACCGTCATGTTAATAATCCGGGTGAGTGTTTGTAGCTGTGCGCTGCTTTACCTGCTATCTGATCCTCCATATGTCTTTTTTACTGCAGTGAGCCTCGATATAGCCAAACTCCTCAAGTATGGCATTGTTTTTATGACATATTAGATTCGTCGTGTTGATGCATTTTGACGTGCTTCACCCCATGTGCTTCAATTTTCCGCCTCAACACGCAAACGTCCTCATTCACTCAGTGTGTTATAGTTCCACATCGCTTAGGATTTGTTGCTGCGCGTTTGCGCAGTGTGAAGGAAAGAGGAGACCAGCTGCACAGGCAGGCTGCGAAATGAGATGCAGGTGATCGGTTTGTGTGATCGGCAACAAGAGACCGTAATCGGCGATCACCGATCATACACTTTTTCACGGAAATCGGCCGATTATGATCGGTGGCCGATCGATCGGCACACCTCTAATTAAAAGTGAAAAAATAAATGGCACTCAATGTCAAACAGCCAAAGACAGAGACAGAAGACACTTCATCATAAGAATTAACACATCACTGCCAAATCAAATGTTACACTCAGAATAAGATGTCATTGCACAAATATGAACTTATGCTTAAAACCAGACATTATGTTTATTAAAATGCTGGTTCTTTATATGGCACACAAATGCAAGAGAAAAAAAATTCAGTAGTTTCAAAGTGAACTTACAGACGGTCGGCATGGTGACTGTTTGCTACTGGGCTCTGAGGAGCCTTTCACCCAGTGTGTGATCAGGCTGGCCACGCCCACTTTCAGACTGCCAGTGTCCTGATTCAGAAAGTAAAGACAACATAGACTTCAGTTTTACAACCATCAAATTGTTTTAGCAATACAAAGGAAAATAAGAAAATAAAAATGTGATTTTATCATTTCCAAATGTTTTAATCTGATACAGGATTGAGGTGAACAGTGGATATGAGTAAAACTCTTGTATATTTTGTATTTTGCAAATCTGTTTAAAGTAATCTTACATATATACAATCAATTCATCATACAGTCATCGTTCATTACAGACTAAAGAACACACAGGCCATCTGTTCTGCTGATCCCAAATCAGCAGACAGATAATGAAGCTATTTTAGAAAAAATAAAACAATTTATTTCTATTTTAAGACAATGTGTGACATTCCTCTGATATACTTGTCAACTTGAATGTCAAATCAACTGAAAGTTGCTCTTCTTCATCAATACGTTTTGTCACAATGGCAGACATTTTCAAAACTTTCTCTCAGAAGATTAAAAAAAAAACAGATCTGACCCAAGACTTCAAGACAAGCCTGTTGGAATTATTTTAGAGTCAGAGAAGTCTATAATGATCACTGAATCATTTTCATAATGTTCTGTTTGTGCCTAGAATGTGAAACAAGCACAAACATCAGCATGGAGAACAATTAAATTAAAATGTGACTGTTAAACATTTTGAATGGTTTAGATTGATAAAACTACCACACAACAGATAATTTATGATCTGATTTATATGACTGAACTACAGTATAATTGGATATAAATCTGAATATCGGATCGTTTTAATTAAATTTGAATCCTACATTTCTGAAGTGCGTTGGAACAATATGTTTTGTACCTTGGGACATATGAATTTATTTTGGTGCCATATGAAGTAAATATCATCCAACTTTTCTTAGTCTGCATACAACTGGTGAACTTGTCAGCCTCTAGGCAGAGAATCAAGCAATACAACGGTTTAAAAAAAGTTGCAGTCTCAAAATTGCTACATGATTTCATCACATTGTTCTTACAGTTTAAGCTTCTTTCAATGAGATATCAGAAGGTGCCGGAGTGAGTAAAGTCTGCGTAGTCCCAGTTGGAGGTCTATGCTTATTCTATATATTTATGCCATATGTCAACAACAATCTGCGTGTGTTGTGTCACCCTGCATGTTGCTCCTTTGTTCGGGCTCCAGGCCTCTCCAGCCTCAAACAGATTCTTCTTGGAAGAAACGACCTCTGGGGAGTTGGGAAGGTCAGTGAGCGATGCCTTCACCGCCTGCAGCTCCTGGGAGGTTTTCTGACAGGGAAACTTGTGTTATCAGTGTGTACATAACCTGACCATGTTTATGAAGTCTCATATATAGTGTATAGTTATCTTGAAGTGGTTCAGTTATCATACAGTAAACATACTTAAATGTTTTTAAAGATATGATCAATAAGACCTATCTAGTTTGAAATTAAGTGCACTGCCTTATTTTTTAATGCTTGGCTCTTATAATGTGTTTAAATCAACGGTCTCAAATGAGCTGCTGTGTAAATTTGATTCAAAGAATAAAAAAAAATGTATATCCAACATTACTGAAAAACATAAACATGTAGTTTTTGTTCAATGCTGGAAGCGTGTGTGGGATGCTGACCTCCACAGCGTGAGTGTACTGCTCCATCTTATCATCGATCCTGGTCAGGAGGAAGGGAGGTTGAGTCTTCTTGAAACTGTTGCTAAATTAGACACAAGACACTGATGTCTGTTAAAATGAAAGCCACAAACTTTTAACCAGATAAGACAGATAACTGTCTGTGTGCAACTTTTCACTTAGCTGTCATGATATGTCATTTTAGAGTTTCCAGAGACTAAACCTTTTTTTCCTAAACAAAAACAGAAAGTCAAGACTAAGCAATTGCTGTTTTACCTTCGTAGGTCAGATATATCCATACATTTCCTGAAGGCATCTTCATATGTATTTTTTTTGTACCAACTGACAGTCAGGGAATCCCAAAGGAGTCTCCCCACGGTGGACCATCCACTCTGGGTTAAGGGTCTGCCTCAAGCAGAGGGGTTTAAGAACCATATTTTCATAAAGGACAGGATTCACTCAATGATGTGTTGTTGAGTTATTCGTCTTTAGAGAATATCAAGCATGAATTCTCAAAAGCTATGAAGGAAGTTAAATGGTCTTGAACTTATACATCCTGATAGAAAGATCCCTTGTCTTGAAAGCTCCTCAGAACTGATCATTTCCTTCTGCAGACTTCCTGGAGCCGCTGTCCCTCACCCACCACTTGAGAGAAGACAGTCCCTGACATCTGGACTCAGTTAAGCAGAGCTACGAATCACAACCTTGGAGTATTATTTCCTGAAAAATGTGTGTTGGTGGGGGGTGTCCTTTGACCTTCTTCCTCATGTTGCCATGTCTGCCTGAATAGGCAACTAAGAGTTAATCAGCAGCTATAAAGCAGTTAGGACAAACAACTGAAGAATTAGCCATTCAACTTTAGGCACAATGATTAATAACTGCATTTTCTACTGAAGTAGATTTAATGTGATTTTAGAGTTTTTCCAACTTACACCTGTTTTCAGACCAGGGCAATTTTTAAAAAGTAACGTATCAGCATCAGCCGCCTTTGCAGTTTGACCAAATGTCTTGAACAGTGACTGTGTATCGCAAAACATCATCCTTATGGCAACAAATGGCCCACCAGCCACACGTTGGACACTATGGCCTGAACAAGCGTCTAGCAGTCATATTCTGTTTTATTCTGAATAGAATCTTGAAAACATTCATCAACAATGTTGATGAAATATTTAAAAAAGAATAACTTTTTTTTCATTAAACAAAAAAGACTGAGGACATAGTTACCTTTTCTTTAGCGAGCGGTTCAGGGAGTTGGTTCTCTCTGTGATCTGAAAAAGAAAAAAAGGTTTGGGTCATATGTCATGCCTTCAGACTGTCAAGTTCCTACACAAAGCCCCAGATGTCCATGGTGGTCTACACATGCTCAGCAAACTATTTGACATGTTCAACACTTAGTTGTGACAGTGTAATTCATAGAGAATAACTTTATTGTTCAAGCAGAAAGCCACAGAGCATCTCGTCTTGCGGACGATAAGAGCAGGACTGGATAATATGGTACCTTTTCAAAATTGAGCTAATTGTAATCAGAATAAGTTTCAGTCAAAATATTGCTGCATGAAATAATTAACCGATGGCATTTTGATGCATGCAAGGGCAAAGATCACTGAAACATGAGGCTCAGGGGTGACTGCAGGTGTAAATTGTTGGTACAGTTTATTGACAAAATAATTAAAATAAATGTGGTACTTCTATTTCTAGTTTGATCTGATTGAAGTTCACACAGTGAGACAAAAAGGTCAATGCGTCTTTTTATTCAGTTTATGTCGACGTCTGGTTTCATCTGTTCATAAAGTCTTAAACATTTGAAAGCGACGTATGTGTGGAAGTATCAGTGAACTTCAAAACAACGTGACATGCTGCCAAGGTGCAGCCAGGTCATGCTGGCTTTGCAAACTCACACACACACACACATGCACACGCACACACACACACGCGTGCAACTTACAAGAGCTAAAAGACTGAACCCATCAGCTGCAAAGAGAACACAGTTATGCTCATTCCTTTTTTTTGTATGTTCACTAAAGTTTATTTGACAAAAGTCAGTTAAGTAACAAAGCTTTGTCTGGTGCTTCTGTTTATGGTTATTTTTAATGTCCTTTGTAATTGATTGCAACATTAAAACTGAGGATTAACTAAACCAGGCAGCAAAATCTATAACTAAACTGATAAATTATAAAGGTGAAATAAACATGGTTGTATCCCATTAAAAGCTGCTTGCTACATAATGTCAGATTTTACCAGATGGGGTTTTAATGCAACTTTTAATTTCATTTCATTTAATGACAAAAAATAAAGTAATCAGCTAACTAACAGTGATTGTCATCTGACACATTCACATCATTCTTTTTTTTTATTTCTCTCATCCTGAACAGACATGAGCTTAGTTCCATTTAAGTTTATTATTTTTCCAGTTCTGAAAACATGCTGTTTAAGCGCTTTTTGGTTGTATAAGACTAGAGGATGCTTAATATCATGGCACAAAGTAAAAATTAAAGCGTTTTAAGGTTTTGTAGATGAAAACACAGTTATGCTGTTCAGTTTTTATCACCTTGTGTGTTGAAACTTTGGGACTGAACGCCTCTTCTCCTTCTGCACTGGACGTACTGAGGCTCTTCATCCTTTCTGCAGCTTCCATCCTCCTCCTCTCCATGTCTTCCCTCATCTTTTTTCTTTCCTCCTGAATGGAATTCCAAAACACTCGATCACATCATGTTGTGCAGCACCGTCTCATAAGAAACACAACCAGCATTTTCCTCCCTGAACGTTCCTCAGTGAAGTCGTCATTTCCAAAGTATTCTGACTAATATAAAAGCAGTTTATCACAAACAGTGATGAGGGAGTTGTGTTTACAAATCAATGTCTACTCAGAACTTTTCAGTTTCTTTAAACTTAACTTTAACAAACTAAAACTTTATTTTTCTTTTCAAAGGAAGTTTGAAAAAAAAACTTCCTTTTTGGTTTTACTTTGAAAGCTGTTTTACTTTAACAGCTGCTCCTTCTTACAGAAACACAACCTAAACTCAATTCACCCCGAAAGTTTCACAATTTGATTGTGCTGATTTACTGAAAGATTGACTATCTTTGAACTGCCTTGTTGCTGAAATGTGCGGCATTTTTTGGTTGATCTCTACCAAAAGATATCCGACTTTACTTGATATAGACAGAGAGATGATGCATTTCCTCCTATTCTGTAAATATCTACATAAAACCAAAGGATCGTAGTTTTTATTTCACTGCTTTCACCTCCTCAGCAACCAGCTGCTGCTTCTCCTCCTCCTCCCTCTGGCGTTCCTCTTCCTCACGAGCTCGCCGTCTCTCCTCCCGTCTCCTCTTCAGCTCTTCCAACTCCTGCTCGGCCTCAAACTGCCTGTGTCTGATTTGCTCCAGCTCCTGACTCTCCTTCTCCTGCAGGCTCTGGCGGATCCTCTCCAGTCTCTGCTCGGCCTCCAGAAAGGGCTTCGCCTCCTCTGACTCCACAGATTGTCTGCATACGACACAAATATCTTGGTTTAGGTTCTGGAGCACATATAGGACTTATTTACCAAACAAATAATTAAACAAGTAATCTGAGTTAATTATTTTATGAATCTTTAGTCCCAAAATAACTACTTTTGCCCTTCTAAACAGAATTATGATCAGAAGAATATTGGTGATATTTGTGTAGGTTATGCTGTCCAGGAAGACCAAATCAGTAACATTTTATTTGACGGGGTGTGCATCAGACTGACATGACACTATCATAAACATAAAAACAGTTGTAAGGACAAGAAGAAGAATTTATGAATATTTATGACTGTTGTCATGGAAGTGTCATTCAGTAAATAATGACACTTTTAATGCAAAGTTGCTCTAAAAGTTGCATTAAAAGTTTATTAAAAGTTCAAACTTTATTCACAGAATTACATTTCCATGACAACAGTCATAAATATTCATAAAGTCTTCTTCTTGTTCATAACAGTTCATGTTTATAATAGAGTCATATCAGACTTATGAACACCCCTTCAAATAAGGTGTTCAAATAAAATCTATTTTTTTCATGGTGCATAAATTAAAAGCGTTATGTTTGGACTATTTTCTCTCACACACACACCTGCTGGATCTGCTCCTCTGGTTCATGACAGATGTCACTTCCTGGCCAGCTGGGCCACTCTTTTGGCTGTTGTGTTTTGGCTTCTGACACAGGAAAACCTTGGACGTGTAGGATACTTTAAGTTCTTTCTTTTTCGCTTCCTGTTGGTAAAATGTTAGAAAAAAATACTATTTGAACATATCAGATATTTTTGTGTGTACAAGACATTAAAAATCTTGATCAAATATGTTTTCAAGTTTTTTTTTTGCATTTAAAATTCAAAATGTTCTTTTTAGCAGCAATGTCTGATTTTCGTTGGTTAATTTTAGTCAAGTTGTATTTATTATTACTTTTGTCTATTTCAAGTTATTTCAGTGATCATTTCCATTATTTCATAGAGGCGTGCCAACAATTTGCCCACATGTTTAAAACATTTGAGCTCAACCTTGTTTCTCAGAGTAACTGAAGGAGCTTTTGCTTGTTGTCTTGTTTTTTTATCTGTTAGTTTCTACTAACTACAGCTTCAGAGTTTCTATGTTGAGCTGTGTTTCTGTCCAGGCTGAAGACACTAAAGCCCCTTTTTAAGATCTCTTAATGTTAAAGGAGAGTTTTCCTTCTCACTGTTGTCAAATACATGCTGCTAACTATGCTAACTATGCGTTTGTGACTCTGGGATCCACCGCTGACTGTGGCTACATGCTCGTTTTGATCAGCTAGTTTTGACAAGCTAAACTTGACTGTTTTGTCATGATCAAGATGGAATTTATAAAACAATTTTTTTAGTCTGTTGGGTTGGACTAAATTAACACATTTTAACTATTGATTTTTTTATGTGATTTTAAAAGACGATTGTTGAGGATTTGTACTAAATAATAAAACTGAGTTTAATTGAATTGAATTAAATTAGTGGTAGAGAGCTACATTGTGTTTCTCACAGCACTTTAAATCTAATAAAGATCTCTCTGATTCTGTGATCAGTTTAGTCTTTTACTTGATAATTTTAGAAACAATAGATTACTGACATTATCACACAAAAAAATAGAAACAGAAAAAAAATTTCTTAGCAACTTCAGGAATCCTTGTGACTAAGGAACCAAACACTAATGTTTCATACAAAACTCTTACCTCTATATTTGGCCTTTGAGTCTCTTGTTTTGTGGAAAGCAGCAGTTTGTTCTTCTTCATTCCCTCCCTCTCCTTCACTCTCCTGACGTCTTCCTCGTAATCGTTCCTTATCTCTGCCTCCATCCTGATGCTGTCAGCATCTTCCTGATCTTGTCTTTGAACTCGACTGAATGGCGTCGAAGCAGCGTGAGCAGCCTTTTTGGCTACATTGTTCTTCATAAAGACATTTTCTTCTTCTTCTTCTCCATCCTGAATGAGCTCCTGCAGTCGCTGTTGTCTTTGTTTTTCTCTGCGCTGAGTCCAGTCACTAAAACCCTCATCCTCCTCAAGAGAAGGGGAACTGCTGGGTTTCAGTTCACGATCATACCTGAAGTAACAAGAGACAGTCATATAAATATGGTTCAACTATTTGGGTGGCACCCTTATCACCATGTACCTCTTAAAGGGGCAGTGTTATGTGCTTTTAAGACATATAGTGTCATTTTATAACACAATCAAGTAACTATATTAACTGGCGTTGTTGTAAGAATATATGACTTAAAAGAAGCTTAATTGCATAATTTAACGCCTTGAAATTGGGTCTCTTTAAAAACTCCTGCTCTTTCTGAAACTCCTCCTTCATAGAAACACAGTAATTAAAAATAAAAAAAAACTCTTGTTTTTTGGTAAACAGTTTTGGAGGTAGGATGACATGGTGCTTTGGCTGTATCAAAACTGGTTCATTTAGCAAAACTGCAATGAAAATACTTTTTTCGCATCACACTGGTCACATGATCAACAACTACATGTTGTGGTTCACAAAGAAGATAACATGAAGTAGTTGGAGGATCATGCCATCACGTTTCTTAATGACTTGTTCACGTGTGATTTCAACTATGCTTCTTATTATACAATTATGAGACTGAGTGTTTTTCAACATCAGACTAATGAGAAAGTTTTGCATAGATTTGTTTATGACTCAGAATACTTATAACACATTTAGAAACACTGTTAACAGGGAGGCTTTGAGTTATTAGCTAGACCTTTTTCTCAAAGCTTTTGTAAGAACTATAACTACATTCCTAATAGTAAATATGAACAAGCACCCAGGAATTCATCTAAATATTCATATATCTAAGAGTATTAGCTGATTTTAGTGCCAGACATCCTTTCCTTTTTGAAAGGATGTCTCTTTCAAAAGGAGACATCCTTTCAAAAAGGTCACAAGGTTCAGCAACATTTATGGATTCAGAGATAGGAAGAGTTGGAAACTTTTTGAATAAAAAGTCAAATAAGCTAGCACGTTATGGTACTTCTGGCTTGAATCAGAGCTGTCCACGAGCTACCAACCTGAACTGTTACATGCATGATGGTATGATGTCTTATTCTGCCACCTTTAATCAGTTTAATCTGTTTCCTGTTGAAAATAAGTTCTGAGTCTCCAGGGGGTGACAGGAGAATTTTGCTAACATTCCACAGATGATTAGATTGTTTGGTCACCCAGTAGAACCCTAAAGTCTCTGCTTGATTCCTGATAAAGTAGCAAAACTAAAATACCAACAATTCTGTTTGGGTGTCACTAAAACTGCTTTGAGGTCTCTGAAGTGTTTCCTTTCTCTGGCTGTTCATTTAGCCAGTGGAGTAACTGTAAGCTGTCATTCCAGCAGATGCTTATTACACTAGAAAAACGATCACAGACTAATTATTAAATCACCACAAAAAGCAAATTACAAAATCTCCCATCTAACCACAACTTAAAAGGGAACATTACATCACTGCTGCATCTACACAATAGGTATGGAAATGACAGGCTTGCAGCGGCAGAGTTACCTAATGTTGTTAATCACCACAATTTCAGGCCGGCTGAGCCTGCCATGAGACGGAGAGGGTGTTGGAGGTGAAAGCAGTAATTTACAGGCCTTAAATTTCAGGTCTCCTGAGACACCACAGGCTGTGGCATGGTGATGCTTTTTCTCTTGAGACATTCTTTGCATGTTATGTAATGAGAAAGCAGCTGCATGTCGCTCTTCAGATCATCATCATCACGGTGCTGGGGAGAGAGACTGTTTGCTGCTTCTCTCAATGAAAGTACTTGTTCTTAAGTTATCAGTAAAAGAAGGTAAAACAGCTAAGACTTTTTGACATTAGATGGATCCACAGATGTCCGGTAGGACACCGTCTCATTCTTTCTATGTTTGTTGTGGATTTCAAGGCGTTAAATCTGGAATTGTCTTTTAAGTCATATTTGAAATATATACAGCACTTTTATAACAACGGAGGGTAATATAGTAACTTGATTATGCTATAAAATGCCACTGTATGACTGAAAAATACTTTAAAAAAGAGGAAAACTATTGAGTGTACACATGTATATACATATCTTGTTCTTATAAGTCCTGTTTGGTTTTCAGTGAAACTCTTAACATTTTCTATTCAGCAGCCTGTTTGTGTGCTGCAGTTTTCTGCAGTTCATAAAATGTTTCACCTAGATGTATTCTGACCAAGTCAGGTTGCTATGACAATATAAAGGGCCAGATTAAATGTCCTTGTTAGCAATGCAGTTCCAAAAAGTTTGAATTTCCAGATTCTATGGAGGAATATTTCTGCCATAATCCAAGGGCAGGCATTTTCAGTCTGAAAGCAGGATTTCAGAAAAATTCCTCAATGAGGCTCAGTCCGCCAAACCCCAGAATAAATATGAATAAATATTTATTATTACAACGATTTAGTGGTTTGACAGTTTACAGAAAATCGTCTCAGTTTAAGCATGTTTTACATAACAAACAAAGCAGCGAAGTTAAACATTTAAGCAACAATGTATTAATGAAAGTTACCCTGAGAGGTCTGGATCTGTTCCTCACAACACACCCACAGGAAAATATTTGAAAAACTACATATAAAAAGGAAAACTCAGCCAGGAGACATCCTAATCAATATCCAGTATTGATTAAATCTAATCTGACTGTTTTAGATAAGGAGAAGTAACAGCTTCCTTTCAGCAAAGCTCCTCCTGGAGTCTCTAACGCAGGGACCATGCAAAGAGGCAGTTGCTGATCAGAATATAGAAAATATTATATTTCATATTTCACCTTAATTGAAACATTGACATTCTCCCAATGTACTAGGCAAATCGTAATCATCAAAAACATTAAAAACATAATCAAAATGTTGAAATTGTGCAAAAACAAAATGTATAAAACGGTGAAGTGGATAAAAACTGATTCAGTTCAGTGAGCATCAGCATTTCCTTCACTTATCTCAGTTTGCATTACAATAACAGGAGCAAAATGAGAAGCTCATTTTTGACAGTAGGTGCCACTTTTCCTCACTCTATCTTGGAAACAAACATGTATTTATGTTCTGAATGTATTAATTCTAGTTACCTGCACTTGAGTTTCTCTGATGATTTATGTTAACTTTATATGAAAGTATCATGTTTACACTGTCAAATGGAGAGTTTGAATAAAGAATCTTGATCAAATTGAGCTATTGTGTTGAATGACATATTTTACATTAAGGTTTGAGAGAGTGGGCAGGAGTAAAGGCTACTTCATGACTTCTAGAATTATGTTTCAACAACTTTATTACATAGGCCCCATCTAACCTTGTTACTGTGACGTCAGTTTGATTTGATTGATATAACCATTTGTTTGCTAGAGAAGTCTGCAGTCTGATTAATAATCTATCAAAGTGGAAGTCAAACTTGACCGTCTCTTATAACATGAATCAAATGCAGTATGAAGAAGACAGTCGGTTTTGTTGTGTGTGCTCACGTGTGCCTCTCCTCTGGCGCCTCGCTCTCTGGTGACGAGTCTTCCGGTGTTGAGCCGCTGTTCCGTCGGCGAAAAGACTCCCGAGCCTTTCGGCGACGTTCCCGCTCCACTTCTTCAGCATCCTCAATGCTCCTCTGAGCGGTGAGTCTGGAGAGAAGAAATACTACTGACGTTCCAGACATCGAAACGTCCCAGTGGCTTTATGTGAAAATGCTACGTATCTCATTTCAAACACTCCAAAAGGAGACTTCGCACGACTTCATTTTCATATATCAGTAACGAGTGGTTACAAAAAGGGCATTCACTAATGTAAGTGCTTCAATAGTTTTAATAAAATATGCAAAAAGACTGCTGGGAAACGTACAAAATGCAAGTTTATATCCACAGTATGCGTTGTGCTGTAAATTCCACATATCACATTTTAATGCATATCTAAAATCTTTTTTTTAAATGACGTGCTGCAGCTTTAAACAGAGGTTCGGTGTGAGAGTCACTACCAGGTGGAGCAGAAGCGGCGCTTCGTCTGTGAAATATTACTACCTGTAGCGCGTAGCGGTGGTTCAACAACGAGAACCGCCACTACAGCTCGAAGACTTGAATTATTTTTCAGGTTATTTGTTGAGCTTTCTGACCGTGATGCTAATCTGGGTGAGTGTCGGAAGTTGTGCGCTGCTTTACTGGCCTTTCCGGATGTCATTTTTTCCTGCGTTGAGCCTCGATGTAGCCAAACTCAGTCATGTGCTTGTTTTTTAAATGTCACATTAGATTCGTTGTGTTGATGCATTTTGACTTGCTTCAGCCCCGAGGTAATTTTCCACCGCAACACGCAAACTTCCCCGTTCACTCTCAGCGTTCTAGTTCCACATCACATTGCTTAGGTGTTACTGCTACGCGCTTGCGCAGTGTGAAGGAAAGAGGAGATCAGCTGCACACGCAGGCTGCAAACAGGTGATCGGCAACAAGAGACCGTGACTGGCGATCTCCGATCATACACTTTTTCACGGAAATCAGCCGATTATGATCGGTGGCCGATCGATCGGCACACCTCTAATATGTAACCATACAGCAGGAGTGTCAAACGCCTTTTTGTTTTGGGCCAAATCAAGATCATGAATTCTCTTAAAGGGTCGGTTGTGACGGGATGTATTGATTAAAATATCAATGGATTCTTAAAATTAAATAATATTGAACATCTTTTCAGTCCTTCCAGGATGTCACAATTGTCTTGTGGTTTTTCGCAATAAAAATCAAAGTGATTGTGGTACTAATTTGGAAATATTTTAGATATTTCCACTTATTTATGACCTTAAATGCAACTTTTTATTGCTTGCTGAATAGATTGTGGACTACAATCAATTAAGGCTGAGGCAGTAAGAACGTTTTTGACCATTTTTGCAATAAAATACCAATATTAGTGCAAAAAAGTGTGCGGATTTGTTGATTTTGCTCGAAATTCACAAGAAACTGGAGGGACTGATGGATGAAATTTAGCAGTAAAAGATAAAAACTGCATTGATTTGATTGATAAAATAATATTACATAATATTTAAGCACAATTAGTCGAGAATCTAGAGGGTCACATGAAAAGCTATGGTGGCCCAGATCTGGCCTCAAGTTTGACACATGTGCCACAAGAGGGTTACGTTTCCTGAAGCTGAACGCCCAATCATTAACATTCAACTGAACATCTTTTAGCTCCACCAAAGTGTTTTGCTTTAGCAGGAAGGGACGAAGGGGAGGTGGAGAGGCCAGAGCACAGCCGGGTGTAGATGAGTTGGGTGTCATCGGTGTGAAC
Organism: Poecilia reticulata; assembly: GCF_904066995.2. Classification (NCBI taxonomy): domain Eukaryota; kingdom Metazoa; phylum Chordata; class Actinopteri; order Cyprinodontiformes; family Poeciliidae; genus Poecilia; species Poecilia reticulata. Next base: position 760,387 of record NC_088835.1, read on the forward strand.
AGTTGAACGGAAAATCAGTGGGATTTTTTTGTATTGTGAGAACAGCAGGAAGCAGAGGCATCAGGCCAGCTCAGATCATTTACAAGTAAAAGCCACACATTACAGTCATGACACAATGAGCTGGAAGTAGAGAAAATATTTTTTTTTGTTCTGTCAATAAATCATTTCATGACAGAAAACAGAAGAAAGTGCTGTTTCTCCAGCTGGATGTAATAGATCAGAACTACATCAGATCAGACTGATTTCATGAAGAAAACATTCATTAGTGCAAGTTCAGATATTTTATTTTTATGTTTGAATTGGTCAAATAATTATTTTTATTTCACTATGTTCTCACCTTGCATATTCTCTCGTAGTTATGGCTGAGGTATTTTGTCATGCTTGGCAGCATCCAAAACCTACTAAATTTAAATGATAAATCTCTAAACTGGCAATTTTAATCAAAGTTGTTAAAGGTATTTTAACTTCCTTCAGCTGCCTTTTTTTTCTTCCACAAAATCATTCTTTGTTTCTCTTTCTTGTACCATGTAATTACTGCATAGAGATGGAGATTTTAACCTTGTTTTCCAAAACGGGGCTTAGCATACACAGCTCATGCTGATGTTGCCATTGCAGTGACTTTAAACAAACTACTTCTTTGGCTTTTCTGTATTCTTCCTTTGTAAACCAAAACCAGAGGCAAGAACGGACACGCACTGAGCGTTTCCTCAAATAATGGTTGATGAAGTTCCCTTGAGCCAAGCCATGGACGTCAATACAGTCCACACCAGATTAGGATTTACCTGGAAGGACACATCCAGCTTTTAAGAGCAGAATTCAGCTAACGATTAAAATTAATTCATATGAATTCTGAGGTAAGATCAGGAAGTGACCGTCGGTTTGAGTTTATTTGAAGCCGCGTTCCTCAGTTTGAGATGGCAGAAAGTTACAACATACTGCAGGTCAGAGGTTGATGTCTTCATTTGCTTTCCATGGTTTATTTTTGGGTACTTTCATTAAATACTAAGAAAGTTACTGAAAAAAGAAAATAGTTGAACCAACTTAATTAAATTGCTTCAATTGGTAACAAGAAATACAATTAAGTTTATCCAACTTAATTTATTATTAAGTGTTACTGAAATAATTTAGTTTACTTCAAATGAAGAAGTAAACTAGTAAAGTATATTTTTAAAAGTTTTTTTTTTTTTGCTCTAGTGGCCTTTATTTAAGAGGAGTTAGACAGGAAAGTGGGTAATAAAAGATGGGGAAGACATTCGGCAAAGGTCATCAGGCCGGGAATCGAACCTGTGACAGCCATGTCAAGTACTAAGACCTGCTTATGTGAGTTGTGCTCTAGTGCTGTGCCACAGTTGGTACAGGATCTGTCCCTGGTGAAGCTTAAGTTATGACATCAGATGTCAGGATACGAATGCGGCATTGAAACTTAATTGTTTCAAGTCAAAGCAAAGGTCCTTTAAGTTGAGGGGGGAGGTTGAGCAGTCAGAACTGAAATGCTCAAAAACTTGTTCAGTGCTCGTTCCATCTTCAAATCATTGTGTCACTTGTGCACCACAAATGTCTTCTCATCTTTTTGAACACATTGCGAATGCTTTTGGACATCATGCAAGTGAATATGTCCAATTCTTTGCGTTTGCGTTTTCAGTTGCTCATGTCATGTTGATCATCATCCTGTGTTCTGGTCAGAGACGAGCCAAGGCTGCCAGCAGTTTGTTCAGCATCATCTTCCTTCTTACTTGTTTATTTGCCATCATTTTTATTGCTTATTGTCTCTTGGTGTTCCTTCCTCAACATACTTTTCACATCTGGCTAGCCTTCTTATTACTCCCCCAGCAGGTGACTCTATTGTTCATGTCTATTCGGACAGTAAGGAAACAAAGACAAGACAGGAGTCTGACGGTTCTTCAGAGCCTCGCTGTGTCGTCGGAGCAAAATTGGTTACTTGGCAGATTTGTTTCATAACACATCCATACACACATGAGGGATAAGAACTGCCAGCAGCCACTTAAAGCCTTTTGCTCTGTCTGCACATGTTGAAGAGCAACACAAGAGGAAAAGGGATCACAGTCAGGAGGGAAGAGGTTGAGGGTATTATACCTCAGCTGCTCTTTTGTAATCTCTCACGCTGTCATCAGGTGGATGAATGGATTGAATGATACAATAATAACAAGGTTTAGCATTCAGCCTGAAAGCCCTCCAGCCTCTGTGGTGCAGACGGGCATGGTGGGAACACGTTACAGATGAAGTCACTGTGCTGCAGGAACAAGTCAGAACAGAGAGATGCAATGAGTCACTGCAGCTCCAGAACATAAATCAACAGGTGGGTTCAGAAGCCACAACAACAAGTCAGACTCCCACTTGTCTTTATTCTATCGATCACCTGGGCGAAATTACTGAAACTGAATTATGTTCAACTTTACATTATACTCAGACAAACAATATGAGGAGACCATGAGGCAGGACAACAAAAACACTTTGAGGTATCTTGGCACAACACAGAGTTATTTGATTTCATCTATGAGAAATCATAGATGATTTCTCATAGATGAGAAATCTGCTCATGTTTGGAGCAGAAACAAACATGAGCGTTTGTTTTTTCCTTTTTTTTGAGAGAAAAAACTTGACCTTGCAGTTTGCACTAAACATGTTCAAAGATTTTTTTTAATAAAATTATTGATATTTCAAACCCAACCTGGGATGCGTAGCCCAAACAACTGACTGCTTTGTGTCACTTTGACATGGAGCTAATGTTGCTACTAGAGATGAGTCGATCAGGTTTATTCCTGCCGATACCGATCACCCATGAGGGCCGATCACCAATACCGATCACATAATTATTATTATTTTTTTTTTAGCATAAACACTACCAGTTACATTATGTGGAAAAAGGAACCATGAATTCACCTTAATTTAGACAAAAACTTGTTTTTAATAACTTTTTCCAAGAAGAAAACTAAACAAAACAGACATTGTGCAAATTGTACTGCTATCGCTAATACTATCTTTAACAGACTGATAACATATGAAGGCTCTGAAGAGGCTAAATAATGCAAAGAGTCAAAATAAAAATTCAAGTATAAAACTTAACAGTCAAAGGCAAATACAGGTTCCATTACAATAAACAATCCTGAATTACTGAATGAAAACTTCCTGTTAGCATGGCGGCTAGCTGATTACTGCTAGTTCTGAGTGGCTGTTTCTGACTGAGTGGAGTAATTATGCAGAACAGAGAAGAGATCGATTATTTTTTTAGAGATTATCTGTCTCATGTTAGGACAGCGAAAGTTTTAATACATATGTAAAATGTATTTTTTTAGGTTAGATGCTGCAGCTTTAAGCAGAGGTTCGGTGTGAGAGTCACTACCAGGTGGAGCAGAAGCGGCGCTCCGTCTGTGAAATATTACTACCTGTAGCGCGTAGCAGCGGTTCAACAGCGAGAACAGAACCAGTGTCTTACATCGCAGCTCGAAGACTTAAATAATTTTGCGGGTTATTTGTTTAGCTTTCTGACCGTCATGCTAATCCGGGTGAGTGTTTGTAGCTGTGCGCTGCTTTACCTGCTATCTGATCCTCCATATGTCTTTTTTACTGCAGTGAGCCTCGATGTAGCCAAACTCCGTCAAGTATGGCATTGTTTTTATGTCGTATTAGCTTCGTTGTGTTGATGTATTTTGACGTGCTTCAATTTTCCCCCGCAACACACTAGCTTCCCCATTCACTCAGTGCGTTATAGTTCCACATCGCTTAGGATTTGTTGCTGCGCGTTTGCGCAGTGTGAAGGAAAAAGGAGACCAGCTGCACAGACAGGCTGCGAAATGAGAAGCAGGTGATCGGTATCGGCAACAAGAGCCAATGATCGCCGATCACCGATCGTGCACTTTTTCATTATTTACCTCAGTCCTTGTACGTTTGCCTCTGTCCTTGCACGCACAAGGGTTAATGAAGACAAAATATGGAGAGTTGAGGGAGGCCCATGCTCTCGTCACTCATCAGTCCACCTCCCCCAAACACATTCCAGAATGTCTTATCTCTTTAGACACACTGAGGCAACCCACACATGAGTTAGGGATTCAGTCTTAGAGGTCACAGATCTGCCCCTGAGCCAGCCTGACAAAGAGCTGATTAAAAGCAGTTCAGGTCTGCTTGCATTCCTGCCATGACCCCATCCCATAACAGCAAGCCCTTGTGACCGCTTCTTCAGTCGCACAATAAAAAACCTGCAAAGAATCTGAGACCAAATAAAGTCTTTCCAAAACAACAGCAGCAATAGTTAAAAATGAAGATCGTGCTCTAAACACCTCCAATGTCCCTCTAACAAATATTTAAGAGATCAGAGATGATTACTTATTTCATACCAACAGATGTTCAAAACTATTGGGACAGGCCTTTAAGAATGTCTTTTTTATGAGCAAGGTTCAGGTATTGTTGTTTAATCTCAGTAATTCAACTGCACATGAAAACCCTAATTTTTACTGCATGAAAAAAGTTAACAGATTTGAGTTGTATTTCTTTCTTCTTTTTATTTCACACCTTTGGTTGAAATACATTCAATGAGGGACTTTTTGAACAAGTCTCTGACATCTGTCTAATATTTGAATGATTTCTTTAATGTGCAGCAGGTTTCATCTCAATTAGATCAAGATCCGGGTTTTCTGGACTTTCCATTTCAGAATTGTGTTTGATGGATTTCCTGAACATTTTGTGCCATTACCATGTTTTACTTCCTGTGTCCAGATTGACTTCTAGATGGTTTAGTATTTTCCTCAACTACCTTTTTTACACAGTGAAGTTAATGTTAGTTTCTTTGATGGGGAGCTGACCAGGTTCTGCCGCAGCGGTAGATCACCAAACCCAACAATAAGACTTCTTTGAATTCCTTCTTTGACTCATAAGCTGTTACAGTCTACCAAACTAAATGTCGGAGGTTCTACTGAAATGGTTTATTATTCATGTGCACCTAAAATGACACACCAGTGTATACTTCTAGCTATTTAAAATGGCAATAAATGTGGGAATGTCCAAATTTAATCCTGAGCAGAATTGCTTTGGTATTGGACTTTGTGTCACAGAAACAAAAAAATGGGTATATTTGGATATAATTATACTACTGGTGAAACATTATGATATCTATCCATGTGTCCAAATTTGATAGAAAAAAAGGATTTTTCACATTTTTTACATCCTTCAAATTTGTACCAAATATTAGAAAGAAAGATTTCAGTATAGAAGACAATTATAAACCAAAGAAACAATAAACATTATAGAGAAAGCACTACATGAAGTTTCTCAGAAGCAGGTCAAAAATGCCCAAACAACCTGAACTCTCTTAAGAGAAGTAAACATGACGAACAGTGCTGAAAAACCGCCGAGCAGTAAATTCTCTGATACAGCAGTGGGCTTGGAGTCACTCTCTAGGCATTTGGTGTGATGTCATGGTTTCTGTCTGCACCTCCGAACAGAAGAGCCCATCTTCTGAGTAAACGATAAATCATGATGAGAGATCCAAACACTGCCAGCTGTTATCTTGAAGCCTTGTGACATTCTTCCAGTGACTCACCAATTACAAAACCTCAACAGAGACAGAGGCAAGAATCAAACCGTCAGCATTCATTCTGATTCAGAGGACAATCTGGAGTAACTTTATGAGGACAGCAATTCACACATAGAACACTTTTAATGATGTCGGGTGGCAAAACGTTTTGCTGACCTATCGGAATGTTCATAAATACATTTTGGAAAACTGAGAATCATTGGAATGGGTGTTATAATATCATTTAATAAAAAAAAACAGGCTTACTGAGTTTATGGAAAGAAATTTAAATGTATGCTTTATTTATGGAACGAATCATGTTACATGGAATAAATAATGAATATCCATTCAAATGAATAATACGATTCATTATTAATAATGTAATCCTACTACTACTACTACAACACAGTGATTCTTGAGAATAGGGACAATATGGGTTTTAATTTTTCCATATTTTTTTTATTATTTCTCAACCTTATGTATTCAAATATGACAAATAATGTTTTGGAAATGTAAAGATGCTAAGGTGCAGGCTCCCAGTTGCAACATTTTTTTAAAAATTACATTTTTAATCGACCTGACCCAGAACTTTGTCATCAACATCTGACAAAAATAAATCTAAAATGATTTTTAAAATACCCTATTAGTGATATTTTACTCATTTTACAGACAAATGCTTCTCAAGAAACAAAATAAATATTATTTAAAACAAAAAACAACAAAAAGTCCATCTGACAGAGCTGAGTGCATGACGGAGTTGTCACAGAACTGAAGGTGGTGAAAAACTAGTGAGTAAAATGAAAAACTTGATACATGCAATTTATGTAAAATACATTAAAATGAATTAATTGCACATTTAAGTGAGATTTGACAACAATTTCACTTAAAGAGTCACAAAAACTGATGGAGTTGACATCTGACGGAGTTGACGAAATGCCAAACTACCTCAATTTATATGATGTTATTCTGAAGGAGGCCATATTTTAGCTCATCAGGTCCATGAAATCTTTACAGTATACAAAAATTAAGCATTTATTTCACAATATTTCATCAAAGTTTTGTAAATTGTCAGTTATGGTGTTGACATGCCATGGTTGTGACAAGCAACTTAGGAATAAAAAGAAGAAAAAACTAAAGAATAACATATGCTAACCAGAGCTAACTAGCCCTCTTAGCAAAGGAAGAGAAAGGAAGAGGTCATGGGGTCCTCAGAAGTTCTGGTGGCCCCCAATAATGCCTGATTTTTTTACATTCTTTTCATATCTGACGGTGTTGACAAAAACTAGGGACAAATTTCAATGGAGTTGGAAAATATATAAAAATGATTTTTAATTCAATTTATTGGTACTTTTATAATTATTTATATGACTACTTATACTTAATTGTCATATAATTTTAGTATGTCTTTAATTGTTTTAAACTATTATAATGTATTGAGTTCTGCCCCGGGACAAGGGATTTTACAGGCATCATCCACTGACTACAATGTTTAAAATAAAAAAATATCCAGCAAACACCAGGAAAATATACATTGTTGTGCTCACATGACCCAGGTTAGTTTAGTCAGACATTGAAAAAATTATATTTTTTGTATATTTTATTCAAATGTTGTGCTTTATCCATATGACCTGTTTTGTCCCTATTCTCAAGAATCAATGAACTAATAATAATAATAATAATAAATCCAGTAAATAATAGGGAATAAATAATGTTTATGAAAATAAAGCAATCTTTTTGTAACTCTACATTTGGTTGTTACCAAATCGATTATATATGATAACAACCTGAGCAAGAGTTTCTGTAATAAAAGTGTAAATTAGCAGCAATTCCTAAGAAACAGACTCTGGCTTATTTTCACCTAATGCAGAGCTAGTTGTCATCATGACAATCTGAATGTTCATAAATACATTTTGGAATTTAGCTGTTACATGACAGCTAGTGTTTGGCTACTGCTTGGGAGGAAGAGCATGGGGGTGTCATAAATAACAACAACCAGATGCAGATGGTGCAGGCAGTAAATCTAACTCTGGCTCAGTGGTCCCAGACCCCTGGTCCTCAGTGCTCTCGCTGTCCTGCCTGTTTCAGATGTTTCCCCACTAAAACACAGATGATTTAAATAACTGCAATACCTCCTCAGCATGCCTTCAATAGACCCTTTTCACAGTGACGTCAGACAATGGCCGCCATAACTCGAAACGGTGTATCTTTACTTCCGGTGTGATTTTGCCTCGGGAAACCTGACTGAACAATTCACGGATACTCATTATCTTAAGTATATAATAAAAGGTAAGGTTAATAATAACAGCATTTAAGTGTTAGATAGCTGTTATTACTCATTGTCAATCCACCATCCTCTAACTGTGTATAAAATAAACAACCTCCGATCGGAGAGTAAACCAGCTAGCAGCTGCTTGAGCCAGTTAAGAAACATACACCGCTGCCTTTCAGTGCTGTGTTGTTAAAATGTTTCACTAAAATCACTTACATCTTCCAACACTGTTGTTTAGAAAAGCATTTTAAATATTGATTTAAGCGCTATCTGCCAAATAATTTACATATTCTGATGTGATTCATAATTTCTCCATTTGTTTTGTTGTCCATCTTTCTCAACAGTAGCCGACCTAACAACCTACCATGTCTGAGATGGTCTTGTTCCTCTGTCCATGGCAGGTTCAGTCAATCAGCTGTGGGACATCTGCTGCCTAGTCAAACTATCATGGGTCTCTTGATTTAAAAGGAGAAACCAGTACAGAGCCTTCCTGCTCCTGCAAGTCACACTTCTTGGATGAACACTCACTACTTCTAGCAGCTGTTAGAAATGAAATCTTTGTGTATCTATTCTGTAATTAATATTTATATGTATCTATTAATAAATTGATGTGTAGAGTTCTGTAAAAACTATTGTAAACAACTTCTCTTGAGTAATCCACATATGTGCAACTTTTACATTTAAATTGCTAATTGCTTACACAACTGGCAACAAAGTATGTGGAGGAGAGGAAATGCTAAAATTAAAGCTGCCATTGTGGAACAAAGACATAAGGTTTGTGGCTGTTTCTTTAAAACCTCTATGTAATAATTATATTAAACACTGTACATGGTTACTACATTACACAAACATAATTACTACAGTTAATTTAAGTCATTGATAGAGAAAATGTATTTACAAAAGGCATATCATTTTTATTTCAACAGTATGTACTCAGGGTTTACAACTTAAGAAGACATCCATGTCCTTGGTGTGTGCCAGTCTGCAGTGAACTGGTGGATGACGGAGACAATGATATACTGTAGTGAGCAGTTTGAAGCAGAAGTCCCACCATGTGATCCACAGGGTTTTCCCAGCTGAGCACAAACTTCATGCACTTCGTTTCCACAGCAGAATCAAGTGTAATCTGTTAAAAGGGATATAAAGTTGTTATTCCTATGTTATCAATTTTCTACTGCCAAGTCTACAGCCACAGGAAAACAAAGTAAAAGAAACGTAACCTTCTAATCATAACATTTGATAAATATTCATTGGAGAAATGTGAAGTTAATTAGCTAATATAGATATATAGATGGATAACTCATCACATTTCTCCAATGAAACGTTAATATCTATCTATCTATCAAAGACAGCGTCTTCCTCCTCATGTCTTGATTGTAGCAAGAGTTTTAACTTCTCAGGACGTGGTGGAGCAGCAGGTGTTTGGCATAAAGGTTTTGGACTTGTGGCTACAGGTAATGTCGCTTCTTAGCGGGTGGTGAAACTCGCTAAGAAGCGTAAATGAGGAGGGTTTAATACGATCACGCATTTTACATGACGGGTGGCAACCCCAGTCTATACTATAAACATATGATTAAGATTAGAGCCTAAATACGTTTTATTTCCGAAACAGAAAGGCTACGTAATGTTAGCCAGCTAACAAATCACTTTTGCTATCCTAGAATATCAACTAACAGCTAGAAAAAAACCAAAACACGTACCTTCGTAGTCAAACTGGAATCAATCAGCGAGGAATTTGTCCAGTTTAGGTTATGTTGATGAAGAAAAACTGTTTGCAAATAGTGATATATCTTCAAATCATATTTGTGGCAGCTGCTTTAGAGTTCAGAAACAGCGTTAACTACACACACCGGAACTAAAGACACACCGTTTCGAGGAATAACGGAAGTTGTGTGACGTCATGTGAAAAGGGTCTATTGCGGCAGAGGTCTGTTAATCACCCATTCATTTAAGCCAGGTGTGCAGCAACAGGGAAACGCCTAAGACATGCAGAACCAGGGTTAGGGACAGCTGCTGTAGCTAACAGTAAATTAGCAACATTCACGACACGTTAAAGAAAATGACGTGACATAAATGAAGTTGACTGCCAGTGACAGAGGTTTGGGTGCAAGGATCTCCACAAACAGTGATCAGAGTTACAAAGAATGTAGTTTGTGGGCATTCAGAACAAGACAACTAAAAGAGGTTAAACCTATAAAATATCAACATGGGGCAAGTAAATATGCTAGTGTTGAGGTGAACATGCATTCCTGTACAATCAGGAAGACTGCACAATTTCAATTTTCATGTGCAAAGAGGAAAGTTTTGCTTAACTTAAACTCAACTTAAACTCATGAAGGTCAAACTAAAGTTTTGCACGAAAAATATAAACAAAGTCCAGGACTCATGGAATGATGTTCTTCGGATAGATGGGTCATTTCATACATTTGAAGAGCAAAATACTCATCAGAAGTCCTGGTATAGAGGCAACGTAATCCGTCACATGAGCAGTCATCATTGCTTGTTGTCACACTGGTGATGAATGGAATAGATGTTGCTGATTAACAACACCTCCACAACAGGAGTGTGTAAATTCTCATACCACCTGATTCAGACGGCATGGGACTCCTTTCATCAGGTAGAACTTTCCATGAGTCAAATTCATCTCATTCTGGCTCAAAACAACATGTTGGTACATTGACGTGAGATTTTATGACAGCAATCTGACTGTTTCCAAATGATTAACATGTAACTATGCCTTTCAGCGCATCACAAGTCTGCACAGGCTAAACACACATCAGCAGTGGGAGAATGTGGCTTTAAACAAACACGTGAGAAAGAAATTCAAACTATATGTTTGTTGTTTTGTTGTGATATCTGAGCCAAAAGCTTCCTTCAGAGACCTGGCTGACCACATCGTGGTCTCTTCTCTGTCCTCTGCTGTCTGCCTCCTACTGGATCTGGTTGTAAACAGGATCTCTCGCCATCAAAAGGCAGTCGCTTCTCTTCTGTGTCCCTTCCTTACTCTCCTAGAACAACTGAATCAAAGCAGTCATTGTCGTCCAAATACAATAAACATAAATATGTTTAAACTGAAGTGAAATCTTTTTAATCTTTTTACTGTTCTGTGTGAAATTTATACTTATTTTTGTTTATTGTTTTTGGCTGCAGATACAACAACACAGAAATGTAAGTTGACATAAAATGTAAATTAATTTAAACTAAAGCTAAGATGTATTAGAAAATAATTAACTTGACTAAAACAATCTTGTTAGATCTTTTGACTTGTTTCTGTCTTAGTTTGGTAAAATCCGTTATAACCGTTGATAGAATCTTTGTTAGAATGAAAAAAGTGAACAGAACTGAGGAAACCATGGGAAATGATTAAATCGTAACTTTAAGTAGCACCTCAAATGACCAGTCATGCTATGGCTGCAGGTGCAAAAATCATTTGAGTCACTGAAGATCCTGATAGATCCAAACTCAGAGAGGCAAACCCCAGAAAAAACGGGACATACCTCCATGAGCACACAGAAAACAACAGAGGGACTCAGGCAACCTTTCCCCTCTGACTCTGGTTAGTGACACCGTTTCCCAGAAAATCCTCTGGCATCTACTCTGTCTTAAATGTTTCAACTGAAAAGTCTCCATTGCCATCCTAAAACAAAAAGCACTTAGTGAGGTTTAATAATAAAATGATCAAGAAATAGATTCACTATTTACTACAAATATTAGCTTGTGGAAAAATACACTTAAATCCCCATGTGACCCAAGACGTTTCCACTAATCCCAGGGTTTCCACTAAAACAGATTGATTTTCCCATCAAACACACTCAAAATCTGAAAAAAAAAACCCAAAAACAAGCAAAATACATGACAAAACCTTTCAGATTTCTGATGATTGCTTAAAAACTGCCCAGCATGAAGCAAAAAGTCATGTTTACTCATGTTACCTCAGTCACTGTTTGAAATACATGTGTAGTTTAAACATTAACCTCAGTGGCTGTGCAGCTTTCTAAGACAAAGAGAAATGACCATGGGAAACTGCGATGTGTCCATCACATACCTCATTAGATTTTGCAAACCCTGTTTGCTGGAATTCCTCCTCAGCAGAGCATGGGACATGTTTGCCTCTTTTCTGCGTCTAGTTGTCCTCTTCTTGTTGCCTCGCACTGGTAAAAATAACAGAGATCACAGCAGATGCTGATATGGCTCTAAGATCAACCCCTCTGACAGAAGGTTTTTTTGTTCTGAAGTTGTACCAAGTTAAACAGCACTGAAGTGTGTGAGAATCTGGGTGTAAATGGTAAAATCTCTTTAAGCACACACATGCACACACACACACAGTCCCAACCCTTACAAAGCTTGTTGAGAATGCCAGAAAGGCTCAAAGGGACTAGCTCCTTTCTCTCATGGAGGCTGGACCTTTAGTCGTTACACTCCCCCCAGCACAAACACACACGTCACCCCTCCCTCTGTTCTACATGTGGTTTTCATTGAAGAGCAGCGGGATTCAGAATCCCTCTTCTCAGTCTGTATTCCATCTCTGTCTGCTATTCCTCCAAACATGTTTTTATCTATTCTATTCGATCTATTGTAATAATTTCTTATTGCCATGTTGCTTTGAATCCTGTCTGATGTTTTGACAGGACTAACGTTTGGTAAAAAAAAAAAAAAAAAACTAAACTAAAAAATCCTGCAGTCATTCAGTTTTCTGAAAACCTTTGCTAAGACATGCAGTGTAGATATATGACTGTAGCTGCAGAATGACTCAGAATTTCTTTGTTTTGTATCACACTTAGTGGACACCTGGTAATATACCACAAACCAAACATCAGCAGAGCAGTAAAGCCTGGGACCCATAAGAAAAAAATGCTGTTTTTCAGTTAGGGTTTAGGCTTAGAGCTAATAATTTTTTCAAAAACTAACATAATAAGCATATGTAACTAACTTCAAATATAGAATATTTGCAATACATTAACCTTTTAAAAACCAGCTCATTGTTCTACACTTTGCTTCATACAGAGGGTCTATTGAGAAATGATTGTTTCACAGTCCTGGAGGCGTGAATTGTGTTGAGGTTTTAAATTTTACCCAGTCTCAACCATTTGGTCATGATAGATGTAATGTGTCAGTTCAACACTATGAAGCCACACTGATCAGATTGTGGTTCCACTGGCACCAGTCCATAAAGTTCTGACTCTGTACTGAGTTATGAGGCAGACTATCAGAGGCTACTCATCAAACCTGTTAAAGAACAAGTTCATAGTAGTGTGTTGGGTGACTGTAAGACGAAGAAGATGAAAAAAGTAAAGGCAGAGAAGAGAACCAAATGGTGGAAGAATGGATGTTGAGAGGAGTTCAGAAATGGGACAATAAGATCTCTGGGTGGTATGACAGAGTTTTCAGGTGATTGGGCAGCAGGGATTAGAAAGACATGTAGGAAGGGACTTGGTGTGTTATTTGGATAAGGAACAAATAATAAGGAAATCTGGTGGTGGAATGATAAATTGAAAGAAGCTAACCATAAGAAGAATTTAGTGAGAGGACTGAAGAGAGTAAATGGCAAATAGCACTTGTGTAGTGTTTTATCAGGTCCAGAGGACCCCAAAGTGCATCACACTACGTTAAATCATTCAACCACAAATTCACCCTTTGATGTGGCAAGAAACTGAATTTTAACCATAGCTGCCCTGAGGCAGACTGACAGAAGCAAAGCTGCCATGCACCAGGGCTACCAGGCCATCGGACCACCACCAGCAGGCCAGGCCAAGGACAAGGCAGAGCAGAGTGCGGATTCAAACCGAACTTCTAACATACTCCTATGTTGCCCCAGGAGTACACAACAATACAGGGAGATGCAACATAGGGCGAAGAGGGAGGCAGCACAGGCAAAACAGGATGCTTATAATGAATTGCACAAGAGGCTGGACATCGGCATGATGGAACCGAACCACTAACATCACTTCTCATTGTCACAGCTGAATGATGAAAATCCCATCATTTAGTTCTCAGCCTCATGTTGTCCTCCTCTTCTGGTCACAATCCCCATAGCAAACTATTCACGCTAAACTATTGTGTGATTTTGTGAATTTTGTGGGTGCGTTTAATTATGTGTAAAACAGCTTCCAGAAGCCGGTCTTTGGTTCAGAAAACAGGATGGATAGTTTTGAGGAGCTGAGGCCGAGAGGATGTATGTACTGAAACAATAAACACTGCCTGCTCGGTTCTGGTCCGATGCAGCAGGTGAATGTCTCACCGACCTCTTACATTCTGATTTTCTGACACCATGGAAAATAAAACAAGATTTTCCAGGTCATAGGTAATTTTTTCCTCCTGTCCCAAACTTCTGAACTCATAATAATCGATAGTCTCTGCTATGATTACTGTGTTTTCTGCAGTGTTGAAAAACAGCACACACATGGCAGAACACCGTGATGCATTCTGCAGCATACTCCTTCATTAAGTCCTTCTCTCCTTTAAGAAGGAGAGAAAAACTTCTATCTATTAGCAAGACAGAGGAATCAGTCTGTGCAGCAGGTTGTTTGTTAAAGATAGAAACAGTAATAGCGATCTAACTAGTGAGGGGACTGCAGTAGGAAGATGAAAGGAATGCTCTGAGGAGCTAATGAATAAAGAGAATAGAAGAGCACAGGTCGTAGAAACTGTGGACAGGAAGTGGGAAAGATTAGTGAGGATAAAATTCAGAAAGCTTTGAAGATGAAGAGGGGAAAGCCAGAGGTGTTGCTGGTTGAGTGAGGTTGATTTTTAAGGAAGCACCAGATCTCATTAATAACAATTAAGATGCACTGAAAACCTGCATCATGTCACCAAAATATTATTAGAATTTCTTAAGGCTGCTGAAAAACATTCAGCTTCCTTTTCATTTATTCAAAGAAAATGGCATGTGTGTTTCATGTGTTTTTTTGAATGAACCGACTATGAATTCATAAAAAAAAATAGCTAGGATCTGTACAAACACGACTCTGTGAGAAGCTCTTTTGTCATCTTGTTATCCTAAGGTTCTTTCATCAACCAGTGAAGTATGCTAATGGTGCCTTGGAAAAATTGGCTTTTTCTGTTGCCTTAGCAACCACAAACTTGCTCTTTTCATAGAATCAAGTACAACATATTTTACCTAGCTCAAGTTATTAAAGTGGTCTGAAATGTTTGTCATTATTTATAAAAAAAAAAGTGAGTGTGCTATTTTTTGTTTTTTAAATTACAACATGACTAAAATGTATATTGCTGTTGTGTGAGAATGGAGTCAATAATAACCACATCCAGGAGAGTTCCCTAACATTTAAATGTCCGCTCATCTGTAGATAAACTTTGCTTTGATGTGTGTGATTTGCAGCTCTCAGGGAGTGTGAGGTATTCTGACATGGAGGACGTCAGGGGGGGCGGACAGACAGTCAGAAAAAAAACAAACTTCTCTTAGGCTTCTGTCAGGGTCTTTAATTAACCCAGCTTGATCATGGGGTCGTGTGTTCAGCTGGAACTCTTGAACTAAATGTTTGATGTGTGTCATACCTGAGCGGTATGCTGAGTGTGTGGGGCATTTCTCCTGTACTCAGCAATATCTTGTTGAGCTTTGTGCTGCCGTCCTCATGCTGGGAATTTTGAATGCATTTAATGCGTTTTACATAAGCACAGTTTGCGGCCATCCTCCCCACTGTGATGTAAGCATCAGATTCTGCTGAACATCATAGTTCTCAGATTAGAATCTGAAGGATTGTAAAGTGGCTGTGCTCTTCTTGCTCCCACAGACTGAACTGCTGCTGCTACTGAGTATGGGCCCAAGGTGTACAAGAAAGATGTTGATCACGTTGTGTTCAACTGTTTTTTTCCCAGCTAATAACATTGTCTAAACTTGAATTTTCTTTTTAAAACCCTGAAGTTCGCTAATTTTAAAAACAGTTGCCAGACTGGAAAACAAAACCTTACTTTTATTATTTTCTTAAACGAGTCTCTGCAAAATGACAGTTTCCAAATATAACTCAGAGGCATCTCTGTGACATTCCTCCAAAGGCTACAAGGATAAAGTTAGCTTCTGAGGAAACATTAGAGCCCTGGAGGCTCTGAGGCCTCTGGCAAGTTGGAGGCTGAGCCCAGAGCACCATACAAGGAGTGGGAGCATGTCCGGAAATATGAGGGAATTAAAACAAATCAAACTGAGAAAATGTAAAACTTTAAAGAATGTCAGGTGAGGTGATTAGGTAAAGACAAAAGGAAAAATCATTTTCATCTCCTTATAAATATCTTTTTTTGGGGGGGGTGGAAGTTTGTTTTCTTTTCTTTTTTTTGTATTGGTTGGCTGGTTCCAGTATCCTGAATCTGTATTATAATACGTTACACACCCTGTTTTATCTCGATTTAAGGTTACACCAAAAACAAACAACAAAAGACTGATAACAAACTACAACTTTGCCCATAAACGCAGAAAACGTATTGAAAACTTATTTCTACACTCCTGAAATGATTTACAATAGAAATATCCTTTATTGTCTCAGACAGGAGCATCGAGTTATGTCACAAAGTCCTTAAAATATAAAACAAACATTACTACTACTACTACTACTACTACTACTACTACTACTAATAATAATAATAATAATAATAATAATAATAATGATGCAACCGACAGTACTATATTTTAATGTAAAAATACCTGCAGTTAAATATGAAAATATTTATATTATGAATCCATCCGAACCTGTCATAACTGACTGAATTAAGGTGTTAAAAGAGGTTATTGTAAAATGGAAATGATGATCATTTCCTAATGTTTTTACACATAAAGTATTTTTTAATGGCATTAAAATAGGATTATATAACTACATTGAGAGAAGGTTGGCTGCTCTAAATGCACTTTTGAGACTTTCATATTAATACAAAAGAGCTGCAGGGCATTGTGTAAATCTGGACACCGGTGATGTGGAGCATTACTGGAAAGCAGACTGGAACTGGATTTCAAACCCAAATAAGCTTTAATAGTTTGATTTCATAATAAAGCTTTGGCTGTTGAATTATTTAATACATATCATGCCTCCTTTATATTCAGCTGAAGAAGGTCGTCCATTTTTAAACTGACACTTACTGGACAGTTTTTCTTATTTTACATCAAAACATATCACAGATGTAAACTTCATGGGCTTAGATTAACCTTAACTTGACTGAATTTATGTGGGTAACTAGTTGAGGTATTTATTTAATTTCCAGCAGAGCAGGACAGTCCTGTAGTAGGTCTGTTTTTAGTCATTGCTACTTCACTTCTCCATTCCTCCTCCTTTGGTCTGTACCTGCTGGATCAGGGAGGCTGGAGCCTTTCTCCAGAGGTGATTGGATGAGAGGCCTGGTCCACCCTGGACAGGTCACCAGAACAACAAAATGACAACACGAAGACAACCAGGGCAAGCTGCATCTTTTTAGACTGGGATGAAGCCAGAGTGACTGCAGTAAACCAAGGCATGCATGGGGAGAACATGCAGCTCCATGCAGAAACATTCAGGACTGCCCCTCTTCATGGTATTTCAAAGTAAAAATAAAATAATTGTGACATTTAAAAAAAGACCAAACATACCATGTGTCTTCTTCCACATTTGATTTTATTACATGAAGTGTTTGATTTTGTGTGTTTTCCTGTGTGTATGGAACCAAAGACACACAGGTTCACCACAGAAAACTGTGGTGAACCTGAACCTCCACTCTCCTCCCTTCCCTCCCTCCAGACTACAACAAAAGTGCAAAATCTCCCTCTCAGTCACTGACACATTACATGTCTTGCAGAAAGACTCCCCCGGAGTCACGCTAGCTCTCAGCTGTGAGATGAACATTAGTCGCTGGCTTCGACCGGCACATAAGACACGTGGAGTACATGTAAACAGAAAGACGAGCAGCAACGAACAATTAGGAGGACTCGAACATCTTCTTCCTGTCGGCCTTGTCCTCGATGTTCTTACGCCAGTCACCCACTGCTTCTGCTGGCTGTGGAGCACAGAAACATCTTTTTCTAATTGCAATATACATGTCTACAAAACCATCACAGACATAAGAACTGTGATAATAGTTTTTTGTGTTTTACACAGAGAGAAATTTTGATAAAAACTTGCGTCTGTCTCACCTCCTCTTTGACCTCCTTCTTGACCTGCTTCAGGTTGGCCCTCAGGTCCATGTTGACCGTGTGTTTGGAGCCCAGCAGGGCCTTCAGCATGGCGTCGGCAGACATACGCACCTTCTTCAGGGCGGGCTTCTTCACTCCAACCAGGTCCACCACTTTGATTTTTAGGTCTTCAATCTACAATCAATCAAGTCAAAATGACACTTGATTTTTCTTTACTTTAGACTTTTGTTGTGTATTTGTGGTCACATGTGACCCACCCACCTCTTTGTCTGCCTTTTGGACTTTGGCCTCAATGTCGTACCTATCCTCATCTATCTTGTCTATGGCAGCATGGATCTTCTTGCAGAGCTCCTGTTGACGCAAAATCAGAATAACATATAATATAATAACAGTGACGTTCACTTAAACCTGAGAAGTGTTAAGTACCTGGTCTGTTTTATGTTAAATCTAACGAAAAATACAATCTCCTGTAATGAAGGAAGCTCCGCGGCTGAGCTCATGTTAGAGTGTGGACCTGCTTACTTGTATTGATGTCTACAACATTACAACCACTTCTTTAGCTTGTGTTTGTGTTAAAAGGTTCTAACTAATCCTACAACTTTCATAAGCACTGTAATACTTTCAATAAGTACCATATTTTATGTGGTTCTCTGTCTTAAATGGAGCCATATTATAAATTCAGCATGCTTGTACAACATGTAACCAGGATAATTGATTGTGTTCATCTGTCAAATTCTGATTTGTTAGTGAATATAGATGAAAAAACGGAAAAACTAAAAAGAAATGGGCTGGCAAAGATTTTGTTGTAAAAATTGTATATCTGTGTTCTTTCATTCCACCAACATGTTGCAATGACTCATAGTTACATCTACTTATGGAAACTCTAAGTCCATTACCTCTGGGCTTTTGTTGTTCAGAGGTGGGAATCTGAACTTACTTAAACATGAACAATCAAGAAACCTTTGTGGTACATCTTCACAGAGGTACATCTTCTACCTTTGTTCTTCTCTCAGTTCTTTACCTTCAGCAAATGTTGCCCTTTTTTATTCTTCAATGGCTGGACTTACTTCCTACCCATATTTCAGACCTATGGGAATCTTACTTCTGGAAATATCTTCATTCAAATTAGTTTATGTTTGTGACCGGTGTCTCACCATGAGCGTAGCCTGATCTCCACTCGTGTCTGGAGGAGGACAGTTCTCAGCCATGTAGGCCACTTTTGCCTCTTCTCTCTCCTTCTTTTCCGTCTCCAGCCAAGTCTGAGCAACCTGCAAAACCAGGCTCTGTAGAAGGAAACAACACCAAGCACACAATTTAGTTTTATTTCTTCTGCCATCCTAATTTATCTAGAGATGTAAATTGAAATATGGGATACAGTAGACTAGTGTTATATGGATCATTATTTTGCCTTTATTAATTAACTGTATACAAGTTGTAGATTTCCAAACTACTTTAACAGCAGGCTTGTGAGATTGCGTGTACGCACACGTGTGTGGGTGTGTGTGTGTGTGTGTGTGTGTGCGTGTGTATGTGTGTGTATGTTTGATACCTTTAGGTGGTGCCGACGGCTGGATGTCATCTTTTTCCTGTTTGGACAGATTTGTCATAGTTTCAATGTCACTGTTGAGGAAAAACTGAAACTTTTCAAAATTCATTTTCTAAAAAAAACAACAAAGAAAAACACAACACTAACACTGTGAAACATATGATCAGTTTAACTTTTTGACTGCAAACTGAAAACAGTCATCAGAGAAAACTTTTTGACTTACTCAGACATCTTGATGGCGTTTGTAGTTCACAATCTGCATCAAAACACACATGAAATACAGGAAATTTATGAGTGTGTTTGATCTATGCTGTTGGAGCCGAGCACATCAGCTGTCTGAGATCAGCATGACGGACACTGATGCACAGCAGAATTTGTAACGTAACGCGATCTGAGGCCGCAGCTGAGAAACAGCAACATAGACGGAACTAAACTGGGAAGGTCCAGCTAGGGTGTCACTTCTTTTTCACCATCCGATCATGTGAAATCATTCTGTACAGCAATGCCAGTCGGCCAGGGTCCAATGTGTCGCTTTTACGTCCAATTAATGGAATGTCCATGACGATGAAAATGAGACGTTTTACTGATTTAATGAGGTTGCAGTACATTTTTCTATCAGCATGTTGAGAAAAATGTTTTAAGTGAAAAGAACTATCCAAATGTTTATTACTATTATTCTTGTTATTTTTTTTAAATGGGTAGAAGTGCATTTTATTTCAAATTTAGCTGAAGTATTCAACACGAAATGTATTATTTTTAGGAACATTAAGTGAACAGAATCTGAAGTTTTACATTTGAATCTAAAAGCAGGAAAGACAAAAATCAATCTGCTAAATTAATCAGAATTTCCTCAATGTCAACTAACAGGGCTGAAGAAAAACGTGTGAGAAAAACACACACGTTGATGAACTTTGACAATTTTACTGACTATTTCCAAAAACCACAGCCTTGTTTTAGCGAAGGGCTTATATAATCAAAACATTATCTTTTGAAAAAAAATAAATAAAGAAAACTGTTCTGATAGACAGACATAATTTAAAAGAAATACAAGCAGAACAGGTATAAAACGTTTCAGGCACACATTTCATCAAGCTGAGCTGCAAACTGATTATAAAACAAATGAAGGTAAAAGATGAAGTCTGAAGAAAGCTGCATGTGTCCTACAAGCACGGCGAGCGAGAGTTTAGGGAGTCAGAATTGGTCAAAGGTAAAGCAGCCTGAAATGATGTCACCTAAAGACATGACTCTGCTTCACATTTTCTGGCTTCCCGATTAAAGTAAAGGATGCTGCTCTCAAAATGTCTGGAGAAAGTAAAAAAAAAAAATGGAAGAGTTCTCACCTATTGAGAGAGAGGGAAGGAGGACAAGACACACTTGTTGGAAGAAAAGCGGACACTGCCAAAGCCACGGACAGAGAAAAATGAAATACGTATATATGGTGGCCTGAGATGCCTCAGCAGAATGCTGAGAACCTCTTTATGGAAATGAATTTCAAAGTCAGACCAATGGCCATGCGAGCTCCTGAAATACACCCTGCCCAGCCCCACTGTAAGATGCCCCCGTCTTCCTACTGAGGTCACGGCTCCTTCCACCAAGTTTACTGTCAATGGATAATTAGACTTTACTCACAGAGAAACCTTCAGATATAAGAAGAGTGAACTGTTGCTTCTATGTAAGTGAGCAGAGTAAACTAGCTAACAGGTTAATTACTCGTTTGTCTGGTGGCTGTAGAAGACAAGCCAACATCAGTGTTAGTGAGTAGTCCATGCTGTGTCCCAGTGCTTCTACCTCCACCACATTCAGGTCCCAATTCTAATCTGTCAATTTAGATTTCCCTAACCTGTATGATGCCCTTTTTGCAACCCAATATTGTGATGCAGAAACCTGAAACTTGGCCTTTGGGAGCCTTCAGGTCTCGTGTTCCTAACTAAACCTCGCCGTGTGCCTCTCACGTTCCATAACACTTAAAAGTATCTGTGGTGTTTCCTCAGTGCTGCCCAGTCTGAACAAAAGCATCTTCCCAAACCACAAAGATCCCTTCAGTCCACAGAGGCAAAGGCGTGTTGTACTGACACAGTGAGAGAACCCCCATTATTCAACAGTTTTGGGTTCCAAAAGAGGCTTGTTAGGATTGGTAATATGGTTACAGTTCATTTAATTTACCTTTTACTAGAAATGATCAGAGTAAATAATACATTCTGTTATTCTTCAATAATCATCACTGTATCAGTTTGAATGATGTAATCTATCAAGCAAATAAAAGCAGCAACAAACAACTCATATTTCAAAACATTTATTTCTACTGCTTTCATGAAAACTGGTACATTCTGATGTGATGTTTCTCAGCCAACAGTTATACTCTCACAGGAGTATAGTGTGCTCAGTGACAATTAGAAAAGCAAGACAGAGTGCCCCGCCTTGGGCCCTGAACGCCTCCAGGGGACACAGAGATGCACTCAGTCAGTCAGACCTGTCTCCTTGCTATCATCCGCCAGAGTCCCGAAGAGTTTTAGGAAGACTCAAACATCTTCTTCCTGTCAGCCTTGTCCTCAATGTTCTTACACCAGTCGCCGATCGCTTCTGTTGGCTGAATCAAACAACAAGAATTGTTAATACACAAAACTGACAAAACACATGTAGGGCTTGAAACAAGTAGAACTCAACAGATTTCTCTGAAATGAAAAAAATCTCCATTGAATTCTTTACAGTTTCTTGGCTGGAAAAGTCTTGTGTTGTTTACTGTAAAATATGTCCTGTACTACTTTAAAAAAACGGTATGATTATTACTCTTGATTTGTTATTAGTTGAAATAAAGAGGATAGTACATAAAGTGCAACACGTAGCTAATCGTTAAAGCAAAGTCTATTAGTAGTCACAGCTGTTTTGTAAAAGCTGAAGGTGCAAAACAGTGAAAACCTGACGCCAATTGTCTTTGTTAGACCTTTGAGCCTCACCTCCTCTTTGGTCTCATTCTTGACCTGCTTCAGGTTGGCCCTCAGGTCCAAGTTGACCATATGTTTGGAGCCCAGCAGAGCCTTCAGCATGGCGTCGGCGGACATACGCACCTTCTTCAGGGCGGGCTTCTTCACTCCTGCCAGATCCACCACCTTCAGCTTCAGATCTTCAATCTGGGGCCAGAGAAACAATTATTCACATAATAAACTAAGACTACATGTTAGTGACATCTTTACTAATGAATGCCATGTTCAACACTTAAAATGTAGAGGTAATATTACAATTTTAAGACGTTGTGGACTCGCCATGTATGTGACATCATAAGAATTGATGATGATTGGGACCGGCTGCCTGGGGTGGAAAAACATTTCTGGGTGTCTTTGCCTGTTTATGTTAGAAGTAGAAAAAAATAGTCAGCAATGTCATAGAATCAGTTGATGTTGGTATTAACTATGAAGCTGTTTTAAGTATAGACTTGAGGAGACAAACTACCTTAAAATCTTTCCATCCATGATCTGAACACACTGATACTTGCAGGGTGATGAGGGGGGCTGGTGGTGCCCATCTCCAGCAGTCATCAGACGAGAGGCAGGGTTCACCCTGGACAAGTCACCAGTCCATCACAAGGCCCTGAAAGTCAACAACAAATAAAAAAATGAAAGATAAATGTTAGATTAACAAGAAGAGAAAAATTCTTTCCAGTTACATTTAAATCAAATCATGTTTATTAAGCACTTAGTGTTGGTAACACAGCAGTTTTTGTTGTTGAAAATGTAGCTAGCTCCTCATTGAAAAAACAAACTTACATCATGAAGACAATGTGAAGGTTCATCCTTAGAGCTGGTTGGTGATCTGGTGGAGTCAGAGCTTCTTCTGAGACAGAAAGTCTTTAGGTTTTCTAACACCTGATTTCTCTGGCTTCCTCTTTCATCTTCATTTGCTTAGTTAAACTGCAAACATATGTTGAAGATAAAATCATTGATGAACGAGTTGGAACAACAACCTCACAATATCAAAGTCTCTCTGTTTTATGGAGCTTAATTAAAACCAGGTTAGTTTATGAATTAAAGTATAAGTCGCAACAAACAACCTCCATGCAGTTATAACATGAAGCTGAATGATTCCTATTGTAATATCATAGAAGTTACAATAAAATTGATAAAATAATTATTTAAGAAACCAACGTAAGTTATATATCTTTACTGCACTGTTTATAATTAAATGAAGCTAATTAATAAGCAAACTTACCACCAGCTAGCAACACTTAGCAGCCTTCATCCCCCCGGGCTCCTTTTGTGACACACATTTTATTTCCATCGGTTGTTGTCCCGTTGTGTTGTCGTCTAACTCGGAGCGCGCATTACTCGATTGATTTTTACCCAGAAAGCACATGGGCAAAAACCGTTAGTGAAACGGTCACTGGGGCTGACTGGTCTATATTCCATTGAGGGAAAGTAATTTAAATAATTTTAACATATGAATTCCTCATATGTTAACATAAAGGCTCGTTTTGAAGTATAAGCTGCTACTTCCAGGCTTCGAAGAATTCGACCTGGAATGCGGCGTTCATAACAAACACGTGTGTTCATCTGCTCTACTGCTAGCCAACAACCATACTGATTAAATAACATAAAAGTCAAGCAGTTCCCTAAAAGTCCAACAGATGGCAGCAATGCACCATGCAAAACAAAACACCCACAGTTTACAGGACACTCTTCCTGCTAAAAAGCCTCGTGGTGGTTAAACCGGAAAATACAACATATGAAAAAAAATCTGAATGCTCTCTGGTTTTGTTTAGGGGGCCGGACCAAATGTGGAGGCGGGCCGGATCCGGCCCGCGGGCCATAGTTTGGGGACCACTGATCTATACTTCATACTTAATCCCTATAATATTTCTGACTAAACATACACTCTCACACACACACCTACTTATATAACTTTACTTCTATATAACTTGAATATCTCTCTTCATTATTCTTTGCACATTCACAACCATCTTATTCTACTCAGATTCTATGAAATATCTTAAGAATCGAATAATTATTTGAATATGTCTACTCCCCAAATCTCTCCTCAAAAAATCTGATAAATTAAACCTTTCTTTAATACCTTCACACTCTCTCAACATGCTTCTTCTCTCATCTTCATATTTCTAACACTCTAAAATAACATGCTCTATTGTTTCAAACTTCTCACAATAATCACACTTTCCAGATTTATGCTTTTGAAAGTGAATAATCAAACCTTAACCTTATTATTCTTTCCTCCTTCCTATTTCTTCTTCCCTTTCTTTTCCTTCCTACAAACTTTTGAATTTTATAAAACCATCTTCCTGTTAAACCTTCTTCCCACCTTCTCTGCCATATTTTCATCAGCTCCTCATTGACTTTACTTTTCCCTTCAGACTTACTTGTCCTAACTGTAAAACTAATAGGATTATGTTTTGCCTTCTTTGCCGTTTTATCAGCGTCTCATTACCTATTACCCCTATATGTGCTGGAACCCAAACAAAAACAACTACTAACCCCATATTTTGTACTCTAAATAGAGTATGATGTATTTATAATAAGATGTCCATCCTACAATCCGTATTGTTATATTTTATGCTTATCAAAGCCGAACTAGAATCGGAACAAATTATTGCTTGCAGTGGTTTTACATCCTCTATCCATTGTAATGCCAATAGTTTAGCTAACATTTCTCCTGTATAAATTGATAACCCATCCGTAATTTGCTTCCCTATTTTCAAATTGAATTCTGGGATTGCAAATGCTATTCCTATTTTTCCGGCTATTTTTGATGCATCTGTGTAAATTTGGACATGTCGATAATACTGATTTAAATGTGATTGCACTGAATATCTATCTACCACATTTGATTTGTCTTGTTTCTTTACCATTAATGACATATCTACTATTGCTTCTGGTAGAATCCAGGGTGGTATAATTGATATTGGATCTGTTTGACTAATTTCTAAAACATCCATTTTAAATTCCTTTACGTCCTTTTCAATTTTCCATCCATAACTTCTTATCTCTTTTTTTCCCTTTTCCCAACATGACTTTAACATTTTCCGAGTTGGATGATCACATTTATTACCCATCAAATTTAACCAATAATTAATTCCTAGTTTAGTTCTCCTTAGATCTAATGGTATTTCTCCCGTTTCTATTTCTAACGCTGCTGTAGGTGTTGTTTTGAATGCTCCAGTACACAATCTTAATGCTTGATGTTGAATACTGTCTAATTTATCCAGATGAGTTTTAGCTGCTGAACTGTAAACTAAACAACCGAAATCAAAGTCAGATCTTATCATTCCTGTATAAATCTGTTTTAACGATTGTCTGTCTGCCCCCCATTCACTACCAGCCATACACCTTAATATATTCAACTTTTTCTTACATTTATCAACAATCTTTTGAATGTGAATATTCCATTTTAATTTTTCATCAAACCACAAACCAAGTTTTTTCTTCTCTTTGTGGCGTATTTTAAATAAATGAAAGTGTGCAATACCGCCACCATCTGGTCTGGAGTGTGAACTGGAGCTAATGCCGTTGATTCTAAGGTTTTACATCACACATCTGAAAATGGATTGGGTACTTTCTTAAAAATTACATCATGATTACAATTTTTTTTATTGTATGCAATTTTAATAAATAGTAAAAGATTATTAAGGCACTTAAAAATGCATACATATTCATTCATATTTTGCTTACTTAAAGTATACTTTTATTTAATATATTAAAAATGTATTTTGTTTAAGTGTGTTTAATGTACTAATTTCGAAATTGGTATTTTTAGTATACTTCAGATATACTTATAGGTAGTACACTTAATAATTAGTATACTTAAAGTGTACTTTCACAAATTTAAGTATGTTTGAAGTATATTAGTATACTTTTTATTCACCTGGGTAGATTTAATCTGTTATGACAGTTATCTATGACAAGATTATTGACTATTGTTGTTGTGAATAACAATAGTCTTGTTTGTTTTAGAATTCTTTGTGAAACTCTATGTAAAGTTAAATCCATTTTATGGATAAATGAACTAATAAAAACACCATAAAGATATAATGTAAGAAGGCCTCAGGCCTGAAGGTTATTACATTTACAGATATTCACCCACCATTTCTGTCTTCATGTACATGGAGACTTTAAAAAAAAAGTTATCTGCTCAAAATTTGGAGACAAGAGGATGGCAAGGGAGTTTGGGAGTTTGATTCCTAACATGATTCCAGACTCTTAAGGACTCTAAATCAGATCGGAGTCTATTGTATAAGCGCTGCCTTGCTCAGTTTTCTGCTCTCTACTCACTCTCTTGCTATATGATTCAAGCTCCTATGGTTATTTCCATAAATGTTTGAGGGTGATCTTTGACCTCTTGTTCAAAGATCTGCTCTTTGCTGCAAGTGACATTCCAGATCAAAATGTTCTGAGACATATTTTTCCTATTTGGGGACACAGGAAAGTTACTTGTTTAAGCTTTAAAAACATAACATTGAAAAACATATTTAATTTAGAAAAAATAATAAAATACGTTACAGGTTTCCTTTTCCAAACAGAGTCAAAAATGAAGTGGACCATTAAGTGGACCAGTTGTCTGTTACCTGGAATAAATCCCTTTTTTAAGATGTAGTCTCTGAGTTAGACTAAGTGTCAGAAGGAAACTCTCTGGATTCAGTGTGTTTCGCTCTCACCGTGAGGTCTCCACTGAGGTCAGGCGGTGGGCAGTTCTCAGCAAGGTAGGCTTCTTTATCAGCTGCAATTGACTTCTTCTCCTCCTCGAGCCATTTGGTAGAAATCTGCAGCATCAGGCTCTGTAGAAACGCACCTGAATCAGTCAAAGGAACTGTCCTAACACTTTTTTCCCCCAATACAAAAAAGTTAAATTCAGACCTTCAGTTGATGCCTGCGGCTCGATGTCATTTTCTTTCCCCTGTAAGGTGAGGACAAACAACCAATTAGGTATCAATTGCTATTATTATTTCTTTTTTGAAAATATTGTCAGTTGATATTTCATACTAAACGACACAGCGATACAGTGACAGGAGACAGGTGGGTCTTTGGTCTTTTACAGTGTGGTTAACAACAGGTTTCATCTAAGTTGGTTGGTTATTCTCGCTTACCGTCTTAATGCTAAGCTACCTGCTCTTGAAAATCCTAACTGTCTTAGTTCAGTTTCTTATTGTAATTAGCAGAAAACCGACACACAGACAAAACTGTGTTGGGAAAAAAAACAAGATGGGAAAAAAATGGGACTTGGCAAAAAAAAAAGTTACATTTGCAACTAAATGCATTGTTTTTTATGTTTTTTCTAATAATACTGTATTATTCTATAACACATTAATTTGAGTTTCATTTAGCAGTTGAATTTTACCTATGATGACAAAATCACTCATCAGAATGTTTAAACAGAAGTTGTATATTTTAAAAACTAAGAATAAGACATTTACAGGCGTGTAAAGAGAAATGAATCAGCAAAAAAGGAATCCAAAGTTTCTGACAGTAGGAGCAACTGGCAACCGGCAACTGGTTTTAAATAAAAACGGCTTTACCCCACTTACATTATAGATATCTCAAATTAGTTTACAATTTGACATATTAGTTACTAAAGATGTTTCTAATTATATTTTAATGAGACAAAATACATCTTTACTCTCATTCTGACTTGTATAAATATCAGATTTTCCTCTAAGTTGAATGGAGGTTTCAATTCAAAACATCTATAATGAATTACTGAAACATATATTTCAGATATCAACATTTAATTATGATTAGTCATAAAGTAAAATTTTAAGTGCAGTGTGTGTATAAATAATTTTTTTTTTTTTTACATTCACACAGTTTGAGTTCTCATATCCTGCAGTGCTGAACTCTTTCTAAATTGTTGCATTTTCTTTCAATTTTTTGCTGGACACACAAAATTCAGCAGGCAACTGTTTTTCAGCTCAGTGGCAGCACAAGGGGTCATGCAGTTCTTATTCAGATATCTAAAATTATCATTTTGACAAATCTTAATGGCATTTGAGAAATCTTGAATCATAGTGATGTGTGACCCAGTGACATCATTAGAGAAATCTTCAACTAAACCTGGGAGTAGTGATGGACTCTGACCTGAACCTTCAGAGCCACATTAAGACAGTCACAAAGTCGGCCTTCTATCACCTAAAGAACATCTCCAATATTAAAGGACTGATGTCTCAGCACCATCTAGAGAAACTCATCCATGCGTTTATCTTTAGCCGCATTGATTACTGCAACAGCGTCTTCACAGGTCTGACTAACAAATCAATCAAACATCTGCAGCTGATCCAGAAGCTGCTGCTGCTGTTCTCACTAAAACCAGGAAGATAGAGCACATAACACCAGTTTTAAAGTCCCTTCACTGGCTCCCTGCAGCTCAGAGAATAGACTTTAAAATACTGATGTTAGTTTATAAATCACTGAACGGTTTAGCACCACAATACATTAAAGATCTGTTATTGCTATGCCAACCGTCTAGACCCCTCCGATCTTCTGGTTCTGGTCTGCTCTGCATCCCCAGAACCAGAACCAAACGAGGAGAAACAGCATTCAGTTTCTATGCACCACAAATTTGGAACAAACTTCCAGAAAACTGTAGAACAGCTGAAAGACTGGGTGCCTTTAAATCTCAATTTAAAACCCAGATTTCTTTATGGCTAAATTAGGATTAGAGTGCAGGTTTTGATGTCTTTGATGTTTTTAATCTTTATTTTTCTTCTATTTATTACTGTTTTTATTTCTTTTTTTCCCCTTCTTTAATTATGTAAAGCACCTTGAAATGCCTTGCTGCTGAAATGTGCTATACAAATAAAATTTGATTGATTGATTGATTGAACTACCTGAAGATATTCTGAATTATTTGTAATTCAAGTTAGATTCTTAGTTAGAATGTGAATGCGGATGTCTTAAATGATCATTTAGGACAGTCAAAATGTAACTGAATAATTTTTACATATCTAGAAAATGATCACAGATAGTCAGAAAAAAACAAAACAACTATTTTATGTTAAGACAGCCTGCCACACAGCTAAGGCTGAAATGGAATCCCAACAATATGCACCATATTGATTGGTATATCTTGTATATCAATCAATTAATCAATCAATTATATATTATACATCAATCAATTAATCAATTGACATCTTAACTTAACAAATGACACGTTTTAAGGAAGGTTGGGGAAGATATATATTATAGACAGAAGTCACAGCTGCCAAAGAACCTTTATGAAACCTGTTCTTTAGTTTTGATAAAGAAAGAAATCAGATTTTGATCCATTGGATTTATTTAGAGAATTCAAATCTGAATGATCCTGGGATAAGAACATAAAATATCAACAGAAGCATCTGGAGTTTAATACTTACTCAGACATCTTGGCTGTGCTTGTTCTTCACACCCTGTTCAGACAGAGAAAACAGTTTTAGGGACACAAACTCTGCTTGTTATTGATTAGGTAATCATTACAGGTCTGCAGGGAAGAGATCATGTTTTAGAATAAATCTAATCTGGCTCTCAAAGCAGCCAGTTTTATCTGTGTGGGGCCAGATGCCTCGGTCACTGTGCTAAACAGCTGGGCCTATGGAAGACGAATCTCCTGAGACTGAACTGGTAACAGAGAGCCGAAGGTCTGAGCACAAATAGACACCAGCACTGGACAAAAATGTGGCTCACAGCAGCGAGTCGCAGTAGTTCAAATTATTCAAACGTCTTAAGGTTAATACAGTTACTGACACCTACCAGGTCCAGAAGCAGGCTTACTAAACATAACGCCAAGCAGGAATCAAAAGGAATAATTCAATAAAGAATAAACCTTGTTGCAATGAAAATAAAATGCAATAATTGTATCTAACACAAAGCAATAAACTTTACATTAGCTCATCCTGGTCTGTATGTGAATGGAAGCTGAATATTTTCTCAGTATCTGGCACTAATCACCATGTATCAAAGTGTTATGCATTGCTCAACAATTCAGCCAGGCGAGCTGGGCTAATCCATACCAGCACAATGAGACTCAACATCCAGCAGCCACTGAGGCAAAGGTACTACTAATGAAGCTGCAGTAGACAGTTATGGAAATGACATCAGGAGGTTAGAGAAGCTTTTAGTTCAATAGCAAGAGGGAGTGATTACAAACCAAGGGAAATACTGACCTGAGATCTTCTTCCAGTAATTGGAGTGAGATCAGGATGATCCGATGAACGTGAAATATTAAACAACTGTCAGCATCTCAGAAAATCATGTTATCTTGTGGAAATTTGATATCTTCACATACTTTGATTTACATTTTGTTATGGCTAGATACCAATAACTTGATTACTCAGTCATCATGTTGAATATTACTGTTTGAGGCATGTTCAGGAGGACAAATGCAAATTATAAAATCAACATAAGAATCAATATATTATTAAAAAAAATACACATCTTGCTAATCAACTGAAAATGTGACATACTTTAGCTGTCTATAGTTAAAGTTAGGAACTTTTAAAGTTCTGGTTAATTCAGTTAATCTTAATAAATGCCTGTTTGTCTTGCATCGGACATGGAACAAATGATTGCCTCTCCAACAATAAAAATGTAAGAAACCTTGAGATGTTACCTGCAGCTGTGGTAAACATCAGCATTTTGGTTTCAAGAAAATAAAACACATTCTTTTTAAAAATTGCTAACTTTTTTTGACAGGAGGTTTGCAATGAGTTGAAATCACAAACATGGTTTTCCTTGCAGCATATGCAAACATATCTTAAAGTCTTGTCCTGATTTGGATATACTAGAAGCAAAGCAAAAATGTATTTTTTTTTTTCCAGACAGTACAAAACTCACAGACCATAGCAGGTCCTGATAACGTCCTGCATGTGATAACTGTTTCTGTCAGCTTGAAGAGTTCATCTCTCTCAGTAAAGCCACCATCCACCCACCACTCTGCCTGGCTGACAAACCAGTTTGGTAATAAATAGTTTTAAATGGCTTGTTAAACACACATATTGTCATTGACTCTATGGCAATTCCTCATATAGAGCATACATGTAGTGACAGTGGAGAGAAAAAAACTCCCCATAATCAGGTTCTAGCAGAAGCAGGTCCTGGCTCAATACAAGTGGCCGTCTGTCACGACAGACTGGGGTTTTGAGAAGACAGAGCAGATCTGTGATGATGGCCGTAATAAAACAGTGTAACAGAGTCCAGTAGACACCAGACCTTCTGAGGAAACTAAATGAAAACATTGTTATGTTCCCGCACAACAGAGTGGTGGTGGAGAGTGTGTTAATGTACTGCTTCTCAGCATGGCTCCACAGCTGCAATAAGAAGAACCAGGGGCCCCCTTGCAGAGGCTACTACGGTGAGCCACAAGGGTCATTGGAGTGTCCCAAATCCTCTGTCCAGGATCGGCTACTTTTAGCAACACTTAGGTAACTTTGAAGAAATGACATCTCCACAAACTGGGATCAATCCAGTCTTCATATCAGGCAAACAAAAAGGGAGGAGATAGTAGTAGGGGTGGAGGCAGCAGAAACAGAGGTTTGAACTGTCACTGTCCATCACCCAGGGTTTCCCTCAGTATTCTATAAGCCTGGCGGGTCACCAGGCTTTACTCATGCCCCCACCAGGCTTAGTATTGTTTATTTATTTTAGTTTTTTCTTTAGTCATTGCCTTTTTTTAAGACTTTATATTTGATGTTTAGGTATTAACCTTCCAGTCTTCCAATAAAGCATTATCATCAAGTGATATTTTTAAATTTCCTGTCAGCGTTAAACATTTTAACGTTTAACTCAAAAACACAAAAGGTCGCTGAATGAATGACTGCCCTAGCATCCTGAGCACAGAGCTCAGCAAGTTTTCTGGGGGAAACCTGCATCACCAATGTTTTAGCGCTTCATCACCAATGTTTTGGCGCTTCTGTGCTTAGCGGTCACTGCAGTGGACAGTTGTCTAAAAGTCATTTTCTTGTGTTTCTTGCAGAATTTTATGTTAGAAATGCACACAGAACACTGAAGTGGACACTAGTGAATCATTCAATACACTATCAACTGGCCATCTACCGTAAGTGCCAAAAAATATTTGTTTAAATCCAACATGGCAGACAAACAAAAAAGCAACTCAAGAATATCCAGTCCCTCCTTATAATGTAGAGGAATCTTGCAGGTAAAAAAATAAAAAATAAAATCAACTGATTTCTTACAAAATTTGTTTTCCCACCTTAAGAAAATTTTAAAAAATTTGGAAAAAAAATTCTGACTTATAGGATCATAATTCATGCATGAAAGAGTTCAAATATGAAACATCCAATTAGGTTCTTTTTGTATAACACTATCACTGGAATAATCATAGTATTTATGATATAACAGAGCCCTAAAGTCCCATTTGCTGTCTTTAACACCACAACGAAAGGCTTACCTAGCACAGAGGCGCTGCTGGACGGGCCTGACTGGGGTCATGACCCTTTAAGCTTAAGGTTAAGGTGTTAAAATTCCACAGTTTTCACAGCAGTCCATGCCAACACTTTCTTTCCTCGTCAAATCCTTTAAACAGTCATTATGTTGCACAAAGCAAAAGTTAAGCTATGAACACAGAAGAGTTTGACTTTAACCTTAATAACAAGTCATGTAAATGTTCTGTAAGGTCAAAATTGTTGTTTAACATCTCATTACTTGTTTGAAAGACCAATCTCCATGTTTTGAATATCCACGGCAAAATATCTTAAACATTTGTTTTAACTGTTGCATTCCCAAATTAGTCTGATTTTGATACAATACCAGAGAAAATCTTTCCAGTTTCACTGATCATCAATAATTAGCCTTAAATGTGATTTCTCACTTTTTACTTGGTGATTTGGACTTAGCTGGTTTATAGTGTTTAATATATTACTGATTTATATACTATGTCCAATTGGAAGTTTTATTCTGGTACCAGAAGAGTCACCTTCCCCCAAGACAGAGAGGCCAGTGAGAATTGCAAGTTTGAAATTTCCACAAAGATTATACAAACAGGACCGTTAGATTTATGCAAATGAGCTTAATATTTTAAAAAAGAAAATAGCTTACTTGTTGTCTTGAGGCTGCTTTCATGTTGGCTTCACTGCACCTGAAAACAAACAGAAAAACACTACATAAGGAAAGAAGTGTCAAGTAGGAAAAGCGATGTTGAACAAAACAAAACAGTCGACACTTCTTACCTTTTGTTGATCAGGATCAGCTGGAATGTGTGTATGACTGGAAAGAATTGACTTTTTCATTACATGGCTGGAGATGACATGATGTAGTGTTAGTGCATTTTACTTAAAGAATGATGACATGACCTTGATCATTTTCCACAGTTTCACTGATTAGCAGAGTTCTGACAGAGAACTGGACAGTGTCCTGCGGTTCGGGACCGTTGGGTGGCCCTCTGCTGACCCTGTGTGGCTGACAGGATCGCTGAGGTAACTGTACACTGAGAAACATTTTAAGCTCTGACAGAAAGTCAAGAAGCAACTTTCATCTTCTAATAAACGCTAAATCAATAAAAGATTTGTAGCATGACTGGAGTTAGTTTAAATTTCTTTCACAGTTAAATGATTACTTTCCAATTCTGGAACAGTAAGAGAGAAATTATGATAGAGGACATGGAATCTTGTACTGTTGTGGACATTCTCTTGTCATTAATTTCTATATTCTATATCATGGTATAATACTAAGGATAAAAGGTAATTACGACCCACATCTGCACTTTGATTCTGGTATCTAAACATTACAGTGAACTAGACTAATAAAGCTGTAGCTGCAACACAATGTTGAGGGTTAGGGTCTCGTTTTTCGTGGTTATCCATGAGCAAACAGAAAGTGCTGGATTTTTGTTGAATGTTGAAGGAAACTGATGATTGAGTCTACTACCAAATAAACATGCCTAACACTCTGCAACAATAAAATGTTGGCTTTCCCGGAACTGTCAATGCAAAGATCCATTACAGGCACACATTTAATGCTGATACTGATGTTACAGAAAAATGAGATAAGTTTGGTAAACTTTGTCACGGGTCCTAATGGAGTCTAATGCATCTGTTTTACAGTGTTGTGCCTCACTGAGTTCAAAGAGAAGTTATTATGTATGAAACAGAACATGTTTACATAAAAAAGAATTGCAAAATAAATGCATCTTTACCCATCTAAACTATTGAATTCAATTTATTTTTTTAAATCTCACATTGATAAGTAAGGAACACATGAGGGACAGTATTGGGTTTGGTGTCTTAGACGAGGATGCTTGTTGCCTAAAAACGTTGTGGCTTGAATAACCCACCATCCAGTGGACGGTCAACCATTCTAGCTAATGCACTATACAAATGTACAATAACAAAAGCAGGCTGAAACACACTCATTTATGAAGCAAAAGATGATTTGATGGAGAAAATAAGACATTTCAGAAGTGTGTAAACAGCCCAGAGCAACTGGAGGTGTAGAGTTCAGTTCTTTAAGCGCTCTCAAACATCTTCTTCCTGTCAGCTTTGTCCTCAATGTTCTTACGCCAGTCACCCACTGCCTCTGTGGGCTGAAACACACACACACACGGTCAACTGTTATCAAAACACAACGACAGCTGGTCCAAGCTTCCTTCGACAAAACCCTCACCTCCTCTTTGACCTCCTTCTTGACCTGCTTCAGGTTGGCCCTCAGGTCCAGGTTGACCGTGTGTTTGGAGCCCAGCAGAGCCTTCAGCATGGCGTCAGCAGACATACGCACCTTCTTCAGGGCGGGCTTCTTCACTCCAGCCAGATCCACCACTTTGATCTTCAGTTCCTCAATCTGGGAGCAACGGAGCGGTATCAAACTGAAACTAAGGACCAGCTTCATTTTTTCTTCTCACAGCATGCTTCCAGACAGAGGTGCTTGATGGTTTTCATTCCAACATCATGATGATGTTGGGATGAAACATCATCATGATGAATGATAAAATAAAGGTGAATGATAAAATCTTCAGAAGATCTACCTCTTTATCAGCCTTGCCGACTTTGGCCTCCAAGTCATATCTCTCTTCATCCACTTTGTCGATGAGAGCATGTATCTTTTTGCAGGCTTCCTTGTTTTAATTGAGAAGTAACAGCCAGTTACTTATTGATATTAGAAAGTAGACAGTGATTGGTTTTAAGTTAAATTTTAAAAGATGACCAAATGAAATGTAAATAAGTAATGGAGCAAAACTAAATGAAACCTTTCTTGGCAAAGACTAATGGACACCAGTCTTTGCTAGTCTCATTAATGGACTGATGAAACACAGAGATTCTGGTAGAGGGTCTCTGTCAGAGCGTCGTGTTGTGAAGCTGAGGGTCTCTCACCATGAGGGCGGCCTGGTCTCCACTGAGGTTTGGTGCCGGACAGTGCTCAGCCATGTAGGCCTCCTTGGCTACAACCAGCTCCTTCTTCTCATTTTCAAGCCAGGTTGCAGCCACTGACAGAACCAAACTCTGAGGGGAAGGACAGAAAGTCAGCCTTCATGAAAGAATCGTTTTTATTATTCAGTAGACTTTTATGCTTTGTTGATGCAAATGCTGCTTTTTATGAGAACAAAAATGTGTCATATTTATTATTTATTGAGATTTTTTTAGAAAGACAGACAGACAGACAGATAGATGATAGTGTGC
This sequence comes from Poecilia reticulata, assembly GCF_904066995.2. Classification (NCBI taxonomy): domain Eukaryota; kingdom Metazoa; phylum Chordata; class Actinopteri; order Cyprinodontiformes; family Poeciliidae; genus Poecilia; species Poecilia reticulata. The sequence continues at coordinate 796,428 of NC_088835.1, forward strand.
ATTTTTCACCTAGTTAGGGGTATTATTTTCTTAGATAGTAAATTTATCCTTACAGTTTAGTCTGTAACTAGCTGCTCATACACATCACGGCAAAACTGTTTGTTTCTATTCATGAGACATCTAAAGAATGCTAAGTTGTTTGGTGAGATTGGAATCAGGAGTAGTTTACAAATGGAGTACTAAAAACTTTCTTAAATTGTCTAACTTTGCTCGCCTCTATTTTTCTATTTCCATTCAGGACCTTTGACATTGTTCTGAGTAAAAATTCAGCCAGTGGAAACTGATAATAGTGACCAAAAGAAACTACCAAGAGCCTTAGCAGATTAAACAACATCCTACAGCGAGGCTCTTCATCTCTACATCATAAGCTCCGGTGTCCTGTAATGTTTAGATGTGTCCCTGGTCCAACACACCTGACTTAAGTGGCCCTAAGGACCCACAGGTCCCTGATATTTAGATGTGTCTGCATGATCTCCTTACCACATCATCATTTGCTACAATTGCTTACTAATTACTCAGTCCTATTGGTCGGGTCAGCAGGGGAACATCTAAAACATGCAGGACTGCTGGGCTCAGATGTCCGCATATAACGAGTATATGTGGGCGTCTGACACAAACTTTAAATCAGGTTTGCTGAAACTGGAAAACATTGACTGACATCAGATTGGAACCTATAGTCTAACCATATTCATATTTATGATTACATTCTAGTTTCTAAGTGTAAATAAGCCTACATCATGTTCTAAAATTATTAAAGTGATGCGATATCACAGCGTGTCTCTGTCGTTACAAGTCAGAAAACACTGTTCTCATATGTTAATGTTGTATTAAAATATATATAAAATATAAAATATTTAAAATTGAAAGTAATTTAGAAAAGGTAGGAGAATAAGTATCAAGCATGGTTGGAGATCAACAAGGATTCACATTGCAACATTCCCACTTGACATTTGGGGTGGGAAAACTTATTACATGTACTGGGGATAAACATTGAGTAAGTTAGTGAAATTTTATTGTGCAATAATGAAAACACTAAGATAAATATCATGGTAAACATTATTTTTTCATATCGACATCTTGCTATAGAATCTTTTGACTAATATTATTTATAATATTAGACTGTAGGTTTTACCTGCCTAAAGGCACACACACACTGCCTTTAGGCAGGTAAAACCTACAGTCAAAGTAATGCTGAAAAAAGCTAATAACATATTTACACGGTTACATAAATTAAGAAATGTTTTTTGTTTTATTTTTGCAAAGATTCTTCTAATTTGGAGTTGATTTGTACTTGGGGCTCTTTAAATTAGCAGTGTGTTGGCTGAGTGCAGCCAAACATTGGAAATAGTTTTTGTTATTGACAGAGAACTGTCAGACCTTGACTCCACTTGATTTGATTAATTAGTGGAATTGCACAGGGAGCGAGTCAGGCTAGTAGTCACAACATCATGCTCTACTTTCACAAAATAAGAGAAAAGGTGTTCCACAACACACCACACACCTGGCTTCCAAGAAAACATCTTTAAGAGAAAACTGTACATCCTGCAGCATTCTGCCTAAACTGTCGCAGAAATTCATGGCAGTCAGAAGAAAATCTTGAACTTCACCAAACATCCAGCAATATGTTCTGTTTAAAGAACGTCCATGACAGCACCGAATTATGAAATGTTCCCTTAGAAATAAAATAAGACCCTGCGGTGGGATAAAGCTCAACAATTCTTAACAAAGAGCATAAATGAACAGGCAGTCAAAGAGATTTACACTCTAGAATAGGCTGGATGACATATTTTGATCGGGTGGTCAATAAAGAAAGATTCATAATTTCATTTGGTTTGGTTTACTTTCACAAGAATTGCCAGGACAACATGATGAGCTGGTTGTGCTACACCGATGTCACACTGCTAAGAGCTCTTCATGAGGCGACGAGACAGCCAGCAAGTTACTCAGTGGTCATGAGACAAATGTAGAGAGAGAACTTAAACATTTTCAGATCACTTGTATCTGTAAATTCTTACATATAGGACACATCATCACTTCTTCTGTTGATGGTCCAGTTCCAGTCCAACTGTAACCGGATCACAACAAGGTTCTCTTGAAAGTAAAGCTCCACGTTTTCATTCAGAACAGAGCTGGTTTGCTTGCAGCACCAGTGTTCAGATGGGCTTTTACACCTGAGCAAAGTACAGTTAATCATTTAGCTTTCTTTAAATAAAAAAGTAAACTAATAAAGGATATTTTAAAAATGTTTTTTGGCTCAGGCAGCCTTTATTTGAGAGTAGTTAGATAGGAAAGTGGGTAATAAAAGAGGGGGGATGACATGCGGCAAAGGTCACCAGGTCAGGAATTGAACCTGCAACGACCACATCAAGGACTAAGGCTCCTTATGTGATACATGATCAGGTGCTGCAATCCTGTATCATCGCAGCACTCTGGTTGGCACAGGATCTGTCCCTGGTGAAGCTTGTGTCATGATGCCAGATGCAGGAAACAAATGCGGCATTGAACTTAATTGTTTCAAGTAAAATCAAAGTAAAAAGTTACTTTAAGTTAAAAATGTGTGACTTTTAAGTTAATTCAATACAAAAAAGTAAGTTGTCATCACTAAACCAAAAGAATTAAGTGAGATTAATGAAAATTAGTCCATAACATGAACTGCAGCCCAAATACACTTTTGTACTTGGGCTGGTTGTTTAGTACATTGCTCCGTGATTTGATGCAAGTGAATTTTGCCAACAGGGGACATGAAAGAAAGTGTAAAGGAATGTGTGGTGAACAGAGAAATGAGAGGCAGTAATTAATTAATTAAATCAAACTAAACAAGAGTAAAACACGACAAACTCAATCATTAAATTGATTTTCAGTAACAAAAAAGGATCCATTAAAACTTTAAAAATATATATTTTCAAGAAACAAAAGTATTTTGATAACATTCTAAGATACTTTCCTCCAGACTGCTTTACCAGAATTACACCATCAACAACTGTGTTGTCATTTAATGACTGTGACAAAGCTTCTGCTTAATAAAGTGAGTTCTGAATCAGTATAACACATGATGAATGCCCAGCCCAGTCAGCAGACTGCTTTACCTTCAGGTGGTGCCTGCGGCTGGAAGTCATCTTCTTCCTATGAGAAACACAAACAAAATTAAACATACTGAATATTAAAATGGATTCTAATCCATTTCATACATCTGCTTCCTCTTTTATGGGTCAGTATTTATAATAGTTGATGCTTTTGAGCTAACGTTTGCACATTATGAATATGTTCTCAGTCAAGTTAAACCAAAGGTCTGAAAACACTATCTCTTCAGCGGAGAGCAAAAGGAGAACTTACTCAGACATGTTGGCAGTTTCTTTCTCTCACAGCCTGTTTGGAAAAAAGAAACAGCAGAAGAAAAATAAGAACCTTATGACACGAGAGGCCCCGCAGTGTCCCAATGTTGCCTATTAAAACTTTTAATGAGCAGCTGAGGGGTGATAGAGCTAAGTTTAGGGGTAGGGTCAGATGTCACAGCTGGCGCAGAGAGTGGGATAAGCCAAACATCCTGTGGGAATTAACACTTAATTCTTATTGCAGAAAATAACTTTGCATGTGAATGTGCTGCAACAGCATCTTTAATAGCAGCTACTAAACACAAGAACACCTATGTACACACACACACACGCACACACACGCACGCACACGCGCACACACACACACACACACACACACACACACACACATGCGCGCACACGCACACACACACACACACACACACACACACACACACACACACACACACACACGCACACACACACGCACACACACACACACACACACACACACTGGACTTAAGTCTGTGGACTGTAAGTCCAGTAGACTCAGAGTGTACCAGATCAAGGTTTCCGATACCCAGTCAAATTTGATTATAGCATAGTATATTTCAAGCTTAGCTGCTTTTGTCACAATGTCAACAAACAGAGAAATAGGTTTACTATTAAACTTTATAGGACAACAGAAATGTGACCTTTATTTTGTAAAAGAATGATTTTTTTTTCTAAGACATTTTTCAACTCAGTTAAACATTTAATCTGTAGCATCACACCAAAATGTGATTCAGTAAACTAAAAGCAGATATTCATTTTTAACACATTAAAACATTGTTGTAAATCTTTTCTTTTTTCATCCTCCAGATTAAACAGTTCTGTTTGTGGTGAGAAATCTTTGTTGTGTTCAGGGAGCCTCTGTTCTTTGTGAACCACATGCATCTCCAGGAACCTGGAGATGCATGTGAGATGCATATTTTTTCTTCACATTTGTGAAGAAAAAATAAACTTCATGTCATAAACATGAGAACAAAAGAATAAGTTACTCAAGCAATACTTTGAAATTTCAAATATGTATTTTTAAAAAGCTTTCTGCAAATCACTCTTCAAATTGTTCTAAGCATAACACTAACATTTTACTTTATAAAATATACAATAAGTTTGCAAACCAAATACCTGCCACAAATCCTAAAAAGTCATGAAAAAGAGAAAAAAGCAAATAAGTCCTTAGTTGAATTTTTTTTGCCTCCTTGTTGAATCTTTGCCTTCTGCATTGCAGGATTTCATCACCATAGCACTTTAACATGTTGATACTAAAGTCCATATGCATCTACCAGCTGTACAGAGACACCATGAATAATAAAAGAGATAGAAAAGCAGCCAGGTCTCACCTACAATGAAACAGAAAGCCAAGAAGGAGGACAGTAGAGGCAGTGAGAACAAATCACCATCAGGGTGTTTTTATATATGAGGCTTCAGTTCTTGGATGTGGAGTGGCTTTTTATGGAAATACAAGATCCTCAGGCCAATCAGCCATCAAGCGCCTGAAATATCACCATCTCATCAAGGAGGAGCATCTATTCATTCAGGGTCCTGCTAAGAGCTTCTGGAATCCTCTACAGGGGAGTAGTTGGGCTGAAAAAGTCAGAAACATATTCAAGTTTCAGGTCTGATGGTAATAATTTCCCAGGATGGATAGCTAAAGTTATCAAAAAATGAAATCATAAAAGAAAAAAGATCTTCACTGCAGCATCAACTCATCCGTCACCAGACTGGGAAAGAAAAGTTGTTTCATCATTAAATAAATATTTTCTCTAGTTCTTATCATCATGAAGAAGATTTCCCCTGTTGCAGAAGGAATGTGTTGCATCCCAGAGCCAGCTCTGTTAGCGTGTCATGTATCCAGCTGAAGGACATTATTCCTCAGTCACCCCATATTTCTGCTGGAGACGAGCTTTGGAAACAGTCTGTCACACTTCACATTCAAGCTTTGGGAGGAAACGAAGAGTTAAAGGCAGCCGGTCTCAGTGAGATGCAGTTTTACTCTCAGCTGATCCAAATAATGATCTAACATCTGCTATCATACTTTGTGCTTGACCCGCTTTGTGATGTACACCTGTCTCTAGCATTTTGAATCAAATTTCTTTACACAAATATAATTACGCTGCGTTTCCAGTCACCTGTGAGTTCAGAGAGAGGAGCAGGGGACAGAGTTGCAAAAAACCAATAACACTATTACTCCAAATAAAGCTTTATGCACCCGTACACTTCACTCTATAAATATCACCAACTCATTTACTGCCTGGTAAGCATTTCACTTTGGCTTAATGGTTGGAGATGTGAATCTGTCCACAGAAAGGCTTCCAGATTTTTCTGCTGCCAGGCGACCTCTCATATTAACACAAGTTATAAAAATAAGGGAGGGTGATTTCAGGTGGGCAGGTTTTCCAGAGGCGTTCGCTTTGATCAGTGGTGAGAAGTAACGAAGTACTTCGTTACTGTACTTAAGTACAATTTTCGTGTATCTGTACTTTACTTAAGTAGGTTTAATAATGGATACTTTCTACTTTTATTCCACTACATTTTACAGTAAGTATATGTAATTTCTGCTTCACTACATTTCAACAAAACTGTCGCGTTACTCGTTACATCCAAGTCGCGTTGCTCTTTTTTCGTTAAAAGTTCAGGGACTTAAGGTGGCGCCGTAAAATCCGAGCAATAACGTGACTTACGTGTCTGTTGTCACCCATCGCCTCCACCTTTACTCGTACGCGAAGCTCCAGACATGCGCAGTGGTTTCCTCTGAGCGAGTCTAATCATCAGTAATATAATAGCGCTGCATAAATTGATATGGCTACATGTAAAATCAGCAGTGCTTCGCTTTCACAGACGGTGGGGACTTCGTCCAACACACATGTTGCATCTGCGATGAAAAAAAGTTGTCACTCATGCACTCAATTATTGTGTGGAGGTGTTGACTGAGGTGTTGCAAATATGGGACAACGCTGGTACATTCAGGAACGATCCGATTCTTGTGGACTGATCTTTACTGATTACATTTATTTCAGCTCTAAGTATTTAATATCTAGTTTTTTATGGGAATATGGATCTTTCAGATCAATTTAAGAAGCAATTTTGATAAGTAAAAGTTAATTTTTTTGTGTCACGTAGCGCGGAGTGTTGGTCTTGACCTGGTCTTGAGTTAGGTGGTCTTGACTACAACTCTGCTACTGGCTCCTTGGTTGCCTGTCCTCTCCCACCCACCTTCTTTCCATCCCCTTTCTGTTGGATTTCTTAAAAATAAATGCCACTAGTGGCAAAAAAAGTGAAGTTCATGTTATGTTAGGACAGGAGACAATATGTTTCCATCCCTGAAATTATGATGCATAGAATCACATATCTAAGTCTAAACCATGTTACAGAGAGTAAACATAATAAAAACATGCTTTATCTGTGGCATTGTTCATTAAAATGACACATTTCTAATGTATTAAAATTAAATACGATCGGTACACTTAATGATATTAGTGATTAGGTAATCCATTCAGCAAGTACTTTTACTTTTAATATTTAAGTATTTTTAAAAGCCAGTACTTTTTTACTTTTACTGAAGTACAAATGTTAATGTGGTAGTTTTACTTTTACTTGAGGTTTTACTTTTACTTGAATACATTTTTGTCTGTGTATTTGCACTTTTACTTAAGTAAATTTTTTGAGTACTTTCTCCACCACTGGCTTTGATCCCTGCCTAGGTATGACTGCAATTTACATTAAACTGCAGGCTGTCTACAAAATGTGATCTTTCTCCATTTTCCGTTCTTGCTCCTTTAGAACAAAGCCACTTTTTAAGAGGCCAGCATGTTTTGGTTCTTTCCCTGGTTTAACACACCTTGACCAATTGATGCATCAGGGGGCCTCTGCAGAACGTGGACATGCGGAGGAGGTAGTTGGGACATTTGAACCATCGGTGGTGGAGCAGAGACATAAATAAAACTGGCAGACTCTGGAGGCCTGGAGCAGATTTTAGAAGGTTTAACTTATTAAAAATGGCTGCCAGCTTCTCCAAGTTAAGCTCCAATTCCTGGTGGAGAATTCAGGTGATGACATCTGCATCATGATGGTGGCGATGGTGGTAGGAGTCTGTCCCATAATCAACGGGTTGCCAATTCAATCCTTGTTCCATTCGTCTCACTGGGCAAGACACTTCACCCCTCTTCCCTGCTGGTGGTGGTCAGAGGGTGCAGTGGCTGCATATGCAGTCAGACAGTAGCCATAGCTTCTGCATTGCCATAGCTACAATTCAGCATCAGCCATTAAACTGCCATCTTCACTCGGATCTTCGATATGTTTGTGTGAGCTTCCAGAGTCTTGATAGATTCTGACTTCTTTGCCCTGTCACCCTCGAAACAGCACTCTGTTTGTGATGCAGTTCACTGATCAAGCCACCATTGCAGCGCAATCACACATCTGTACAAGTATTGATCACAAGCGCTTCGTGCACTTGCTAGCTGTTTCGAGTGTGACATCACCACAAAGTGCCACCTGCCATCTTGTGTATTCTCCTCTTGCTTTGTCTGTCATCTTGCTTGCTAGCAGACACAGACACACACACACGCACGCAGACACATACACCTGTAAACCCACACCAAATTGTTATCCTTTGTTTTGCCTTAGTCCTATTCCATCCTCTTCCTCATCTAGTCTTTCAGTTAACACAGCTTGGTCCTGACACACATGCTGAACTGCATTGAGGATTAATGCTCTATGTCAGGAGCTTCTAACGTCAGACCTCAACAGCTACTTTTAAGTCTGGTTCATATGCCAAATTAGGTTCCTTATGATTGAGAGGTTTTGCAAGATTTTGACATCTGTGTGGTGTATTCTCTTGTGTGGCTGTACACTCACACTGTTGGACCAAACCTGATATATCCTTGATTTTTTTTGTTGTCTTGTACAGGGTTTCTCAGGTTTTGAAAATCAACAGACATAATTTTGGTGTGTCAACCAAACATTAGGTTGCTCAAACAGCTGAATCAATCAGAAGAATGGTTTGTTACCAGGCCTTTGCCAAACATGGAGTTGCTGTGAATGCATCGCCTCAGCTGTGTTGGAGCGGGAATGCAGCTAAAAGCTGGAGTTGGAGACACCAGCTCTATATGCTGTTTCAGAACACCACTGCACAAATCTCCTCCTTCATTAATATGTTGTGCTGTAATAGCACACCTCACCAGGTTGGTACTCATAGAACAATACAGAGACAAAAAGATTGTTGGTTGTTCTTTCCTATTTAATAGTACACTGACTAGGTTCATTGCTGCACAAAACCACTTCCCCAATAAACATGCCATCACAGGATTCAGTCGTCCTGAGGACTGTGTTCATTAAATCCTCTTAGCAACTGGTGGGGAGGCCTCTGAAGGACATCAGAGCCCCCCTGCTGGGCACCCTGCCATCAATGGCACGGTGTTTGCTCACAAACCAAACAGGTCGGCAGACGACTCAGTCAACCTGGGACTACACTTCATCTTACGCCATATTGACCAGCCAGGGAATGTCTGAGCTGAACACCATCAACTCAGACATCCACCCGTCGGTGGATCACCAGTTTCTTGACTGACCGGCAGCGGGGATCCACCTTCTGTCACAGATCGGCACCGGCGTCCCCCAGGGGTGTGTTCCCTCCCCACACATCTTCTCTCATTACATAAATGTCTGCTCCTCAGTGGGCCTCTCTATGAAGCTCCTGAAGTTCAGAGATGACTCCGCTGTTTTTGGACTGGTTCCAGAATCAGACCCCCACCCCTCTCCCATCCCTGTCCTCTGGAGGAACTCCAGTCTCCCTCCCTTCTTTACCATCCTCACTAAAACTATGTCTGCTCCTGGGAATCTCTTTCGATTCCCAGGAACCAAACTTTCTTACAAAAGTGTTCGGCTTCAGTTCAGTTTTTCAATATCAAATATAACGTATCACCTCACCAAGTGGGTAACAAAAAACATAAGACCCTGTTTAGGCTATCAAGTGTTGGAATGGAGGCCTGTCTGACGTCTATGACTATATTTATCCTCCATCTGTATCCACAGCAAACTTTGTGTCAGTGTCACCTTTGTTCATGCATCACTTATGCTTTGAACATGATATCATGTGTGTCATCAAAATGCTCAGACTGCAAATTTTCATAATTAAATAGTTTTAATGTTCAATGTTGAAAATCTTCTGATCCTGATTTAGATTATTTAAATTTTGCAATATTTAGATTATCTTTGGTGCATCAGTAAAAAGTGATATTAGAGATGCAGGGATAACAGGCCTCAGTTGATATCCAACAGTTGCAAATCAATGTGGTCCCATTAGTACAGGGATACAAAAAAATCTGAGTACAGTGATTCAGGAATTTAGGTCTAATTCATTTTTTTTTTTAGCAATTAGTTTCCTTTTCTGCCAACAGTTAAGATTTTTGGGATTTATTGCATAAAACTACATGATACAGCTTCAAAAGTAAAAGATTTCAGTCGAACCCTGTGAAGAAATCCTGTACATGAGCAACACTTTTTTACTTTTTCCATTATGACTATCAGCAACAAATCTGATTAAAACCTCTGGTGTGTTTTCCTTCTCTATGATTTTTTTGTTTTGTTTTTTTTATAAACTAATATCAAATTTCAGTACTCATGATTAGAGTCAGTAAAAAAAATATTTATGAATGCTTGTTAAACACATTTCATGAAAATATTGTGTTTTACGAAATATTGAAATGAAATCAATAAAACTAAAATGTTAGGAAAACAGCTCCAGAATTTCAATTACTTCAAAGTCTCATAACAGCAACTTATTTCAGCTCATGACTCCCCACGTAAAACAAAAAATCCCTTTAAAGAAGAAAACACTTTAGGTCCAACAACGAATTAGTTGAGGCTTCTGCATTTAATTTGAGATTTTCTTAGACAAGATGACATAACATGCTACATGAAACAGAATGAACATTTTTATGTTTAGTTCATTTTTACATTAAACTTCTGTATTAAAGCTTTTCAAATAAGGACTCCAAAGAAAGCTTGGATGGATTTCTGTCCCTTCTATAATAGGAAAGAAAATTATATCTCAAGTCAAGTATAAAAGCAAAGAAAAGAAAAAGCCATATCGTCAGACAAAAATGGGGAGAAATTTGGCTTTAATATTAGTAATTCTTGTCTTTTCATAAGTTCATAAGGGAATTTACTGTGAAAAGTGACATTCATGCTCAAGTTCTTCCATGCAGTAATTTTGAATAAAATATAATATGAAGGTCTGTACACTCAGTTCTAATCTCATTGTTAATTTTCTTTTAAGAAAGATGACAAGTTTTATTTTCTTGTAAAACATTACATGGATACAGTTTTTAAACTTATTAAAACTTTATCAATGATGGCCAGCTAGAGGCTGTACTTCTGATCGGCTTCAGGAGTATTTGTAGATTCTAGATGCCTAGATTGGCTTTTTTGTTGGAAAGCATTTTGAAACAATTTAAACCTGTAAAGTCAAGAACTGAATCATTTCCTACTTGTGCAGACGATGTTTTCACCTTAGATTTAGCCCTAAAAACTGTGATAAAACGGACAGTTTGGAGATTTTTAGTGGAGTTCTGCTGAGGGTTTATGAGTTGTTAATGCTTTACTCACTGCAGCAGATAATTCACAGAATATCTTCAAAATGTTCAAACAAAACGTGTTTCATAAAATAATTAAGTGATTGAGTGTGACATGTCTGCCTGGAATCACACCTTTAAAATGGTGGAAATGGACTCTCCGTTTTGACGCTTCAAAAACCATCAATCCTTCAAATATAAGCAAAGCTCTGTTGTGCCATCCTCATCCTCCGTCACACTTGCACCATGACTCAGTCTTATCATTTCAAATTAAAGCTGCTTCAGCTTTATCACAACCTGCTGAAGTGATCAGAACCAGAAAAGTAGCAAGACAAGTTCATCTTCTCATTCCATGTTGATGCGTTCAGGTTATAACAAAGGCATACACAATGAATGTTTGTTTTATACCTGAACAAAGCTCTGATTAGTCAGTAGCTGTTTTTAGAAAGTTAATAAGTCCATAAGAACATTTTCTGCTATAAGTGATATTGACTGCTCATAACCTCAAAACACCACCTCAAAAACAAAAAAAACTCATTCTGTTAGATCTGTTAGGTTTTGGTAGATATAATATTTAACTGTCGAACATCTTCTTCCTGTCAGACTTGTCTTCAATGTTCTTGCGCCAATCTCCCACGTCACGCAGCTGCTTGTCCTAAAAACACACAAAAGAAATTCTTAGTTTTTGCAGTTGAAAAATCTAACTTACAAATCATCTGTGAGGAAGCTGGTGTTAACATCGACATCTTTAATTATTTCTATATCCTATCCTGTCAGATAGAGGCCAAAACTAAATCAAAATGATTTCTAAAGAAGGGCAACATTTGACAGATCTAACCAAGAAAAAATAAAGTGGAAGTTTAGAGTTTAGTTAGTTTCGAGGAGTTCGACCATGTTGAACAGCTCACCTCCTCTTTGACCTCCTTCTTGACCTGCTTCAGGTTGGCCCTCAGGTCCATGTTGACCGTGTGTTTGGAGCCCAGCAGGGCCTTCAGCATGGCGTCGGCAGACATACGCACCTTCTTCAGTCGTGGTCTTTTGAACTTTCCTCTGAGATCCACGATCTTGATGTTTAGGTCCCTGACCTGTAGAACGGTCAGAAAAGGTTTGAATTAAAGTCACCAATCAGAACTCGGTCTTCTGAAGATGAGAAAATGGTCATGTTGCCTTCTGAGATCTGCTATGAGTGGAGCTGGAAATCATTTGCAAACATTTTTTTAAAAGTTTATAAAGTGTAGACAAAAAAATGCGGGACTCAAATGTCTTTCCAGAGCACAGATCCTCACACCTCCATCGTCCAGCTTGGTCTCGCTGATCTAGTGAGGCTTCCTGACATTCCTAAGGTTGCTCTGAAACATTCTCTCAGTCGTATGACCCAAAGTCTCTTCCCAGTACAACAGGTCAAAAAACACCTTGAACATTTATAGAAAAACCCATGCTGAGCACTACCACGTTGAAGTCTTCTTCCATTTTATTAGCTTCCACACTTCAAGAATGCTACTGTTCTCAACTCATCTACTGCTATTTAATTATGTTGCATTCACAGAACTAAAGGAAGACTTAGAGAGGCACAATATTATCAGCATGGTATCGGTATTGGCCAATATTAGCTGTAAAATTTAATATCAGACATCGACCATTCAAAATGATTCATGAGTGGAGTTGCTTTTATATGACAAACCAGAGACAATGATGCCTGCAGCTCAGCACATCATCATCAGAAACTGTTAAGTATTAATGCATGACTGATGCACTTTTAACTCGTTTGTTTTATGAAGATTTACATATTTGCTCTGGTTGACTGTTGTCATTGTCTTAGAGAGAGAAGATGTCATGAATAAATTTGACATTAAACATAATGCAAGTTGAAGGTGTTACATTATTTTCAGTCTCCTTCTTAGCATTTGCTTAGCAGGCTAAACTGACAAATATGAAGCAGTATTTTAATTCCACAGCAGAGAAAACCATAAAGTTTCAGTAAGTAGGTATAGGAAAATAATATCAGTATTGATATCGGTTATTGGCCAAATAAGTCTTAGTATATTGTGCATCCCTATAAAGAATAGTTTTTTTTCATGTGCAACAATCTCTTCTAATTTATAAACAATCTCACCTGAACTTATGAAAATGTTCAGGTGAGAGTTATGAAAACTCTGAAATTATGAAAAACAAGATGATTCAAGTTATTATTGAAAAAAAAAAGTTTGAACTAATTCAAAATGTTTTAATTACGTCATGGTTAGATATCAATTTAGTGTTAGGGTTCTGCTTAGATTTCCTTGGGTTCTAAATTCAGGTAAACTAATTTCATAAATCACAATTACTCATTCTAACTATTTTTCAATAACATTTTCAGTAATCATAGATTTGACTTATTATTCAATGTAATGTAAACGTGTTAAGTTCACCCTTCATACCTTTGGTAATTTTAGGCACATGAATGTTGGTAAGTTCATGACTTTGATATTTTATTTCTGTGTTTTGGGGTTTTTGAATATGATCACTGTGAGCAGATTATTGTGAGCGAGTTCAACATGTGGAATCCCGACCAGTTTCCCTCCAGACAGAACCATCAGACTGAGGCGTCTCACCTCATTGAGGACCATGTTCAGTTTGAATTCTGTGCAGTATCTCTCCTCTTCACTTATATTGATCTGCTGATGAAGTTTCTTGCAAAGTTCCTAAAAAAACAAAAACAAAAATTGAAAAGATGTAATAGATTTTTGTTCAGAATTTTGCAATATGAAGGCCCACAAATAAGTCACAAAAACATATCTACAGTATATCCAAGAAAAGGTCAGGAAGGTCTTTGTGAAGGTATGTCGTTATAATGCCAGGACAATATTCTGACGGTTTTCTTCTCACCACTAGTTCTTCCCTGGAGTACGGCACATCCAAAGGAGGACATTTCTCCGCCAGAAACGTCTCCCTCTCTTTGGCCTTCACTTGAGATTCAGCCTCCAGTAAATTGTTTGCGACCACAAGCATGCAGCTCTGCAAAAAAAAAGACTCTTCAGAAAATACACTGATTGAGTTCAGGCACAGGTATAAACATATGTGTTCTTGGATCGAATGTTGTGCTAAAGTGTTCATATTTACCAGCTTAAATATAAGTAGCTCATGGTCACACGCACACACACACACACACACACACACACATAATTCTGAATTATGTGGGCTTACCTTCAGAGTGTGCTTGCGTCTAGCAGATAGTCTTTTTCTGCACACAGAAACAAATTCATTTTATTGGGCAAATAATAGAAGTAGCTATAAAGTTAGATTTGATTTTTAGTTTTTATTATGTTTAGAAATGTTCTGTAAAATTACCTAAAATGTTTCAACAATTTAGCAACACAAATGTTTTTTGAACATAACAGAAGCTACATGTTACATGTTCTGCTGGCCTCAAAATACAAAGCACAAAAAAATCACATTTTACTCACTCAGTGGCCATGTTGGGTGTAGGATTTGAACTCTATCTGTTAAAACAAATCAAAGAAAGCTGAATTTAGGTCAATTTCAGGACTGTGTTACAATGACAACATTCTGTCTTTTTCAGAAATCTCCACTTCTTAGTCTCACATGCTTTGCTCATGTTGTTCCTTTGATAATAAACAACACATTCATTCATAGTTTTAACCTTTAGGTTGGTAAAGGAAGACTGATCTGTTTCACGTCTTCTGTTCAACCTTCTGACTGCTACCAGTTTAGGCGTTTTTTCTTTTGGCTCCATTTAAATTTCACTCCTGCTTCATTTTGACTTCTCTTGCACCATCTACTGGTCAGAATCTAAAGTGCAACGACATCACTTGAAGTTGTATCCTGAGTTAAACAAAAGGATTGTGACTTAATAATGACATAGTTTGTTCTTGTTTTTGTTGTTCAAATTATTACAAAGCAGCTTTTTGTAGCAGCTTTAATCTTACAGATTGAGGCTCGGTTTTTTGTCACAACAAAATTTGAAAGCAGAAAGGCAAACTGCCTTTCATGTTTAAATCATGTTATTTCTGTGCTGTCAGAACTGCCTGTTATTTTTAAGCAAAATGTTTTTATTTTAAGAATATAGTCTTACTTTATCTCACCTTTAATTTTAACATGGCCAAGGTCCTAACTGTTGGAAATTCAAAACTTTAATCAAAATTCCCCTTAAATTTTTTGGTATTATTTAGTTCATTAATTTCTTATAACATTATCATACATTTTCTACTTTTTTATGTGTTTGCTTTGCCATTCTTAAATAAATGTTGTTGCTCTTATTTGAATCGTGTCTCTTTTTCCAGCAGAATGAACCATTTTGTTTTTCATTTAAATTTCCTGGGGGATAATAGATCCAGGTGGCGCTGTTGATCTTTCTTTGCTCAATACTGCAACTTTACTAGAAACTTTACGACAACCTGCATTGTAACGACAGTTAAAGTTGCGGTATTTAACTTTCATAAAACTACGTTTAACATATTTGTTAAAACATTCGCTTTGTCGTAACAGTAAGGTATGGGACAGGTTCTGTGACAAAAAATCAAGCTCCTGTGTGTTCTGTTTGGGAATCTGTCAGTTCATGAAACCAAACACACACAAAAAACTTGTAAAAGCGCACGCAGGGTTGTGGGGTCCAATACACCCCGTCTCTTATGACTGTGGGATGGTTAAAGGAAAAACAGCTAAATAAAACATAACCACAGCAACCAGTCAGTCATATTTTAACAGCTTATTTCCACAAAGAGAACTAATAAGCATTAAACACAAAACCCACAGATAGAAATCAGAGTTTCTGTTCTTTAAGAACCCATTGAACAGTTCTTATTGTTCAATGGATGGTTTAAATTGATGATTTAAACCATCTATGTTTTCAACTAAAATGCCGTCAAATGCTAGAGTTTGGAGTCCTTGTCAAACGGTGTTTTTGACTAAAGTCTCAGAGGGTTAGAGCCCCAGTTAAACGACGTTTAACTGAAGTCCTAAAATGTTTTTATCTTTTTTTAAATCTTTTTCTAAATCTTTTTCTCTTTCTCACTGTTTATTCAGTGTCACACTGTTTTTATTTTAATTATGTAAAGCACTTTGAAATGCCTTGCTGCTGAAATGTGCTATACAAATAAAATTTGATTGATTGATTGATTGATTGATTGATTGATTGATTGATTGATTGATTGATTGATTGATTGATTGATTGATTGATTGATTGATTGATTGATTGATTGATTGATTGATTGATTGATTGATTAAAAAATCTAGAACAGGTGAGAAACAAAGTTAATGCCAGTTAGTCTTGAAGGGATTTTTGACTCCAGTGTCCACATTGAGAGACAACAGATGGAACAGAAGAGAATCCTAACAGCAACACCCAGCAAACACAGAGTTCTCAAGAAGCTCATCTACATAACACTCAGGAGGCAATAACAGATTCTGAATAGCATCTAAAGTACTGAAGGCCTTACCTGCTGTAGTTACTGCCAGTGTTTATGATTCAACAATAAGAAACAGACAATAAGAGAAGGGGGCAGAAATAGCATCCACATGATATCCAAAGAGAAAGCACAGCTGACGAAAAAGAACACAAAAGCTTGCCTAACATTTCCCAAAAAAACACCTTGATGATCACCAAGACTTTGGGAAAATATTCTTTGCACAGACAAGAAATAAAACAAGAAGGTGTGTGTATTCTGTTATCTCTGGCACAAAACCACCATAGTGACAGTCAGGCACAGTGTTCTTTGTTTCTGCCTTGCCATTGTTGACCAGTCTGTTCTGTCCCATTATATCATGAAGGAGAATGCTCCTCCAGTTGACGAGCTCAAGCTCACTAAGGGTGTTTTCACATCTCATAGTCCGGTAGACTCAGATCAATTGGGATCAAAATTGCAACATGTTACATTTTTAGGACTGTAGTTCGCATCCACACTACACTGTGCCAAACGACTAAAACT
This sequence comes from Poecilia reticulata, assembly GCF_904066995.2. Lineage (NCBI taxonomy): Eukaryota > Metazoa > Chordata > Actinopteri > Cyprinodontiformes > Poeciliidae > Poecilia > Poecilia reticulata. The sequence goes on from NC_088835.1 coordinate 813,279, forward strand.
AACTGAAAAACCTCTTCCCACTGATGAAAAACTTACTTTGTGAAAGAAAATCCATGGTCGTGAGTTTAATCAGTGTGATGGATACACTGCCCATCAGTTGAGTGCTTCCGTGACCAATCACTACTTGTAACAAATATAAATCAGCCTTTCATACTTTCCAAGGAAAATCTTCCAATCTGATCGCAATCCCAGTGGATCTCTGATTTTTGAGCAAATTCTTTTGCATCTTTTCGCTGTCTGCCATCTCTCCTCCTCTTCTAACTCCCTTCAGTTTCCAACTCTAATAAAAGCCTCTCAACAGCCATATGAAACAATATTAGCACACCTAGGACCAAAAGTGGAAACCATAACTTAGAAAAGACTGAACAGTCTTTAGCGACATCAGAATGTTCAAGCATGAATGGAACAATTTTGTGTTTCATATTTTCAGATCAAACCTGCAGAAGAGATGGGAGGACAAGTGATAGATAGGCAACCAGGAAGTAATGGCCGAACAGGAAGAAAAGGTTTACCCAAAAGAGATGGTTTCCTAGGCTCTTCTCTTCAGAAAATGTATATTGTGACACAGAGAGAGGACAGTGTCCGTTTACCAGGGACTGTTTCGTCCACAGGACCGTACAGAGATCAGGATTCTACATGATGGAACCTGAAAGTGATAAAGACTTCAGGCCAGAAACTCTGCCAGCCAGGTAAACTTTTTTACACGCAACATTACAATGGTCTGAGTTAACCATGGGGGCTGCACAGTGGCGCAGTTGGTAGAGCTGTTGCCTTGCAGCAAGAAGGTTCTGGGTTCGATTCCCGGCCCTGGTCTTTCTGCATGGAGTTTGCATGTTCTCCCTGTGCATGCGTGGGTTTTCTCCGGGTACGCCAGTTTCCTCCCACAGTCCAAAAACATGACTGTCAGGTTAATTGGCCTCTCCAAGTTGCCCCTAGGTGTGTGTGTGTGTGCATGATTGTTTGTCCTGTGTGTCTCTGTGTTGAAGGCAAAGAGGCAGAGCTGTCATCAGCACAACCAGGGAGCAGGAAGCAGCACAGGCTGTGGTCAGAAAACAAGTCAGATCAGTTGTATCCATGTCTAGTCTTTGAGAGCTGCCACCCTGCAACTTTTAGATGGATCCTTGTTCCAATACGCCTGAGTAAAAAGACTGGCTTTCCTCACCAACAGCAACTGAGCTCTGCAGCCATTCATTTGATCCAGGTTTGTTAGAGAAAAGTTAATAATATTGTCTGGGTTTTTTCAACTGTTTTAGGGTCATTTTGATGTCCTGCATCCAAAAATCACTTTGGTTTTGCTCAATCAGGTCAACTTTCTGAACTATGGAGCAACATGAACATCAAATCCTTGACTTCTTCTCACGTCTGGATCGGTTTCCTGAGAATCTGATCAATGAGTGATGAGGAGAGATTCCATCACGACAGAAAAGAGACGGAGAATTTTACACAATCAAGCCGTAATGTTCAATTCACATGTACTTACCCTTCTTAGTGTTTATTATTCAATTTACAAAAATCCAATTGTTTTACATTTAATTAATACAGTTAAAAGTTAGAAAACTTTTTTTTCCCCTAAAACTTCTTTTGGATGAGAAATATTAACGGAAATGAACTGATAATGTCACAAAAATGTCATCAATTTAGTCAGAGGATCAGATTTCTCTAAATGAAATTACAATAAAAGCCTGATTGAGAAAAAATGGATGTCATTTTTGGATTCAGCGGTGCAAAATAATTCTGTTGAAAAAACATAGACAACTTCCAAAAAATATTTTTTGTAACCTGGTGTTATAAGTGCATTTACACTGCTGGCCGTCCTGTGGCTGGATCAATTGTCTTTCTCACACTGTGTGATACTGGATTTATTATTTATTGTAATACTTTTTCCCAACTCTGTGTCAAACAGTTTATCAAGACATTGTATTTCATTCAAAATATAAAACCTTACTTATAATGTCACTGGGTTAAGAAGAAACTAAGACAGTTTCAGATCTCTTGAGGCTGCATAGTTTCTGCCTGAGCTGATTGTAATCCCTAGAAGCTGCAGCAGAGCAGCAGAGCAACATCTATTCCTGGGTCTACAGCTGTTCCCAAAGCTTTCATCAAGTATGAAGAAAAAAAAAACAGCTCCCCTGAAAAGAAAGGAAGTGTGATGACCACAGGCATCTGAAACATATAACTGGCACAGGAGCAAATGTCAGGCCTCCTTGAAGTAGTAACAGGAAGAAAGGAGGCTATGTCTTGCCTACAAGTTTATTTAAGGAAAATCTTCACACAGGAATACCTAATATATATATATATATATATATATATATATATATATATATATATATATATATATATATATATATATATATATATATATATATATACATATATGTATATGGTCCTGCATTTGTGTCCTAAGCGTTTTCTAAAATGGAAAGCTTAACTCTTGAAGAAAAACTGAGGGATTCACAACCATTTAATTTCCTTTTAACAGACCGGGTTTGGTAGACATGGCTTCGTTTAAAGAGACACAACTTCTGTCAACACCGTATCAAACCAGGTGTTCCTCCAAATACTAACCTCCATGGTGTTGACAGGAGGATAAACTGTTGGATTGATTTTTCAACTCAGAGCCTCGCCGTGGCGTTGGCTTTCAGTGTTCCACATCATCAGACGACACATCACTGTGGCGGCCCAGCAGGACACGCACTTAATGCCAACAGAGAAGATCGCCCTATCTTACCTCAAAAAGCAAAATCCCTTCCAAGTCGGGCACAAAATTTCACACTATACCAAAGGCATTCACAAGTGATATCACATAAAACTTCACCTGTTAATTGCAAAGTTTCTACATTGTAAAGATTTGCTGCCTGTAATAAAGAAATGAAAAGCTGCTGTCAGGAAGCTGACAGAGAGAACAAAGCAACATCAAGATGAAGAGCATAGAGAAAAGTTTTTCCTTTACCGAGGCAGAGCTGCTGCAGTCAGACGCAGACTGAGTCCCACGCTGAGAAAGTGTAAAGAAGGTTTATATTGCAATCTCAGAAAGCCCTCTAAATCCTCCACTTTCTCTATATGGTGGTGGATTACTGGACAAGCCAATGAGATGGCAAGGTCATGAAATACAGTACACTGTCAGTTGCCCCTTCCTAGGCTGCCTGCATTATAAATAACCCGCCCTTTAAGATTGTTATCCTTTTTAACTCGTAGCATCAAAACTCATTTCATTTCAGCTCATTTAGTTCCTTTTTTGCCTACATTCTGACATGCTCGTTACTCATTTTATCTCAAGCAAAAGCAAAGGTCTAAACCTTTGCTTTGTTCTCGTCTTATTACATCCTTGTTGAGATGATTTAATGAAAAACTGAAAACGTTGTTTCCACAGAGCATTTCTAAAGCAATGGCGATAAAAACAAAAGAGTCAGTGGAAAGGAGAAAGACTGAAGTGCGGACAAAGTCCTATTCAAAGTGAGGTTTTCATAAGTATAAAACAAATTAACAGAGGAATTTACTCACAGTGGAGCTGATTAGCAACGAAACATTAAGCACTAGACTAGCGTGTACAAGGAATGGGATAAAAAAGAGAGCATGGGATGGACACTATGATTATAGGAAACATCTAAGTGATAATGAAGACGGTGGAGAGGTGAGGTTTAAATAAGCAGCAGGAATACACAGGAGGGAGATAAAAATGACTGATAACAATACAAGTACAAAGAAGAACAAATTACTTATCACAAGAATCTATGTGAAAGCAACATGAAAACAAAATTTAATTTAATTTAATTCAAAGATACGTTATCGACCCCATATAGAAATTAAATGTTGTAACTCATTTGATGATAGAGTTATTGTAGATAGTGATGGCTGTGGATAGGAAAGCTCTCCTGTAGCAGTCTGTGTTACAACCAATTTGAAGAGGCTGCTGACTAAAGGAAGTCTGTTTTTGATGAAGTCTCATCATTGGGGTAGTTCTTGATTTTATGTAAAATCTTTCTTCGCATCGTCATCCCCAGAAGTTTCAAAGTAGTCCCCAGAATAGAACCAGAACAGAAATAGGAACAAAACCAGAACAGAACCATAAACAGAACCAGAACAAAACCAAAACAGAACCAGAACAGAACCAGAATAGAACCATAAACAGAACCATAGACAGAATCAGAACAGAACCATAAACAGAGCCAGAACAGAACCAAAACAGAACCATAAACAGAACCAGAACAGAACCAGCCTTCTTTATCAGGCTGATAATACAAAAACATATCAGCTGTGAAGATCAAAAATCCCATTCAGTTTGACATTTTGTAGTTTGACCAAGTAGCATAACAGAGGTTACTGCAGGTGCAACAGCTCTGAGTTACTCACTCTGACATCTTGATTTGCTTTAAATCCCTGAAAGATAAAATAATCATAAAAATGTTTTTTAATAACTACGCATTGTGTTTATAGAAATCAATTACCACAAACATTTTAATTTTTACCAAAAAAGATAACTGTGGAAATCCTTCTGAGTGTGAGACCATTTCAGGAAAGCATGAGTCCCCAGGAAATAATGCTTCCACAGGAAGAGGAAACCTGATGGAAGCAGAATTCAGGCATAATTTGCCCGCATGATTTGGAGTAAGAATTCAAGAATCCCTATCATATAAAAGCCTCTCAAACAAGCCCACCCACCACCGACCACATTAAGAAATCAACAGCTGACACATTCTCGGCTGATGGAAACGGCTCAGAGAGGGAGGCATGTCTAAAAACAGAGGCAAGAATCAACAGTTAGAGTCCAGACATAAACAACGTCACAAACTGACACATCAAGTTCTCTAAAGTTGATATGTTTGTTGATTACAAAATGGAATCATTAGTTATTCGTTTTCATCTTTAAATGACTATTTTTGCAGATTTTACTGCAGTCAAGATACACGTTTGGTGGGCGTAACAATAGATTGTTACGACAGCAGTTCTTTGAGTCTTCAAGGGCAGAAAGAGGAACTGGAACTCAAGCTTCCCAGAATCCTCTTTTGTCATGATTGATTGATTGATTGATTGATTGATTGATTGATTGATTGATTGATTGATTGATTGATTGATTGATTGATTGATGTCAGTCAGTCAGTCAGTCAGTCAGTCAGTCAGTCAGTCAGTCAGTCAGTCAGTCAGTCATCCATCCATCCATCCATCCATCCATCCATCCATCCATCCATCTTCCTCCGCTGCATCCGGGGTCGGGGCGATGGGGCAGCAGCTTCAGAAGGGAGGCCCAGACTTCCCTCTCCCCAGCCACTTCTTCCAGCTCCTCCGCTTGCCGTGCCCATTGCTGAGAAACTCTCTGTTTCCAATGACTGCTACCACTTCTGGGTGACAAAAGGACACCTCTAGAACAGAACCAGAAAGTGGCAACCAGATCTGATGTGTAATTTCAAAATAAAACACTATTAAAATAGTAGTTTGTATCTTTTCTCTCTAAGTTGCCATGTTTATTGCTGAGAAACTCTCTGTTTCCAATGACTGCTACCACTTCTGGGTGACAGAGGGACACCTCTAGAACAGAACCAGAAAATGGCAATTAGATCTGATGTATAATTTCAAAATTAAAGCCTTTTAAAATAAGACGTTTTTACTTTTATATTGAAAAATAAGCAGAAAATGTAGTCAAGAGCTGCCTCACTCGTCATTTCGGATTTAACTCAATCATCTTATTTATATGCAATTTTTTCTATAATCTCTCTCTCTGTCTCTCACTAGCTATATACAAACCAGATTCCAAAAAAGTTGTGACACTAAACAAATTGTGAATAAAAACTGAATGCAATGATGTGGAGATGGCAAATGTCAATATTTTATTCAATGTCAAAATTTTATTCACAATAGGACACAAATCAACAAATCGACTCAAAGTAGAGCCGTTGCTCCTCCACGTCGAGAGGAGCCAGTGGGGTATATGTATAGACATAATATAAGAATAGACCCCGCATTGGCTGCTCCGGCGCAGGAAATACGGCGGCCATCTTGGAGCGGTATACCCTCCTACTTTGCTCAAACAAAACAGCAGAAGATGCCTCAGCACTGAGGGATAGACTGATGTGAGGGCTCCACAGACAACATTTCACAAGTAAGACGGACATATTATTGTGTATATTCTGTGACTGGAATATTACTTTATTGTATTTGTGTCCACCGGCGAGATACCAGCTAATATTAGCTACAGTGCTTGGTGTAATACGGGGTTCAGCCCCGCTATGAAGGCTAACTGAGATTTCGGAAATCTAAAAAATTAATTATTCTCTAACATTGACTTAGATTATCTGACACAAGAGCCTACATTAGAAATGAAACAATGTTATAAAACGTATATTACGTATTATAACATTCACCAGCAAAGTTTACACAGGTGGTAAAGACTATTATTTATGTGTAATTCTCTCACTCTGTCAAAAGTAAGATACATCCTAAATCTTCCGTTTTTGTTTTGAAGGTTTTATAAAGACACGATATGAGGAAGAAGTGGGAAATATCTCTAAAGAGAGATGGATTCACTGCAGCACGGATGAATCTCGGATCGGATTTTGGACTCAATATCAATATCAGGTGCGGAATCACTCTGAAGCTAGAACTCGTCGGCTGGAAAACGTATATATATATATATATATATATATATATATATATATATATATATATATATATATATATATATATATATATATTTATATATATATATTCCCTGCAAGATGCTGGCAGGGAAAGCATACATGGAACGACATAACCAAGTGGCGGGCATAGTGTACAGGAACATCTGTGCAGAATATGGACTGGAAGCCCCAAGATCAAAGTGGGGAACACCCCCAAAAGTAGTGGAGAATGACCGAGCTAAGATCCTGTGGGACTTCCAGATCCAGACAGACAAGATGGTAATGGCGAACCAACCAGACATTGTGGTGGTGGATAAAGAACAGAGGAAAGCCGTTGTGGTGGATGTAGCAATACCAAGTGACTACAACATCAGGAAAAAGGAGCATGAGAAATTGGAGAAGTACCAGGGCCTCAGGGAGGAACTGGAAAAGACCTGGAAGGTGAAGACCACAGTGGTGCCTGTAGTCATCGGGGCCCTCGGGGCAGTCACCCCCAAACTGGAACAGTGGCTCAAACAGATCCCAGGAACAACATCAGACATCTCAGTCCAGAAATGTGCAGTTCTAGGCACAGCCAAGATACTGCGCAGAACCCTCAAGCTCCCAGGCCTCTGGTAGAGGACCCGAGCTCAGAGGATGAAACAGACCACCCGCGGAGGGTGAGAAGGGAATTTTTTTTTATATATATATATATATATATATATATTATTCAGTATTAGTCATTATTTATTTTGTCATTATTAATCATTATTTGTGTTTGTATAGTTATATAAATATGTATTGATATTACTAAATAAATTATGAACGGCTGTGTGCTTTGTAATATGCTCATCATACACCAATATCAGAATATTCCATTCCTATTCTATATAGCCACTAAGCATATTTAAATATGCTGAACTATGTTTTAAAAACATACTTAAAAAATGCAATTGTTTATAAATGTAGCTTTGATAGATGTTTGAATATGTTTCCAGTAACAAAAAAAGCGTGTTATGATTGATTAAATGCGCTGATACTCATTTTGCCTGCTAAACATAAAAACTGCGGAGTGGAGTACCGCTCCAAGATGGCCACCCTAAATCTTGTCAGCGACAATAGGCGAGAGCGGTCCATGAGGCATCTACTCTTATATTATGTCTATGGGTATATGCCACGAGAGGTGGTGACGTATTTCCGTTTGAATTTATGCCACATAGATTGGTTCCGGGTCCTGCTTGCTCCTATTGTTTTCAGCGAAAGCTGCAAGATCTGTACCATGAGAAAGACGCAAAACTTAAAATATTTGTGAGCTACTGGTACAACAATCGAGTTTTGTGGTGTGCCGTTGTGTCCAGTAATTAGCCGGTACCATCCAGTGCTTAGTTTTTTCATTTTCCTGCTGATATCAAGGCGACAGCGGACTGTAGCCAAAACTTAGCCACTGCAGCTAACACACGGTTTGTAGCTGCCTGCTATTTCAAAGCTAGAGGATATTGAAGATCCAGCGTCAGAAACGGGAAGACGGAGGTTAAAAGGGAGCTGTATGAGCTTCGTTCAGTGGAATAATTTGTTGGAGGAAAATAATGTCAGAGGAAATCCACTGCTACAAGAACAGACTGAAAACAGAAGCAGCGATTCAGCCCGATCCAAACCACACAAGTAGTCAGTCAGATTAAGGTCCAAAACCTTCGCTTTACAGCCGTTTAAGTGGCACCGATCCACATAAAAACCCCACAGAAGAAATGGTGCAAATCACGTATTTCCCGAATCCCGAAAATGACATTTACCTTTGCTGTTTCATAATTATAATCCACGTTAGAGTGAATTTTTCCACTTGGCTGCTTTAATCTGTTCTTGCTTTCCACAGACGTAATTTCTCTTTTTTCCCTCTGAGATTCTGCTTAGAAAATGAGGTTATGAAGTTACATTCTCCTGCTTCTTTTTGTTTTTAAAATAGTAAATTTAAGTTTGCCTCAACTTTTATAAACTAATGCCTCTTATATGCATAATTTTTTGTATTATTGTTGGTACAGATATTAGGCGGACACTGTGCTTTGCCTGCTAGTAGTTTAAATTAATTTCAGCTGCACACTTTCAAGAGTATTCAGATTTTAACATGCATTTTCTCAGTAGTAAATATTTCAGTTCACTCAGTAACTTCAGTGTTGTTACATCTCTGAAAAATTTTTTGCAGTTTCTTTGTGATGCCAGAACTATTTCACTTAAACATTTAATTTCCTGAGATATTGTCAATTTATTTTCAAGCAAAACTCTCAAAAAGACCTGAGGATTTATTAGTTTTGATTACGTTGTGCTGCTAAATATGTATAGGCTACTTATTAGGTTTTTTTGTTTTAAATTTTTCAGGTTTGCATCGCAACACCTCGTGATGCATTTCTGAGCCTTGATTGAGCCTCTGTGCCGATTACCTTTCCACTGGATCCAAGCATCCATCAGCGTCCATCAGTCCACGATCTGCCGGATCATCACAACGTGTACTAACTTTTTTATTTCCAGTACTTGGTTAAACTCTTGAAACCGGAGCACCAGATATGCAAAAATCTACCTGCAGACTTTGTTGGTTACCCTGACACTGCAGTCATCCTGGACGGGGCTGAGCCGGTCTTCCTCTCCTCCAGAGTGACGAGTTTTCATCACCAGTAAAGGCAAAACAAGTCTGATGTCTGATTAGCTGCTAGGAAGTATATTATATATTCACTGTTCATTTTGATATCCTGTTTGTACCTACTATAAAACTGAATTTCATTTGTAATACTCTACATTTCACAAACCTTTTTTTCCCCTTTTCTCAGTGTTTACATTATATCAAGTATTTGCATGTAGATCAGGAATTCAAGTGAGATGTTAAAATGCAACACTTTTAGGTAATACCAGCAAAGAAATTTAAATATTAAGTAATATGTAGTTAGTCCTATATACTGAATAAGGCTGAATGATATGATTTACAAGATTTTTTTTCATACCAGATTTGATTTTAATTGATTCCTACTGCCCTCAATTTCTATAATAAAATCACAGAAAATATTTTCAAAAAGTGCCTTTATTTCAACCATCTGTTCTGTGAGTTGTATAAGGGAGCATTACGGTCAGGATACAAGAAATTTTAATTGCAAGAATGCAGTCATCATTACAGCAGAATAAAGTTGCAATTTTATAACAATGTCTTAAAATTACAAGAAGTCGTTTTAATGAGAAATAAAGATTCAGATTGATCTGATGTAACCAGCTCAGTCCATGTGGTTCTGACATTTTGTCAGTAATCAAGAAGATGTACATTTCCACCTTAACTGACCAGGTAAGCATTAAGGTAAAAAAAAAATGCTGTATAAGCAAATACTGTATACAAAACGGAAAAAGAGCAACTGATAGAAATACTTTCTATATATAAAGAAAACCAAAAAAGTTAATAGCAGGATAAACGTTGTTGGCAACATTAGCTCAGCCAATCTCTCCCTCCAGGAAGCCATCAAACTGAACTCCTGTCCAACTCCAACTATAATAAAGATTTAAAAAAAAAAAAAGAAAACGTCAAGTTAAAATAACAAATAATGCCAAATTAATAATTCAGATCCAATGCGTTCTGGAATCTATTATTGACATTTTACAAATTTCACAAATCAATTAGAAGGTTTGACAAATGTTTTATTTATTCTGCTGTTAGTACAGAATAATCTAGTTGGGTTTGAAATGTCTAGGTGTCGTTTTTAAAGTACAACACATTAAAAAAGCTCAAGATAGTGAAAAATTAAGTGTAATCGCCCTTTAGCTATTTTCCGAATTAGATGCTACATTGGAAGCTAACTTCAGCTTCGACTGATGGATTGGGCACAATATAGACAGATCTACATATGTTTACATCTTTATCTATCTATACAGCATAGATATGTAGATTGCACAATGCACAGATAATCAAAACACTTAATGTTTACATAGCACCTTTGTAAACTTGTCCCCGTTAGCTACGTCAGACATATGAGGCATTATGATGAATACAAACGATTTATTAACTTACCTTCGAAGTTATTGTGAAGTTTGACACATCCAGCTTAAATCCTTTGTTGTTGTTGGAGCGTTTCAGGACGTCTGAATAATTATATAAGCATTATTAATAATCCTGCAGCTACTGAGGAGCCACTGTTAACATACTGTTCCCTGTGCACCGGAACCATTCTATGTGGCATAAAAATGCAGAAGTGCTAAAACGGAAGTCCGTGGCATATACCCCATTAAGGTGGCTCGGGCATCTGGTCAGGATGCCTCCTGGACGCCTCTCTGGTGAGGTGTTCCGGGCATGTCCCACCGGGAGGAGGCCCCGGGGAAGACCCAGGACACGCTGGAGGGACTATGTCTCTTGGCTGACCTGGGAACGCCTTGGGGTTCCCCCGCAGGAGCTGGAAGAAGTGGCTGGGGAGAAGGAAGTCTGGGCCTCCCTTCTGAAGCTGTTGCCCCTGCGACCCGACCCCAGATAAACAGAAGAAAATGGATGGATGGATGGATGGATGGATGGATGGATGGATGGATGGATGGATGGATGGATGGATGGATGGATGGATGACACAAATCACAGATCAAAAGTTTAAACTAAGAGAATGTATCATTTTAAGGGAAAAATATGTTGTTTCAAAATTTCATGATGTCAACAAATCCCAAAAAAGTTGGGACAAGGCCATTTTTCCCACTGTGTGGCATCTCCCCTTCTTCTTACAACACTCAAAAGACGTCTGGGGACAGAGGAGACCAGTTTCTCAAGTTTAGAAATAGGAATGCTCTCCCATTCATGTCAGGCCTCTAACTGTTCAATCATCTTGGGCCTTCTTTGTCGCACCTTCCTCTTAATGACGCGCCAAATGTTCTCTATAGGTGAAAGATCTGGACTGCAGGCTGGCCATTTCAGTATCCGGTTCCTTCTCCTACGTAGCCATGATGTTGTGATTGCTGCAGAATGTGGTCTGGCATTATCTTGTTGAAAAATGCAGGGTCTTCCCTGAAAGAGACGACGTCTAGATGGGAGCATATGTTGTTCTAGAACCTGAACATAGTTCTCTGCATTAATGGTCCTTTCCAGACATGCAAGCTGCCCGGCCACAAGCACTCATGCAGCCCCACACCATCAGTGATGCAGGCTTCTGAATGGAGCGTTGATAACAACTTGGGTTATCCTTGTCCTCTCTGGTCCGGATGACATGGCGTCCCAGTGTCCCATAAAGAACTTCAAATCGTGACTCATCTGACCACAGAACAGTCGTCCATTTTGCCTCACTCCATTTTAAATGACTCCTGGCCCAGTGCAAACGGCTGAACTGGTGGAGCTTAGAAATGGCTTCCTCTTTGCACTGTAGAGTTTCAGCTGGCAGCGGCAGATGACACGGTGGATTGTCTTCACTGACAATTCTTTCTGGAAGTATTCCTGAGTCCATGCTGTTATTTCCTTGACAGTGGCATTCCTGTTTGAGGTGCAGTGATGTTTAAGGGCCCAGAGATCACGAGCATCCAGTAGTTTTATGACCTTGACCCTTACGCACAGCGATTGTTCCAGATTCTCTGAATCTTTTGATGATGTTATGCACGTGTTATGCTTGTGATAACTTCATCTATTCATTTTTTGAAAACTTTTTTTATTGAATATCAAGTTTAACAGAAATGCGCAATGAAGAGGTCCAATTTAAAAATGTTTTTTATACTTTGTGTTCAGCTGCACGTGTTCTATCATTTGAGATAAATACATATTTTAAAAAGAACAAATGGTCTATTATTTGAATTTTATGTATAATTGCAAATTCTAAAAAAATAAAAAATAAAAACGACTCAAAATTACTTGAAATTAAAGGTTCCTGACTTGAGACTTGACTTGACCGTCCTTATTTGAGACTTGACTCGGACTTGAGGAAAGAGACTTGAGACTTACTTGAGACTTGCAACACAGTGACTTGGTCACACCTCTGTCCTCTTACCATGTTGGCTTCAGAGAGACACTGACGCTCTAAGAAGCTCTTTTTATACACAATCATGTTGTCAATTGACCTAATTAGTGTTAATTGGTCTTCCAGCTGTTTGTTATATGTTCAATTTCCTTTTTCCAGCCACTTATTGCTACTTGTCCCAACTTTTTTGGGATTTGTAGACGCTGAACTTTTGAATCAACATATTTTTACTTTAAAATGTTGCAGTTACTCTGATTAAACTTTTGATCTGCAATCTATGTTCTATAACGAATAAAATATTGACATTTGACATCTCTACAACTTAAGAGAGAAAAGATACAAACTACTATTTTAATAGGCTTTTATTTTGAAATTACACATCAGATCTAGTTGCCACTTTCTGGTTCTGTTCTATAGGTGTCCCTCTGCCACCCAGAAGTGGTAGCAGTCACTGGAAACAGAGAGTTTCTCAGCAATGGGCACGGCAACTTAGAGGGAAAAAGATATAAAGTACTTTTTCGAAAGTCTTTTATTTTGAAATTACACATCAGATCTAGTTGCCACTTTCTGGTTCTGTTCTAGAGGTGTCCCTCTGTCATCCAGAAGTGGTAGCAGTCAATGGAAACAGAGAGTTTCTCAGCAATAAGCATGGCAACTATATATATATATTTTTTTTTTTTTTTTCCATCCCCACTTAGAATTTTCACAGTAAGAATAATTTAAAAATGTCTTTATACATGTTAGAAATCTAGGGCCGCACAGTGGCGCAGTTGGTAGAGCTGTTGCCTTGCAGCAAGAAGGTTCTGAGTTCAATTCCTGGCCCGGGTCTTTCTGCATTGAGTCTCCATGTTCTCCCTGTGCATGCGTGGGTTTTCTCCAGGTACTCCGGTTTCCTCCCACAGTCCAAAAACATGACTGTCAGGTTAATTGGCCTCTCTAAATTGCCCCTAGGTGTGAGTGTGTCTGTGCATGATTGTTTGTCCTGTGTGTCTCTGTGTTGCCCTGCGACAGACTGGCGACCTGTCCAGGGTGAACCAGCCTTTCGCCCGGAACGTTAGCTGGAGATGGACACCAGCAACCCTCCCGACCCCACTGAGGGAAAAGGGTGTCAATAAAAAAGATGGATGGATGTTAGAAATCTAAGCTCAATTTTATCTTGGACTTTTAAATTGCCTGACTTCAACAACAACAAAAAAAGTGGTGTACAACAGCATTTTAATGTTTTAACAATATAAATTAACATTAACTTTGGAAAAGTAAAATGAGAAATGCATTGCTTCACATTTTAAAACATCAAATTCATTAAAAACATTGTGGGCCAATAAGAAATCACCTGAGAGAACAGATTAGCATTGGAATGATGTGCATCATTTACAACAAGAAGACACCGAAACACTTGTTTTTTTTTTCAGAGCGCTTTGCAAGAGTATTTCAACATCTGCTCATTTACCAGGCTTTCACAAGAGAACAACAAAAACCACATCACTCAAATGTCACATGGACACCTTCCATCCAAATAAAACATCCAGAAATAGACATCGTTTCTGTACAAGATATCAAGAGGTTAAATTCATACAAATTGTGCAAAATGTCACCACAGGGCATACAAAACGATGCTGAACAAAGGCACCATACTTTCACTACAGCCGCACCCTTCACATGACAGATGTGCTTAGAGAGACACCGTCTGATAGGGACCAAATATAGCAAATACAAACTATTAGGATTCAAGCAAAATCAAAATACAAAATATCATACCTTCATGTAGTCATTATAATTCAGTTTCCTGTTATGGTGCAAGTCTGATATTTAAACACTGATAAAAAAAATTAAAATAAAAGAATCAGATCCAGATATATAAATATGAATAGATGCATAATGTCCTGACCAAACTGTAATAAGTCATATTTAAAAAATAAATAAATAAAAACTTGGGTGAACTCTGCTGCAGCTCCATTGATTTTTCTGTTATTCAGACCAAATTAAAGTTTTCTTTGGCGATTACTAAATTGCATTTAACTTATGGCCTTAGCAAGTCATTATTTTAATTATTGGTATATTATAAAGATAGGGGTCTTAAAAAAAACCTCAGCTACAATTTCACATCGGTGATGCAGCAGCTATATTACACTGGCTGAATCCAAAAATGACATTGGTTTTGCTCAAACAGGTCAACTTTCTGAACTACGGAGCAACATGAGCATCAAAATCTTGGTTTCCTGAGAATCTGATCAACGAGTGATGAGCAGGAGAGATTCCATCAGGACAGAAAAGAAACAGAGAATTTTACACAGTGAAGACGTAATGTTCAATTCACATGTACTTACCCTTATTTGTGTTTATTATACAATTTGCAGAAGTCCAAGTTTGTGACAATTAATTAATACATTATGTTATAAAACCAATATTTTTCTCCTAAAACCTTTTTTGGATGAGATATATTAACAGAAATGAACTGATAATATCACAAAAATGTCATCAATTTAGTCAGAAGATCAGATTTCTCAAAAGGAAATTAAAATAAAAACCTGAATGCGAAAAATGGATGTCATTTTTGGATTCAGCGGTGCAAAATAATCCTAATTCAGTTAAAAATACAGACAATTTCCAAAACATATTTTTTGTAACCCAGTGTTGTACTTGCCTACCATGGCTCTATCTTGCAGTTTAGAGCCACTATACCAATAAATATTGAAAGTATGAAAAATATATAAACTACCAGCCTTTTCACTATTTTTGGAGCAATTATAAAAGCACTTTTTGTCAACAAAGAAACAGCTGCCTCAGCCATGGCTCTCTGTTAAACAGAGATAGTTTCATATATGGACGGTGACATCATCAGGATCCAAAGTACCTGAAGCCCAATTTTTGTGCATGTGGTAAATACTATTTTTGATTAAAAAATAAAAAAGGATCTAAACTACAAGATACCAAATGATGTGTAGCCACTTATTGCTGTGAAACATCAAATAATGATGAATATTGATTTTTACGGGACCCAGCAGCTTTTTGCTGCTGCAAACATCATTTTATACAGATAACAAATGTTAAAAACTGTACATAAAAAACTCCAAAGCTGAAATATGAGAATGATGGAATCTGAGTGAATAAAAAAGTCTGTCTTAAAAAAACTTAAGCTGATATAAAAGGTGCAGGAGGTGCAACACTGTCCACATTCTCCAAGAGAATTTTAGAGCACAAACATTATTGTGAAGACAAAGAAATGCAGCAGAGGTCAGAAATACATTTGTGAAGTTTAAAGTAGAGGTGGGGATTTATTGTATTGTTTATCGTAAAAACTTATGTATAATTTTGATCAAGCATTTTCTTTCACATCAATTAATTATGTGAAAAAACTGACAGTATTATCACTAAAGTTATTTTTACGATTGTCTCCACAGTTTGTTCCACGGGGGCACAAACTCATATCTTCTAATAAATATCAGAAAATTGATTTGATGCAGTTACTACATGCAGTTTAATCTTAAGAAGCAGCAGATTTCAAAGGGGAATGTTTTCCAAGAACCATGTTTGTGCCGCTCTGAAAGCTGTTCCATGCATTCACAGCCATACAAGAGGCAATTATTGTTTTTCTAATTCATTTTTGTCGTTATCACAAGAGTACCACAAAATATTGCAATGATTTTCTAAGTCCATATGGTCCACTCCTAGTTCAAAGCATCAATCCTGAATTTTAAACTTTGAAAACATCATTCAATACATCGTCTGCAAATATTGAGCCCAGTTTGCAGTTCGGCATAAGGCCTGTAGGGGACACTAACCTGTGAAAGAAGGTATTTGTATTCTTTTGCTGATTTGCTGTTATTTTGTGTTTGATATTCCTTTTGATTGGTCTCTTTTTAAACACCATTACTTCATATATTGGGGAGTAAATTTCATTTTATAAAGAATAGACTAGACTTTCACAGCAGAGAAAATGCAAATCTTGATTTATGTTCTGTCAAGGTTAGTAGATCTATTGGTGCCGAAATTTGATTTTAAAAAAGACAACTTTCAAACCTACATTGCAGACAGAAATAAGAACCTGATTTAGTTAGTGCATCTGATTTAGTTAGTGCATCTGATTTAGTTAGTGCATCTGATTTAGTTAGTGCATCTGATTTAGTTAGTGCATCTGATTTAGTTAGTGCATCTGATTTAGTTAGTGCATCTGCTTTCAAGTTCTAAGGTTTAAAGTAGTGTTGCAGTGGCTCTGTGTTGAACAGGTTCTAAAATCATCTTATTTTAATTCTAAGAGGTCAAAACTATATAAAAAAAAAAAAAAAAGGTTTATATGATCATCAATTCACCCTTTGTTAAAGATAAACTCAAAACAGAAACATTTGTGGAAAACTACATCCCAATAAAAATAAATACAGAAAACATTTTTTTTAACTATAGCATTTAAATGGGTAGAACTTATTTGTACCATTATAGGAAGTGACCCAACAGTAGCAAGTCTAGATTGCTGATTCATTGCCTTAATCTGGTTACTGCACATTAATATGGAAGTTTGGAATATTGGTATAGATTTAAATCCAACTAAAAAGTAAAAATTAAACAGAAAATAGTTATCAGCACAGACAGAGCAAAACCCAAACGTGGAACATGGAGAAAGGAAGTGGCTGCACATGAACTGGTATCGTGACACACAGAGGATGGGTCAGACCACACATCTTCCATCAGGAGACAAAGACAGGCCCAACAAATAAAACATGTTCAATGAGACGCAACATGTGAAATATTTAAAGCTAGGTGTGGAAGCAACTCAAAGCGCAATGAAATTCAAACCCAGAGATTTCAGGAAGAACAGCTGACTTCCAAATAGGATCATCACTCATCTGGGCTCACGGTGGTCATAAAGTTGGTGAAATGTGACTGACTGGGTCATAAATTCTGTCCGACTTTTCACACACAGAACCTGAAGCATTTTGGAGTGAGATTTCAGCTTGTGAGATAATGTGAGATTCAAACTAGCTGCGTTTCCATTACAAATGTGTGCAAAACTTTCTTAATGCTCCGCTAATGTCAGAAAATCACAATTTTGTAATTATGGTGTTTCCATTACATAAGAAGCACAATTAGAATCACATGTGGATCAGTTTGTTCACGTCATTAAAAACCATACTGTGCCATCATCCTCCAACTACTGTCTGTCGTCTTCTTCGTGGTTTGCACCAGTGGTTGTTGCTCATGACTCGTGATGCAAAGATCATGCTTCCGTTGCAGTTTTGTGAAATAAACCAATTTCGATACAGCCAACAACAAACCACCGCATCCTAGCGCCAAAACTTTTTAGCTAAAATTGAGTTTTTTCAAAATTGCTGTGATTCCAATTTATTATCGAAAAGTCAAATTGCTCTATTACATAGTCAATGGAAACGCGGCTACTGTAACATTTCATTCCATGCATAGCATGGAAACAAAAGTTGGTGTGGGCAGTGGCGGTTTCTGATATGGGCAACAGCCCAGGGCGTTTCAGCTGTTTTACTTCAGTGCCGTTCCCAGTTGAAATCTTTGTAGGCTGATGCTGTGCTATAAAAAGCTTCACATCATTTGTTGATTTTACTTCTTCTGTTAAAACTAGACAGGTGAACTCTGTAGGAAGTGTTGTTACAGTCAGTGGTTCCAAACCTGGCAGCCAGTAGGAGGTTGTGTACGATCACATCACACATGTATGCAAGGTTTAAATAGTTTCAATTAGATTTTCACAAACACAAACATCACAAGAGGTTTAAGATTTACTGCTATAAACAATAATAGTATTGCATCAGTCGTCAGTGTTCCTTGAATTACCCCAAACACGCAACCAGGAAGTCAACAAAATAGAAAGCTAGAAGAGCTACAAAGAAAAAGCCGGAAGGCTTTTTTAATTCTCTAAACTGCCTTCTTGTTTTGGCTTTAATAAAAAATAATTTATTAAAATTGATGCACAAAGAGGAACCAATGGCAAGTCTTTCTTGACACTTTTTAGCAACTCAATAAAAGGGATGAAATGGTGTGAATATTTAGTATGCTCGTGTGAAAACAAAGACCGACATGTCAAAAAGTGGATTAGAAACATTATGATTACATGCAGCATTATTCAAATGACCTGTAATATTAGCTGACTCCATCACCAGCACATAGATTGTAACAAACCCTACATTATTTGGGGTTATTTGTTGTACCATTTGTTGTATTCCTCTTTTTGCACTTATTGCATTTATGTAATTTTATTTTGTATAATACTTGATTGACTTCCGGTTTTAACCTGATACTTTTATTTTGATAAGACAGGCTTCCTTTGTTTATATGGTAGAATGGCGGCTTAACAACAGAACGGAAGACAAGTTGCAACAGCATTAGCAAAATGTATCTCATTATTAGCGGTCCCCTTTTTATAGAGGCACATGGTATGTTTATTTGTCTATAAGGATATTTCTTTTATCAATCTATCGGAATTATAAATTTTCTGTATTGTATAAGAATACTGGTTTAGTTTTTTGAGTCAAAGTTTATATTTTAGTCGTGAACGTTATTTTTAGTTCAAAAGTTACGGCATTGTTTGTAGCTTACACTGTTTTTTGTTTGTACACACAGCTCTTGCGGTGAATCTCAAGGTTTACTCCCAATAAACCTATTCATCAGTAAAGCCAATTCCTTCATTTAAAGAGGGGTCTGCTACATAGATTGTCTCCTGCTTCATGCTTAAAAATGTTATTGGATTTTTTTAAAATATGTTATTTCATAGAACTAAAACTTTAATTAAAATTTTATTATGGAGAGTAATTCAAATGAAAATAAAAATGCATGCCTGTGATTAGAGTGCAAAAGATGTAACTCGTGTTACCAAGTGTCCAAAAATAAATATGGAACTGTCAAATTTCTTTCTGCTCAGCATCATTCATAGTGATCCCAGATTTAAGTTTCTAAATAAAGTTATCATGTCTAGCCACTGCTTCAAGCTAAAGGTTTTAACAAAATTGACGCAAAAACAGTTGGGAACCACTGATCCACATTGTCAGAACCAGATAGTAAATAACTAACGGGTCAATCACTGGCATGCTGACTATGTCCAAAATCTCTCCTTCTAATGTCTGAAATGAATTGCACATCTGCATAACCTTAGTTATCCAAGATCAGAGTCTGAACCTGGCCTTGGTTTTCACCACAGAAAACTCCCTATATTCTATGTCGCAAAAGAACAACATGAATGCCACATTGCTTTGACATCAACAGTCTCCTGAGTTAGCTCACCGAAAGATTTTACCCTGATGTAGAAAAACAGAACATTAGACTGATGCAGAACAGAAACGGGAACATAAATTCACTGTAAGGTTACAGATAAAACACTGTGGAACCAAGCAGCTGTGGATGCTGGTCCTGAACAGAAAGGGGGAGAACAAAGTCACAATTAGAGATGCAAAAGTCCAACGTCAACATTTGTATCAATTCTGATGTTTAACAAAAGACTCTAGATTAGTTATCTGTCACAATGTGCCTGAACCATAAGGGCAGATCTATTCAGTGTAGTTCTATGTTTTGCCCCCTGAGCGACGTCATGCCCTGTTGCTTATTTTACGTTATATTTCAGGGTTTTAAAGCCACCAGGCTTTACTGCTGCCCCCAGACCCCCACCACCAGGCTAAGCATCGTTTGTTTATTTATTATAGGGTTTTTTTCATGCTTGCCTTTTTAATATTTTATAGTTGCTGTTTAGGTATTGTTAGTAATGGATACCAATAACAAAATATGACCTTGTGATATTTTCAAATTTCCTGTCAACTCTACATTTCTAACTAGAAAACACAGTAGTGCAAGTTTTCTGGCGGAAACCCTGAATTTATAATTCCCAACCGCACTTTCTGAACCATCTGAAAGAACGACTGTTGCAATTTTTTTTAAATGTTTGACCAAGGTAGTCAACATATTGTTTTTGTCACTTTCACTTTCTTTATTATTTATTTTATATTGGCTGTAATGGTGCGTTCATGTGGGTGGTTTACATTCAGTCTATGTGGAGGCACGTTGATGGCCCGTCGCGACACATTTCAAGCGTCTATCATGGCGCGATTTGAACCGTTTGACGCATCAAGCCCTTCTAATGCGTCAGACAAAATAGGCCGACAATGGAAAACAACGGCTAGAGCAATTTTGACACGTCTGATGCACCTCCACTTAGACTTTGAATATAAGCCAGATGTGAACGAAAGAGCGAAACACTAAGTGTAGAGCAAATTGTTAAGCATTTGCATTCAAAGTTGTTGTTACCAGATCCATTTAAATATTTGATAAAGAAACACATGGAAATGATTTCTCTTCACCAAATAAATTTTAAAAAGCTGCAGTAATATCTAGAAGGACAAGTAGAGCTGCCCGTGGTGGTTTCAGTGGAAAATGTACCAACCCAAAAAAGAAAGCAACAGAAGGAGCAGCCAGGCAGACGGGGGAGTGATGAAGGTGTGTGCGTGTGTTGGGGGCGGGGGAGGCCATCATGTCCAGGCCAGCTTGCGGGACAGCGCCTGTTTGAAGCACTTGGGGTCCACCTCCCCGCCGGGCCACAGGGCTCGCTCCAGACTCACTAGAACGTTCTGGTGACACTCCTTGATGTTGACCGGGTACTTGGCTCTCAGCAGCTCATAAGCAGCAATTAGCCTCATGTTCTGCTTCACCATCAGGTACTGGATGATGCACATGGGCGCCAGAGAGAATCCGTCCCGGCAGTGGACCAGCACGCGCTTCCTCTTCTCCGTGGATGCATTTATGCACTCGTTGATGTCCTCAAAGCAGCAGTGCTTCAGAGCCGGCCGCGTGTCTGGCATGTCCCCCATGTCCACCTTGAGACGGGACCAGCTGTGCCGGGACCCGCGGGAGCAGGTGCAGGGGATGAGGCTGAGGGAAGGGGCCGGCTCTCCGGGCGCGCTGCTCATGTCGATGATGCTGTCGATGTTGTTGCGGCACAGCGTGCGGCCATTGTATGCCGCGTTCAGGTTGCCCACGTAGATGTAGTCTGTTACTCGGGAAATGACCGGCTCAGAGTACTGGAAGTGTTCGGGGCCGCTCCGTTTGGGCTCCGGCACATCGGGGACCCGGGCCCCGGCCGGCCCCGTGGCCGCTCTCCTGCTGTAGTTGCGCAGCTTCTTGGAGCCCGAACGGGACGGTGGGTTGGAGTCGGACTCAGAGCTGCTGTTCCACGGAGGGGAAAAGAGAGAGAAACGGCTGGAGGATTTGCTCTTGCTGAGGGTCTCCACGGGGGGACTGGGCAGGCAGGGGCCGGGGCTGGACAGAGAGGCCGAGGCCGACGCGCAGAACATGGAGGCTCGTTCTAGGGAACCTGTGCTGCTGGCCGCTCCTGCACTGTGGGCCAGCTCCATCTGGAAGGACACACACACGAACATGAACATCCAGTCAAAATTCTTCATTCTGCTGCCAGCGGTCCTGTGTGGCCATTTTTGAGCTTTATATTATGTTAGAATGTTATTCCTTCATCAAAAGCGTACCTGGAGTTTTGTTTTAATTCTTTCAGGCATGTTTGGGAAATCCTTGTATCTCCCGTGGCAACCATTAGGGGTTCCTAAACATTCACTCATACAAAGCTCCACCCATTTGCACAAAGCTCCTCCTCTGTAATCTGGAAGCCATGAACAACTAAGTGCAAGAAATGAAGGACTGAAATATTTCACTCTGTGTGTGGAGTTTATTTTCTTTATGGAGTTTTACTTTCTAAATTGAATGAGAAAAAATAGTGAACTTTTCACAATAGTCTATTTAGTTTAGATATTCCTGTAAAAAAAAAAAAACAGACTGGCATATTAGTAAGATCCTAATGAGAATTTTTACAGTTTATAGTTTTTTGGTTTGCTTTGTCCAGGTTTACTGTTTTCCAAGGAAAACCAAACCAGCTTTGTTTATTGTCTGTACCTGAGCTTTGAGGTTGTTCTTCCACTCCTCAGTCTCCAGAGCCTTGAAGCGGCCGCTGCTGTCGGAGGAGACCGACGCGCACAGGGGCCGATGGGCTCTGAGGGGGAGCTGAGGAGTGAGGGCCACAGGGACATGCCTGGCGTTAGTGTGCTCACTCCTACTCATGGCTAGATCAGGACAAGAACCTGCAATACACAAAACATACATGTCAGCCAGTGAGGACAAGCCAGCCCTAACCCTTATTCATCAAAATGAAAATGCTGTGCTAGTGAGAAAACTTAGAAATGACAAGCAGTTCATTTCCTAACGATAGTTACTCCGCTGTTGTAACTTAGTTGCGATATTTAGCAACTTTTCAAACTGGTATTGGCCAAAATTGGAATCGGCAAGTCAGGCTTTTGAAAGATCAGTTATTGGTGATCGGGAAGAAAAATGCAATCGGTGCATCCCCAAAAAACATAAGAGCAACTCAGAAGTGACTGATCCACATGTTAAAGAATTTAGCAGTGTAGAGTATTAAACGAGTTAAATATGTCAACTGACATTACAAACTGTTCTTCACAGCTGCTTGTTGCAAGCTATGAATCAGAATACCGTACATGCAGTTGTCTACCAGCTATGGTCAGTGGACAACATGCAACTTTATACTGAATTTTGAAAGCATAAAATGAAAAACTTTAGACGGATCTGATAACAATAGGTATTAATGTAGAAAACATTTTTTTAACAATTTGAGAATGTAGCACATTAGCATGGAATATTTGGTTCAGGAAGGATTTTCGCTTTTATCTGTTTTGGGGTTTTTTATATTTTTTTCTCTCACAATAATAACAGATCTGGCAGTTATTGAGTATTGTGGCTCCAAATGTTAAGGTTAAGATGTCAGCATACCGTTTCTCCCCTCCAGACAGGCTGTTAATAAATCCTCAAAACATAATGCATCATGTAGCAATAAAACATCAGGAGAAGCAGAATAAATGATGGATTTTACAGAAACATCAGCTGAGCTACAGTTGGCCTCTCTTCACTGACCAAATGTAAAATGACTATCAGGTTTATCACAAGTCCAAGGAGGATAATAACTCCAGGTGTGAACAGCATCACAGTAATCACTGACCATTAGTTGAATTTAAGATAATAAACTCCGTTTTCATTTAAGCAAATGAAATATTAGGAGATATTAAAACACGCTCTGGGACTCGTTCAGAAACTTGTGTGTTTTCATTCAGGCCGAGGAAATCGTGATGAACTTGCAGCTCTGGATCAGGCTATGAGCTCCAACATCTGTCGGTGTGATAGGTCACCTTGCTGCTGGGAACCGACTCAGAAACCACAGAACAGCCCGCTTACCGATTCTCCCATCGTGTCTGCAAAGCACCCTCGGATTTCGAAGCTCGTCAGCAGTCAGTTCTGGTGTCCACCCGTCCTCGGTGTCCATCTTCCGCCAACCGCAGCCAGAGGAACATCACCGAGGCTCGGTTGGAACGTCATCTTTGCCAGGCCGAACAGCACTTCAGCTGCATCTCACAAACATCGCTTCAGCCATTAGCAGCTCGGTTCGCTGCTAGCCAAACACACAGCTAACTCTCTGGGAGTTGTGTCAGTCTGCTAGTGCGGTTCAGGAATTCGGGTTAAAATGAGCGAAGACATTCTCACCAGCAGCCCGGGCTGACATGAGGGATAAAGCGGTTATATCGGTCCAGCTGCGGAACGAGGGCAGAATGCGCACCAGCTAACTGCTGCTGGTTGGTGGATATGGAAAGTCAACAGGACCAAAAAACATTTGACTTTTCACGCGTCCTTGAGGATGTTGAGTAAATCCTGTTTGGGTGCGAGGGGGAAAAAAAACCCCGCAGAAAACAATGAAAATATAGAAAACCTGAAAATTGACCTGGAAGCACTCATTTTATTAGTTGCTTGTATTTGGATTTTTTTTTTAAGTTAGTTTTATGCAAGATAAAAACCAACTCTGCAATAAAAAATATTGTCTCATATTGTCACCTGACTGAAATAATGGCCTAAGTAATAGTAAATGATAAAATAAAATAAATAAATAAATTAAGTAATAATAATAACAACAACAATAATAATAATAATAAAATCACCACCTCTTCATTGTCAAAGAATTAGGTAAAAAAAGAAAGAAATTTTGACAAAAAATGACATAGGCCATTATTTTAGGAAGGCGACAATATTTACTTATCAAAACTATTCAAAATTTTTATAAAGAACAACTAACAGATTATGAACATTAATAAACTCAGAGTTGACTTCTCTTAAAGGCGATATATTTGTTCAACATTCAGAGAGTTTTACCCTGATTTAATATGGCAGCAACCAGAAATATCAACTGTTACAAGAGGTATTTCTCAACGTTATGAAAAATACACATTTAAATTGTATTTTACAAATGCAGACTATACCAAACAAAAAGGATAAGTTGGAAAAGGGAGAAACGTTAATTGTATTGGTCTGGAGGTTTATTTCTAAGTAAACAAGACAAGCTTGAAGTACCCTAAGTATTGTTGAAAAGCAACAGAATATTTTGGTTATAAACCAGCAAAAATAAGTTTCCTCTGAGTTCCATTTGTTTATCCAGTCACATTTTGAGAGAGAGAGATAAAGCCATCAGTTTGGCATCAGCACTATGCATAACATCTGCATCAGACGTTTCTCCATATTCTTTTCAAAACACTAATGGTGGACATATTCCAAAGACAGGAGACATGGTTCAGCAAAGTATACATGACACACTTTTTACATTTATTTATTTATAAAAACTAAAAATATATAATTGAAAACAATGTATTTTGCTTTCTCTTTACAATCATGCTGTTATATAAAACCGTAATGAAATACATTAATGTTTGTGGCCGTACCTTCATAAAATGTGAAAGCGTTCAGGAGACATGAATGCTTGAAATGTGAATTCAATCGGTAAATCTGGGTGAGCTTCCAAAAATCCATGCTTCATAACTCAGACACATCATTTGACCTGATGAACTATTTAAGGAGATTTTCTCAAAATCCAAACTCTGGTTTGCACAGATTTTACACGAGAATGTAACCAGGGGTATTTTTACATGGATAAAGTATGATATTACAAAATTGTTGAGGTATTCTTACTGTGATCAAATTTTGTTGCCCAAATGTGAGTCCTACATGCATATCCTACAGTGTGATCAACATTACTGATACACAGGAAAATAATTTTTTCAGAATACTTTCCTGTCTATTTAAAATGTTTTTTTAATAGTTTATTTTCTTTAAATTTGTTGGGAACAGGGATTTTCTTTTTCAGTCCCAGGCTGGCGTTGACCTGCTCAGCCGACAGCAGGCTGTGCCACTGAGCGACCGGTCGCCGCGGGTTGGACAGCATGTCGGCCCAGTGCCTCAGCTGATTTCCTGTGGAATCGCAGCCCAGGAACAGTTTTCCCATGCTGTCGTTCCTGCTCATGGCGTCATGGTCCCAAACTGAGATCACCAGGTTCACCCTCTGAAGACAAAAACAAGACCAGCACTGAGAAACAGCAAATAAATGGGGCCCTTATTTTTGATATTGACTCTTTTGGCAATGTTGACAAATTTACATGGCTGATTGTGCTTTGTGCGCATCTCAAAAAGTCAATATTTCAAACTATTATGGAATCAAGATGGGACTTATCAAAAATAGTGTGGATAGCTATTGTCAAAAAAGCCAGGCACCTTATGACCACATGACTCTAAGTCCAAAGATCTAGGAATAACTGGTGTCAGCAGTGATATATCTATCAAGCAATCAGTCAAGTTTATTTGTATAGCACATTTCAGCAACAAGGCAGTTCAAAGAGCCTTACATCATGAAAATACACACAAAAACATACAAAGTTTTGAAACACACAGTCAACAATTGTCAAGTGGCATTGTTACACTTCTGAATGTTGATTAATGTTTCATTCCTGATGTTTCAAAAGCAACTCTAACCTGGGGGTTTTTTAGGCTAAAGAAACTCAGTGCTTTTGACTGTTTTACAATACAGCTATATTCATTAAATTATGGTATGTGAGCAGTGAGGCTGCTTTGTCAGAATAAATATAACTTTTAAGCAGGCATTAGACATTTCTCGTTAACCTAACATTTCTGCATTAAGAATGTTATTTTATTGATCTGTATCAATATTCTAAGCTTAAATGTGTTTTAATTAACTGTAAGCATTAAGTCATCATAATCAACAAAAATAAAGACTAGCAAACATCAGTCAGTGTGTAATTAATCCATGTCATGTATTGCACTTAGTGAACTGAATTGAATTCAATGAACCTTTCAATGATATTAGAAATTACTGAACCAAACTAATTATTCTCACCTGTATTTGATCCAGTGACACATCAAAAGTAAAGGACTCGTTGAAATAGGGGTTCAGACTTTTCTTCTTAATAGATGTTATTCTTTTCTTCCACTTCCTTTTGTTCAAAGTCAGCTGTACTTTCACATACGGATCTACATGAAACAAACAAGTGGAAGAAAATCAGAATTTCTGGTACCAGCAAATCTCTTTACATGTCATGGCTGGCAAATTGTTCCTGTCCCTGAACAACACACAACGCTGGAAGAGAAACACGTCAGCAAGCTGGTCTTACACAAAAATGTGATTAATTAGCTATGAATTAATCACTAACCCTTAGCATGAATGCATAAAACAGGGAGATTGCTGAGACTGAAAGATAGGTTTGATATTGATTTGTTAAAGTCTAACATGTTCCAAAAAGTGTTATAAAAGGCTGTTGTCAACAATATCAGAGCTTACTTATTGTAGATTATAATAAGGGTGAATATGTTTAGTTGTACCTGAGCTTCCTCCCAGGTCCATGCTCTTTAGGTCTTTGGCCTCCAGGATCGCCACGGTGAGCTTGCTGCTTGTTGGAACATAGCACAGAGAGAAGCAGATCTCCCCTAAGTTTTCTTCCTGCAACACAAAAAAAAGTCACAACGAACTCTGAAAGTGTTTTCATTAGTTTTAGTTACACTTATTTTTTTTTTTTACACAAACTGAGTGCTGAAACCATATTTAACATGCATTGAATAAAGGCTAATCATATTTCACTGTGTGTAGTGAATCTATGTACGTATAATGACTCGCTTTACATGGCTGACAAAAAATAGAGCTCTTCTTTAGCTCTATTTTTTTAATTTCCTACTTTTCTCTTTTGAGAAAAAAGCGTCAGAAAATGAAACCTCAAACTTGGCGGGCTTCGCCAGGTCCTGCCACTCCTCGATGACGTGATTCTGGTCAATGTTGCAGAGCTGCACCCTGAGTTCGCCGATGATCTCATGTTTGGTGAAGCGGTTGAAGTCGAACACCTTCATCACGGCTGTGGACTTCTGAAGAGCAGACTTAGATAGCTGCAGAGATAGGAAACGGATTAAAAAAAGAAAGATGTCTGTTTCTTTCTGACTTATTTCAACTAATGTACGCATCAGCTTATGTAATATCTTCTACTTTTCTACACTTTAAAACACTATGCTATTGAAATACACCATGGACATTTATTACCAATAACATACAGGCACAAATGATTCAGATCCAGAGTTAAATGTATTTACTCAGGAGTTCTGATTCTGGAAGGTCTCCTTACCATTACCCTAATCACTTGGTCACATTAATCTCCCTTGCACTCTGCAGAAATGTTCATCTAGTTTCCAATCAAGGAAAATGTGTTGGAACCAGATAGTTACAAAGGCACAACCTTTTTTCCCATCTGTTTAAAATAAAATTAAGATTTTCCTGTTTTTGTTCATTTAGATTTGCCAAATTTATTCATGTTCGATAAATGAGATAAAGACAGAAACAATTCTATCTTTCTTCAAAGTCAGAAGGTTCTCACAGTAGTTTGCTCTTTCTTTCTGACAAGTCTAGTGGAACTGAGATTTTGCTTGGGATCAAATATTAAAAAGCAGGTTTTTGCTGTTGTAACATAATGCTTGTTGCCATGACACTGAACAAATATTTAACTAGAACCTTCTACCTGGAAGGTGAACTGCTCGTTGAAGAAGGGGTTTAATGTGTTTTTGAACACTTTCGTCTCAAAAATCTTGGCCTTGTCAGGGAGAATGTAGACTTTGACATATGGATCAGAACTCCTGCCCAAGTCCATCGCCTTCAGGCTGTCAGCTTGTTTGATCCCCACTGTAAGCTGTTAAAGAACGAAATAGAAAATAAAACGACGGTTTTGTTAAACTGGCTGTTAAAGACAGTTTTAGAAGAAGATTAGATAAGACCTAATCATGAATGTATATTTTCAACAGACTCTTCACTGTAAACATCTACGAACTGAAGTACCTCAGATAAAGTGGCGTTGTACTCCAAAGAGTAAAGTAGTTTTCCTCTATATTGTTTGACTGAACCGTAGTTAATATCCTCCATGTCTGGCTGAGCCTGTCAAAGGAGCAAAGAAAAATAGCAAGGGCGTGGAAATGAAGATAATTCTCTACTCAGTTGGTTAGAATTCCAAGTGGAATGGGGACAGAGGGAGGGTTTATGTAGGGGAATAATTATATTGTTTGTGCAATTTTAGTCAGGAAATGTGTGAGTGTAATGTTCCGGGTCATTCTGACCTGAAAGAATGTGTGTGTGACAAAACAGGTCACCCTGGCCTGAAAAGTCATGAAGGAATTCACATTTGGAGAGATATGGACAGAATCGTTTAAAGTGTTGTAAACAGTCACGTAGCCTGTTCAGCCAGAGAACAGGACGGCACTGAGTAAAACATTCAGACACTCTCAGATATGAAATCCTATGGTTTTTAAAAGTTTGCTACCCCAATTGATTGATTGATTGATTGATTGATTGATTGATTGATTGATTGATTGATTGATTGATTGTGATCACGTTGAGTCCTGATGAGCTTTGTGATAGCAGAGAATTACATTTCACCACTAGGTGGTGCTAGATGGACAGACTGATGAGTGGTGGCTAAAGTGACCATAGATTTATAACTCATATATTATAGAGTTTTGAGAAAAAATTTAAGCAGCTAAGAGTTATTAAGATTCAATATACAACACATATTTTTATTTAAATAAAGCACACCCTCACAATATTATATTTTTTTACATCAAAGAATTTGTATAATGATATATGATGCTTTAAGTATCTTTGCAGTTTGTTATGTTTATTTTGGGTCGGGTTGAGTGTTGTGTTTCGTGTGTTTCTGGTTTTGTGTTTTTGAAGCAGCTAGCTCTTCTCTTGCTAGCTCAGCTGTTGATATTTGTATTGCTATTTTTGTTTGGTTTTTCATATGATTTCTGCGTTTCCTGTTGTTTGCTTGGCCACTTCCTTCAGTTGGTTTCCTCAGTAACTGTAATCTCCCAATTTGGTTCCTGCCAGCTGCTTGCACTCAGATAACTTTCTTCTCCAGATTTTCACGTTTCCCTCAAGTCTGTCAGGCTTGCATTCGGCTATGCTCTCTCTATAGCATATTGGCTAAATTACATCACAGACCTAAAAACTGTGCCATTTATTTTTAAAGATAGAATGTTTTCTTTGACATCCGCTGATCACTAAAATAAGTTCAAGTCTTGATGTTAAGAGAATGGCTTGTGAGAAGTTGACTTAAACTTATGAACATAAATACAATTTTATCAGTACTTTCATTACTTAACAACTTCAATGAGTCTTATAAACAAGAGGCTGGGTGCTTAAATGACCCTAGACTACAAATGAGGCAACTAACTTATTATTTAATAAGTTAGCTAAAATAACTTATTAAGTTATTAAACACAGTTTAATAAGTTATTAAACTTAAAATTTAATATGTCACTCATCTCACATGATTATGTTAAAGTGTGACATGAACTGTATTGACTGTCACTGATTAGTATTAAATGAAACCTGTCTTACCAGAGCCGTGGCTGTTTTTCCATCTAACCCCTTCAAAAGGATCTGCTGATCCTTTTTCTGTCTCTTCTTCCTTTTGCAGCAACATTTAATGCAGATGCAGAGGCAACATAGCAGAATAATGAGGCCACCCAGTCCAAAGATTGCATAGATTGCCCATTGCGGTACTGCAGAATGGAAAATGGAAAAATAGTCAGGTTGAGGTTTTTTGTGGTGAAAAGGCTTCTCTGGTTCTGAACATGGTTGCAAGTAACAGGTTTATAAATCATAATCAGAACAGCTGCACAAATAGAGACATTAAGTTTGATTCTGGCACAAATCTACCTAATTGTGCTTATTGCTGTCTTTAATCTTGTCCCTTGTCCTTCAGAAGCACAACTTCTTGAACCGATGAGCTTACTCTTCTGTTTTGAAATACACAAACAAAAGCCCAGCAGTATAACGTTCATCTCAAGGACAAGAGACTCTTGTTTGAAGACATTAATGTTTTGGACATGGGAAGACTGCTGATTTGAAAGACGAGTGAAAGAAGCTACCTATGTTAAAAATCAGAAGCCAACACCAAGCAGAGGAGGTGGACTTAGTTTTCATCTTTCCAACACCTATTCTGCAGCCCTGACTCATCCTCACAGACAGTTTTACAATTCACACACTGTCGCGTTACTCGTTACATCCAAGTCGCGTTGCGCTTTTTTTCCGTTAAAACATTCGTCCAACTTTTAGCGTCACTTTGAAGGAAAGCTTAAAGAAAGGTAAGATCTGTGGACGTGATGCTAGCAAAGCTAGCTGTACTGACTGAGACACATATGTTGCATCTGCGATAAAAAAAAGTTGTCACTCATGCACTGAATTATTGTGTGGAGGTGTTGACTGAGGTGTCGCAAATATGGGACAACGCTGTGACCAAAGTCTGCATTGATATGACATTCAAGAACGATCCGATTCTTCTGGACGGATCTTTACTGATTACATTTATTTCAGCTCTAAGTATTTAATATCTAGGTGTTTTATGGGAATGTGGATCTTTCAGATCAATTTGAGAGGCAATTTTGATAGGTAAAACTTTATTTTTTTGTGTCAGGTAGCGCGGGGTGCTGGTCTTGGTCTTGGGTAGGTGGTCTTGACTACAACTCTGCTACGTGGCTCCTTGGTTGCATGTCCTCCCCCACTCACCTTTTTTCCATCCCCTTTCTGTTGGATTTCTTTAAAAATAAATGTGGCAAAAAAAGTGAAGTTCACTTTTTTTGCCACAGGAGACCAGATGTTTCCATCCCTGAAATTATGATGCATAGTTACAGAGAGTAAACATAATAAAAACATGCTTAATCTACATCATTTTAATGATGTATTAAGATTAAATACAATCGATACGCTTAATAATATTAGCAACTAGGTAATGCATTCAGCAAGTACTTTTACTTTTAATACTTAAGTATTTTTAAAAGCCAGTACTTTTTTACTTTTAAAAAAGTAAAAAAGTTCTTTTAAGTACAAATGTACTTAAGTAACATTTGTACTTAAGTACAAATGTTAAAACTTAATGTGGTAAAACTACCACATTAACATTTGTACTTAAGTACAAATGTTAATGTGGTAGTTTTACTTTTACTTTACATTTTTGTCTGTGTATTTGTACTTTTACTTAAATACATTTTTTGAGTACTTTCTCCACCACTGCCTGTCAGTGACTTTAAAGGTTCTTATAGTGTTTGTTCTTACAACAGTTTGTAAGCCTGTTACTTCAATGTTCAGACAGAAGCCTTTATGTTGAGTGTTCAAATGTGTACAAGAAACAAGTTCTGTTATGTCTTTTACATTTAGAATCACATAATCTGTGCATTTCAACAGCAAGAAGAAATCCAGTTTTCTCATAATTACCAACTTAAGGTTGTCAAGTCCTGGTTGATCTAAGAATCTGCACCAGCAAACAGAATGAACCTTTTGTTTGCAAAGATCATCCAATTCTAAATTATGTTATTGTTGTGGCATGGTTAAACAACATCAGGTGCATAGATCATGTCTGAAAGGAGAAAGTAATAAAACAAGAATAAGGAGCAGCTGGTGGTTGGTGACTTACAGGGAATGTGGTCCAGCAGGTCTTCAAAGGAACCAGAAGTTGGATGAACTGAGGCATTGTGAGTAGACATGGTGGAGACGATGTGGATGGGTTGATTGGTGACTATTAGCTTTGACAATCCAGCTTTCGTTTGAGCCCATGATTTTGATGCTTTATGTCCCCGAATTGAAGATCTTGATGGCTGATGGACTGCAGGCATTTTGAAGACGTCTAACAGCAAGAGATATGAAAAAACTTAAGACTCTGCTTCACACATTAAGAAAAGATAATGGCAGTTATTTTCCTTAATAATTTATAAATTCATTCATGTGTGTCTTTAAATGAGGGCAGTCCAACCATCATTAGAAAAATAATTTAAAAAGTGGTAGAAAAGAAAGCATGGCTCTTTAAATCTAGGATCTCACTGTCTGAGACATACTAGAAATCACACATTTTTACCTGATTTTACAATTGTTTACAAGTAAAATTCAAGTATGCAAAAATGACAAAAGATTCCTGGTTGTTTATTAATTATTAATTATTTATTTATTGTCAATGTTGTGGCAATCGTATGGCCATCTTTAAAAGTGAAAACTTTGGTAAAACCAGCACCATACATGCTAACATGCATGATTGAATTCCAGCCATCAGCCTCCACCCTGAATAATCAACTACAAGCAAACCATTAACCTGTAGTCTGATCAATTCATTGATAAAATTCCAATAGAACTAAACTCTTTAAATAATTAATCAAAAGATTTTGAACTAGTTCTTGTTTTTGTTAATTTAAGGGACCCTGCACATCACATCACAAGCCAGTTAGCCATAATGGCTAGTTTTCATCTGTTGTCCCTCCAGGTATAATAAATAAAAATCCAACATATTACAGTGCAATATAGACAGCTTAACTAGTTTCTTCCAAAAAAAGAGAATAATACAAATAATAAATAAATAAAAAGCATTTTTATTTATCATTTAGTCTTCACTTTTATTATGTAGATCCTGTTTTAACCTGTTAACATAAAACTTTTATTTCATGCTCACCATATTTTAAAATTATAGTTATTTTTTTTTAAATAGTAAATTATGTAGTATATGAAAGTAATACAGAGTGATTCTTTGAAAGAATGAAATATGATGATGTCTGTTAACATGTTACAAATGATATTAATACAACTTGAAATCTTAGTTAACCATTATTTGTGTAAAAAACAGAGGAACATTCAAACCTTCTGCTCCCGGTTAACAGGTGCGTCTATGTTTGTGGTTTTACAAAACAATTTGTATTCCTCTCTCCAGCTGTTGACAGTCCTAGACTGATTCCTCTCAAGGGAGAACAAAAAATACTTAACGTAACTACTAGGATTTTTTTAATTGAACAAACCCAACTTATTCTAACTTTTTAGCAGCTATTTTCTCAGTTTCTATTCATACAGCCTAACCCCTGTGAAAGAAGCAGTATTTCATAAAAAAAAATAAAAAAACTAGGGAGTAACTTCAATATCATACTCACTTCTGGGTTTCATAAATAAGTCCACATCTTCATTTTTCCTGACGACTGCTTCTGAGGTCTCCAACTCTGAGTAAAAGAAAAGTTGTGTCAGAGTGAAAAGGAAGGAAGGGACATTAAACGGCTGAACTGCAGGAGTCTAAGCATTTTCATCAAAGGGAGGAAATGTCTCCTTCCTGCATTCACTCCCAGTCATGCTCTTTAGTCTAAGTGTAATCAGGAGATTACATCACAAAATATCCCAGTAAAGAAGTTTGCTTTGTGTAATTCTTAGCTGCTAAAGAAACTCTGGCTTCTAAAAAGGTCAATTATGCTGATAAACCTAAAAATGAAATGATCAAACTCTGTTTGACACGTCTTACTTTCACACTTTGATTGAGCACAGTGACTGGATCTCCCACTAAGTCTTCACTAAGCATCCACTCTGAGGTTCTTCGGACTTTGTTTTGCCTAGATTTTGAATAATTTTGTGGTTTTATGTAAAAAGAAACAAAAAATGTGCAGGGTTACCAGTCAGGTCTCTCTCTGATTATTTTTTTAATGTTTTTTTTTTGTGTTGGTCAGTTGCTGTGAAGTGGAACTGTACCAACAAGCCATTTTTAAACACTAGGAGCAACTCGTTAAAAATTTAAAAAACTAAACTGCATTTCCTGTTTTCCTGCTTGGAGAGAGTGTGGCTTGCTTAAAAATAATCTGTAAACACTAGTTGCCAAAATACCTCCACTGTCAGCTGATCAAAATAAATATGCAGCTTCATATTTTTCTCACTGGTCTGTGAAATGTTTAAAAATAATTTCTGTTTTTTATTTATTCCACATTGATTTAATTTGTTTTATTTCAGGCATGATCGGTCATGAAACTAGAAAATCCATTCAACCCTCTGGACTCTGGACAAAGAGCCGGGTTTGTGCTGAGGTTTCACTCATCCATCATTTGAAATGTTCCTGTTGGTTCCGTGTTCAGGAGCCACAGCTCTACAAACCATGCATGGAAAGTCAACAGTGTTTTCCTGTTACTCAGAAAGGAAGCGTGTGTAAACGTTTAACTGGTGTTATATTTTGAACCTGTAACTTGGTGGACTGACAGACTGCTGTTGTCTTGGTATTTTAAAGCAAAGACCATGAGTGAGCAGGATAAAACATTTTAAAGTCAGTTTATGATCTCCCTAATAAAGTTGCATTTAGTTTATTTTAATTCAATTTAAATAAGAAAATATGCTTTTGCTCATCTGTCCAATTGAATTTTCTCACTATGGTACAACAAATGATGCTGTATTCTATTCTAAATATAAAGAAAAATCTTTATTTGGGTTACCTTCCAATTATAGTGGTAAACTACACCAATTAGGTCAAACTAAATGATTTTAGTCAAATGTAAAAACAAGTGTAACTGATGAAATTTTAGTTTTTCTGGATTTGAAAAGTAACTATTAGAGATTTTAGGTACTGCTGTTTTAATGGACTGTAATTACTTTAATGCAACATTATCCTCAATGTCTCTTTAATTACAAACATGTCTGCACTTACACTGTACAAAAAGAAAGACATCAAGAAGAAGAAAGTCAGATTAACAGAGGGAGTAGAATGAAGAGTCTGAACTGGAGCACCAAAAGAATCATGACTCTAAAAATAAAACCAGCACAATACCTGAGGCAGTCGCTCCAAGTTGTGGGATTTTGTTGCATTACTTCATGAATTCAGACAGTTAAAAGTGTCAGTGCTCTGCTGAGGTCCTTCATCTTCAGCTGGTTGAGTGTGTTTACTTCAGCCAGCAGCAGCTGCCACACCCTCACCCTGCACCGTCAGTGTTCAAACACAGGTGGAGTTTCAGGAATTCTTATTTAATGAGAGCACCAGAACAGCTAACTGGCTAAACAAACAGCTAAACTCAGTTACTGTATATTTTGGCTACACAGGTTTTTACAAGTTCCTAGTTATAAGAATGAATCTTTTTAGTGGCTTATGAACTATGCGAACATGTTTACTAATTTTTTTGCACAAACTCAGTCTTGCGTAGAGATTTCAGTCTGCTCTGGCACCAGGCATTCTTAAAGAGAGATAGTGGACACAATGGTGCACATTTTTGGGGTCATTTTGGGAAACCAACACTCAACCTCTACTCCCTACTGCAAAGAAAGCTCTAAAAAAAACAAAAACAAAACAACCAACTACCGATTTCAGCTTATTCAATAGGATCAGACAGATCTATTTTATTAACATCTTTTAGAGTCCACTAATAAAATACAAACTGTTCTTTCTCTGTGTCTCAGTGTTGGAAGAGCCGTGTTTCAGGATCAACAGTTGGGAACCAATGCTGCAGTTATCCTGGATCAGAAAACATCCATATACCACGATGCGAGCAGGAAGAGCAAAAACAACCTTCTCCTGTGTTTGAGTGCAATCTGTTGAGATGAATTCAGTACATTTCAAACTTTTACAGCCCTGAATGAAGACAGCACCACATAAATATTTATGGAACTAGATTTATTGGCTTGGATGAATGGAGCAATCAGTCAACTAACTGAATCAGGAAAGGCCTCTCCAATAGTTCCCGTTTTAAATGGAGTCGATAATGACCTCAAAGGAGGAAATCAATAGCAGAGTTGCAGAGAAGTCAACATGTATTTAAAAATGTGTTGTTTACATGTAGGGAATGGGTGCAAACAGAGCTGAGAGACTTCCATATTAATCCTAACTTCAGCTCCCAACTAAACCTTTCACACAAGAAAAAAAACAAAAAAACAACAAGCATCCTTTCCTTCAGTTAGAAGACAACACAGTCATCTCAGAATATCATCTATCTCTCTGTTCCACAGATGGGTGAAGAAAATATCCCCATGGCAACTTTAAAGTACGTGCTGAAAACAAAGCAGAGTCTCACACAAGTCTCACCCATTTTAATATTCTTTTTGGAACACTTAAATAACATGAAACTAATTGTAATTATCCCGTCGTGATGGACACAGGATCACAGGTGGCTTAAGTCAGTGAAAGTCTCGATGCAGACGGTACGCGTCCCGTTTCTCCAGCATCAGCGCCACGGCCGCCGCAGCCTCAAAAGTTGATGGCTTTTCCGAAGGACGCCGCCAGGTTGGCTTCTCTGAAAGCCTCCGACACTGTCTGCAGAACGAGGGCAGAACAGGCAGGACGATGAGCAGCAGGTAAAAATACAACTGCAGCTGCATTTCCATTAACTATAAAACTGTGCACATTAAAATTACAAAACTATATTCGCTTAATGGAAACCAATTTTTTTTTAAAAAGAAACTGGGTTAGGATGAGGTGGTTTTTTAGCCATAGCAAAACACATTTGTCACATCACACAAGTCACGTGGTCAACAGCAGGATGTTACCACTGGAGAAAACGACAGAGACAGCAGAAGCTGTTGAAGGATGATGGATTGTTTTTGGTTTTTTTCTCACAGCATCACACAGTTCAGAAAAAGTTGTTTCACTCCAACATGTTGAATCCATAGCTCTTCTGTAAGATCGCCAACTACAATTTCCCCAAACGCCTCATCTGTAGCCGCTCCTAAGTAGGCGGGGCTTGTTGCTCCAACGTCTGAATGAGACACTGACGTCTCCTCTGATTAGCTGATAGATGATGAGCACTAGCACCATGAATTATAAATATATATCATAACTGTTAATATATGTCCCTGTCATGATTTTTAATGACTCAAGCTAATGCATCTCTGACTTTAATTTAATTTCTCATCTGCTGGAAATGCTTCAATTGTAAAATTGTGTTTTTTCAACATTAGCAGAATATAGACAAAGATTGGCACATATGTATAATGGAGACACAGCTACAGAGGGCCAGAATAACAAACATGAGTGAAGGAATACATGTTTTAGTTTAGTAATAAATACCTTTGAATTGTTGAATTAGTTTGATATCAACTTCTGCAGCAAGTCTGATGAACTTCAGCTTCTAATCACAGTTAGTAACCAGTTTTGTAAGGAAGGCCAGCGGATTAAATAGCATCAGTTTTAGCCAGTTTGCCACAACTTAGGCCTCACCAGCTTCCCTCAGTTCCTTCTGCTAACCTTCTTGCTTTAAAAAACATCTTCACTTTCTTACTCAATGCACCGAATTATGCTAGTGAAACTGTCAAAATTTATTTCATGATATTTATCTCTATATATACTCATATCTTCTGTTGAATCTTGGTGGATGTTCTAATGGGTAACAGAACAAACCCAAACTTCCCTACCGCCTTGTCAAATATATTTTGAAAAATAACTTTAAACCAGTGACAGTTGGCATAAGAAATTTTGTCAAGTTATGCAATAAAGCCGGCAATTGTTCTATCCTTAAAGGGGCGGTATTGTGTATTTTTCTAGCCACATAGTGTCATTTTAAATTAAGGCAAAATCAAATAAGTTATCTTCAGTTGTTATAAAAATGCTGCATATATCAAACATAACTTAAAAAGAAAATTGACTTTGTAATTTGATGCCTTGAAATTGGGCCTGTCTCTTTAAGAAGCTCTTTCCGACACTCTGCTGTCAGCACGTCAACGCTCCTCGTGATGCCGTTAGCAACCAGTCATAGGTGGTATGTCTTCGATGAGGAACAACACTACGTCTTAAAATACAAAGTAATTTTCCATGAATTTTGAAAATTTTAAATAAATTTAAATGAATGTGTAAACCATTATTCTTATTGGTCTGTATGCCTGCAGGTTTCCCTGGAGTTAAAGTGAGCATGGAGAAGAAAACGTACTGGATGTGCGTGGCAGACGCGAGCGACGTCCTCACAGGAAGCCCCGTACTCCATGGCCAGAGCAGCTTCATTGACCATCTCTCCAGCTCCCTGCATCAAAACACAACCATGTCATCAGACCAGGAGAGGACAGCTACAGTTTTATCATGATATTTTGCAGTGTTGTTTTGATTACGATAGAAGTGACGATAAGAACTATTTATTACTCCTTTGTTATGTAACTGTACCGGCTCTGTGCCACAGCAATTGTAGTCCCACAAAAACAATTACTGTTCTTGAAAAACTTTCTCATTTTGTAACATATACATCTTCACACACAAAGGAGTGTAGTTTGTCATTAAACTGCAATTAGTAACTGCATTTAATCATATTTTTAAATGTATTGACGCTTTCTTTGAACAAATGGTGGAGAAAATAGTTTATCTCGGTAATACAGACAGTTTATTTATTTATTTTTTTAAACATCATTAACTGGAATTTATCGTGACAACAATAAATCAAAATTATTATTATGATAAGAAATTAATCAGGTTAAATTAAGACATTATAATTGCCTATCCCTAGTTCAGATTACAGTGATACGATAAAGAAACACTGATCCTGAATGTCTGGGGTTTTTTATCTCAGACTAAAGAGTCTGAGATAAAAGACTCAGTGTGAACTGTTCTCAACTCTCACCGTTCCCAGGATGTGTGCTCCAAGCATCCGATCCGTCTCCTTGTGACTCAGAATCTTCACCATGCCGTCGGTGTCTGCGTTAGTCTTGGCTCGGCTGTTGGCGGCAAAAGGAAACTTGCCAACTTTATATGGGACACCCTGGGGGAAAAAAGAGACAGATTTATGATTGAATATCAGTCGTTTGACAAACTGAAAACATGCTAGTGCTAATTAGCATTTTTGTCTGATGAACTATTTACCCAGATGTGTCCTTTGCTGTGATTTCTGACACCAAACACATTCATTATTAACTCATCTATCATCGGTATGGTTTTTAAAATGTATAGAATGTTTATCCCAAAACCTCCTGTGTGGCTCAGAACATTTTCCCAACTCTGCCGAAAATGTAAATGAACCAAACGTGAAGCTGGAGCATGATGGGATTCTGACCTCCTGTTTAACCTGCTCTTCTGTCTTCCCCACCCAGGCCACCTCAGGGTGGGTGTAGATGACGGAGGGAACACAGTTGTAGTCTATGTGCACTGCTCCACCAGCCATGCCTTCGATGC
Source organism: Poecilia reticulata (assembly GCF_904066995.2). NCBI lineage: Eukaryota > Metazoa > Chordata > Actinopteri > Cyprinodontiformes > Poeciliidae > Poecilia > Poecilia reticulata. The sequence goes on from NC_088835.1 coordinate 853,113, forward strand.
AGATGATGCCCTCGTCCTCAGCCTTGTGGGCCAACATCGGCCCTGCGATCACATCACCGATTGCATAAATGCTAATGGGAGAAACAGGTGAGGAGGGAAGGGGAGGAGGGGTTGGCAAAGAAAAATATTCAGAACCGTCTAGGGTTTCATAACTGCATGCATTCTTTTAGCAAACTTATTTATTTACACTGAATATAAACAAAGCCAACAGTGACAGAGTACTAAGCTGCTTGTCTTGGCTCACTGCAGTTTAATTTTTTTTTTTATTATCTGTTTGGATGCAGTAAAAGAATGTTATGTTTAAGTTGTGCTAAAAGGAGTTAGCCTGTTAGTGAAGGTATTCAAGCCTAAAATAGCATCTCAATGCTAAACATGTAGCAGCAGCACAGACATCCGCGATGCTAATGCTAACACACACAGTTCACATTTCGACAGACGTCCCATGAATGATCAGGAGTTCCTGAAACACCTGAATGCTGAATGGATAGAGCAGGACCTTTAAACAATCTGATGGCTGAATAACCTAAATAACAGATTAAAAACAATAAATATCTTTGTCATTGAGTTAATATGTCTATTCATTCAATAATTTAGCTGATAAGAGCTTTTGAATTGAAAATATTGCTTATTGTGTTAATAGTTTGATTAAAACGCAATTAATTAATTAATTACAGACACTCAAATTAACTCAAATTTTTATCGAGTCCCCATGAATATATTTACGGTAATATATAAAATGTCTGTAATTATCGGTCATAAAAGCAGTATTAATATTGGCCCAAATTTTTTTATTGGTGCAAAATAAATACTGTTGGTCTGAACCAGATGTTCACCAGAATACAGGTCAAAATAAATTCATAAAATTTCATGAATTGTTCAAATATTATTTTAGCCTGAAATTAAAGGTAAGGCTGACCAATCCAACACTGATCTTAGAAGTTCAAAATACTTTCTATTAATTCTAAACTCTAATATGATTAAGTGCATGAAATGTTGCTTGTGTGTGTTGGTCCTGTCATGTACTGGACACTGGTCCACCCCAGCTCTCCTTTACTGATTCCTGGACAAAGGCAGCTGCGGGTGAGGTTCGGTACATCAGCAGGTGAAGGGTCATACCCGTGTACTTTGGTCTGGAAGCGGTTGTTGACTGGTATGCGACCTCTGTTGTCCAACTCGATGCCGACGCTGTCCAGACCCAGGTTCTGGGTGAATGGCCTTCTGCCGATGCAGACGAGCAGAACGTCACATGTCAGCGTCTCGTTCTTCCCGCCAGCCGCCGCCTCCACTCTGCAATGTCAAACCCTCACGGTTACAAACCGTCCGACTCTAGAAGCGTGTTCTTCTTCTCCTCGCCAACTCACGCCACGTCTATCTTGCCGTCAGGCCTCTTGGTGGCCCCCAGGACTTTGGTGCTCAGCTTGAACTTGAGGCCCTGCTTCTGCAGGATGCGCTGGAAGTTCTTGGAGATCTCCATGTCGATGCCCATGCCACCCACGTGGCCCAGGAACTCCACTGCTGTCACCGTGGAACCCAGTCGCTGCCACACAGAGCCCTGCAGCAGAATGTACATGTTGGTGAGAAAAACAAGCAAACAAAATAAGAAAACAGCTGAACTTGAGGCAGGAAATGCATATCAGCCTGAAGTACTGCTAACCAGCTCCACTCCTATAACTCCGGCTCCGATGACAATCAGTTCCTCTGGCACTTTGTTTAGGGACAGAGCTCCAGTTGATGACACGATGGACTCCTCATCAATCTAATAAAACACAATAATTGCTTTTAGTAAGAATAAGAAACTTTAAAAGCTCCTTGCAGCTATAAATAAGTGAAAGTGGATTAGAGTTAAGATGGTACCTGGATGCCAGGGAAGGGGGTGACCTCTGACCCTGTGGCGATTAGGATGTTCTTAGTGTTGATAACCTGCTGGGAGCCGTCTGCTGCCGTGGCAGTCACCTGATTTTTACCGGTTATTTTACCAAAACCATTAACATGGGTTACCTGAGAAGAGTAAAGGAAAAAAACAGAATAAAGAAAGAAATCAAGTTGTAAAAAAAATATATCTGAGCTTTTAAAATGACAAGTAAAGCAACATGAAGTCAGACTGACTTTGTTCTGTTTGAACAGATGTGCAATTCCTCCAGTCAGGGCTTTGACTGCACCACTCTTCTGAGCCATCATCTTCTCCAGGTTTAACGAGATTCCAGAGACTGACAGAGAGACGATGAGAGACAGCTGAGCTCGTCTGTGTGCATGAGGTCGTTACAGCCATATCCAAAAATTTAGAATATGAATTCGACTGAGACAGTATAACAGTTTATTAACAGTATATTTTTATGGGGGTGGTATCATGCATTTTCCAGACACACAGTGACATTTTATACCACAATCAAGTAACTATGTTACCTTCAGTTGTTATGAAAATTATCGATATACAAATGACTTGAAAGAAATTTGACTTTGCAATTTCACACCTAGAAATTGGCCTCTGTTTCTTTAAGAAGCTCCTAATCTTTCTGACATGCTGCTTTCAGCCACGATCACGACACACCGCAAAATGAAGATGAAAAAAATAATGATAAAAAGCATTGATTACTTGTAAATCTGAATGTATGGATACATTCAGATTTACAAGTGTATATTATTTTCATCTCTATTTACATTCAGCTTACTTTCAATGCCTCTGCTTTCAAAGTCTTTGCCGTGTGCCATCTTGTACAAGTGGGAGTTGTTTAACAGAGCCTAAAGAAACAAAAACAGAAACACAATTAGAAAAAAAACTATTGATTCAATACACCTTAGCTAATTTATGTGGCATCAAATTATAAAATATATCTAAATGTATCTAATCAGACGAACCAGTCTGATTAGTTTGTGCATTCAGCAAGAAATTTGTATTCAATTCCACTGTTCTCAATGTGAAGAAATGTAAAATATACATGCATACAAGATGATGGGAAATAAAGAGTCTTTATTATTGTGTCAATAAAAAAATGTAATATATACACTACAGCTAGACCCATTATAAATAGAAGTGTTCAGAAAAGCTAAAAACCACCTCAAACAAGTGCAAAAACTGAAATCTTAGTAAGATTAAATATCTTAAATTTAGGAGATTTTTCTTTTCTTTCTGACAAGATAATTTTTTCTCACCAAGAGGGGTTTATCTTAGAATATTTTTCTTATTTTAAGTGTTTTTGTACTTATTAATCTCAGTAAGATATAAAAGCTTGATATCAAGAAAATATTACTTATTATGAGTAAATATGTGCTATAATCTAGAATATCAATATTTACCAATCAAACTTCAAGTCTAGAACTTATTTTATGCAAGTAAAATTGTCTTATTTCAAGCACAAAAAGAGAAATCACTTACTTAATGAAATGTCTTTGGATAATTAAAACAGACAATGTCCAAATAGAACCCTTTGTGTTATTGTCAATGAAAAATAAAAAAAAACATAAACTTATACTCTTGTATAAGTTGGCAGAGTGTACTGGAAATTATAATTCAATGTTTAAACGATTAACATTTAACACAACAATTTCAGAGACAATATCAGTTTATATATCAAGATCATTCTTGGCACGTTTTCATCTGCTATGGACCTTAATCTGATCTTGATGCAAGATGTGGGACCTCTTACTGACATGTCATGACATTTCTATTGATGTGTGATTTGAAATGGCTGGTATTCCACACAATGAGATTAGAATCAACAACATTGATTAGCTCAATGTCATAATAAATATTTTAATTTTTAGTTTATATTTCAAATTCTCACTTTACTAATATTAGTTTGAACAATATTTTATTTATCATGTTTGTCACCCCTTTTATGACATCATACAATTATTTTAATGGCTTAAAAATAATATCGACCCGAGTTCTTGGTAGCTTCCGTTTTTTAACTTAGCTAAGGTGGCTTCTCATTCGTAGCTTCTGATTCGGGAAATTGTTAAAGGGCAATTCCGCCTAGTATTTCACTAACTTTGAGGGTGTTTGATGTGCTGTAATTTAAAAACTTAAATGCAATGAGTCTAAAAGCCTAGGTTAGATATTCCACACTGTTAGCAGGATATTTTAAAAACTACTTCTGATTGGTGAATTTAAGTAGTAGTTTGATTTAATTAAAATGACTTTCTTGCCATCTTGAATTCATGTAATATTGTAATTGAGCACATGAACTAAAATAACTTGTTTTATTTTTCAAGTAAACCAAACTGTTGTCATGGTGAAGCCTATGCCAGACAAGTCTCCAATCACGTATTGCACCATCTACAAGAAACTTTGGAAATTGCAAGTGACGGCGTCCTTCATATTCTTGAGGTAAGAAATTTATGATACTGATTCATCATTACACTGATTAGTCCCTAAAACGTGGTTCGTTTTGTGATTGTTTTTCTGTCTGTGCTCCAATTAGCAGATGACCCAACAACTTCAATCAAACAAGACCACTTTTCAGCTCTGTGATGATCGTGAAACCAACTTTCTACTGGTCATAGGAACCATGCCTGCCCTGATCTTCTGAAAGGAGGACTGATAGTGTGATGTACATCACAGTTACTACACCTTTCAGCATTAGTGTGTGTGGCCACTCCTCTCTGTGCTGCTGACAGATGTCTTATGCCGTCCATAACTGAGGCAAGACTTCACATATAAAAGGCTATGGCTGATTGGAAGAAGTTCATTGCGGAGGAAGCTCCTATTGTTGACATCTAATCCCAAGGTTTTTTTTTTTGCTTTGGACAATTTGGTTGCTTGACTCTTAGGGCATCTTATGAGTGCAGCAGATGTGTCAGATCTTCATTGTTCTGTCATTTTACAGGACTGTTTCAGAGTCAGATGCCCATCCAGACTTAAAATTCTGACCAGTAGTCATGTTTTATTGTGTTTATGTGAAACTTAAACGTAATAAAGATGTTAAAAGAAATTGAACTCATGTCTTCATTTCAGCAAGCCAATAACATCTCTTGTTCCAGCATTGACAGGATCAATTTTTGGATTTTTGCTTTAGCATAAGAACCTTGAGTAAAGCTATGGCAAAATATATATTTTAATCCTATGCAACAATAAAAGTAAACTAGTTTTAGGTATATATGCTGATTTCAAGAAATTCGATGTCAAGTAACATTTTCTTTACTTGAGATTATTTTTCTTAAAATAAGATAATATATCTTACTCATATGAATAAAATTGGCTTGTTTTAAGTGAAAATACACAAATTTTAAGATATTTGTAGGTTCATCTTGGTTAGATATTTTTTCATGTTTTGGAAAATCTTGACAAGATAAATTTTCTTGTTCTGTTGGCAAATAATTTTTCTTATTTTAAGAAAATTCTACCCTATTTTTGTACTTTTTTTCCCCTTGTTTTTGAAAGGGGACTTTTTGCAAGTCATTTCAAATGTATAGCGATACTTCAAAATGTGCATTAAAAAAAACAATGGAAACACAGCTTTTGAAGGACCTAAAGTTTCTATTGCCTGCTGCATTAAAGCTCTTTTTTTAAAGAGCTTTAATGTTGCATCTCCGTATGAAAACGAAAATATCCACAGTCCATCACCTCAACTTCTTCTCCATGATGGAAATGGTGTGTACAGTTATTCCTGTTTTCTTGAAACATACAATCTGTTTTATTTACACTCCAGATCAGATGATCATTTCAACAGCAGACCATAAACAGTCTGTCAGTTTGCTGTACTCAGCTTCATTCCACTAATATGTTACAGAAATGTTTTGAGGTTTTCTGTGAGGAATATAACAGAATGATCACATCACCATGGTAACGGTAAATATGTTTCATATCATGTCCTTTTAAAAGTCTCTCTAGCTCTGCTGTTATCCCAGGTTGACCCACGTTGGAATAAAATATTCTGCTCTGTATGTAATCTACACTTTCTTCATTTCACTGAAGGAATGGAACTACAATCTGAAGCCAGATGCTTTTTTTTTACATAGATTAGATCTGATTAAATTTTATTTCATTTTTTTTATTGGTACATGATTAAGTCAGTCTTTCATAATCATAACAGTTCATCTTCCTAATTTACCTTCTATTTAATTTCATGGTAGTCAAGTTTTTGTCCATTAAAAAAATGACGCTGATTAAAATGTCATTTTTATTCGAGTTAAAATGAACGTGGACTGAAACAGGCCCTTTGTTCCATTTCTTTCCAGTTCTGTATTATATTTGCATTCAGAATATTGGGAATTATATTGACAATTTTAAGCTCAAGTGATCGATCTGGAAGAGAATTGTTTGTTACCTTTGAGGGGATGCAGCCAACATTAAGACACGTGCCGCCCAATGTGGTGTTCTTCTCCACACACACCGTCTGTCGAAGGAATCAAAAAGCTTTTAGAACAAAGAGAAAAAATCCATTTATTCACATCTTCAACCAAAACATCTACTTGCTCTAGGTGATAAGAGATTTTATTAACCACTAACTAGTCCAGGAGCCTGCTCACCTTGAAGCCAAGCTGTGCTGCTTTGATGGCTGCGACGTAACCGCCTGGACCAGAGCCAACCACGGTGACGTCTGCATCAACTGCACACAGCAAATGAAGGAACATTTACTCCCAGCAGAATAGAAAGAATAAAGGAAATGTTTCATTAGTACGTTAAAATAGAACGTCTCAGTTGGGTCTAAGCCTGTAAGACAACTCAATTTTCTGGACAGTAAATTGTTTTGGAAGTTATTGTGATTAAACAATAATAATGTTTTGAGACCATTTTCAAGTAATTTAAAGGTAATGACACAATGATGTATGAACTAGAGATGTGCTGATCAGGTTTTTTCCTGCCGATACCGATACCGATCACCCATGAGGGCTGATCGCCGATACCGATCACATAATTATTATTATTATTATTTATTTATTTTTATCATAAACACTACCGGTTACATTATGTGGAAAAAGGAATCATGAATTCACCTTAATTTAGACAAAAACTTTTTTTTCCAAGAAGAAAACTAAACAAAACAGGCATTGTGCAAATTGTACTGCTATAGTAATACTATCTTTAACAGACTGATTACATATGAAGGCTCTGAAGAGGCTAAATAATGCAAAGAGCCAAAATAAAACCTCTCAACATTGCCAAAAAAATTCAATTATAAACTTAACATTCAAAGGCAAATACAGGATCCATTACAATAAACAATCCAGAGTTACTGAATGAAAACTTCCTGTTAGCATGGCGGCTAGCTGATTACTGCTAGTTCTGAGTGGCTGTTTCTGACTGAGTGGAGTAATTATGCAGAACAGGGAGGAAATCGATTTTTTTTTTTTTTTTAGAGATTATCATGTTAGGACAGCGAAAGTTTTAATACGTATGTAAAATGCATTTTTTTAAGTTAGATGCTGCAGCTTTAAACAGAGGTTTGGTGTAAGTCACTGGCTACCCTGTAGCGCGTAGCAGCGGTTCAACAGCGAGAGCAGAACCATACGAGGTGCGATGTAAGACGTGCGTCTTGCACCTCGAAGACTGAAATAATTTTGCGGGTTATTTGTTTAGCTTTCTGACCGTCATGCTAATCCGGGTGAGTGTTTGTAGCTGTGCGCTGCTTTACCTGCTATCTGATCCTCCGTATGTCTTTTTTACTGCAGTGAGCCTCGATGTAGCCAAACTCTGTCAAGTATGTCATTGTTTTTATGTCGTATTTGCTTCGTTGTGTTGTGCATTTTGACGTGCTTCAATTTTCCGCCGCAACACGAAAACGTCCCCATTCACTCAATGTGTTATAGTTCCACATCGCTTAGGATTTGTTGCTGCGCGTTTGCGCAGTGTGAAGGAAAGAGACCAGCTGCACAGACAGGCTGCGAAATGAGATGCAGGTGATCGGTATCCGCAACAAGAGCCAATGATCGCCGATCACCGATTATGCACTTTTTCACGAAAATCGGCCCGATTATGATCGGTGACCGATCGATCGGCACACCTCTAGTATGAACACATTCTCAAAGATCAATAAACTTTCAATTCTAATGAATATTTAACAGTGGAAATGGAAGACATTTTGAATATCCAAAATAAATAAAACAACTGAATTATGAACTAAATTGTCCTTAAAAAAAGAACTGGTTGAGACCAAAGCACCAGATTAAAGACTTTATCTTCCAGTTCTTTGGAGAAAGAGAGAAAAGAGAAAAACGATAATTGTTGAGTTTTGTTTTTATTTATTATACGATTAATTTATTTATTGCGGCAGGCCTAATTGGGCCTGACACGTCGTTTTACGTCACTTAAAGTTGTACACATGGCGAAAATAGATTTATTTTTATTTGACCAAGACTTTTATTCCACTTGCTTTACTGTCAAATAAGGTGATAAAGATCTGTTAAACAGGCAGCTCCTCGATCATCTTATCTTTGCATTAGAATGGTAGTAAAATCCAGTTTTATAGAAAGCTTCACATACTGGATGTGAGCTCGTATCTTAGTTAGTGATGCCTCATGGCCCAAGGCTAGGAAAAATATTTGTAATGAAGCACATTAAAGATCTAAAAGAAATTTAGAATTGGCTAAAAACCAGCAGATGGAAGCTTTCAAAAACCACTGGCTGGACCTGACCACAGGTCTCTGCTTAGTGCATCTCCAACAGTCATGTGTCTCAAAGACCTTTTGTTAACTAAAAATGGCCAAACGAACTTACTTTCTGCTTTATCGGCATATGTTCTGACAGACAAAGCTGTGGCTCCATGGAGCTTGAAGGGGAGATGGTGACTTCGCTGTTGAGAAAATCAAACTAAAGGTTAAAAACACCTTAAATGAGTATATTGTTGTTTTGAGACCATTTTCAAGCAATATAATGGTAATGGCATAGTGATGCAAGTACACCCCCTTCATAACATAAACTTCAACTTTATGTTATGAACATTTAACACCAGAACCTGAAGACATTTTAAATATCCACAATAAGTAAATAAAACAACAAATAAAATGTACACTGAAGTCTGAACGAAACTGTCCTTCAAAATAAAGGGCTAGTTGAGACCAAACTTCACTGCCCATCAGCAGCTGCAATCACCGTTAAACTGTTTAGCTTTAAGACGACTGTTTATTAATAGAACTTATCTAAATTACACATTACATTATAAGTCAACATTCAAAACTCAACATAATAAAGTTAGGACTAAGTTGTAAAGAGAAGACAGAACCAGCATAGCCAAAATTGTCGTCGATACCTTGTCTCGTTTTGTAATTTAAAAGGTATGATTACACCGCAATTGTAAAAATAAAAAGTTTAATTAGCAAAATAAACTGATGAATAGTCCAGAATATTAGGTCGCAGGTTTTTCACATTATATTACAAGACAGCAAACCACAAATGGGGTACGTTTATTAATATTCATTCATCAGGCTAACTTTAATAACCTCTGACAAAGTATACAAAGATTATGTCTTTATCATGGCATCTGTTACTGGGGGTGTCCTCAAAGTTTATGCTTTGGAAGAAAGGATAATTGGTACGTAACTATGAAGGTCATTCATTTATCTTGCTAGATTGATGTGAACAGTATTGAATGGGAGGTGAGCAACAATGACATAGTAAGCATTCATACTGGTACTGTGTACATTTCAAAACAGTTGCAGGGGGGGAAAACAAACTCGCAAATAAAAATAGTAGCCTGGTTAGCTGTTATTTTACATGTCAATCTTGCATGAAAACAAGCCACAGTCTGCAAGAATGCCGATATTATGTTATATAACGTATTACCAAACTTCCAGAATATTAAATCTTTCCGATGGCAGTGTGAGTTGTACACACCACTTTACCGGAGGAAGTCTGTTAGCAGAGCAGCTAACCTCCTCAGGCCGCTAGTCCAAACAAATGCCTCCTTTATAAGTCCGCGTGCTGCAGCAGTCGCTTGGTGAACATTCTAATAGAAACCACGCTTTTCCTTACCGTGGCGAGAGAACGGTAAAGCTGTGTACAGCTCTGCATTTTGTCTGTGTCCCTGACAGAGAGGAAGTAACCTACAAGAAGGTTAGCCGAGCAAGGAAGGACTTATGAAATTCTTCTTCTTTCTAAGGACGTTGGCAAACGACTACCAGGTTGAATTACTGCCACCCTTTGGATCGGAGTGCGGCTCAGGAAGGCTTCACAATCACAGATGTAAACTCAAATGTATACCGTTCTCTAAGATAAATACCAAGCCCAGTAATAATAACAACAAAAAACCCCACAAACAATAAATAATTAATTAAATAATTAAAATCAGTTTTAAGTTGGTATTTATCCATCTGATTCTGACAAGAATTTTTTTTAAATCTTGTCAGATTTTTAGCCCTTGAGTGACCTGTTTAACGGGACACTGTAGATTCATGATGTTCTTCAACAAATGCATAAAGGGAAGGACCAAATGGTTTTCCTTCAGAGTTTTATAGAGGATTCTGGCCTGTATTACACAAATTCCATTTGCAATAATGGATATTGAATGTAATTGCTGCTCTTTTGTACTAATAAGGAACAGTGGCATATGCAAAGACAAATTCACATAGAAGCACACAACACAACCTCTGATCTCACACTAACCGTCTTGAACGTTTTTGAGCTTTTAATAGGATTAAAGTAAATCTTCTCAGGATTTCAGCTGCAGCCCTCTGCTGTGTTCTTCTTCGTCTTTCACAGACTGTTGAGTGAAGCCGAACGTTTCTCTGGACAAATGAAACTCTAAGACAAAGGTAAAATTTTTCTCCTTGCACTTTAGCACATTGAATTAAAAACTTTTTAAAAAATTGTTTGTAGACATGTTTATTAAATTTGGTAAGCATTTAGAAAAGCCTAATGATGCAATGCGTTTCTGCACTTCTGATTCACAGTTCAGGTAAATGGAGCAGATGTTTTATAGAAATGAGATATGTGAAAATCTAAAGAAATCAACCAACATATGAGAAGCAGAAAAACATCAACCTCCACAATTCTGGTTCTCTTCAGGTAAGAACACAATGGACCATCATTCCGCTCGGGAAGGAGACGGGTTCTGTGTTAGAGATAAAGGTGTGAAATGTATCAATCCCAACCATATTTCTATACTGTGAAGACGCACTGCATTCTTTGTGATGTTCTGCTTCCACAATGCAATTTCATGAAGTTAGCAACACCAATACTTGACATAATCTTGGAAAAACAATCAGTAAAGAAATATTTTCTGTTAATTACCTAATTTTAACCACTCCTGGTAGCATCAATGAAAACTACATTCATCTTGTTTACGCAAAAATCAGTCACAAATATTAATGTAACATATTAGTTTCTTGATATTAACTAATAAGTACATAAGTAGCGATTCAACAGACTGCCTTTTGCAAAATATTTGGCTTTGATTTCAGATAACTTTAGTGTGTTTAACCAAGCTACACAGTAAATTCCCATTAATAAAATTAATGTATCATACATGAAAGTTCACTTCCTTCCTACCTAATGTAACAGAAACCACACCAGAATATTCCAGGGTTGAAAAAGTCAGTTGACCCTTCCTATCCCTGAAAACTCCTGTAAACTTTGTTAGATGGGCTGCCGTATTTTTCTTAACCACTTCCTAATTTCACAGTTATCCAAATGCTGCTTCTAGGTTTAATAATATACTCAAAAGGGTTAATATTATAGAGAATACGTATCCAGTCCTAACCCAATGGGCCAAATCTTCCCAAAAGCATGCATTAAAACCAGAAAAACTTTTCTTCAAAGTGAATCATTGTTTGACTTATTCCACTACTTACTTTTTTTTCCAAGCAAAGGGTTTTTCTACCGATCCATCAGCAAGAAATCTGCTGTTCTGTCAGGACAGGACAAAGGGTACAAAACTGTGGAAGAATTGTGTAAGAATGCCCTGAAATATAATATACTTAAAAGGCAAGAAATGTAGCTAAAGATCTGAATTTGAAAGAGGAAAAACCTATATAATGATGTGACGAGTTATCTGTTTTAAAATTATGGCATTTAAAAATGGAAATAAAATCAGGAAAACAGGAAAAGATTACACTCAGTTAAAAAAAAAAAGGTCTACCCTTAAAGACTAAGCCAGCTAAAGTATTAATCAATCTCTTATGAGTTATATCAAAGTAAAACCATCATATCTGCATGTATGTTTTACAGATCACCAAGATGCAGATTGTCTCCTGGCTTGGACTGTTTCTCTGGTTGCTTTATATCAACGATGTGGGGGCAGCAACTTTTAAACTGGCCCTGGTTGGCCCCTGGTCCTGTGACCCCCTGTTCTCCAGAGCAATGCCAGTAGCTGCAGCTAACCTAGCATTATCACGGCTAAGAAGTGACAGCTACATGAGCAGAGGATACTGGTACGATGTGAAACTGCTCAACGAGGACTGCTCTGTTTCCAAAGGTGTGGCAACCAAATACCGCAGAAATTTTGTATCTGCAACAGCTATGTGGAAATGTACAGCAGCGTATTAGGGCCATAGTAGATAAAACAAGTGGAGTAAATTTCCACCAGAATATGTCAGAATTTTCTTTTTACAAAAAAAGAGGAAATTTCTGAGTTTGAAAATTCAAAAATTTGCTAGAAAAAAACTACAAAATTTTTAGATTAATCTGTGAAATTTTTGAGGAAAAAAAAACTTTTCAAACTCAGAAATTTCCATGTTTTTGTTTCAGAAAATTTCTGAGAATAATCTAAAAATTTCTGAGTTATTTGACGGAAATTTACTATTTTTTTCTGGCCCTAATATTAGGGTCGTTCCTACGGTGAGATAGCGAAGGAACGCGCTCGCACACTGTTAAAGTCACATTTTAAGGTTGAAATTAAGAACAGTGCAAATCTGAAAATGTCTTGATTTTTCTAAACAATGTGAATTTTCACATTGTTTAGAAAAATGTGAAATGTGGTGTTTTTTTTAACTCCATCATATCTTAACAAAACCTGTGAAACTTGTCTCCTGTCAGCGTTGACTGAGTTGGGGGAAATGGAGGGTTACGGTCATGCTTACATCGGACCTTTCAACCCGACCCTCTGCCCTGCAGCGTCCTTATTCACCCAGCACTGGGAGGCAGGCCTGGCTTCTCCAGGCTGTCTGGATGATGACTGGCTGAACCTGCCCCCGATAACGCCTCCTATTAAAGTCCTCAAAACTGTCCTCAGATTCTTCCGCTGGGCTCACGTTGCAGTCCTTTCAGGTGAGGAAGTCATTTCATACCACATAGGCCTCAAGTCATTAAAATGGACTTTGCAAATTGAAGTGTAGCTCACAGTTCTTACTAAGGAACTGACCTCAGATCTGGATGGGATTTCCAAACAACTGGGTTCAGGCTCTGTCCCAAAACACACAACCATGATATCACCTTCCCCTTATGGGTCAAATTATTACCTTCATATTGATCTGTGAATATTATGCGCCCTGTGTATTTTCAGAGCATGCAACAGAGATTGTGGGTCAAAAGGGGCGTGGTTTATAACTCCCAGAATTCACGAGATCAACTATCTTCACTTCCTTCATACAATCCTGTATTACCGATCAAAAGTTATTATTACCTGGCCTCTAACTGGGCTTCAATTTTTATTTAAATAATTGCTAGATGTTATTTGTTTTCTATTTTTGGTTGACTATAATTTTTTATTTTTTTTTGACAAACACCCTCTCACTTAAAAATGAGGACACTGAACATTAAATTAACAAAAGAGATTTCTTCTCTCTTTTTTTTTCATTCTCAGCCCCAACTGATCTCTGGGAAAGCACTGGAGAAGAAGTAGCCTCTGCGCTCCGAGCTGTGGGCTTGCCAATTGCTCCTGTGGTTTCCATGGAAACAAAGAACAAAAGCTGGGCTAGGGAGGCGCTGAATGAGATCAGGCAGTCCGACAAAGTCAAAGGTCAGCTGTAAGACTCGAATCTCATCCTAGTACTGGCAAATAAACTTCAAATAGCCTTATTTAAAAATGCCAAACATAACTTTGCTCAACTGTTGAATTACAAATCTGATTCAAATAATCTCCTTCTCTTCCCAGTGAGACAGGATTTTGTCTCAGATTTTAAATTCAACACTTTCATGAAAAGATTTGACCAACAAATAGTTTATTATTTTCAGCTGTCATTAGACGTATTTGCCTTGACGTGGAATCAAGTTAGCTAATGAAGTTTTTTTTCTGTTAAGTGATCATCATGTGTATGAGTTCCGTCCTGATTGGTGGAGAGCATCAGAGGGAACTCCTGCTGGAGGCTCTAGACATGGGGATGATCGCTGACGGTTACATCTTCATCCCGTATGATGCCCTGCTGTACGCCATGCCTTACCAGGTGAAACAACTGTTTAATCCAACTCTAATAAACCTAGATGATTTATTATTATTGTTATTGTTTTACCTTATTTAACTAGGAAAGTCCAACTGAGATTCAAAATCAATTCTTCAAAGGAGTCCTGGTCAACAGGCAGCATAGGTTATAACGATTACAAGTAGTTATACAAATAAAATGCCATAAAAACAATCACAATAAATGTTCATTTTGATTTTCACAGTAAGCTGCTGTTGAACTAAGCTACTAAAACAAACAAAAAAACTATAACAACTTTAAAATAGACCTGTTTAACTTTTATACTATTTGTGAAAATCTTTTTGATTCAAAGTTTTGATAAATAATATCTCTTATTTGTTCCATCAGGACACAACATTCCCTCTGCTGACCAACAACACCCAGCTGCGTCATGCCTACAGCGCCGTGCTGACCGTTACCATGGCTTCTGATGAGAGTTTCTATGAGACCTTTCGCCAGGCTCAGATCTCCAGAGAGATCCGCTCCGCAATCTCTGCCACAGAGGTGAAGAAATAATAAAGTGCAACAAATGAAGTGATGACGAGTGTAAAAGACATGGGAGTAAGCAGGACAAGGTTCATCACAAAGGTGCTGCAAATGTTTTTTTTCAGCTTCAGTTTTGTGATTGACTTGCGTTGCGCTGCTGCATTTTATCTGCTTCCCTGTTTGGTTCAACGTGTGGAGCCGATGCAGATGGAACCTTTTTGTCATTTTTCTTAGGATGAGATTTCCATGGCAACTTAAATGGAAAACATACAACACATAGAATTTTTCTTTCTTTTTTTTTTTTTAGATTTTATCTTATGCAAAGTCATGCCACAAACATCCAGCAAGGTTTTACACAGGGACACACAGCGAAGGTTTGAAAAGAAATTTCTCATTTCTCTTGCTGGAAATGAACTAAAAACATTTTTACAGGCCAACAAATTAGAAAATAATAATAGTTGATAAGTTAAATGCAAATGTTAAGGCCAATAATGTTGGTTTCATTTAATTTGAACTTGTTGAAATGATTGTGGAGCAGATCATGGAGAAATTATTCACAAATATATTATTTTAGCTTTTTTGATGGGAGAGAAAAAGCTAATTTTGGCCCCTGGGGACATTTATCTTAGGGATGCTAACAGTTTGGACACCCCTGGCATAAGTGCTACTCCATTTAACAGTTGTACACTTGTTGTGACTCTGTTTCAGTAGAATCCTTCATAATCACTCTCCATAGAAGTGTGTATCATGTCTTTCTTTTTTTTGACATTTTAATGCTTTTTCCCCTGATTTTCTTCATAGGTGTCTCCACTGTTTGGGACCGTCTTTAATATGGTCTACTTTGTCGCTAAAACCGTGGAAGAGCGTCGGCAGGCGGGTGGAGGACACTGGGTGACAGGAAATCAGCTCTTCAGCTCAGATGGAGGCTTTGACTTCCAGGGCTTCAACCAGGTCAGAAACATGAATAAGTGACTTGTTGTAGTGAATGTTTTCACTGAAGCCTGGACACAGTGCATGGGTAGCATCAATATAAACTATATCATGTCTCATTAAATGTAATACATCATTTATTTGTCTGAAATCTGGCTGAAGGATGAACTTTCTGTACCAGGGAGCATACATTCTTAATTTCATGAAAGCAATGAGAGGAAGAAAATATGAACATCTTATTCTCAGAATTCCAATACTGACCCTTTTATTAGAAGCTGAACAGTTATATTGGTTATATTGGATCTAGTTTGTAAAAGTATAAATTCTTACTCTATTACTACTCCCTCACATCAAATTCATTATTAGTAACAAGGTAAAAATAAGCAAAACGGAAATGTAACTACCTCTCCTTGGGCTACCAACTTATCGTGGTGGAGGGGTTTGAGTGTCCCAATGATCCTAGGAGTTATGCTGTCTGGGCCTTTATGCCCCTGGTAAGGTCACCCAAGGCAGACAGGTCCTAGGTGAGGAACCAGACAAAGTGCAGCCTGAAGACCCCTTATGATGCACAACAACTTTGGATCTGGCATTTCCTCACCCAGACGCGGGTCACCGGGGCCCCACTCTGGAGCCAGGCCTGGAGGTGGGGCACGATGGCGAGCGCCTGGTGGCTGGGCTTTTACCCACGGAGCCCGGCCGGGCTCAGCCCGAAGAGGAGACATGGGTCCCCCTTCCACTGGGCTCACAACCTGTCAGAGGGGCCAAAGGGGTCGGGTGCAGTGTGTTACGGGTGGCAGCCGAGGGAGGGGACCCTGGCGGTCTGATGCTCGGCTGCAGAAGCTGGCTCTTGGGACGTGGAACATCACCTCTCTGGTGGGGAAGGAACCAGAGCTAGTGTGCGAGGCTGAGAGGTTCCGGCTAGAAATAGTCGGCCTCACCTCGACACATGGCTCTGGTTCTGGAACCAGTCTCCTTGAGAGGGGCTGGACGTACTTCCACTCTGGAGTTGCCCACGGTGAGAGGCACCGGGCGGGAGTGGGCATACTTGTTGCCCCCCATCTTGGTGCCTGTACGTTGGGGTTTACCCCGGTGAACGAGAGGGTAGCCTCCCTCCGTAGGGAGGGAGGTGGGGGAATGGGTTCTGACTGTTGTCTGTGTTTACGGGCCGAACAACAGTTCAGATTACCCACCCTTCTTGGAGTCCTTAGAGGGGGTACTGGAAAGTGCCCCTCCTGGGGACTCCCTTGTTCTACTGGGGGACTTCAACGCTCACGTGGGCAATGACATTGAGACCTGGAGGGGCGTGGTTGGGAGGAACGGCCCCCCCGATCTGAACTCGAGTGGTGTTCTGTTGTTGGACTTCTGTGCTCGTCACGGATTGTCCATCACGAACACCATGTTCAGGCATAAGGGTGTCCATGTGTGCACTTGGCACCAGGACATCCTAGGCCACAGTTCGATGATCGATTTTGTCATCGTTTCATCGGATCTGCGGCCATATGTCTTGGACACTCAGGTGAAAAGAGGGTGCAGAGCTGTCCACTGACCACTACCTGGTGGTGAGTTGGCTCCGGTGGTGGGGGAGGAAGCCGGTCAGACCTGGCAGGCCCAAACGTGTAGTGAGGGTCTGCTGGGAACGTCTGGCGGAGACCCTGTGAGACGGAGCTTTAACTCCCATCTCCAGCAGAACTTCGAACACGTCCCAGTGGAGGTGGGGGATATGGAGTCTGTGTGAACCATGTTCCGTGCCTCCATTGCCAAGGCGGCTTATCGGAGCTGCGGCTGCAAGGTTGTTGGTGCCTGTCGCGGCGACAACCCTCGAACCCGTTGGTGGACACCTTCGGTGAGGGATGCTGTCAAGCTGAAGAAGGAGTCCTATCGGGGCTTTTTGGCCTGTGGGGCTCTGGAAGCAGCTGATGGGTACCGGCGGGCGAAGCGGCATGTGGCTCGGGTGGTCGGTGAGGCAAATACTCGGGCGTGGGAGGAGTTTGGAGACGCCATGGAGAAACACTTCCGTACAGCTTTGAGGAGATTCTGGTCCACCATCCGGCGTCTCAGGAGGGGGAAGCAGTGCAGCACCAACACTGTTTATAGTGGGGATGGTGTGCTGCTGACCTCAGCTCGGGACGTTGTGGGCCGGTGGGCGGAATACTTCGAAGACCTCCTCAATCCCACCAACATGCCTTCTGTTGAGGAAGCAGAGCCTGGGGACTCTGGGTTGGGCTCTCCAATCTCTGGGGACGAGATTGCCGAGGTGGTCAAAAAGCTCCGTGGTGGCAGGGCCCCGGGGGTGGATGAGATCCGCCCGGAGTTCCTTAAGGCTCTGGATGTTGTAGGGTTGTGTTGGCTCACGCGACTCTGTAATATTGCATGGACATTGGGGGCAGTTCCCCTGGATTGGCAGACTGGGGTGGTGGTCCCCCTGTTTAAAAAGGGGGACCGGAGGGTGTGCTCCAATTACAGGGGGGTCACACTCTTAAGCCTCCCTGGTAAGGTCTATTCAGGGTCCTGGAGAGGAGGGTCCGTCGAACAGTCGAACCTCGGATTCAGGAAGAGCAGTGTGGTTTTCGTCCTGGTCGTGGAACACTGGACCAGCTCTACACCCTCAGCAGGGTCCTGGAGGGTGCATGGGAGTTCGCCCAACCAGTCTACATGTGTTTTGTGGACTTGGAGAAGGCGTTCGACCGTGTCCCTAGGGGGGCCTTGTGGAGGGTTTTCCGGGAGTATGGGGTACCGGGCCCTTTGATACGGGCTGTCAGGTCCCTGTATGACCGGTGTCAGAGTCTGGTCCACATTGCCGGCACTAAGACGGGCTCGTTTCCGGTGAGAGTTGGACTCCGTCAAGGCTGCCCTTTGTCACCGATTCTGTTAATTACTTTCATGGACAGAATTTCTAGGAGCAACCAAGGTGTTGAGAGGATCCATTTTGGTGGCCTTAGGATCGCATCTCTGCTTTTTGCCGATGGTCCTGTTGGCTTCATCAGATCGTGAACTGCAGCTCTCGCTGGAGCGGTTTGCAACCGAGTGTGAAGCGGCCGTGATGAGGCTCAGTGCCTCCAAATCCGAGGCCATGGTCTTGAGCCGGAAAAGGGTAGAGTGCCTTCTCCGGGTCAGGGGGGTCGTCCTGCTTCAAGTGGAGGAGTTTAAGTATCTGGGGATCTTGTTCACGAATGAGGGAAGAAGGGAGCGGGAGATCGACAGGCGGATTGGCGCGGCGTCTGCCGTGAAACGGTTATGAGCTTTGGGTCATGACCGAAAGAACAAGATCACGGATACAAGCGGCCGAAATGGGTTTCCTCCGTAGGGTGGCTGGGCTCTCCCTTAGAGATAGGGTGAGAAGCTCCGGGAGGGACTCAGAGTAGAGCCGCTGCTCCTCCACGTCGAGAGGAGCCAGTTGAGGTTGCTCGGGCATCTGGTAAGGATGCCTCCTGGACGCCTCCATGGTGAGGTGTTCCCGGCACGTCCCACCGGGAGGAGGCCTCGGGGAAGACTCAGGACACGCTGGAGGGACTATGTCTCTCGACTGGCCTGGGAACGCCTTGGGGTTCCCCCGGAGGAGCTGGAAGAAGTGGCTGGGGAGAGGGAAGTCTGGGTCTCCCTTCTGAAGCTGCTGCCCCCACGACCCGACCCCGGATGAAGCGGAAGAAAATGGATGGATGGATGGATGGATGGATGGATGGATGGATGGATGGATGGATGGA